>NW_028087485.1:9561732-10252003 GCF_014824575.4 Sturnira hondurensis
TCCGCGGTGGTGCTGCGGTCAGTGACAGGTTTGGCCAGGCCCCGCACCTGAGAGCTAGGGCTGGAGGAGAGCAGGTGGGCTGGGCACTTATGGCTCTGGACAGGACCTGCTGATGCAGTACCCTCGGCAGGCGGCTTGTCTCGGCCCCAGGAAGGCCCGGTTTAAGCCAGAGGTGGGGGAAGAGGAGAATCTGCTACAGAAGAAGGAGAAGCCAGCTGCACAGCATCCTCCAAGGGGCCGTTTGAGGGCAAATCCACAGGGCTGGCGGCGGATGACCCCGGCCTTCCAGGAGGCCCTGGAACCCACTGATGAACTCGGACTGCTCTTTAGCGGGAAGGGCCCAGGGACTGCGACTGTTACTCTGCCACTCTGGCTTTACCTCCTCCAGGAAGCCTTCCCTGACCTCCTCCTTCAGCTTGCATGTTCTCATCATTCCCTGGCAGTCCTGATCTTGCTTGCCTGTTTCTCCAGGAGAAAAGTTCACGATCTTCCAGATGGGGCCCAGGAAACGGCATCTTTAATGGACACCCACACCCCTCAGGTGACTCAGGTGTGGGCAGACTTCCAACTGCACTTTGAGGGTCGTCTTGCTGCCGAGCAGCCTGTCCAAATAGAAGTAGAATAATAGAAGCCACATAGGTAGTTCAAAATTTTCTAGTAGCCACTTCGAAAATGTAAAAGAAAACAGGTGAAACCATTTCTAAAGTGTTTTTTTTAGTACAACCTGACAGACCCAAAATATCATCTATCATTTCAACATGCAATCAAGATGCAGATTGCTAATGAGGTATTTCACATCGCTTTTGTTTTGTTTTCCTGTCTTTGAAACCTGGTCCACAGGCCGGCAGTTTTAGCACGACCTGTGAGCTTGGTCAACCTGCAGGACCCGAGCTCCTGCCGGCGCTGCTGAATCGGACCCTGCATTTTAATGTGTGGGCAGAGGCTTCATGTGTGTGTCGAGGGCTGGGAATCACTCTGCGTTAGATCTGGACTGTGAGCCTTTTGTGTGAGGACTGGGCTTTCGTTATTCGTGGCACCTGCACAGGGTGCAGCACCTTCGAGGTACACAGCACGTGCTTTTGGAGGAAAGGAATGAATGCCTGAATCCTGCCTGCCCTGCCTCTGCATTTCCTGTGCACTCTGAATGAGAATCTTGGAATTCTAGGTCTGAAAAAGAATTTAGGAGTCGGAGAACAATTGTGTGTCAGAGCTGATCAGGAATTTCAAGTTTCTGTAGCCTGATGCCCTCAAGCCCTGACTTGGGTGAGCCCCAACTTGGGTGAGCCCCCCGGTTTGTTAGGTACAGCTGGCCCCCTTCTTTCAGGAGAAAAGTGGTTTGAGCAGGCAGACCACACCGGGGCGCGTTGCTGGGCCTGCCTTTCTCTGCAGCTGTCTCCATTCTCTTCCTCGAGAATTTGGTGGGGCCACTGCTCAGAGGCCCAGGGCTGGCGACACGCAGCAGTCGTCCATCTGTTTCTCCGTCTTCTTCCAGAAAAGATTTAAGGCACCTGGAAACATGCATAGATTTCAACAAATTGAAACAAAAATAGAAAAAGTAGTAAAGAGGGGTGCATGGATGCAGGGACTAGGGTCTTCATTATAGTTTCACACATAGCCTTGAAAAGTCGGAAACGACCTAAATGTCCAACAGCAGGAACGGAGCTAAATAAACCGCGGCCCATCCAAACACTGAATTCTGTGTCGCACTTGAGAATGCCGACGTGGAAGTGTGTTCAGTGACGTGAGCATGTGCTGCTAACACAGTGTAAGGACCTCGCCCAGCTCATTGTATCTGTGCGCGTGGATGAATGTCTGGAAGGGGTGTGTATCCCAAAATATTAATGTGGCTTTTGCAGGAGGAAGGGTTATGAGGGATTCTTACGCTCTTTTAGACTAGCTGCTTCCTCTGTAATTTCTAGTTTTTCCTCTCAATGAACATGAGTTTTTATGTGACACAGAAATAAAGTTTGCAAAACAGAAAATGAGTGAGGAAAATCGGAAAAAGAGAAAATCAGAGTCCTACTCTATGTAGAATTTGAAAACATACTGATTTCTCTTAAAGTCCTAACCACAGGTTTATAGCGTTACGGCACAGTGGCCCTGTTTACATGTAGCAGGCAATTATTAAGCGTTTGCGAGGTGGACTCACACGGTGGGGTTTGAAAATTCATGAGCCAGCTTTTCATAAGTTGCGGTCTGCGTTCGGGGAAGTGAAAATTCATAACGGTGCAGTCTCTGTTTTGTTTTGAATGGACTCTGAGAATGACCTGCCCTCTGCATGTGGGCTCTAAACAGCCTGCGTGTTGGATAAAGACTGTGCAAGAGAGAGTCCTAACGTTGGGTGTGAGAGCTGGGTGGGTGGGTGGGTGGATGGGTGGTGGATAGGAATAGTGTGCACACACACACACACACACACACACACGGGAGATCTCGCACAAGACCACTTTTACCACCTCCAGTGCTAGCTGGCACTTTGACCCCAGCCGCCGATCTGGCGGGTCCTGCCTCTTGGTTCTCATTGTCTGTCCTTCTGTCCCTCACTCGCTCTGCCCCAGCCATGCTGGCCTTTTCAGGCTCTCCGCCCTTCCTGTTTCCCCAGCCTAGAAATACTGCCCTTCCTGGTCCCCTTCCAGTGTGGCTTGCCGCTGCACTTTCTGTGGGTCTCCACTGAATGGCCACCTGACGGGCCTTCCTCACCACCCCGTGTAAAGTGACAACCAGGTTCTAGTTCAACGCCTTATCCTGATTCATTTGTCTTCGTGGCACTTACTCCCCCAGCCCCACCGAAGTACGTACGTACTTGTTTATTCTTTGCCTCCCTCCGTTAGAATGAGGACTCTCTGAGGGCAGAGGCTTCTTTTTCTTTACTGCCCTTTTCTCAGTGCCCAGTGCACCAAGTAGATGCTCAGAAAATACAACATTTGAAGGAAGAAATGGACTTCAGCTGTCACGTGACTAGTCTTCCTCATTTTACCAATGAGGCGCCTGAGGGTCAACTGAGAGAGCCCTGGGCTCTGCCCAGCGTCACACAGCTGGGTCCACAGGGCTCGCCCTGCCCTCTGCACTCTGCTTCTGCTCTGCCTGTGCCTCAGAAGGGACATGAACGACACGCCAGGGGCCACAGCCTTGGCCATCCTGTCTCCGGTGTGTTTTTCCAGTTTATACAGAATTTCAGCCCAGAATAGCAGAAGGAAAAAAAAGTCGTTCCTCCAGAACTCTGGAAACTCTTCCAGTGGGTCTGTCCCTGGAAAAACAGCCGGGATCTCAGGGTGGGAAGGTAGGAAATGAAGGAGGGGTTCTTCCAGCCTTGGGGGCAAAGGGCTGGATTTGGTTTTGCAATTAAGATAGCGTCCGGGCCTGTTCCCACAGAATGGGCTCTGGAAGGTGGGTTTATCTGAAGTAGCAGGCAGGCTCTTCCTCCATCCGGGCCCTGGAATGACAGGTGGCTTCAAGGCTCATGGAGCATATGATGTGAAGAACCTGGGCCCAGAGAAGCTTCTGGAAAGACCGCTTGCAGCCTGGAGTGAAAGCCTGCTCAGCGGCATCTCCAGACCGCCCCGGCCGGTCCCCATCCTTCCTTGAGATCACCCGGGTGCCCCCTTTGATGCACAGAGCGCTCTGGCCTCCTGCTCATGCCCCATGTGGTTTGGTAATCGTCTGTGAAATGAGGGCTCTGAGGCGTCACTCACCCGTGTGAGGACAGCGAGGCCCTGGAGCAGTGGAGTGGAGTGGAGCGGGGAAGGGATGCTGAGGACTGGTCCAGGCTTCTGAATCCTGTCCCTCTGTTCGGTGTTTCAGATGCAGCTTTTGGATAAGTTTCCCATCGAAGGTGGACAGAAGGACCCCAAGCAGAGAATCATCCCCTTCCTCCCAGGTAAGCTTTTCGATTACCCCTGCTGGGATAAGGGGCGACCTGGGGAGGGGCATTCCTTAGGCCAAGAAGAGCCTCCTCCTAAGCCAGAAATTCTGGGCAGGGTAGGCCTAGGAATCTTCATGTTAACAGTTTCCCAGGGGATTGGAAGTCCCTGATTGTGAAGGCTGCTGTCCTCACAGGGTCCTCTCCCACCACCCCAGGGCCATCTGTGGCCCTGGGCCATGTAACTGCTGAGGAGTTTCTCAAATTCTTGGACTTCGGGTCCTTTTTACAAAAAGCACAGAGACCAAGTTCTCTGAAAGGATAAGCACCTGCTGGCCACACCCTCTCCCACTACACTCACTGAGAACTTGAATGCAGCACACACTTCCTGGCTGGTCCCCACCAGTCCTCCCTACACCATTGCCCAGGCGAGGGCTCGTGCCCTCCCTGCCTGCCTTTGTGCTCCGTTGAGGGACTTCTCACACTCAGGTTTATAATGACCTTAGATGTTGCTCCGGTTGAGTTCAGATGCTCTGCCCACCAGGGGCGCAGAGCCCAGCTGGGGTGCTGTGGACACAAGTCTCCCAGAGCCAACAGGAAGCCAGTGGGTGCCCTGGTGCTGGGGTGGACCTGGCTTTGAGCATGAAGGCTGCCTGCTTCCTGCAGAAGAAGGGGCCAGCGCCACAGGGAAAGAGGACCTCATTGTCATCTAGCCCCTGGGTGTTGATAAAGGGCTCAGCCCAGGAATGAGTACCTGGGGTGGGGATGGGGGTGGCCTGGTGAGTCAGGGGACATCTGGACTTATTTCTGCTCTCTCAGGAATCCTCGGGCCATGGGGAGAGACAAGACCTAGTAAAGACTAGGCCGTACTCCCTAGGTAGAGAACCAACCGGTTAAGATAGGATGTGACCCTCTGCGCTGCAAAATCCCATCTGTGATGGGGAAGGAGCTCACAGGGAGCCGAGGAAGGCAGCCAAGGCCTCCTGAAAGAGGGGATCCTGGAGCCGACCTGGAAGCCTGGGCGCAGGTGGAGGGCGGGGTGAAGTGTGAGGGTTCCATCCTGCTGCTGCCATGGTCCCGTGTCTCGGGTGTCAGGTTGCCAGGCTTCACCCCCCGACCCGGGGCTCTGTTGGGTTTCAAATGTTCTCTGTGCCTCAGTGTCCTCATCTGGAGAGTAGGGATGGCAATGCCTACTTCATGGGGCTGCTGTAGGGATAAAATGAACGTTCGGGTGCCTGGACCTATGGCAGGCCTCTAGTGGGACCTAAATACACTTTAGTTAACCTTCATCACAAGCAGCTCCTGACACGTGCCGAGCACGGGACACAGCACAGCTGCACATGTAACTCATTTGATGGGGTTATGTCCCCATTTTACTGGCTAGGAAACTGAGGCCAAGGGAGGCTAACAGACTCCCACAAGCCACACAGCTAGGAAGTGTAGCCAACACCAGAACTCTTATCTCTGACTCGGAGCTAGGGATCCCTCCATACCCGCTGCCCCCCGAGAGGATAACTCAACGGTTGCCATGGGGCTGGGGCCCTCCTTTACGGGAACTCTTCCGGCGTCATGGTGAGGATGAAAAGAATTCACATAAAGCACTTTGCATGGTGCCTGTCCCATAGCAAATGCTCAATAAAGGACAGCTGTCCCTAAACAAAGGCACCTGCCCCATGCCACCCCCAGCTCCCAGGAAGGGGAAAGCCTCGGACCCCTTCCAGCCTTCATATACCTTCGACCTGGGTGTAGTGGGTGGCACTGTCTAGAGCAGCGAACTGCACCAGGTGTGCCGCAAGAGTTTTTAAAACATCCACACCTGACTGTTGAGTCCAGGGCGCTGACATCTTTTTCCTGAGACTGTCAAATAAAAAATGACAGCAGTCAGCACAACAGTAGCTGCCTGGTGTGAATGAATCACGATTATACCTATGTTTTCTGTCAGATCAGTAAAAGATACATGTTCCATTGTGCCGCAGAACTGTAGGCACCAGTTTACATGTGTCATGAGATACAAAAGGTTGGACATTGGACGTTGCTGGTCTAGAGGAATGAGGTTGACTGGCCCCCCAACTCCCGTCTCATCGAAGGAAGTCCTGCTGCTTCCTCCCCTGCTGCCTTCAGTGGGGCTTGTTCCCTGCTGCTCTCTCGCTCCCCACCGCATTGCTGGCCATTCGGAGTCCCATGGGAGGGCTTCCAGGCCCTCTTGCTTGTGCCCTCCTCGCCCCACTAGAAACTACCTTAGCCCTTTCTTACTCTACTTAGCTTGGGCAGGGCAGAAAAAGATGGAGGAAAAACAACCTAACATAATGAGAATCATGCTAGGGAGAGCCAAGTAGGCATGAGGGGTCCCAGCCCACCCCTACAGCACCAAGTCAAAGGGGTCCCCCAGGAGAGGGCATCGGAGAAGGGCAATGATCAGTGTTGCTTGTGTAAAAGCAGAGCTTGAGACAAGGATTCTTATGCAAATGGCTTTTGAGGGCTGCTCTCAGTGTGGGGAGGAGGGCAGGGCAGGGGAGGGGAGGGCGCTGAGGGCAGATGGCACCACAGAGTTGTCCCATCTTAGGGGACAACTTCTATACCTGCCATGTCACTCATCCATTGGCTGTGGGCTGCCCCCTTCCCCAGAGGGTGTGGTGTGTGGCCAGGTAGCTCCTGAGGACTTGAGGGTTGAGGGGGAGCCTTTGGAGGAGGGGCAGCTGAGAGCCCTTAGCAGCCAATACCCACAGCAGTGAGGGGTGGACCGTGAGCTGGTAAGGGGCTGAGAGCAGTGCCCCTGCAGATCTTCTCTGTGATGTAACACCAGCTTGAGCCCCTGTTTCCACCTCCCTGCCTTTGGGGAGGGTGGCTGCCATCACCTGCCGATTCTCCCAGCCTCCGTCTCTGCATCCGTGACTCAGCAGAACCTTGGAGAGTTCAGACACCCCAACTACTGCGTCCCTCTGCACTCTTACAGCCCTGGGGAGGGTTTGCAGGGACCGCTCCGCCAGCCCTTTGCCTCGTCTGGAACTTTGCAGTGAGAAAGACTCAAGGGGAGGAAGCAGAGAGAACCTGTTCATTCTCTCCACGGGAGTCCCAGTCTTGGCTTCAGAGATGCTGGGACATGGTGTGCATTTCCGCTGCCCTGATCTGGGGTCTGGTCTGGGGGATCTGTTTGGAGCGTTAGGCTAGCTGCTTTGCTTTGGCCCACGTGGCTGTAGGTTCATGGTTGGGGACTCTAGAAGTTTCACTGGCTGGTGGAAGTGACAGAAAGCAGAGAAACTGAGAGAAGAAAGGGAATCCAGGCTCACATGGTTATGTGCTTGCTCATCTGCCAGTCAAATCCTGGCACAAAATTCTGCACATGAGTCGTAAATCTTAGGATCTAGGACACAGGCTTTGTCTGGGTGGTGTATGGCCTGAGTTCAGGGTCAGCCTGTGGGTTTGAGGATGTGTCAGCTTATGGGCTGGGAGGATCTCCTGTGGCAAAAGACAGGCTCCATCCCAGGAGACCCTCAATCCAGGCACACCCATTGGCTCTTGGGGGATAGATGTCTGTTCTGCAGTACTGCTGGAGTCGGGATTAGCGTGCTGGTGGCTGTGAGCAGGGCCAACAGGGTGGCAGTGGGGGGCACAGTACATATCCACCAAATCTATATAAAGGTTTATCAGGGATCTGCCCTTAGTGAGGGTGTCCCCGGTTGTTGTCACCAGGGCTGGAACATGCTTTCTGGGCCCTGCAGGTGAAGATCCCCTGGGTCCAGGCCATCAGCATCTGTGAGGTGCTGCAGAGCCCACAGGAGGGTGAGAAGTTATGGGCCCCATAGGGGCAGCTCTCCAGCAAGGCATCCCAGGAAGGAACCCAAGCGGCTTCTTGGGCAGGGCTTTCTGTTGTGGAGCTGGGCATATAGGAGGTGCTTCGTTAAGACTTGTTGGTTGGTCACGAATTGAGCATTCTCCCTTATATACAGATGTGTGTTTATTGCGCTCCTACTATGTGCCCAGCCTTGCTTTAGGCACTCTACAAATATTCTGTCCAGATCTTGTTGCAGGGCAGTTGGCATTGTCCCCGTTTTAGAGAGAAATCAGATCATTTCCCACCCCCCAACCCCTTCCACTGAGCTATGCAGTGGCAAAGCTGGGCTCCTTCCTCCCGGCCGCGTGCCTGTCCTTGGCAGGGAGGAGCTGCCACAGCCAGTCCCAGCTCTGTTGTCTCTCCTGCCTCCACATACCCCAGGCCAGGGACCTGGGACTTTAGGCCAGAGGGCCCTCCAGCTGCCATTGCCACCTTGTGCTTTAGGAGCGCACCATGTGGGGCAGGGAGGTGACCTGAATCTCACGGGGACTCAGTGAGCTGAGAGGGCTCCCTCATTCCACTGAGTGGCTGAGGTCACCCACACCACGTAATTGATTTTTTTCTTTTCTGAAGTGAAACCATTTAGTTAATCATCATTTTAGTGCGAATGCCAACAGGATAGCCCCAAGGCTTCCAAAAAGCACTGTCTTCATTTAATTATGAATCGGATACAGTTGGCTGTTTGGTTTCCTAAGTCACAAAAATTTTTAACAGTTTTTCGTTTGGAAATAAGTATAGCCCCACAGATGCAGCCGAAATCCTAGGCACTCTGCGTGCCTCCCCTCCAGTCCTACCACCATACTGTAGGGTAGGTAGCATCATTGCCCATTTAGGGAGCGGCCAGAGCACTTCCACCCTGCAGAGCCATCGGGTGGGGAGCTCATTGCCCAGCGAGCACCAGTGGCAATATCTTTTTTTAAATTTAATTTATTTATTTATCTTTAGAGGGGAAGGAGAGAGGGAGAGAAACATCAATGTGTGGTTGCCTTTAGTGCGTCCCCTGCTGGGCGTTGGCCTGCAGGGAACCAGCCTGCAACCCAGGCATGTGCCCTGACTGGGAATCGAACCGCGATCCTCTGGTTCGCAGGCCCGTGCTCAATCCACTGAGCAACACCAGCCAGGGCTCAGTAGCAATATCTTATGTAACCGCTGCACATCCTCAAACCAGGAACATGATGTGGGCGCGACTCAGTTCACTAGGCTCCAGACCCAAGTGATTAATTCTTACTGTGACGACAGGGAGCGTGCTGTGGAGCAGGCGTGCCAGCTGCTCTTTAGGACGGGGCGGGGGTTTGATTTCGCTCGGAAGCTCCATCCCCACCCCCACAAGAAAAGCTGGAAGGCACTTGGTTTTACATTAAGGCACAGTCCTGAAAACGGCTGTGAAATTCAGCTCTTTGGGACAAATCACATCATATTTTAGGTGTTCTAAATGCCATTCTGTTTGAAAGAGGCATGCGAGAAATCATTTTGCAAAGCTGGGCACTCTTTTTATTTTTTTTAAAGTAGTTCTTGTTTCCTTTTTACCTATATATTTTTTTTATAATTTGGGACCTTTTCTGGGTTTGCTGGAAAAGTACAAACCCGGAGCTTAGAGACTGGGCATTGACCCCAGTAGGAGCAGGATTCCTCCATTCAAGAATGGTAAGAGAGCTGAGATTTTACTGTTTGCAAGCCAATTAGGTTACTGTTCCCTGGTTTCGTGACTGCTAGCAGGCAACAGGAGATTCCTGGGTCAGAAACAAGAGACTCTCAGAGCACGGCAAATAGCATGAGGATCAGCACATTTGCACCAATTCCATTGCTTCCAAGTCCCATTGCCTCCAGTTCTCATTGCCTCCAAGTGCCAGGGGCCCAGATGAATGCCTGTACAAGTGGTGGGTTACCTTACAGGGGAAGTACCCAGGTCTTAGGGAGCTTACGACTCCTGTAACCGAGAGTAAGCCAACGCACCCCTTTTGCTCTGCAGAAAGACACTTTCTCAGTCTCTCAAAGCTAAATGCAAACTTGCCATGTGCTCCAGCACAAGACACTGCCTCTGTCGAAGGCTGTTTGGTACCCAGACACCTTGGACAAGGTAATCCCCTGGGTGCCTTGTTGACAAGACATGCAGAAGTGAAAGGGAGCCAGGGAGAACTCTCTCACAGCAAGCGTATCTTGTGCTTTCTGGGGCCTCCTGCTTTCTGGTTAGAAATGAAGTTCTTTGGGACACCAGACCAGGCATGGTGGGTCAGCAGCCTTTCAGAGCAGCCTCTTGTTTACATAGAACTTTCTGCCTTGTTTTAAAAGACTGTTGTGGAAAATCCATCTCCTGTTGCCCATCCTGGGATTGGAGTAGATTTCCTGTGTATCCTGAGTTCGCCAGCCCAACGAGGCTCCTTGGGAGGAAATGGTCATTACAGAGTGAACCAGAGTGTGTAGCTGCTGATGTAAAAAGCAAACAACTGTGACCGGGGACTAAGGGGCTTCAGAAGCCAGGCAGGGGAGCAGAAAGAGGTGAACTCACTCTGCCAGGCCTGTGTGAGATTTCCTCCCCCTCACAAGCCATCTGTGCTGGCTGGTACTGGCCCTCTGAGCTTCCAGAAAGCCCCTTCACCCTAATAGCTGAGTCAGTCCCACCATAGGTATCTGTATTCCTGGGTCGATGAGTCACGGAGAAACTAGATAGCTTAGGAAGAAAAGTGAGCCTATAACCGTAATCAAAGTAGGAGCTGTCAGCCTGCAGGCAGCCTCGTGACCTTACGAACTTAGAGGCAAGTATTTTTAGACAGCAGGCGTGCTTGGTTCTTTTGTACTGGCTCACCAGTTTGCATACCGGCCCCTTCACGAAGAGGCAGTTCGGAGCCACAGTGCAGGAGGGTGCTGGGAGAATTGCAAACGCTGTCTCCAGGGCCTTCCTCTCCCTGCCCCCAGAGCCCTGTGCAGCAGATCCGGTGTTTGTTCCAGAGCAGAAGGAAACAGGGGGAAGGGATGTCTTTAGCTAGAGCTGGTCCATGGCATGGGGGAGAGCCGGCCCTCTCCCTGGGCTGTAGGTGTTTCCACCCAGCGCCCCCTAGGAATGCCCTCCCTGAAGGGCCTTGGATGGGCGGAGGAAGGCAGCTGACAGATACAACGGTCCCCTAGGAAGAGGGCCAGAGAGGTCTCTGAGCCCACTGATGACCTTGGATGGCAGGAAGAGACAAACCTACGTGACGGAGAAGGAAAAATAGGGGCTGCTGGTAATGCCAGGGTTTTAAAAAGACTGGGAAGATTATAGGCCTGAGCGGCACCGTGTGCTGTGTTAAAAGCGGCTTCCTCTAACCTCCTCTGGAAGTGCTGGTCTTCTCGTGCTGTAATTGCTGCCCCCACCCCTGAGATCATTCTCATGCTCTGTAATCTGGGCCGGGTGGTTCTCAGGACCTGCTGTCGGTCTGTTTCTGCTGAAGGTGCTCATTGAGCACCTGGCCCGTGCTGGGCGCACAGATGATGTGGCTGAGAACAAGGTAGACTGGGTCGCTGTTCTCGGGAAGTCCACCATCCATCGGGGGAGTCGGAGCGCAAACAGATCACGTCTGATAGTGCTAAGGTCCAGGATGAAAAACAACCAGGCCAGTGGCAGGTAGCTGCCCGGGCTTGGGCCTCTGAGACTGGGAGGGCAAAGAAGGCCTTCTTGCAGAGGTGGCACCTGAACTGAGCCAGGCATGGGCAGGTCAGGGCCCCAAGTGTCAGGCTGCGGACAGCAAGGGTAGCGACCTGAGTGTGGCCCAGGGAGTGCATTTGAAGAACAGCAATAAGCGGTGAAGTGGGGTGAGAGGCGGAGGGGGGGTGCTGCCCAGGAACAAAAGGGTTCCTCACCTTTGCCTAAGCTGTGTGACTCTGGCCCCGCCACGTGGCCTCCGGGGCTGGTTTTCTCCTGTGTCAGATGGGTCTGTTCATCTTGGTTTAGGACTCCATTCTGAGAACTGAAACACAGACAGCGCTGTGTGAGCCACGCAAGGAGAGCCATGCTGCAGGCCTGCCTGTCCTTCACGGTGGCTCTGCGGTAGGACACCAGCGTGGCTTCTCCCTCCTATGCCCTGTGCCCGCCTGCCCTCTCCGTGCCGATTCAGCTTTCCCCACCGTGTTTCAGCCCAGTTGCACTTCTTGCTTCTCCTTCCTTGCCTGTGGCCACTTGCAAAGCAGCGAGGAGCTTGTTTCTGAAGAGTTGATGACTCAGGTGGCTGATCTAGGCAGAGTGGTGGGGAGGGGGCTGTGCCCCAGAACCCGCGGTCACCGTGATAACACGGCAGGGCCCCGAGCTTCTCAGCTCGCCGCTCCAGAGCTGCCAGGCCCCGCTGGGAATAATGAGCTTTGCAGGAGGCAGCCACGCAAGGACCTGTTTTCTTTCTCAAGAAAATGGGGATCGGAGCCCCCAGCCTTTCCCCTGTGTCATCCCACGTTTCAGCACCGGGGAAAGGGTCCCGTCACTTCATTACCGCTTACTCCGTGCCCTCCTTTGTTCAGGGATAATGCTGGAACGGAATCAGCCTCCTAAACACTCACCCCAAATCTCCAGCCCGGAATGGAGCGTGTCCTGGGATGTCTTCCCTGTGAAGCCTCTAATCTAAGCAGAAATGCACCTCTTTTCACGGTCTCCATGAGCCCGTGTAACTTAACACGTAGGAAAATGTGCCCCAGACTGGGTTCGGTGTCCTGGATTCTGGTGCCACCCTTGCTAATCACCATGGCACAGAATCGAATAAGTGACAGCAACCAGGGCTCCCCTGCATGTTGGCAGAGTCACCAGATTTCGGTGACCACAGGTTTCTGTGACATGACTCATCTCGCCCTCAACCCTTCCACCCCTGGAAATAAATCGTTTCTTTACATGATGCTCAAACATGCGCTTACGGGGGGTCAAATCCTTTCACTTCGTGCTTATCGAGGACACATTGCCATGCCCTAGGAGTGGTGCTGTTGGTAGATTCATGCTCAGGTGTAGGTGACCAACAGGCCAGTTACCTGAGCCCAGGTGTGAGGTGGGAGCAGAGGGCAGCCAGGTGGGGCGGTTGGCGGAGTGCTGGACCTCTGTACCACGGGAAGCCTGGTTGCTGAGGCTGCGTGAGCTCTCAGTGTGGCTGCCACACGGGGCCGGCTCGTGTAGTTGTCCTGAACCACTCTTTGGGGTGAGGATTTGTCCTGTGTGCGCTAAGGTCTCTGAGAGATTCCGGGCTGAGGGGCCACATGACTGGGTTTCTGTTTTGGAAGGGCAGGGCAGGGAGCTTGGAGCCGGAAGACCAGTTGGAGGTGGCTGAGGTCCAGCAAGAGATGCGAGTGGCTTGGTTGAGGCTGGGTACCCCAAAGGAGTGGAGAGAAGTAGCTTTGAGATGACTTTGGAGGAACAGCCAAGAAGCCTTGCTGATGGGTTGGAGCTGGGGATGAGGGAGAGGTCAAGGTTGTGTGGGCGGTGGTCCAGGTGGCCCAGGTTGTGTGGGGGGTGGTCCTGGCCAAGATGACGGCACCAGCGTTTCCCATCACCTCTCCCCAGCCCCCACCTTGGACATCAGCCTGGGGCTGAAAGAAAGTGACTTCCACCCTCCTCCCTGAGATAGCTGAGGACTCTGGCTCATATGAAAGATGCTTTGTGGTGGGGAGTCGCTGCCATCAGTGACCCTCTCCAGGAGCCGCCAGGCCCTGGGCGCTCTGGTGTCCAGATCCAGGTTTTGCTGGGGGGGGGGGGGGGGGNCTGGGGTGGGCGGGGGGGGGGGGGGGGGGGGGGGGGGGGGGCAGCGAGTGGTGGCAGAGGAGGGAGAACACTCGGGTCCATTGAGAGGAAGCTCGGCCCCCCTCCTCCTGAGGAGGTGAGGGGCACTGTTCGTGGGTCTCCACAGTGTTCCTAGCCTAACCCTCCATTGCTTGTCGGGTTCCTCCCAACTGGACCTCAGCCTGAGGGCAGAGCCCCAAGCCAGAGCTCTTCCCTGGCAGGAGTGGAGCTGACCCTTGGAGACCCCCCAGGCCCATGTGAACTGACGCACCATTCATCCCGAGAGGGGCTGTTGCCCTGAGCCCCGACCACCTCCTCCCCCTTCACCTCCACAGTTCTTCCGAGGCCTGATGGCCACTGAGGAGGCCCGGATCCAGGCTGCCTGGCCTCCAGACCACAGTGGGCCTGAGGGACTGGCACGGCCTGAACATGGCGTCTGTTCACCTGAATGCCCCTTCAGAAGGCAGGGGAGGAAGCTAGTGGGGTGGGGGTTGGCTGGCAGCTCCAGCCCCTCTCTGCCCTTCAGGGCAGGGCGTGGAGGAAAAGGGCTACACTTCTGGTTCCCCCCAGGACAGAGCACAAGGGGCCAGCGGGACTTCTGAGAACGCACCGGGGCAGATTTCAGGGAGAGTTTACACAGCTGCACTGCCAAAGGAAGCCGTGTGACGCCTCAGCTCAACCAGCCCCGGAACGTGGAGGTTCTAGTACATCTGAACCTGGCCTCGGGCTCAGACAGATCTGGGTTCGCACTGGGTCTTTCTCTTTGGTCCTGGTCGTCTGACTTGAACCCCTGCGTCTTTTCTGGGCTGAAGGCATTGCATTTCGGCACCGGAGGCTGTGGGGCCAAGCAGCCCAGTCAGGTCCTGACTCAGCCGCTCTGCACCCGCGGCTGTGTGACCTCGGGCCGGCCTTCCTCAGCACCTCTGCACCTTCATAATGCCCAGCTGTGAAATACCCACAGCGCTGCTGGGAGCCCCAAATGAAATGTTATCTGTGAAGCACACAGTAAGCACATGATGCTTTGGTGATTATTGGTAGCAAATGAACTCAAAAAGCCTGGAGGCTTCAGCTAGAAATTAATCATAAGGACTTATTCAAGGGTCTTAGAGTTTGCAAACTGGGGAAAAAAACTAGGGAAAAATCCAGAAGTGTTCTGAAGAAAGAAAAGTTATGAGTTCTTATTGTAGAAAGTACATTCTGGAGAATACTCAGTCTTAGCCCTAGGACTGGTCCAGGACAATTTCCGGTCAGATGTCAGCAGTCTGGGTGATGGATGCCAGGTGGTCAAGAGGATTGGTGTCGGGGGACTGCCTGTGTCTGGCGGTCTGGAAAATGGATTCAGGGGGTCTGAACATGGGAGTCCTTCGGGAGGTACTGGAGAGTTATCTGGAGGACTGGGGTAGGTCCAGATGCATATGCAGACATTGACACAGGATGGAAAGGTCAAGAAGTTTAAGTTCCCAAGCTAGTGAGAACAAGAGTGAAGTCTTTCCTCATGCTTCAACATTCATAGTGTCAGTAACTTTAACAGCTTGATTAAAGCAACTCCGTTTTACGTATTCCCTATCTTCACTCTTTCGTCGCTAGTGTCTGGCTCCTCACAAACTGGTGAGCTGCCCCTCCGGGATCGTTTCCATGCATGAGGTCTCATTTCAAGGCTTGATGCTCCAAACGTAGTCTGTAGATCAGCAGCACGCGCGCCGTCTGAGAGCTCATCAGAAATGCAGAGTCTTGGCCCGGCCCCAGACCCACAGGGTCACAGTGTGCCGTTTCATAACACACACGGGTGATTGTATGCACAGGGAAGTTTGAGAACTACTGTTCTGTCCAACCACATGATACCATATAAACCACTAAATCTGTATTGGTGAATCCATTTCTGACCTCAGCATAGGTATGTGGGGAGACGAGGCTTCATGCAAGTAACGTACTGAGGGCTGGTCTGTCAACCTTACATCCCTCCCCATCCCTGAGTCACCTGCCTGTTCTTGTCACCCTGCGGGATGGGGTGGGGGTAAGTCATGGCACCACGCTCCATCCCCCATCACCAGCCCAACCAGGAGGCTGCTTGGGACCTCAGCCACACCCCCTCATCAGCTGTAAGTCAGAAATTTTTTCTCCACTCCCTTCCAAGATGGGGTGAAGTATGGGGCCAAAGGGATTGCCAAGGTTTTTAATTTCAGATGCCTTTCTGATTGGAGATGGCAGAGATTGGCCTATGAACCCTCTGTGGTTTTTGAGATAGCATGGCCTGTGGCCAGTTATTGTACTGCGAGGAGACGAAAAAGGCTTGGGTCTCTTTTAAGGAGTCTTTGGCAAAAGATTAAACCAAAGAAATAGCCTGATTTTGAAGGAGTATCTTTTGCCTTTCTATATAAAGCTCTTACAGACCTAAGCCTCAAAGCGAGGGAGCCAGAGGAGGACAGTGGAGAGCCGATGACTAATCATTCCGTGCCTTCTCTCATGGGCAAGGTTTTCATCCTGGCTTCTTGTTTCTGATCTGAGAGGTGAGTTTACGACTTTAATAGTGAGCATTGGTGAAGAAGGCTCGAGTAAGATTTGTTCCTAAAGGAGAGTGGAATGGCTGTGAGCACACAAGCCGAGGGGCCCAGGGGCAACTTCTCATGGAATTGGAGATGGGAGAAAAGTTCCGAACAGCTGTCTGCAGAATGGTGTGTAGGACTTGGGACTTCTAACGATTGTAGAGGAGAGAACGTTTCAGCCTAAGCATTATTGCCACTGTTTATGAAGTACATACGTTTGCCAAATAAGGTACGTGTGCTTACATTGTATCAGTTAATGACAGCAACCCCACTTCACAGATGAACGCTCACAGGCTAGAAGAGGCACGTGCTTTGCCCAGGGCCGCCCAGCCAGGGAGAAACAGGGCTGGGATTCACACCCCGGTCCTAACACTTCGAAGCCCACGCTCCGGGCCGCTCTGTTCTTTCCTAGCAGTGCTTGCTGCCGAGTGGGGTTGACCAAAGCTGAGCTGCCTGGAGATGAGCAGTTCAAGTTTGATGCAGAATGGCGGCACGCCACCTACAGCAGGGTGTTTGCATTTCTTTAAACTTGGCTTCAAGTTTTATATCATGTTTTCTTTTATTATAGCAATTAGAGGTTGACTGGTCTTCTTCTTTTTTTTTTTTTTCTTTGAGTGTCCAATTCCTACAGTAAAGGTCTAGACTGCATCCTTTTCTGGTACCTTTCACTTAACCTATTTATTGTACCTGTCTTGAACTAGACATCTACTGGCGGGTGCTGGAATTGCAGGCATAGTGCCCAGAAGGAAGTTAATGACTTTCTGAAAGCTGGCTTTGGAAACACAAACCTATAAAGTAATGCTGTACTAACAGTTATCACAGATAGTGTTTATTAACCCACAGCTCAACAAGGGACTAAAAATGAGGAAGGAAGAAGTCCTCCTTTGCCTTTATTTTTCTGTGTGATCCTGAAATCAGGAAGTTTACCCTGGGGACACCAACCAGAACCTTAGGACACAGCACATGGTTTCACTTGTTCCTTCCTAAAACTTGGTGAGGGAGAATTTCTGAGCCCACTTTGGCATCCCCAGTTTCTTTTGCCATGTCTGACAGTTCTTCCTCCAATGTCGGGATGGTCTCCTGTGCGTTGTAATAGATTTCCATTTGTTCATCAGATTCCCCCGTGAGGACAGGTTATAGCATCTTTCTGAGCCCGAGTTTCCCCATATATGAAATACAAGGGTTGGTCTTAATACTGTCTAGGTTTTCTCAAGATCCCAACATTTTGTGACCTAATAGACACGAAGACCAAAGGAATGAATGTCTAATGATCAAACATCATGCAAAAGGCCAAACATTTTAGGGGAACTGAGGTCTCCTAGGCCTACCTCGAATCCCACTACACTGGCAAAATGTGGCCGTCTCTGTATAAGGCCAGCTTTGTGCCCTTCCCCACCCCACCCCACCCCCATTTCCTTTGGAAAGCATAGAAAGCCCCCTTGTCTTGAAGGCTTCCCTGCAAAGAGCTCCTGCTGAAAGACTGCACACACAGCCAAGACTTTGACCTTCACCTTTGCCCCCTGACTTACTTGGTAAAAAAGAGTTCTTATCCTTCTCTCTCCAGGTTTTTTGGGGGGAAATCTAGCTAGGGTTAGCAAGAATTCAATGAAAATATAAATAGAAACGTGGTCTATAAATAACACTGCCCCGAAAGCTGGAGGCATGAATACCCGTGGGGCAGCGGACGGTCACAAATCACGATGGCCAGGACAGCGAGCGAGCCCTGTTCAGTTGCTTTGGTGTCTCTTGGGTGGGATACTTCAAGCTTGCGGTGGGGCCTGCAGCAGCCCTCTCTCTCTGGACTCTGGGAGCACCCGCCCTGTTCGCGGCCGTGTGCCTGTCTTCTGTGAAACCTTTGTGAACAGACACATGTGCTGGAACAGACATGCGGCCTGGCACCAGACCTCGCTTTTGGTCCCAGCAGTGCGTGACCTGCGGAAATACAGAAGATGTCGCCAAGCTTCCGCTTCTTCTTTTGTAGTCATGGGGATTTTAAAAACTGGAGTTTTTGACGAGCAGGAAACATGCCTTGTTTTGTCTTGGTCAACAGGACGGTATCTAAGGCCAGACTGCCTGGGTTCTCCTCCCCCTGTTATACCCTCCTGGCTGTTTGGCCTTGGGAAAGTTACTTAATCTCTCTGTACTTCAGTTTCCTTGTCAAATGGGAAGAGTAATGGTATCTACTTTGTTGGGCTGCTGTGAGATTAGGTTAGTTAATATTTGTAAACTTCTTAAGCCGGTGCCTGGCACATCATACACACGTATAAATGTTATTAAATGAGGAAATCCATATGCCCCCACATGTAGAGTATCACCTGGCACATAGTAGGTGCTCAACGAATGTGTTGGGTGAGTGACTGAATGGGCACCAGGCCTGCCTAACTTGCAGTCCGCAAAGATCATTCGATAAGATTGTGTGAGTTCTTTCTAAGCCCCAAATGAAATTGGGTTATTATTTTTACCTCCGTGGGTGACAGTTTGGCAGGGTGGAGGTAGACACCCTCATTGTCCTTGTTCATCATCTCTGGCTCAGACACGCTGCATTTTGTTTGCCTGGGAGAAAAATGTGTGGGCTGGGGCATCTCAGTAGAAGTGCCGCTTCCGATGCAACGTCACGTGGCAGAGCTGGACTCTCTGCACAGCCTAGTACCCGCTGGGCTTCTTAGCATTAGACCCACCTTTTGGGTGATGCTGACATAGTTCTTCTCAAGCAAAGCAAGCTCTTAAGCAGATACATGATTAGCTATGTAGCATTTTGCTACATGCAATTTTAAATATAAATAAAAGAAAAAGCAAAGAAAGCCCACACCTTCCCAGAAGGCAACCTGAAGTGTGCAGAGGAGGAAATAAGTAGAGAGAGCACTGAATCAGGAGTCTGGTGCTGAGTCGGGCGCTGGCTGCCCCAGCTCAGGTGTGTGATGAGGATGAAACCGTCAGCTCTCGGAGGCTCTGTCAGGTGAGTTAGATTAGCTCAGCCCTTCTCAGCCCCACAGCTACAGGACTGTCACTCAGGAAGCCTTATTAAAAATGTGGCCGTTCCCCGTGCCCCCATCCCTTTCTGTGTCATATTCAGGGGATTTGGGTAAATATCAGAAATTCGCACTTGTAACCAACACCCCAAATATCTCTGATTCAGGTTCCCCAGGGACTCTCGCTCGCATGAGCACGGTTGGGCCTTGTATCAGAGAGGCTGATTGCTGTGTAACAAATCACTGCCCCCACCCCCCCACTTTAGCAGCTTAAAACAGCAATAAACATTTATTATTGGATCTCACACAGTTTCTGTGATCTAGGAGTTCAGGAACGGCTTGACTGCATGGTTTTGATTCAGAAGGTTACAGTCAGGAACGTCTTAAAAGCTGGACTTGACCCCTGCCCCTGCCCCCATCTTCCGATCCTTGAGGAAGAAGGGCTTCGGACCCTGGAAGGGGCTCTGTGCCCTCAGGTTAAAATTGTGGTCCCCAGCCTTGTAGGTTTCGGAACTCGGGTGTGTATTTGTGAACTACTGAATACATCACTTGAATACATCTGCTTTGCTTTGTGTGGCCCATGTGATCGAAACCCTGTTAGCCATTCAGTCTCTTCTTGCCCACTCCTAGCCCACTCCTGGGCTAGGTGGAATACCTAGCCCAGGTATTCCACTCCTGCCTGGAATACTTTTTCCACTTCCCTTTGCCTGGCTCATTCCTACCTGTGCCCCGGTCCCCCACTGTGGGCCATGCCACAGGGAGAGGCTGCCGGGAAGCTCTGCCCAGCGTCCCACAGTCCCTTTCCTGAGGGCAGCCTCCCAAGCAGCGAAGGAGCTGAGGCTGCACGGGCTGAATAGGGTCCTTTATTCCAGGCCCCCACAGGAAGGGTGCCGAGCCACTGCCCACCACGCCCTCCATGCCCGCCACACCCGCACCCCATACCAAGTGGGGACAGCCTGGCCCTGGTGCCGGCTCGGAGTTAACCACACTCTCTGGCCCCGCTCTGTCTGGGTCCTGGGTCCTGGGTCTGTCTGGCCCCGCTCTGTCTGGGGCCGTTCCTGCCACAGCCCCACTCAGAGCCAGCAGCTCAGCGTGCCTGTCTGTGTGTGTGTTTAAACAAGGGGATGGTCTAGAGCGCAACGTGTCAGCCCACACACTCACGCTCACTCGTCCATTCCGCAGATGTCAGCGCAGGGCCACTGTGTGCCAGTGCTTGTGCTGGGCCCTGAGGACACCGTAGTAAGTGGACATCGTGTGAGACATAAGGCCTCATATAAAGAGGCGAGACCACCACAAATCACAGTGAATTCTAGGAGGGGAAAAATCAAGGCCTGGGAGAGAGGGAGGAGAGGCCTCCCATCTTCAGAGTGGCCTGCTGAGGCCTTCCAATGGGGTGGTGACCCGAAGGATGGAAGGCGTTAGGCGTGCAAAGGGAGACAGGACAGTGTGCACAGGGGCCCCCGAGATGGAAGAACTGGCTGTGTTTGTCGCACTAATTGAAGCCCAGCGTGGCTGGCGTGGTGAGGTGAGGTCAGAGATAGGGAGGCGTGACCCAGATCCTGCAGGGCCTCGAAGGCCACAAAAGGGAGTTTAGAATTTTATTCTCAGTGCACTGGGAAGTCATGGAAAGGTGTAGCAGTGGCTTCATTTTAAGAAATTATTCTGCATTCTGGGTAGAACATGGACTGGGGTGTGGGTCGGGGAGGGATTGGGGATCAGACAGACAAAGAGTCACCATACAGCTCACGTGGGCTGTGGGCCTCGGCCTCCCCTGCTGCTGAGCGCCCCCACATGGGCCCAGCACTGTGTGCTGTGCCTGTTCCACGTGCTGTTGCTGATCCCAGTCCCAGCCCTGCAATCCCGTGGGCACAGGAGAAGACGGACGCTCAGGAAGCTCCATGCACCCAGGACACAGGGTTGTCAAGGCCTGGGGCCTCTCAGCTCTGCAGTTCCCCCTCTGTTCCCCTGCCAGCAGCTGAATGGTTCCAGGTTTTGATTTTAATTTTTAAAGATTTTACTTATTTATTTTTAGACAAGGAGGAACGGTGGAAGAAAGACAGGGAAACATCAATGTGTGGTTGTCTCTCATGCACCCCCTACTGGGGACCTGGCCCACAACCCAGGCATGTACCCTGACTGGGAATTGAACCAGCGACCCTTTGGTTCACAGGCCGGTGTTCAATTCACTGAGCCACACCAGCCAAGGCTGACTTTTTTTAACCTTCACACGGGATCAAGAATAGAAAAGCACAGCTGGGAGGTAAAGTCAGACCGGTGTGACAATGGCTATGCAGGCCAGTGTCCTTGGCCTTTACCGCTCTTCCCACCATTAGTGCACATGCTACATGGGTTTACTAAGCACCTTCCCAGGTGTGCTCAGCCCTGTCCGAGCCCAGCTCTGAATGAGACCACAGCCTTTGCCCTAAGGACCCCCAGCAGCACCCAAGTGGTATTTGTCCCCAGCTTGGCCACTTTAAGTACTGTTGTATCTGATGACAAAGCCTCTCCCTGCCCTGGGGCTAAGGGGTCAGTTACAGCATTCTGCCTGCGCGCCCCCCCAGAGTGGAGCTGGGCCAGCCCACCTCCCCTGCCAATGTGCATAGTGCCTTTGTGGCCAGCATCTTGCTCTGGCTTGACACCCGTTGGGAATCCCTGGATGCCGCCTACCTCACAGGCGATTCGAATGTAAGAAGACCTGGGGTGCTCTTGTCTGACAATCCATGATCCAAAGTGGATCTCAGCTACAGCTAACGAAATCCCTCCTGTCTGTGTCAGGGCTGAAGACCAATCCTGGGTGTTTTCCAGGGAAAGGGAGAATGAACACGTTGGCAGACTCAGGGGTTTTGTTCCTGTTCACACTGTTCTTCCCAAAGCTGCCCCATAGGTGAGCATTTACCCCTTGTATATGGCAATTAATACACCGAAAGTGTGTTCACATTTCATATTCAAAAAGGACCTTGTAGGTTCGATTCCCAGTCAGGGCACATGCCTGGGTTGTAGTCCAGTTCCCTGCAGGCCAACTCCCAGCAGGGGACGCACAAAAGGCAACCATACATTGATGTTTCTCTCCCTCTCCCCTTCCCCTCTAAAGATAAATAAATTAAAAAAAAAAAAAAAAAAAAAGGACCTTGTTCCAGGAATCCAGACTCGCATGTAGTCAATTTGCTGCACCTGAATCAAAGCATAAAACATGTATTTTTAAGAAAGCCTGGACAAAACAAAAGTAAATAGCACTAAAATCAGTGAGTGTGTTTGTGCAGTAGACATCACCCAGTGGGTCCAGGGTTCCAACATCCACACAGTACAGAGCGCTGACAACCCCCCCAGAATCCGCTCCTTAGCTGTGAAGGGTTTCTGCAGAGCAAGAGGTGACACGTTTCTTGGTCTGGACGCTGGTGACACGGATGACTTCAGCTCATGAACATTCGTTGCGTTATACACATGCCTGTGTGCTTTTCCACTGGGCATTTATACTTCACCCCAAAAAGCTTTTTTTAATAAAAGAAAGAAAGAAAGGAAGAAATTGTTTGGGTCCCACAGCTCTGTAAGACTGCTCAAAGAGCCTTCAACTCCATTAGGGTCCAGAAAGACAGATTAACCTTTGATGTGCTGGTACTAGGTGCTTTATCTCTAGCAGACCCCCATACATCCCACCGACCCCACTGAGGAGGGCGGAATGAAGGCTTTTGTTCTCTTAGGCCTGGCTCCATGCACTATGTGTGGGAACCTCCAAGGCAGAATTTGGAAGATCGTCTTCCCCTCCTGCCTATGTGCTAATTCTTACGATAAGCATGCTGTGGCTACAAGAGGGTTAATCTATGGCAAAATCCCAGTGGGGTTTTTTTTTTTTTAAAGATTTTATTTATTTATTTATCTTTAGAGGGGAAGGAGAGAGGGAGAGAAACATCAATGTATGGTTGCCTTTTGTGCGTCCCCTGCTGGGAGTTGGCCTGCAGGGAACTGAACTACAACCCAGGCATGTGCCCCGACTGGGAATCGAACTGCGATCCTCTGGTTCGCAGGCCCGTGCTCAATCCACTGAGCTACACCAGCCAGGGCATCCCAGTGGGTTTTTGCAAGTTTGTTTTCCTGAGTGTGTGGGAGAAGAGGTTGGAGGCGGAGCCCGGGAGGGAGGCTCACCGTGGTGAATCATGTGAGAGTGCCCCAAGGTGGGCAGACGGGCTGAGCAGTCGCTGCCTCTCCATTCTGTTACATTCTCTGCCCTTTGCGTTGGGCTGATGGAGGAGGCGCATCCCGCAGAAGAGGGACGGGATCCATGTAGGAGACACGGTGTGTTTAGAGGGTGTGGGTTTGAGTCAGGGAAGGTCGCTGCAGGCTGAGGAGTGTTAGTGTTTGGCTGTACGTGGGGAAGCCAGGTAATAGACGGTGCCTGGGAAGCACTACTGTGCTTGGAGTCCCCATGGCCAACAGGGAGACAGGCAGGGCCAGGTCATACCCCACCTCTTTGACCTGAAATTGTCAACTCGTAAAAGATCCAATTTCCTCAACATTTATTATGGGCTGGGAATGTGTTCGATGCTTTTATACACTAGTGCATTGACACCTCACAATAGTCCTTTGAGTTAAGCATTGCTATGCACATGTAGCTATTTGAGGACACTGAGGTTCAGATAGGTTGTGACTTGTCCCATATGACACAACAGTAAATGCCAGAGCCAGATGTACTCATCAGGAATCTCCTGGTGACAAGGGTGAGACCCATCTCAATCTGGTGTAAGGAAAAAAAGAGATTTATTGACCTTGGTACTGAAAACTTCAGGGGCAGTGGTTTCAGGCATGGCTGGATCTAGGAGACAAATAATGTATCTCTCTACTTCATTCTCTTGACCGTAACACAGATATGCAAAGAAGTTTCCTAATAACTTGGGGCTCACAGCTTATGAGTTAGCAGCCCCTGTAAAAAGAGCACCTCTCTTTCTGGTGGTCCCAGCAAACCTCTTAGGCTGATTCTCAGTCAGCCAGCTTGGTCACATGCTCATAGCTGGACTGGACTGACCCCACGAGTTCAGGGTAAGATGTGTCCAACTAAAATCGTACAGGCTGAGAATGAAGGAGGGATGGTTCCTCAAAAGAAAACTGGGGCACAGTAATAAAAATGCTGACAGGCAACACCCACAGATGCCTATCATGCCGGACTAAACCAGGGGCGGGTTCTCAGCATGGATCTTAAAGAGAGATCCGTGGGAGCCAGGGCGCAGGGCATGGAGGGAGGACCCCTGGGCTGTGCACCTTCCCCATCGAGACCACATCCTTCCAGAATCTGTCCGTGCCCACTGCTTTAGCACCCAGACCTCCCCCAGCTCCCCCAGCCAAAATGGCCCTTTGTCTCCACTAGTTCAGGTAAAGGGCAAGCAAGGCCTGGTACTGCAGGAGAGACACAGGATTGGGTGGCAGAGGGACAGGCCATGTCACGATGGTGGCGGAGACTGGAGCCAGGCAGCTCCAAGCCTTCAGAGGGAGCACCGCCTGCTGACACCTTGATATCACCTCTGGCCTCACAACTGTGAGGGAAAGAGCTCCTGTTGTCTTAAGCTGTGAAGTTTGTGGTGTTTTGTTACAGGAGCCCCAGGAGGCACACACACCCCCCACCTTCGTTTTTGTTCTCAGCTCTAATCAGATGGGCCAGAGTGCGGTTTGTGGAACAGGCCTGTGTACCATGTGGTCTGTGGGCTTCCCCGCCGTCTGCAGCCTCTCCCGTTTCTTAGGCGAACCCCCTGTGATGCTCCAGGCTGTCTGGGCTGCACCCGGAGGAGAGGGTCAGGAACACCTGTGTCCTTGGAGGCCAGCGTAGCTGGGGACAGCCAGCCTGGGCATGGGGTGGGGCAGGGGCTGGGAAGGTCAGAGAGGGCCCTGGGGATGGCAGTTCCCTGACAAATTCTCAGGGACAGCAGGAGAAGGAGGGCGACAGGGGGTGACTGCCAGAGGGCCTGGGAGGGTGGCGAGAGAGGGTGGCGAGAGGGTTGGCAGGCAGGCATGCAAGGAAGGCTTCGTGGAGGGGACTCAGGGTGGGAAAACTTTGCCTGTGGACGGGGAGGGAGGTGGGTAGGCGGGCCCAAGGGCACTTAGAAGAAAACCAAACTCCTTTCTGTGGCTCACAAGACTCCTACACAGCCCCTCTTCATCTTCTGACTTCGCTCTGTGGCTGTCTCAGCCAGAGTTGTGCCCGACTGGCTCCTTCTCCTCCTCACAGTGTCCCCTGACCTCAGAGAGACGTCCCTGACCCCTGACTGACCTCTCCCACCCCCGGGGATGTCCCTCCCTGCTACCCTCTTTTATTCTCTCCTTTTTTTCTTTTATTTTTTATTTTATGTGCTTACCATTATGCTTTGTTAAGTTTTTCAGTTATATTATACAATACAATATTACATAAGTTTCAGGTTCACAACATAGTGATCAGACATTCATGTAACTTATAAAGTGATCTTACCCCGGCAGGTCCAGTGCCCATATGACACCGTACAGGTTATCACAGTATTATTGGCTGTATTCCCTGTGCTGTATGACCATCCCCACGGTTGTTTTTATAACCGGCAATTTGTACATCTTCCTCCTTTTCCCAGTTCCACCCAATCCCCTTCCCATCTTGTGTTTTATTCCCCACACAGAGGTGAGGGGAGACATGTGTGACCAGACTACTTACTGGATATGAAATTGTGTACTGTGTCCCTTCTGTGTACCGCCCCCCTCCTCCACTCATAAACACCTTGAGATCAGGGTGCCCATGTGTCTCCTTCACCGCAGTGGTCCTGGCACCTGGAGCAGGCTTCCACAAGACAGGGCTGGAGGGAGGGATGGCGGGGTGGTGGGATGGCAGGCACTCCAGGAGGCAGAAAAAGCAAGGAAGAGGATGTGTACATTTACACCCAGACACTGTGGGTCTTGAAGGGGCGAGGCTGCCCAGGATAGACCAGCTGGGCAGGAGGAGACAGGCGATGGAAGGGTTATGTGAAGGACGGGCAGGTTTGCTGTTTCAGGGGCTCTTTCTCACCTGAGTCCACCAGACACTGGGTCACCTCTCCTTCCCTGCCTCGTCAGTTCATTCATCCTCTCTCTCATTCACCCATTCACGCTCCTCCGTTCCCTCACTCACTCATTCATTCACTTGTATGTGACAGGCAGAGACCCCGGGAGGGCTGCCAGCACTCCACGTCCCAGGGCATAGCCCGCCCTCCATGGCTGTTTACTTAATTCTGAGCCAGCCCCTAACGTGGCTGTCCCCCAGGCCCTGGCATAGCACCCGGCAGGGAGGAGGGGTCCATCATGTACCCACCACACAGTTAAAATCCTAAGTCCTCCCCACAGCTCTCGAGGTGAGATCAGAGCCCAAAGAACTGTTTGAATTCACGCCTTCTGTCTCCTCCTCACTCTCCAAGCTCCAAACCTCCAGGTTGAAAGGCCAACGCGGCCACTTAATGGACGTGTGAGTTCGGACAAGTCCTTCAGCCTCTGAGCCACCATCTCCTCCTGGGCAGAGTGGGGTTAATGGCAGTACCGGCTTCAAAGTCGTGAGGGGTAAGGAGAGAACTCAGTGAAAAGCTCCTAGCATGTGCCTGGCGTGGAGTCAGCCCTGGCTACTCTTATCACTCGTCTCACACCCCTCTGCTCCCAGTTCCATCATACCCACTCAGTAAATCCTAGGACCTTCAGAGGAGCAGCTACGGAGCCTGGGCCCTTCAGTCTGCAGAGGAGAAGCCAGAGGGCCTAGTGGCCGACGGACCTGCTTCAAGGTCACACAGCCAGCCGGTGGCCCGGGCAGGACTTCAGCCCAGGACTCCAGCTAAGGCCCCTGCTCCTTCTGCTGGTCCTGCCCTCTGAGCCCAGCCCATAGCAGCCTGGAGAGGGGGCCTCCATTTGCCTGCTGGGACCCTGTCGGGCTTGGCAGCCTTCTTCTCTGCTCTCAGGAATCAGTTCCGTCCTGAGGTCCGTTTCATGCCCCACGTGTAATCTTCCCTACGGTGCTTATCATTAGTTCTGGGGCAGCATCTGCCTGGCTTTGAAGACTTGGGCAGGAGCCTGGCCTCACCATAAACGGCCTGAATTACATTTACAAGCGGCCTTTAATGCCCTGTGGTCTCAGCTTCCTTAATGGGGATTTTCCTCCTTCTTTTTCTCTCTCTCCTTTTTAATACGGTCACCGGTTTGGCTTTCAGATTGCGGTTTGGATTCCTAACAGAGAAGTCAAGGCCGTAGAATCCCTTCCAGATCGTCCCTCCCTCTCCCCCCTCCAACCCCCTCGGTCTGTGCCAAAGCCCCAAGAACAGAAAAACGTTGCTCCTGTCGGGATTTCAGCGGGAAAGAGAGAAGCCCTGTTGGGATTCCAAAACAGCTGAGAAAGGGCTTGTGCAGGAATTCTCCTCTGCCTCCACACCTGAGCAGCAGACCCAGGACCCTTGGGAGGGGGTGGGCAGGGGCCCAGCCCAGAGGCACAGCTGCCTTACTTACAGAGGGGTCTCTGGGGCGAGGTGGGGGGCCCAGGCCAGCATGGGTGAGGGGCCCTCCCACCTACCTCCGACCTCACCCACCACCATCCCTCCCTTTCCAGAACCTTCTGCACGTTCTGGAGGCTTCAATTGTTTGTTTTTCACTTTAATTTTTTAAAATTTTTATTTAATTCTTGTTCAGGTACAGTTTTCTGTCTTGTATTCCCAGCCCTGCCCCCCAAGTGCCCCCCACCTTAGTTATTGTCCATGTGTCCTTTATACTTGTTCATTTGAGTCCTTCCCCTTTTCCCCTGTGATTTTCTCCCCTCTGGACCCTGTCAGCACGTTCTGCATTTCAGTGTCTTTGGTTATATTTTGCTTGCTTGTTTGTTTTGTTGTTTAGATTCCTGTTAAAGGTGAAATCATATGGTATTTGTCTTTCACCTCCTGGCTTATTTCACTCAGCATAATGCTTTCCAGTTCCATCCATGATGTTGCAAAGGGTAGGAGTTCCTTCTTCCTTTCTGCAGCATAGAATCCATTGTGTAAATGTACCATAGTTTTTTGATCCAGTCATTGACCGATGGGCATCTAGGTTGCTTCCAACTCTTGGCTATCGTAAATTGTGCTGCTATGAACATCGGGGTGCATAGGTTCTTTTGGATTGGTGCTTCAGGGTTCTTAGGATATATTTCACTTTAATTGTTTAATGAAAGTTGCATATAACATCACTTCATTCCTTCATCTTCTCAATTGTTTCTTCCTTGTATTTACCCTTTTTCTTTTCTACTTGGCAAGATTTGGTTTTCCATTCAGGGATCTCTTGGTGGTCTTTGTCCAGCTCCAGTCTGGGACAGCCACCTTGCCAGGGTGAAGGCCCGCAGAGCAGTGGTACTGTTAGCTTTCTCCCGTGACGCGCCTTACCGAGACGACCCCTTTCTCCCCATGAGCCTGGACTGCTTTGCCAGTTTGCTGCCCTTTGTAATGTCCTCACACATCCTAAACTTCATCATCCTTTCAGATGGGCGTGGATCGAACCCTGTACTTCTGTCTCAGTTCTTTGGAAAGAAGAGAAGCCATAATCTTCCTGCGAATGTGGGGAGATGCACTGAAATGCCTTTTATGGCTCTTGCTGTAGTCACAAGTCACAAAGGGACGGAGCTGATTGCGACTGCTGGTGCCTCAGGGATTTTCTTTAACTGTTGTTTGTCACTAGTTTCATCTCTGCAAGTGGATCTGGTCCTATGTGATCTCTATGTCTATGTCTATGTCTATGTCTATGTCTATATCTATGTCTATGTCTATGTCTATATCTATGTCTATGTCTATATCTAATCTATATCTATGTTTATATCTTGAGATACCAAACTTAGAGGTTTGGCCAGTCTTGAGTTGGGGGGTCTAGGAAGGGGACCTAGTTTGTCTCTCCCCACCCCCCTCCTTTTTTTTGTCCCCCCACAAGACAAGAAAGGGCAGATGCCATCCTGGGGGGAATGGTTAAGTCACATTTTATCTGCTTTCAGGAGGAGCGCAGGGCAGAGCCAACTGTGCGCCCCAGTTCCTCCTGTGGTCTCCTTTGGTTTCCTCTGCTTCTCCGTTCATTCCCGCAGGTTCCCTCGAGATTCCTCTTGACTGCCGGGGTCACTGCGTCTGGGCGCTCTCCAGCTCCGGAGGGGTGACTGGCTCGGGGCAAAGGCGGAGGGACTGCCTGTCACTGGGCCCATCCTGAGAGCGGGTCTTCTCGTGCTGTGCGTGTGTTTGCGTGCCGTCCCCATGGCTGCACACATATGCTCCTGCAACATGCAGGCAATAAAGCGACAGGCAGCCAAAAAAGGGTGGGAGGCAAAGAGGCCAGGAATACCAAATCTGTGACATCTTCCCCTCAGAAAAAGCGGCCGTCTCCAGTGCCCTGATAAATCACGTTTTATCTCCTTTCAAAAGGAACTCGTGGTAAAGGAGCCCGTTTATCTCAGTGACAGTGTCCAGTCCACACAGTGTCGTCCCTCTGCTGGGAAGGTAGATGCTGCCCCTTTGCCTGGCCTCACAGAGAAAGGGAGGAAGGAGAGCTTGAGGGAGAGTCTCGGAGAGGAACGTGAGTGGGCCAGCAAGTGCCCACTGGACACCTACCTGCCGCAGGCAGAGCCTTGTGCTGGGTGGAGTGAATGGTGCTGGGAGAGGGAGGTGCTGCAGACTGCGGCCTCCCGTCCACACGGGGTGCGGAGAGATGAGAGGCACAAATAGGACCCCAGTCTCATGCAGCGTGATGCGTTAATTGCTTGTTCCCCCGGAGCAGGGCTGGTGACCAGAACCTGTCGTGGCAGGGAAGTCAGGGATGGCTGTGGCAGCTGCTATCAGTGCCCCCCTCCACTGCCCCAGCCCCCCAGGTCTCCTCACCATTCACCTCTGCCTGCCAGAGGCTGCTCCTGGGAGCAACTGGGGGCTTTGTTCGAGCCACAGGGGATACACTCAGCTAGAAGTGCTATGGAGTTAACGCACTGTGAAGTGCAATGACAAGCCAGGGGGTGGTGGATAAACAGCTGAGACTCCTTACCCTTGATTGGCAGAGCTCTGAGGGGTGGTCTACACGATCCCCCCAGGTTCCGAGACAGAACTTTGCTCTGGAGACCCACGGTGGTTAACGGGCTCTGTAACACTTCCTCCCCTTCCCCACCTTCCTTCCTAATCCCCCTGCTGGTACTTCCCAGGGTCACCTCCCAAATGGACAATTTGCATTCATTCAACCCCTAGTCTCTGAGCCTGCTTCTGGGGAAATGGCCTTGGGAAGCAGTGCCTTTCTTTGTACTTCACTTGGGCCGGGATGGAGGGAGCTTAAGTGGATTAACACGTGGTCTACAAGTTCCTTCACATACAGTGGTGGTTATCTCCATTAGGACTCCTTCAATGGTAGTGATGAAACTCCACCTCCAGCTAGGTTAAATAAAAAAATAATTGTCTTGCTTTATACACATAAAAGCACCAGGTAAACCCTGGGTTCAGAAACACCTGATCCAGGTGTTCAGATGGTATCAGAGTGATCTGCCCTGCACTGTCTCTCGGGTTTGCTTTTCAGTCATCAAAAACATTTATCGGCACAAATCTTTTCTCTCAGTTGGTTTCCTTCTTAGGCAAGAATAAATATGGCCACTAGAAGCTCCAGGTTTTCTTTCTTTTTTTTTTTAATTGATTTGAGACAGAAAAGGAGAGAGAAAGAAAGGGGAAAAGAGAGACGAGGGGAGAGAAATGCAGATTTGTTGTTCTGCTTCTTTATGCATTCACCAGTTGATTCTTGTACATGCCCTGACCAGGGATCAAACCCATAACCTTGGTATATCGGGACAATGCTCTAACCAACTGAGCTACCCAGCCAGGGCTAGAGTTTATATTCTAAAATTTAATGACTGTAAAAGGACTTTGCATTGATCTATTTGTTATCGTTGAATTCGGCTAGCCCAGAGGAGCTTTCTGAGAAGGTTCGAGGGGCTGGCGTTTCTGTGAGCCTTGCCCATTCCAGTCAAAGGGTCTGTCAGCCCAGCTGAGCAGTGGCCTGGACGTCTGCAGGCTGCCCATCAGAGAGGCTGGGGAGCAGTCAGGCTGGGGCAGCCAGGCCCCCTTGGCATTGGCCTGTGACGCCCTGGAAATAGCCACCCACCTAAACTAAGAATAGGAATTCCTGCCTGGCTGGCAGGAACTAATGCCGATTTCTCAAGAAGGGACGGGCCTGAAAACAAAACACAGCATGTGGGTTGGGCCATCCTTTGTATTTATTTGTGAGGCCTCTTGGGAGCTGCGCCCATGTCTGGGATTGATCCTGTCATTTGACTCACACAAGGTGACCTGGACAAGATGGCAGCCTCCAGGGGTCCTCATCTGCCCGAGAGGGCCTGGGCTCTCAGATTTGGGTGCCTCCTGCCCTCTGAAAGAGGTGACTTCCTTTGTTGCCTTGACAATGAGCAGAAGTGGTGGCCAAGGGAGAGGGGACCGAGGTGGTAGGGGTCCCAGGTCCCTGTGGCAGCTTTACCTGGAATCACCTGGCTCACGAGCATTTCTCTTCCAGGCAAAATCCTCTTCCGGAGAAGCCACATCCGGGACGTAGCTGTGAGGAGGCTGAAGCCCATCGACGAGTACTGCCGGGTAAGGCTGTGTCCGGGGCTTGCGGGGGGGCAGGGGGTCGCCTCATCTGCCCATCTGTGAAGGAAGGCTGTCTGTACGGACCCCCAGCTGTGTCCAGGAGCCTGGTGTTTCCTAGCCAGGGGGGTGGGTACGGGTGCCCCTTGGGGAGGGGCCACCCGCTGACTGGGCGGCCCTCTTCTAGGGCAGGACTGCATGAGACTCACAGCTGAGCCTCTACTCCTTCTGGGACGTGTCCATGTTTACAAAATGCTATTTTAAATCCCTTCCACTGGCTCGGAGCTCAGTGAAGGGGCTTCCTACCGAAGGGATTCTGTGGGGTGTGGCATTTTGCTGGGCACAGGAGAACTGTCGCTTTGAATTCCTTTTGAGATGTTGTTGGAATCGGTGCTGAGTTCAAGAACGTTTGATATGCATTATTCATTTATTCACAGAAGTCTTGATAGTCACAGATGTCCATGGACACATCTTTATAGATGCAAATGTGCCCTATGCACGCACACACACACACAGAGCACACGTGGGCATGTGCATTGAAACAGCCAAAGCCAGGAGCGGATTTGAGCGTGAGTGCAGATCGCGGGGCCCAGGACCCCCGCAGCGGGAGTGAGGAGTCTCTGGGTAGCTGGAGCTCCTCACTGGCTTCAGGAACTTGGGCAAGTTACCTCGCTTCCTGGAGCCTCCGTTTCCACATCTGCACTTCAGGGGGGAGAACGGCACCTCCGCAGAGAGAGTGCCGAGGATGAAACGAACTGACACAGAGGCACGGGGGACGCATTCGGCAGATGCTACGTGTTCGTTACTATCAGTACAAGGCAGGAAAACTGAGTGTTACCACTGGGCTTCACTGGCTTTATCGGAGATGGAATTTCTCAGTTAAACGAAAGCTACTGTGGAGTCGGACTCAAGGATCTTGAGGCGAGGCAAGCGGGGTGACGTTTTGTTGGGAGTGCCGGTATCCGAGCTGGAGTCGGATCCCACCGCCCCACCTGCTAGCTCTGTGACTTTAGAAGAGTTACTTCACCTCTCTGAGCCCCAGTTTCCTCATCTGTAAAAGGGGGGGTGAAAACAACTCTTTCACAGGGTTTGTGGAAGGGGTTGAGTAGGAGAACATCTATCCGAGTGTTTGTCACTCTGAAATATCCCGTACCCCACAGAGTGGTTGCCATAAAGTTCCATCACTGTGTTTGACAATAAAAATACTTAAATAAGAATCAGGTTCTGCCCTGGCTGGTGTGGCTCAATGGGTTGAGCACTAACCTGCGACCCAAAAGGTCACCAGTTTGATTCCCAGTCAGGACACAGGCCTGGGTTGCGGGCCCGGGTCCCCAGTTGGGGGCATGAGAGAGGCAGCCGCCTGATATTTCTCTCCCTCTTCCTTCCTTCCTTTCCCTCTCTCTAAAAATAAATAAATAAAATCTTTCTTAAAAAGAGAATCATGTTGCTACATTTAATAACTGATGCTCTAAGGCCTGTGGGCGACAAGCACTACCACGCACTCTAACCTGAGTCTGAGTTTCGTGACTGTGCAGGTTACACTGGTCATGTTTTGTGCCTTAACCTGAAAGGATGGCCTGATGATGAATTCCCTTAAACCAGAAGCTCCTTTCCTTCAGGTCAGGACAGGCAGACCTTGGAGATGCTGCAGGTTCAGAGCACTGCACTGAAGCGAGTATCATAATCTCTTTGCTGGTAGAGGGTCTTGCTTTCGCTTTGTGAAAAAAGGCAACATCTATTCAGCATGATAAAGCGAAGCACAATAATAGGAAGCATGCCTGCATTCAGCTTTCTTTTTAAAGGGCATTTGCCATATCCAGTTAAATTAATGGCTGCAGCCTGAGCTTTGATTTCTCTTTATTCCTTTCCCAAGAAGTTAAATAAATGGGCAAAGCTAATGGAGGAGGGGACTGAGGGCTAGAAGAGGCATGTTCCAGCCGGGATTCACGGCTCCAATGGCCTCGGTGGCGGAGCTCGGGCATCTGCAGTCAGTCTCTGTGAGATGGTCCAGAAACCGATAACATCTTATCTCCCCGGAGCAGGCTTTGAACAGGATTCCTGAGTCAGGATGAGATCCAGGGAGACTCGGGGGCCCCAGGGGTGCTGCTGCTGGTGGCTGGGGGCACCAGTTAAGTAGGGTCTGCAGGAGGAGGAGCCTCCTAACCTGATTAGCTCGGATGAGAAGGACTTGGAGCCAGGTGACAAGGGGCAATGTCATGGGGTCACCAAGCAGCCAGACATCTTACAGGCTGTATTTACCCTGAGAATGGTGGGGGGCAGGGCAGTGCAGAAGTGACCTTTAATTCTGCTGAATGAGAAAGCTGAGGTCTGTGGTCTGATTGTCTGAGACCTTAGGATGACCTTGGAATGCTCATTAGGGATAAGGCAATAATGGGTCATGGCCACAGCCACTCAGGATCCAGCATTTTCCTCAACATCACTGCTTCCCACAGCAAAGTCCACAGTCCGTGCCATGTATATTCCACTCCATGGCCAACCCTGACCTTGTCTGTGCCTGCCCTTAGAATCTCTGGGGGTTTTATTTGCAATGTCCTGCATAGGCAGCTCTGCTGGGCTGGCCAACATCTTCCTTGGACCTGCTAGACCCCATGCGCTTCGAGTCGGGATTTGCTGGGGATTCACACGCACCCAAAAATGTGAAGCTGGCTGTGCGCACAGAGCAGCTGGCTCCTGTACCAGGACACAGACGTGGAAAGTCTGACAGTGCCGTGGACCTCCCCAGACTCCAGGCCCCCTGCCCTCGCCAGCCAGGCAGTCCCCTGCCTCGTGGTGATTTCACAGCCCACGTCCCAATGTTCATTTTAAACATATAGGCAGCAGATTGGATGAGCGTCATGGAAAATTTCCCGTGTGCCAGCCAGTGATTGTTTTATGTGGCACTTGAGGGCCAGGTGTCTATCAAGAAGGGTTCCAAAGGCATTTCTTTGACTCCATAAATTAATTTAATAGGCAACATAGTTATGTGGTTAATATTTAATGGTTCCGTGGCCTCAATGAGTTGAAAACTTCCATCTCACTAAGAAGCATGAGCTACACGTTAGGGGCTCAGACGAACAATTTTGTAAGTGACGTGCTTTACCCCATCCTTGCCTGTGAGATACATGTTCGCAGCATTTGTGTAGGGGATGATATAAATATCCCGGGGGTGGGGGCGCTGGGGGTAAAAGGGTCTGAGAATGACCCCCCCACCTTGGCCATGTTAGTGACGTCTATACGAGCCTCTGTTTCCTGGTGGGCATGACAGTTTTTTTGCTGTCTGAAAGCTGAGCTTTCAGCTTCCATTATTCTGCTGTCAGCCATAGACTCGCTTTCAGGGTCAGTGACTTTCTTTGTGGGAGGGATGGGGGGCGGGCTGTATCTAGACAGGGGCGGGACTCCAGACCCAAAAAGAGGGTCAGCCTGTAAAGGGTAAGGACCCTGCACCCGACCCTCTGCATCTCGAGGGCTCATTCATTTTGACCCTCATTTCATTCCCAAGCAGAGGCCATTACTTGTGGTGGTTCTGGGTCCCAGGTACTCTCCCTCCCACTGAGGGGATTTTCCGCCATGGCCTGCCACTGGTTCTCATTAATGAAGAGAAAGGTTGGTGTTGCAAGGCAAATGGACTCCTGAGAGAGGCACCCAGGACCCCTGGCATGCTCGGTCCCAGAATGGCAGTGACTCCATGGCCGATGGGGAAGGCTGAGGCAGAAAGCCAAGACAGATCAGTCTTTGCCTCCCCAGTGCTCTGCTCCTCTGGGGGAACCCAGTGGGTAGAAGCTCTTTATCTGCTCTGGTCCAGACAGATGCAGGAGAAGGAGTTTCCGGCCTGTCCCTTCCTTTTTCAAGGCCCTCGGAGGAGCCCCATGGTTCCTAAGAACCTCTAAGCAGCTCAGCCAGGCCCTCCGTGGGGTACTTCCAAGTGCTGCTCAGGCTGAAGCCCCCACCTCTCTCCTTCTCACCCTGAGGTCCAGTCTCCCAGAAGTGTGGCCGTTCCCAACCAGCCAGGCCCCCTTAGACTTCCGCCCCTGGCCTGTGCTAGCCCCTTGCCTGGGGAAGCAGTCAGATTCCATGGTGCCCCTTCCAGAAGCCTCCTGACTCCCCAGGGACAGCTGACCACTCACTCCATCTCTCCCCCTCCCCAGAAAGCTGTGCTTGCTGCCACATCACACGCTTATTCCCCATAGGGGTGTAATTTCTGGGTATTCACCTTCTCCAGACCAGAAGCTCCCATTATCTTTGTGTCTACACGGACCAGCAGGAAGCGTGGCCCCACATGGGTGTCCAGCCCATATCTGAGGACAAGATGCAAAGATCACATACAAGCAGAGGAAGCCTCTGAAGAGGGTGACATGTCCCCAAGGCCCCAAGGTGCTAGGATACCTTGTGAAATGGCTTAAATGGCAACCACAAATCAGACACTATTTCCGTTTCAAAAGAATTTGCTGCTTAAATCTTTCAGAAGGAGAACTTGTGTGTTTGAAATACTCTGATTTACAGAAATTCAGTGAGCCCCAGCTTCCTAAAAGGTGACTTAGGAGTCAGGGCAGGATAGAGGTGGCCCCAGGAGTGGGAAGGGGGGCTGAGTCGGGGGTCAGATGGGCAGAACTCCACCCCCACCACACACCTCCACCCCACCCAGAGTCGTCAGGCTTTTACCTGTAAGATGCCCATTGACCAGAAACCACAGTGATGCTGCGGAGAAGAAGGGTAACTGTGGAGGCAGCACAGAGGAGGAGGTCGGACAGAGCAGGAGGCGCTCAGGACTAGGCGGCCTCGTTTGAAGGCTTTCTGCCGACTCGCTTTGCGGTCTTGGGAAGTTACTTGACCTCTCTGTGCTTGAGTTTCTTCTAATGCAGAATCGGCATCATAGTCAGACCCATCTCTTGGAGTTAATGTGGTGAGTAAACAAGGCAGCGCCCTAGGAGGTCACTGCGACTAGTAAAAGCTGGCCTGAACGTAGCCCCGCAGGTTTCCTTCCTGCGGGGCTTCTCAGAGCCCTCGCCACGATGGTGAACCTGGTAATCTCCCAGACCAGAGGCGGGTCTCCAAAGCCTCCTTCCACATGTGCCCACAGAACCCATTTTGCCTCACTAAGCAGGGATTCCAGGAGGTATAGCGTGAGGTTTCAGAGCCAGTCTGTTTTGTCCTTAGAAGAAACGACAGAGAGGTGAGGTGAGCCACCTAAGGTCTCGCAAGCGTATAGGGCAGGACTGACACTGGAACCAACGTCTGTGGACTCCGCTTCCAGTGCTCGTTCTGGTGTGCCTCACTGCCGTCACCGGACGACTGCCAACGACGCGGACAACAGTGCCACAGCTGACATTGGCAGGCACTGTGCTGGGCTCGTCTTACTCGCTTAACCTGAAGGCAGGTGGTGCCATGTCAGACCCACTGCACGGAGCTCAGAGAGGGTGCAAAATGCATTCAGCGTCACACAGCCTGTGAGCAGCGGAGCCAAGACCCAAACCCAGGTCTGTCTGGTCCTGAGGCCCCAACTTAACCACCTCCTGGCATATGTCTTGAATGTCCAATGGCAGAATTTTAGGCCTGAGCCAGGCAGGGGTGGTGCCCCAGAAGTACCCTTGTGTTGGTCCCCACCTGCTCTTCCCAGAGTGGCTGGGTGTGGGGGTTCCCCGGCTCTGGCACTCGTCCCGAGCCCAGGCCTCCGGGACTGCTCAGCACCGGCTCTCCTGCCAAATGACTTTGGCCAGAGATGGGTTTGGCGGCAGCTCTGATGGGAGTTGCTCTGAGCTGAGAGCCTCTTGTCAGCCTGAAATCAGGACGAGCCCTCCATGTGGCTCCCCTCGGGGCTCCCTGTTAAATAAAGATGTCTGCGGTGGCTCCACCAAAAGGCCCCTTTGTCTGCAGCCCTCAAAGCCCACGTGTCCTCTGCCCCCAGAATGCCGGTCTCTGTCGGCATGAAGAGCTGCTGTGTTCGCCACTGGTGCTGGGGGAGCCGTGCCTGGCCGGGGTCTGCGCCTGGGTGGGTGGCAGTGCGCTGGGCTGCCTGGAAACCCGCCTGCATCTCCGCCCTGTCCTGGAAGGGAGGTGACCCTGGCAGCGACTCTGCATACAGCCCGGTCCCTGGTTATGGGTTCCTCCTGCCCATCGCTGCCCATTAGTGCTCCCTCTGAAACCCTCCTGCATCCTGCCGGGAGCACTTGGTCTGCACATGCCCGGTGCCCACTTCCCTTTCTCTGTTTCTCTGTGTCTCCCTCTCTCTGCCTTTTTCTTTGTCTCTCTCTCTCTCTCTCTCTCTCCTCCAACTTTCTGTCTCTGTTCCTCTTTCTGCCTGAGTTTTTCTTTTCATTTTCCTTTTCCTTCTGTCCTTCCTCGGGAAGGAAACAGCACATTCCACATGTGTTAAATGAAAACCTGAACTCTATGCAGGCAAGTCCTACCCATTCTACCTTCTGAGCATAGGGCCTCATCCTGCCACTTTCTTTCACTGCAGTTCACCCCCCAACAGCCTCTGTGTCCCTCTGATAAACAGAGACAATGACCTCTTCCTCGAGGCCACAATGGCCAACACATCCTCGGATGTGCTCTTATGGGTTCGGGACTGTGTCTGGCTCCTCCCTGTCACACCAGGGCACAGGCCTGTGCCAGGCACAGCCTGAAGAGCCTTCCTTGTCTGTCGGGTGTTGGCGAGCCGGGGGCCTAGGACGTAGCCCAGTGTGTGGTGGCTGCTCATTCCATTTTCACTGCCCTTCGGTCCTGTGCCCTGGCTGTCCTCTCGGAGGTGAGCTGGTAGAGGCCCGAGGGGAGCCACAGGCTCTGAAGGAACTGCCGGGGGGTTGTGCGACTCCGTCCCACCTGCCGTGTGTGGCAGGGCCTTGTCTCATCCCTCCCGGCTGTGGGTTTGGCGCAAGTAGGGCCATTGTGGCAGGATGTCTGATGTTCGGTGCTTCACTTGAATGTCACCTGATCCGCTCAGAGAAGAACTAAACCACCCCCTCCCTCCTCCTCCACGCGGTAGCGCCCTTGCAACCCAAGCACACGTGTGCTTTTTGCCCCTTCATCATGTCACGTCCTACTACTGTGGATATTGGGCTTCTGCACGCCAAGGCCCTTATTTATTCCTTCCTGCCTCCATTCGGTCAGACAAATATGTACTCAGTGTCTGCGCCATGCCGGGCACTCTCCTGGGATCTGGAGTCACAGCCTACAGATCGGGTTGGAGTCCCAGCCTGCGCGGAGCTTGCCTTCCAGTGAGGTCTTTCCCAGCCTTCGGGGCCTCCCTCAGCCTCTGTCCCCAAACCTGCAACATGCAGGTGAGAGCTGCCCTCCTGACCTCGTCGTGACAGTTCCCAGTGACCACACCTGGAGGGCCCAGCAGCTTAGCTCAGGGGAGCTGCAGGACCAGGTGTCGTTGTGCCCAAAGCAGCCCTGGTGGAGGGGGATGGGGAGGCACAGGTTGTGAAAGGGTCCTGACTGACTGACCGCTGGCCACAGCTCCTCTGTCAGCAGTCCCTCACTCTCCTGCAGTCCCGGGGTTCCCTCTACCTTCCGGCTCCAGCCCGGTCGGAGTTCCCTTGGCTCTGTCCCTCAGCCCTGCTCTGACAGTGACCTCTCTTGTTTGGACCAAAGGGTCACTCTAGTGTTTTCTCCCCATACTGAATTGAGGGGCCCAGACAGCAGGGCTCCCCCTGGCCTCACCCTATACCCTTGCCTGTCCCTCCGTGTTTGACTGGGCCTGGTCAGGGGTCCTCTGTGCCCCAGGCTGCAAGGCGTGGGGTCTGTGCTGGTGTGTAGCAGGAACTCTTGCCAGCGTCTGACTGTGATCCCTCCCCTCCCCACACCAGACTCTTGGTCTGCCCTGGACACTAAGTTCAAGGCGGGTCCATGCCCCTTCCTGGACCAGTTATTCCTCAAGGGATACACATTCCTCTCCTCTCTGCCTATTCAGATCTGCGAACCCCTCTGGCCCAGCTCATGCCCACTCCTCTAAGAAGTCTTTCTACACCCTTCAGCTTGTATTGCTCCTCAGGCATCCTCCGCTGAGCCTAAACGAGACCCTGCCTTCTCAGGCTCTTGCTGCCTTCCCCCTGCTCGGTGCTCTCAGGGCACACTGACCTCACTCAGCCCCTGGAACCTCTGACTTGATTCCCACCGACCTTGACCAGTTAGCTCGTACCCACCCTTCGGAACTCAGCTTCAGAGTCTTTCTAAACTCTCTGTCCCTTTTAAACGATCTAGGTCCTGTCAGACAGTGTGCTAGGGCCCTGTCGCCCTTGGTAGAATTACCAGTTTGTTATCACAAGCCTGATGGTGTAGCCCGTGTTTAGGGACTGTACCTGGTGCAGCTGGACTGCGGCTGCTGGGAGAAGACCTGGGGTTACCAGACTTAGGATCTTGGGCTTTGGGGCAGAAGGGAATTCGTTCAGGGCTCCTGCAGGATGAGTAGTTCCTGAGGGCCCTGAGACCCAGGGTTCAGAGGTTGTTTGTTTTTGTTTGATCGGCTGATTGTTCAGTTGGTTGACTGGCTAGTTAGATGGTTGGAGGTTGGTTGGTTGGTTGAACTATTGGCTGGATGATTGATAGGTTGATTTTTTTTAGTTATTTTTATGCATTGACTGGTTGGTTAGTGATTAATTGGCCGGTTGGTTAGTTGATGGGATAGACAGATGAAGAGTTGTTTCACTAATTGGCTGATTGGCATTAATCCATTGACTGGGTGTCGGTTGGATGGGTGGGTGACTAGTTAACCGTCTTCCACAGCACAGTGTTGGAGCCTCCGCACCACCAGTGGCCAAGCTGACCCCGCTCTTGGTTTTCCCGGTCCCAGCTTCATCAGGCCTAATGCCCTTCCTTCCATCTCTCCACAGGCGCTGGTCCGGCTGCCTCCCCACATTTCACAGTGTGATGAAGTCTTCCAGTTCTTTGAGGCCCGACCAGAGGATGTCAACCCCCCAAAAGAGTGAGTGGCAGGTGTGGGCTAATGCTGAGGCCAGCCTGGGGGTCAGGATGTGGGGACACAGGGAGAGGGAGCGCAGGCCAAGAGGAGGTGCACTGCAGGGATGGGGACCATTTCCCGGACTCCGGTTGTCGGAGCTTATTCCTCGCTTCCCCTTATGCCGGGGCTGGAAAAGGTGGGTGTCTCTGCATCGGGGCAGCAGGTTTTCCTGCAAACTCTTTCTAGCTCATAGGTTATTATAAGGAGCAGACGAGGAAACAGAAGATATAACGGTCACGCCTTTCAGATGCCCAAGCTTAGCAGTCATTGCTCTTAGCTGTTGGTGGTCGCAGGCTCCCAGTGGGAATGCAGGCCTAGGAGGACACACGATGCTCAGGCTGGTGATGCGCCCCCAGGGTAACGCAGCCGTCCTGAGCTGCCACCCCCAATGTAGCCATCGTCAAAGATGCTGCTGACCATGCACAGAGCCCTCACCGAATGGCTTTTACCTGTAGCATTTTTTGATAGACATTAGTCGTCCTGTTTGCAGAGAGGGAACTTGGACACCAGTGAAGTCAGGTGATTTTTCCTAAGGCCATAAACAGGGTGGGTGTGCAGTAACAGGTGTGAAACTTGGACCCGTGCCTCTGATTCCTAGTGGCTCGGGCTGGCTGCCGTTGCCATGTTTGGGGAGAAATGGGGAGCGAAGCAGGTCTCTCTTCTCCCTGGAAGCGGATTACTCTGGACCTGGGGGGTCAAGATGACCCGTCCAGGCGTGTTGGCTTCTCACACGTGATCAAACTCCATCTGCTCTTGCTCAGAACACTTCTCTCACCTACATGCTCCAGAAGAGGCTCTCAGTGGTGAGAAGAATCTAGTTTCCACCAAAGATCTGATGAGCAGAAGTAGGAAGGTGGGGAAGAGTGTTGGGCAGGGGAGAGGACTTGAGGGGGATGATGATGGGTCACCTTATTCCTACCTCCGTTGCCCTGATATCTTAAAGTGCTAGGGTGGGTGACAGAGAGGCAGATGGGATGGGGGTGCTATGGAGGGAAAGGACAGAACAGTCCAGAGGAGCTGCCGGGGACAGGCAGGGAGAGGCAGGTGCCATCGGCGATGGGGAGGAGAAAGCCTAAAGACAAGAGTGTGTGTCCCACAGCCCTGGGGCACCATTGATGGGCACTGTCTGTGAACAGTGCCCGGCCTGCACACCCACACACTGCGGTCTTTCTGAGAGGGGCCTTTCTCCTTACTCGCTCTGTAAGATGAAGCCTGAAAAGGCCTGGGCCCTTAGAGGTCGAGAAAGCATTATCCGGCTGAGAAGCTCGCCTGGCCTGACAAAGGCCATTTCCCTTGCGGCTGCCACCAGCATAGGAAACAAGCAAAGGGTACAAACCCTCAGAAGTTCATCGGTGAAGTTTGTGTGTGACTCCGCTGCTCACTGGTCACACAACTTCGAGGCAGATACTCCCTCAGCCTCTGTCTTCTCGTCTATACAAAGGGTGGTGATGAATCCCTGCTCTCGCTACCTCCAGGGATTGCCTAGAAACTCAGGTGACAGGAGGGCTGGGCAAGAGCTTGGCAAACGTCAGAATGGGTTACAAATGTGTGTTCTCACCAGAGGGAGAGGCATTGCTCTCCCTACTCTGTGCACCTACTACATGCCAGGCTCGTAAGAGAGTTTGCACCAGGGGTTTTACATCCTGATCCCTACATCTCAGAGAAGGAAACAGGCTCACAGCTGGAGCGGTACTTGAACCCACAGTTTGCTGGTGTCAGAGGCCCATAGTCTTTCCACTCCTCCCACCTGCCTCCACGGTTTGGGGGGAGTCGGGGGACCAGACTGTGGGCCGATGCCTCTCATTACGTCCTCTCTGTCCGGCCTCTCTGCACGTCCTGCCAGGCCTCCCCCACTCTCCCAGGGCGGAAGAAGGTTCTCAAGACTGTCCCTCAGTCTGTCCCCAGTTCTGCCACTCTGGGTGGCCTCTCAGAACTTCCTGCTCTCCTTCCTGCCATGGGAGAGGGGTGCCCTTTCCGCAGGGTTGTCATTGGAGTCCCTTGCAATCACGTGCCCCCTGGAGGGGAGAGGGATCGCAGCTGATGGGTGAAATAAGAGGGAATTGCCACAAAATCAACTGGCCCTCCTAGGTTTGCGCCTCCGCACCCCTCTCTGCCCGTCAGCTGAATAAACTGGCCCTATTTCACCTGTCAGCCTGTGCCCTTCAGGCAGGTTAGCCTTTTGCCCGTCTCCAGAAGGCCCTCGAGGATGGTGCAAACCAGGCCTGGGGACACAGCCGGGCACCAGCAGGCGTGGTTCTGCAGGGCCGGGCTTGGGGTCAGGGCCTGCCACTCACCCCTGCGACCTCTGACCTTTGTTCAACCTGTGTGCCTTTCTGTTTTTCCGTTCCTCAGACAAGATAATGTGGGACTCGGAGAACGGTCACAAGGGCTCACGGAGGCAACGTGGCCTGCGCTAGCCCGGCCAGGTTCCGTTGGCACGTGGGAACACTCAGCACTTTTGTTCAGGGAAAGGCAGTGGCACCGAGTGGAATGTGGCTCCACGCGTGTCCCACTGCTGCAGACCATGGCCTGGCTTTGGCAGGAGGCAGTTCTAATGCGTTTGGCCTGCGAGTCACCATGGCAGGGGGGTTATCTGCCTTTTTCCTGAGGTGGCGTCAGTCACCCGGGCTGGTTCACTGTTGGTCTGGCAAGAGATTGTTGCTGGAGAGCAGGAACCCGTGCAGCACTACACAGGCCTGAGGCTCCAGAGTGGGGTCAGCTGCGGCCAGGCAGTTCTGAGTGGCTTCTGCCCCGCTGGCCTCACTCGGCCTCCGGGACCCGCCTAGAGAGACCCAGGTTGCCCTGTAGAGTGCGCTCCCCCGGGAGCCCAGCCCCGAGGGCTACCCTGGGCTGGCAGGCTGATGGTCTGTCAGCCTAGTGCCTGCCCCCACCTCCTGAGCTGCCTGCACCTTCCCAGGCCACCATTCTGAACATAAACACAGGATCAAGTAACGGTGTATTTTGACTTCGGGGCGACTGTGGAGTGGCTTATCAAGTTATCAAAGCCTGTGGATTTAATTGGAGTTTTGCAGATAACCCCCGGCCTCTTTCAAGTGTGCTGCAGCCGGAGCCTGAGCATTCACAGAGGCTAGGGTGGGGGCCCTGTCCCTTTCCATCGTGCAGAGAAGGCCAGGCCTGCAGCAGCCCAGCCTCGGTGGGGGAGGTGGGCAGCAGGCTGGAGCCCTGGGCTTCGGTCCCAGGCCACCTGTTGGCTTGCTTGGTGGAGAGTGGGGCCTGCCCCCCAACCACAGGCGGCTGCTCTCCTACGTGACTGGCCGTGCGCAGAAAGCATGGTCTCTATAGACGCCTTTGGTGAGCCGGCCACGCAGCAGCCACGGTGCTTCTGCCTCCTGGTGCTGCTGCCCCAGGCAAGTGGCTCTCGGGCCCTGCCCTCCACCCTCTGCCTGCTAGCACTGCCGACGAGTGCTGCTGCTGTGGGTGAGCAGTGCTGAGGGCCGCTGGGGCCCTGGCCCAGGTCCCGACCCCTGGTGGTATTTTAGATTCACCTCTTTCCTCCACACCTCTTCCTCCAGCCCATCAGCACACCCTGTGGGCACTGCCTTCAGAACATGTCCAGACTCTGAGCCCCCCTCACCCTCTCCCCGCTGCTACCCCAGGCCGACTCTTACCATCTCTCGCCTGGATTCTGGCCTCCTGGCTGGTGTCCCTGCTTCTGCCCTTGCTCTCTGTGGTCCGTTGCAAAACAGCAGAAGGAATGATCATTTTAAAATATGCCTCAGACCGTGTCATCCTTCAGCTCAAAATCCTCATGCCACTGAGAATCAGGGCCCCTCTGGGGGCACCTGGAGGCACCTCCTGCCATTCTCCCACCTTACCTGCTGTAGCCACGCTGGAAGCTTGCTACTTCTCACACCTGCCAGACACATTCCTGCCTCAGGGCCTTTGTACTGGTTCTTCTCTCCACCTGGAACACTCAGTCCCTGCCCAGGGGAGTCCGTTGGCCTGTTCCCAAACTTTCTTTGAATCCTGACTCGGGACAGCTGCCCAGTGGGGCTGTCCTGGACTTTCTCTGTCACGTCCCCCAGCACTTACGGTCCTCTTCCCAGCTTCATCTTTCTTCACGCCTCACAGTGCCCTTCCCACCCACTGTGGTTACTGCCGGTCCCTCCTTCTACAGCGCAGGCTCCAGGAGAAGAGGAACTTGTCCTGAGCAGGCACTCAGGAGACATCTGCCGAGTGAAGGGCTGATGCCAACCAGGCTCCTTTATAGTCTCCCATGGGAGGTGGTTTGGGAGGTGACTTTATAGAGCAGATCGAGACTCAGAGCTGCTGTAGCTCACCCAGCAGGTGGCAGGGCCAGGGTCCAAACCCAGGCAGTTCGGTGGGTAAGAGACAGTGGGATGATGCTTCTTAGTGTCTCCTGCATGGATTCTGGGGCTGCTGTGTAGGTGGCTTAGTGTGGGGAGAGCCCCAGTCACTAAGTCCTGGAGGAGGGGGACAGACATACCCCCAGAGCTGGAGGGAACTCAGTGCAGAACAAACCTTGGACAGTCCCTAGGCATGGACTCTGACAGCAGCCTGGATTGTGGCAGCCATGCTCCAGCACCCCTGCAGCACCCCGAGGTGGCCCCCAGCTGTACACGTGGTCTGCCCAGCAGTGTCCTGAGGCCACATGGGCTGCCTCAGCTCTTCCTGGCTTTGCAGTGTTGGCACACCCGAGCACCCCTTGCTGGGCTGAGAGCCAGGCATTGCCTGGCCTGGCTTCCGCAGGCCCAACAGCCCCCGAGCAGCGGGTTCCCTGCTCTGATTGCCACGGGCATCCTAGAGCTAAGGCAGGCCCAGGCTGGCCTGGCGGGACTCATATCCTTGTCAACCAATGCCCAGCAAATGCTCCTCTTATCCAAGTTTAAAGCCACGTCCCGCTGAAACAATGCCCCAGTCTCCTGGGTGATGCACATTCCACTGGGGCAGGTCCCAGGAAGCCCTCAGGGCCTATAACCCACCCTTTCCATCTCTCCAGCCCCCTGGCCCACCAGCCACCTTCTCATTCTTCGGTGCCTGTCACAGGAGTGCCACCTGCTGTCCCCAGCCTCCAAGCCCATGCCCTGACATTCCTTCCACCCAGGGCACTCTCCTCCCCTCTCCCCACCCATCCCGGGACTGAATCCTACTCAGCCTCAGGCTTTTCCAGAAAGCCCTCCCTAAAGCCCCCACCTGGCTGCCTCAGGAGCGGCCTGCGTGGGGGGGCCCACATTTCTGTCCCCCCAGGGGCCTGGCGCCTGGCCCCTGTTGAGGGACCAGAGTGAAGAGCACTGTCAAGCCCTCTGGGGTTAGGTGGTCTGGAGTCAGAGACCAGTGCGGCCCCTCGCTTCTGTGTGCTTCCGCTGTCTTACGACGTGTAGAGTGGGAACCAGCGCACATGCCCAGACAAACCTGGCACGTGGCCAGCACTGCCCAAGGCCAGCGCTTGCCGTCACCATCACGGCAGCGCCGAGCAAGAGGGCATAGCAGCGTGAGGTCCCCCTCATCCCCTGCTCACCCCTCCACCTGCTACTCCTGGCCACAGGGCACGGGCTGCAGCCTCCTCCTGAGGCCTGACCGTTGTCGGCTCTCTGCCAAGCACGGCAGAGATTTATTTTTTAGAGAGAGGAGAAGGGAGCGAGAGAGGGAGAGAAACATCTCTCGGCTGCCTCTCACGCCCACAACCCAGGCATGTGCCCTGACCGGGAACTGGTTTGCAGGCCAGCACTCGACCCACCGAGCCACACCATTCGGGCAGACACAGGTGCATTTGGCGCCCTGTGTTGCCGAGGGGAGAATGGAGGCCCAGGCGGGCTGTGTGCCTCCCTCTGGTCACGCAGTGGGTGTCCCGCTTGTCAACCTGCTGCCTGTCCTCAGGCACAGCCACGCCACTAGCACCTGATGGGCTAATGGGATGGGCCGAGTCCTCCTGCTCCCTGCCACCCCTTCTCAGCTCCAGGCCTGGGCCTGTCTCCTTGGCTCATTTCTTCCTTCTGAAGCCAACCAGGATCTTGGTTAAATTTTTGAAATTGCACGGGTGGAGCAGAGCCTCGCTAAACAGGTTTTTGTTCTTCAGCCCCAGGGCCACAGAGCCACCCTCTTGTGGCCTAGAACAATGGTCCAATGTTCGGAGGGACCTGAAGTGAGAGGCAGCTGGCCCACAGCCAGATCGAAGCTGTCCCTGCAAGCTGCCTTCCATCTGCCCCAGGGGGCCCACCCCCAACACCCCTGCCACCTGCTGTGTCCGTGGGACACCCGGGCGGGCCAACAAGAAGGGGATGGGCGCTGTGGTGCATGACTAGGGGAGAGCCCCCGGTTTGGGTCTGGGCCAGGGGCTCGTTGAGGTGGCCTGGGAGCTGACATGGAGGGCTCTGAGTGAGGCTTGCAGGACTGACACCAGGGCAGAGGGCAGGCAGCTGCTCTGGGCCGGCGTGGGCACAAGGTCAGAGCCAAGAAAAGGCATTCCTCTGCGAGGGCTCCCCAGCCTTCCTTCCCATTTATAATTCAGAAGCCAGTCGAGGCTGTGGCTGCCCTCCCCTGTGGGAGGCAGAGTCCTGCCTCGGGACCCAGCGGGGAGACGGAGTGGCGGGCAGTGCAGCCAGGATGGCCCTGAGAATTTTGGGGGGCTCCTCCAGGATCTCAGGACCCAGGCCGCCCTGCGGACAGCAGGTGAGCCTGGGTTGGTGGCGGAGCCTCTGGCTTCTCCGTAAGGAGAGAGAAACAGATGAGGGGCAGGGCATGGAACAGGCTGGAACCAGGTAGCTGATGCTCTTCCCTTTTCACGGGAGGCAAATGGAAGGCCCTGTGAAGAGCACTGGAGACAGCGTCTGCTGTGGCCTCCCTCTACTAAGCACCTACTATGTGCCGGGGATGGTGTGGGCTGATGAACGCAAGGCTCAAGGCCACCACCTGGTCGAAATTTTGAGTTGAGTTTAATGGACTTCAGAGACAACAGTCGGACCACCCAGCTTGCTGGTGGCCTTGAATCACTTCACCTCTTCCAGTCTCGGTTTCCCCCGTGAACGGGGCCCACGGTACTCAGTGACTGACTGACGTGGCAGGATAGCCGTGAGTTCCGGGGCACTAATGCAGCCATACCAATGCCTCGCAGCACCTGGCCGTCCACTGGCCCAGGCCTGGGTGCAGAGTGGCCACTCAGAAAAGACAGGGTGGGTAGAACTGGGTCCCTCTCCGCTCTGAGAGTTCTCACCGGGGTTGGATTTCTCACCAGGGCTGGTGTGGACTGTGGGGTGAGGCTGGCCCTCCACCACCAGGCACGCTACTGGCTTTGGGAGCTGCAGGGCATCCACGTCCCTACCCCCACCCCATGCTTAGACAGCTGTCCACACCCAGCAGTCCCGGCCACCACCCATCCTGGACATGGCCCACACTCTCCTTCCAGCCCCTGTGCCACTGGCAGCTGCACAAATAGCCTCTCTATGCTGATGGGCAAGAGAGCCAGCTGGACACAGGGACTCGGGTCGACGAGGGGCTGGGGACCAGCATGGCACAGGACTTTGTGTAAGTAGACCCTGCCCAGCCCCTGCCATGGCCCCCTTTAACCTGGGTGGGCAGGTGGGAGGAAGTTGTGTCCAGCCCCCCTGAAAGGGGCATGGGCTGCAGGGAACAAGGACTTCTGAGGGCCTGGCTGTAGTGCCGGGTAAGCAAGCTGCAGAGGGGGCCAACTCTACCCCACCTGCTGGTTCCCAGCTCTTGGAGTGAAGGCCCAGAAGGGCCGCATCTGGGGACAGAGGGTTGCTCTGTGTTCAGGGCTGGCACGGGATCTTCAGCTCCCTCAAGCAGTGGTGGGAGGGCGGTGATGGGGTGTGGGATGGTAGCCCGGGGCAGGGGTATGGGCATGGGCTGGGTCCCTGTGACTTCCTCAGGCTCGTGCTTCCATTTCTGTGTCTTCTCAGCCCTAGGAAGATGGCCCTGGTGTACAGGTGCCCAAGGCCCCATGTGCCCACCCCCTTGCTCCTAAGGCCACAGCCCCCCTGGGAGGTGCCAGCTGCAGGGCTGAGCCCCCTAAGAGCCCCTGAAGCCGGCTTTGCTGTTTTGCCACGTGCAAGGGGAGCCTTAGTTCTCCCTCCCTGTAATCACCATGGTAACCAGTCCTCTGGTTTGCCACCCCTCCACTCATGCTCCAATGGCAGAGCGAAATCTCAAACCCAAGGCTTTGGCCTCCCGGACCAGGGCTGCCTCTGGGCTTCTAGGCAGGAGGCATTCACCCAGTTTTGATCGTTCCCTTGGTGTGAGGTGCGGGACCCACACAAGTGGTTGTGGCTCAGCCCTGCCTGTGGGGGGTCGTGGTCCATGGGGGAGACAGATGGCACAGGCAGGGCCTGGCTGGCACCCTGGCTCCTCCCCCACCTGCTGTGGGACCTGGGAAATACCTCAACCTCCAAGGCCTCGGTTTCTCCACCTGTAACAGGGGGCTCACAGCAGCTGCTGAGCCAGTGGAGGAGACCCACAGCACCAGGCCAGCCTGGCCAGGGGGTCAGCAAGGCGTCCCTGAGGAGGCAGCCCTCCCGCTGAGAGTGTGCTGAAAGTCAGCCCCTAAAGAGGGTAGAGAGAGTCCCTGAGACCCGGACAGTGTCAGGGACCGAAAGAAACTGTCTTCCGGGAGAGGGACAGTGTTAGCTCTGGCTGAGCTGAAAAGAAGGGGTCTGGGGCACCCACTGTCCAGCCGGGAACTGCCATTAACCCCTTCTACCCTTCAGCATCCATGAAGGAAAAGAATTTGGGGTTTCTCGGGGGTCCCTCCGGGCTTTGAATTTCTGTGATTCTCTCAGAACCTGCTGGCTATTGAAGTGGTCCGAGCACCAGGACCTCGAGTGGGGGTCTGATGGCTGCAGGAGTGGCAGACATTCCTAACAACAGCAGGATGTGGAAGAGGCAAGCATTCTGGAGCTCAGGGACCCATATGAGTTGCGTCTTAACGTTGATTGGCGTTTAGGCACCGCTTTTTCACCTCAAGAGCCTTAGTTCATGGGATTTGTGTGTTTCTCGCCCCACCTTGTGGCAGCATTGGATATTACAGTCACCGGCGTCCTGGCGGGGCCCCACCTACAGACTCCGCTGATATACCAAACGCTATGCTGGACCCTTGAGCTGGACCCTTGAGCGTGCTCTATCTTGTTCGATCATTAATACCATCCTGTGAGTGCCATGCCCCCTTTTTGCAGCAGAGGAACCCTGGGCTCAGATTGATGGGGTTACCTCTTGGCTAGTAAGGGTGGGAGGATAGATTCAGCCTCTCCCAACCCCAGCCGGGGTGTGATGAAAAGCACAGGGGCCAATGCCAGGGAGACCAGCTCCCAGTTGCAAGGTGGAACCCAGGACCCCATGGTGTCTGTGGTCAAGGGGCTGGGGGGAGGGCAGCTGAAAGTGTAGTTAAGGGCACTCTTCAAGTTTGGGCTCCCTTTAAGGGGAATTAAGGCTTCTTGCCAGCCCACACCCCCAAGAATGTACAAGGCCCAGAGCCCCAGGGCTAGTTCAGGGTGCACTCACTGAGACCCCACCCCCAGCCTCGGGAGCCCCCATGCGCTTTGGGGTCAGACTTCAGAGGAGGGGTGTTGCCTGACTTCCCTGACAGGACAGGCACAACTAAGCTGGTTCTGGAAGCACCCCCAAAACAGGTCTCCCTTCCCCTAACCAAACTGAGGCCTGACCTTGGCCTCGGGTCCAGCTGTGACCCCAGCCCAAGACCAAGCCTTTAAGTCCTCCACCCCAACACATGGCCCATTTGTCACGTGGGGAATGCTCCCCCAGCCTGAGACTTTTGCTTCCACAGCTTGTCTGGGCAAGGCCTGGCCCAGTACTGGGGCCGGAGGGAGACCTTGCTTTCACACAGCCCTATTGAGGTCTGCTTTACAATACAAAATTCACATGCAAAGTACACAATTAATCCATGACCATTAATAAATTTTCAGTTGTGCAACCATCACAATGTACCTTCAGAAATTTGCCATCACCCTGAGAAGACCCCAGAGGGAGGCATTTGATCTCCCCACACTCCAGGGTTTGGGGGCCCTGCTGGCACCCCTTCCCCAGCTCCTGTCGGGGATGGGAAATGTGTGCCCCGGGGACTGAGTTCTCACCCCACCCGTGGGCAACTCTGGTCTCCACATCCTCCGGTGGTTCCAGCTGCTCGACCTTCACACACACTGCCTAATGGTCCAGGTGTGGGGCCTGCTCAGCCTTCTGGGTGCAAGTCCAAGGTGGATGGGCTGTCGAGAGGGGACCCAGGGTGGAGGGATGAGGGTGCCCACCTTGAGCTTTATTTTGTCCCAGGAAGTACTGGTACAGGTTGGCTACACCAGTGTCAGAGCTTTCTTTCCACCAAGTGTCTCAAAAGGTCAGTGGGTGCGAGCAACGTCCCCAGGGCCCGGCCACAGGGTGCCTGACTTACTCTCCCGGTGAGTTCCAGGCAGACCAGGTGTTTAGCAGGAAACAATTTTCATGTTTCAGCTCATTGACCTTTTTGCTTCCATCCGTAAGGTGGGTCCAGTTCTTTTCCCCAGTTTACAGATAAAGCCATTCAGGGACAGAGGTGTTTGTGACTTGCAAAGGCAATTACATGGCAGAGCTGGCTAGAACCCAGGCAGTCCAGTCAGGGCGGAAGCCTAGTTTTATCTGTGTTGCCCCTCAGTAAAGCTGGCCGGGTACCTAGCACGCTGCCTGGCACGCGGTCGTAAGAAACGGGACCTGTTATTACTGTTGCAGTTGTTGACGGGCTAATCTGTGCCGAGGGAAAGCCGGAGGCCCGAAACCCACACCCACACAACACTCCCCTGGCAGCGGCTCCTCTTGGCAGGGCCAGGAGCTGGGGTGGGAGGTGTCCTCCAGCCCGGCCCGGCCCGGCCCAGCCCTCACTTTGCACTTACAGGTTCTGTGGCCCAGAGCGGGGACACGATTTGCCTGAGGTTACCCAGAATACTGGGCTAGCACCAGGCTTTTTTGACTCTAAATCCAGTGCTCTTTCCAGCTCTCAGAAACCTTCCTGGCGGCTTTCCAGAGTATCCCTGAGGCTTAGAGCATCCCAAACGCTGGCGCATGGAAGGGAGAGTCCAACCCTTGTGGAGACTCGAACAGGAACCCGGCCCACGGACAGGGAGGAGGGGCCCCTGCTCTAAACGGCCAGGGAAGCAGGAGCTGGGCTGTGGTCAGGTCTGATTCAGTTCCGCAGTGTCGGGCTCCTGATTGGAGAAGGCTATACTTGCCAAGCCAGAGCATTAAAGTTTAATCAGTAACTGGGAGTGCCCCGATCCTCACCCCAAGGGGGAGAGGGCACCTGTGAGCCTGATGCACCTGGCCAGAAAGGCGGAGACCCGGCCCGCTGCAGGCAGCTGCCTCGGGAGCCAGAGGACAGAGCACAGGGGTTACTCCCACACGGGCCCACACCCTACCTGTGTGGCGGGCACTGCGCTGGGTCCCTGGGGCTACGAAGATTGTGGTGGGCCAGAGACAGGGGGAGGTGGGTGTCGCAGCTTAGAATCCTCCAGAAGCTGACCTGGGGGTGAAGATTTGAGACCCAGCAGTTTATTTGGGAGGGGACACCAGCAAGGGAGTGAAGGAAGGCAGGGGAGGAAAAGCAGCCGAAAGGGATGCGTTATCAACCAGCTTCTGGGGCTTCATCCTGCAGGGAAGCTGGGGGCCCATGAAGAACTCTGGCCCTGGGGGCTGGCCCACCCAAGGGTGGGTGCTGGGGCGCTTGTGCCCCCGCTGCTGTTTCCTCCTGTAGCTCTTCTGCCCCGCCACCCCTCCCCCCCGCCCCTCCTGCGGACCAGCTCCGCAGGGGGCTTTCCCACAGGCCGCCCGGCTCACCGTCCTGGGCTCCGCTGTGCTCCGGGCGACTTTTGGGAACGNCCCCCCCCCCCCCCCGCCCCTCCTGCGGACCAGCTCCGCAGGGGGCTTTCCCACCAGCTGGCAGCTCACCGTCCTGGGCTCCGATGTGCTCCGGGCGACTTTGGGGATCCTCCAGGTGGCCAGCGCCTCTCACCCTCTCCCTCTGCCCAGCCCGGCCCTGCCAGCTGCCCCTCTGGCTCCCCCTTAATCCTGTCTGCAGAGAGACCTCCTTTCCTTCTTCATCTCGGAAACTCTTCATTTTCTTTACAGCTCCTAACCCAGTTTATCAATTTGCTTCTGTTCATTACTTACCCTCCCCTCCCCCAGGGGACGAGCCTTGTTTTACTCAACCCTGTGACCCCAGGGCCTGCACATAACAGGTGCTCAGTAAACGCTGTTGACAGTGGGAGTCAGCAGAGGGTCAAGGTCCAGCCCCGCCTGAGGCCCCTTGTCACTGAGCCCTGAGTTTCTGTCACAAGCAAGGAGACTGGACTGTGCAGGTCTGTGCAAGGCTGGCGCTGACCCTGGCTAAAGCTCCCAGAAAGGCCTGCCCGAGGGGCCGGTCCTCTGTGGTCCTCTTCCCGGGAGGGCGGGGCTGATCAGCGTACCAGGGGTGAACAGGGACAGGTGGTTAAACGGGCCCCATGGAGATGCTCAGACGGGAGCGCAGGGGAGCCTTGCAGAGGGAGGGAGGCCCCTGGGGGCTGGGGCTGTGCAGGGAAGACTGCTGGGGGCGAGGCACAAATCTCCACCTGGACTTGGATACTGAGCGAGACTTCGAGACAGAGAGGGAGGGGGAGGGCTGGGCCCAGGGGCGCTTCTGAGTGCATGCTTGGGGGCTTCTGTGCAAAGGTGGGCGGGCAGGCGCAGGGGGTGTTTTTGGAGCTCTGCAGGGTGGGAAGGCCAGGAAAGATCATGCAGGTTCTAAGCACGGGCTTAGAGGAGTCAGCCAGCACCAGGTTCAACTCTCAGCTCTGCCACTGACTAGTGACTTAGCTCTTTATGTCTCGGTTTCCTCATCTGGAAAATGGGTGTGATGATAGTGCCTTGCTCTTGGGGCAGTCAAGAGAACTGAGATGATGTGTGTGGAGTATGCAGTCAGCACTTCCTGCGTGCACACACACCCTCGTTCTCAGACTCGGGCCCGCAGGGGAGACAAGGGAGGCCGTGAGACACTGTCGCCCAGAGCAGGGAGGACAGAGACACACGCGAAGCTATCACACAGGATGTCAGCAAGAGCATGCAGCACCCCTCCGGTGATGAGGCAGTTTCCTGGCAGCTCTAGGTGATGTCACAGAGGATGGAGCACAGCGACCAAAGCCATCCTCACAGATGGACAGGAAGTGGCCCGTGTCATCCGAGACTCTGCTCAAGCCCTTTCGTATTGTGCAGAAACTGACTTCCGTTCTCCCCGACCCATCTGTAAGGGTCAGGGAGACCCCCTAGAGGAAGTGGCACTTCTGCTGGGCTTTTCTGGGGGGAAAGGAAGGCAGGCAGAAACCCAGGGTCTGCCTGGAGGACAGCACAGGACAACACTGCTGTTCTGGCCAGCACCCGCCACCCCACCCCCCGAATGTACCCGTGCATTCATTCAGCAAACACCGACTGTGCCCAGCCACACGCAAGGTCTGGGGACACGCACAGCTCCTGCCTCACGGGGCCTAGAGCAGAGGGAAAGAGACAGCCACGTCCTGATAGTAGTGGCCAAAGCTACCAAGGGAGGGGACAGGGTGCTGGCAGCCGAAATGGGGAAGGAGAGAAAGTCAAAGGGGCACACAGCCAGGACGGCGGCCACCCAGCATCACTGTCCCCAGAGTTTACAAAAACTCTGCTGAGGGAAACAGCCTCCCTGGAGACTGGAAGGCTGCCCTGGGGGAAGCCTGGCAGCCCTGGGCTGCGGACCCCGCCACTGTACTTCCCAGCAGAGCCTCCGACAGGCAGTCCAGAAACCGTCAGCTGTGGACTGGGGCGGGCGGGGGGCACGTTAGTGCCAGACATCACCGCCTGTCTGACCGTGTGGCCACAGATACTTCCGCGTGTCACAGCCGGTTTCGTCTGCCTGGAAGCTGGGCTCAGTCACTCCAGAGCTTATGCTGCGGCCTAAGAAAGCGTCTGGAACTGGGTGGTGCTGTTGTGGTGTTTCTAGCCCCAAGGCTCTGCCTTCCTTGTTCCTTTCTCTGCCCCACCTACTCCTAATTTGGCTGGTCCATCTGGCTTTTACAGACATCCTTATCGGCCACAAGGTGGTGAATGGTTTGAGTGCTAGGCTGAGGCAGCTTGGGCTCAGATCCTGCCCCTTTCACTCACAAGCTGTGCTCCTTTGGGCAAGTTACATGCCCTCTCTGGTCCTCCTTTTCTGTCCTGTAAAACGGGGAAAATAAGAGAACCTGCCACATAGGAGTGTTGTGAGGATAAAATGAGCCAGTGTGTCATGGGGGGTTTGATACCTTTGTCAAGTAACTGCTTCAGAAACGCACCACTCTTGTCAATTATAGGATCAGTAATAACAGTGACCATCGCAATGGCAACAATAGCAGCATGACACCCTTTGGGAAAGAAGGGATCACTCGGGGGGAGGGGCTTCTTAGTGGTGGCTCCCACCAAGGCTGGGCCCATTCCCCTCCCCACCCGTCACACCCTGGTCTCCAGTTCCCACCATGCTCTAGGGTTCAAGGGTTCATGCCTGCTTCAGGGCCTCAGGGGACTTTCTGGTGGCAGAAGCTCAGCTTTCACTACACAGTGAAAGGCCCAGTGGTGGCCCAGGGCTGGCCCTCCGGGACCTGTAATGGGTGTCCCGGTGAACAGCCATTTGGCTGTTGTTAAAGCCGGGCTGCCAGAGGAGACAGAGCAGGCCCAGTGCAGACAGCGAGGCTGGGTGTAGGAGGGCTGGGGCAGGAAGCCCTCCCCCAGGGCTCCCGGGTGGCCCCTCTTTTGGCAAGAAGGGCACAGGCCTGTCTGAGGGCTGGCGCTGGAAGGCTCTTTGCAGAAGTCAGGTGCGGTCCAGGGCGGCACCTCATTTTCTTTGTCAAGGATACTGAGGTGCAGAGAGGGCTGCTAGCCGCCTGGATCTCGTGACTCCGCACTGGCTGGCCCAGTGTGGTGTCTTTCCCAGTTCCTCATTAGACCCCCTCTCTCCTGTGCAGACCCTGGGGAAGTCCCCAGGCCTCCCTGGGCCCAGGCTGGCCCAGAAGCCCCGGGGGTCCCCTGGGCCCACTGCCGTGGGCAGAGAGCCCTATTGCCCTGCACTCTAGTGCCCGTGAGCAGAATGTGGCGGCCGCCTGCCCCTCGTTACATTGACTGCTGGGTCCAGCAGTGAGGGGGATCCAGGCCTGCCTGTCACTCCTGCCACGTCAGGTCAGTGAGGGCCAGACCCCAGGGGGCCTGGCATTTTGGCAGCAGTGGGAATCCCTGGGGACTGTGGGAGAAAGAATTGTCATTTCAGTGGCATCGAATCTCTCAGTCCTGCCACCCCCAGCTCTGCCACCCCCCAGCCATCGTGTCTAGGCATGTGGCTTTACCCTCTGCATCTGGGTTTCTTCCTCTTTAAATGGATGACCCAAGCTTGGCTCACCCCAGTGGAGCCAGCTGAGCCTACCTCCTTCCTAGGCTCCCCCTCCATCAGACACCCCCCGACCCCAGCCTTGCCCAGTATGTCCCCAGTGGTTCATATCACCTACAAATCTTGGCTCCTCTAGAGAGACCTCCCCACCCGGCCCCAGGGGGTTAGGCCTTCGGTGGAGCTCTGTGGCCGGCAGGTGGGGCTGGAAGCTCAGAGCATTCGGTCACTTTTACCGAGCCTCGCTGTGCACCAGGTACTACTTAATCCACTGTGTTACCCTGTTTTGTCCGTCAGCCCCAGTCAGATGGGTCCTGTTGGTCTCTCCTCTTTACAGAGTGGAAAGGAGACAGACAGACCCTGAGCAACCTGTCTGGCAGAGCTGGGCTGTGAACTCAGGCAGCTACACACACACATTCCCCCGGGAGCCAAACACCACCTGCTGTGGGCACCCAGTTTGGACCGCTGGCCAAGGCCGTGCTGTCCGGTGCACTAGCCGATACACTGCAGCTGTTTACATGGAAACTTTTGTTACGGTGAAAGAGGGTTAACAGCCAGTTCTCGAGTAACAATGGCCACATTTCGAGTGCCCAACAGCCACAGTGGCTGGCGGCCACCGAACTCGGCAGTGCACACAGACGTCATTTTCACGGATGATTGATTTCAGAGAATTCTGCTGGGTGGCTCCAGGAGGGCACCTCGAGGTACTGGGGGGAGAATCGGGACACTCTGTGCCACTGGGTGTCAAAACCAGAGTGGGCTTTCTGGAGGAGGCAGCACAACACTAGAGAGGGCGGGAAGGTGCGGGTGGTAGCTGTATGCACAGGTAAACGACCCTGACTTTGCAGCTGTGTGGCTGGCACCAGGCCAGTTACCTAAGAGTCTGAGCCACTTCTGTGAAACGGCCCTAAAGCACCTGCCTTAGAGACAGTCAGGTGTCACAGGGCCTGGCACTCATGGGCGCTCAGCACTTGTGAGACTTTGATGTACAGCTCAGGAGGGTGTGGCAGATGCAGGGCTCTCCCTGTAGGGGGCGCCACATGCACTCCAGGGACCCAGGCCTCCCAGGCTGGGTGCCTGGAGAAGTGTGGGGTCCCGCTCTGAGCACCCTTCCCCATGGAGGCTGAGGCAGGAACAAGCACAGCTGGGTCTTGGTCGTACTCCTGGGCCTGCTTGGGAAGCGGGGAGCTCTCGGCCCAGGCTCCCAGCGCCCCAGCCCCGGCCCAAAATTTGGCCGGGGCTGGGGCATGAGGGGCCACAGCCAATGAGCAACCTGGAGGCCTGCTCAATAGTGGGGCCTTGGTGTTCGTCTGGTCTCTCCGTGTTCACACGCACGCACGCATTCCTGCCCTCGCCCCTTTGCTCACATCATCCCTTCCACTCCAAAGTGCCTTCTGCCTCTGCTCTTTCTGAATCCTCATCTTTCGAGAGCGGCTGCAGTGCCCCCTCTTCTAAGCACCCCTCCCAGACCACTCTGCCCTCCCTATCCTGGCAGTGCCTGTACAGCCTGCCCTTTTGACCAGGCTGAGGGGCACCTCATCAAAAAGTGACTTCTGTGGTTTCTTGTCCTGGGTGTTTATCTCGCCTCTCCAACCAGCCGTGTGCTCTGTGAGGGCAGAACTGGCTTGGCCATCAGGCTCCTGCTCCGACCCCAGGCTGGGTCTACAGCGCCCCCTCTGCTGAGACGTGGAGAGGTGGGCGTGTGGATAGATGGACAAATGGACTTGCAGAGAGACTGGGAAGGCCTCCACACACGGGAGACCCTCCTTGCCTTTCTCTCCAGGGACTTCAGAGTCGAGCCCTTTCACCACATTTTGTCGCTGCTCCGTCTGTGGGTTTCCAGATCTGGCCCGCAGTCCCCAGGAGTCCAGGGAGCCCTGTGGCCGGGAGCAGCCTGGCAGAGCAGAGAGCAGGAGCTCGGGCAGCCTGCGGGCCACGCGGCTTCCTTTCCCACCTAGGAAACCAGCTTGGTGCCCCCCTGGCCCCCTTTTTTCACGGACACTGGCGGTTGGCATTCAGGTGGGGGTTCCTTGGAGTGCACATGGGTGGGAACCCAGTCCCCTCTGTGTTCATGGTGCTCAGCCAGTGCCCCGGGCGACAGAGCCAGGGTCCTATGAAGTCCACCGCCGTGAGGGGGCCAGTCAGCACTTTCCGCAGTGTGGCCACGGTCCACACTCCAAACCGAGCCCCTCTCATGAAGCCAGGCGGTTGGCCAGGGCGCTTCGTCAGGTGCCAGGCGTGGCTCTAAGAGCTTTGTGTGTTAGCCCTGGTGATGCCCTGACAACAAAGGTGGGGACGGTTTTCACCCCCTTCCACAACCGAAGGTGTGGAGAGGTTAGGTAACTTGCCTGTGTCTCAAAGCAGTGAGAGGCGGAAGCATGCTGAGCTCCACCCACATCTTGGTCTTCAGCTCTGAGCCCTGGACACTGTGGAGCTGACCCCGGGCTGTAGACCTGCTCAGGGCCTTTGCCGGAATGGCGAGGCAAGCGAGAGGAGACGGGCAGCCAGGCAGGGCTTTGTGCACTTTCTGTGGATGGAGTGATGGCAGAGGCCCTGGGGGTGGGGGGGTGGGCAGTCAGGAGATGAACCCAGGCTGGGGGTCTGCAACAGCATCAGTCTCCCCGGACCCAGCCTGGGGCCACATGAGACCCTTCCCTTCCCCAGGAATTCAGCTTTTTCACCCAGGGCAAGAATTCTAGCCTCTCTGATCTGTCCCCGTGGTCACAATGGGGCCTATTCTCAGGACTCTGGAAAACACAACCCCGGAGGAGAAAGGACGGATTCTTGTTGGACACAAGGGCCCTCAGTGCCGCAGTGTGGACCAGGGCACGCACAGGGGCAAAGAACAGCATTCATCGCCCGCGCCCCCCCCATCTATCTTCCCTGGAGGTCGCTGCCCCTCATGATCACTCTGCAAGGACTCCCGAAAGTCAGAACAAAAACCTAGCGAGGGGCTACACAGGGTGGGAAAATCCCCCAGCATTCTCCAGACCCCAGCTGACCCTTTGCCCAGACCCCCGTCACTGGCTTCCGACCAGCTCACTGTCCCACTGTGTTGGTTTCCCAGAGCGCTAACTGCCCCCAAGGACACTCAGCGTCGCCTCCTGGTAGAATGGGAGACTGAGGCTCCGGGAGTTTGTCAGTGTTTTTAAACTTTTTCTGCCACAGTAAGAAATGTCACATCACAACCCGACAGACAGACAGATAGGTAGGTAGGTAGGTAGGTAGATATCTGAAAACAGAAATTTTGCAAAAACAATCTTTAACCTTACTACGGCAGACTCGATCATTTAGTCTGTTCTTTTTTCAAAGCTTGTTGGAATGCACCGAGTTGAGTTCACAACTCACTGGTGGGCGGCAGCCTGTCGTTTGAAGGGGCTGCCCGGGGCTGCCAGCCACTGAGGGGCAGAGCCAGACCCAGCCCCCGGGGCTGGTGACCTCATCACCAGACTTGTCACGACCTCTGTCCTTCCCTGCCCCTTAGCTGTCTGCGTCTTCCCTTAACAAGACTCTCCCTTCACTGCATCCAGACATCCAGAGTCGGCACTGCGCTGCTGACTCTGAAACCTTCTGGGTTTCACAGCCGGACGCCAGAGTCCCTCCCGTCCCCGGTCCCACCCTGCCCTCCCCGTGGATCCATGCACCCTGATCCTTCAAGGCCTAGGTCAAGCCCTCCTCCAGGGAGCTGCCTCCGATGTCCAGCAGCCCCAGGAGCTTTTCTCTGCATGTGGAGTGTGACCACTCCTGAGCCTCTTGGAATGTCACAGAATGTAACATGTCTCATTGTGCTGGGTACTTTTGTTTCTCCGTCTCCAGCCCAGACTTGCAGGCCAGAAGCGTGCCCTGTCTTTCCCCCGTGCCCACGCAGGCCTTCGCGAGCTGGCCTACAGCTGGAGCAGGAAGCATGCTGATTGGTTGGGAGCAGCAGTTGAAGTCACCGTGGCGCTCCTCAGGGCTCCGTGTCAGCCCCCGGGCCAGGGTGGCCTGACAACTCCCCCAGCCGCTGTGTTCCAGGCACCACCTGTTTCCCAAGACCATTTGGCTGTCAGGGGCATCCCGAGCCACCTGGCAAAGCAGCCAGCCTCCGAAGCAGGTCCCTGTGGCAGCATGCCCTGCAGATGGGTGTCCTGGGCTCAATGTCAGTCAGCAGACGGGAGGGCGGGAGCATCGGGCTGGAGGCTGTATGTGCGTTTCCTCCTCTGCCAGGATGCTCGCTGGTGGGAGCCAGAATGTGAGGGGGTGACAGGCAGCGGAGGGACCCGTGGCACCAGAATCCCACCTGGCGGGGCTGCCTTCCCCAGAGCTGGCCCAGTCAGGCGGCGCTTCCCTTCCTACTTTCTCCCTTGCCTCGGTGGCCCCTCCTGGCTTTGCCTCTCGTTCCCAGAGACCAGCAGGTCCTCCTCTCCCCAGCTTGTCTGTCCTCACCTTGCAGCCCAACCCCTGGGGGCCTCAGTGTGGGGAGCACTTGGGGTCAGGACTGTCCATGTGGCTCCACTTATGCCCTCAGGACCTCAGTCTCCCCATCCGTCAAATGGATTACCACCACCTCTGCCTGTTTCAGAGCACTGAGGTCAGATGCCCGCTGGGAATTTTCAAGGGAGGGCAGCAGGGGGAGGTGTGCACAAAAATGGGTGGCTAACACTCACGAATTGATAAATGCTTTTCCCACTCCCTCCTTCCAGCCTCTCCCTCTTTGCTTTCTCCAACACCAGCCCGTTCTCTAGGCTGTCCAGGGCAGGGACACAGCCCCATCTCACCAAGAGAAATGAAAGGGGAAAACAAGGAGAAAAATGGAAAGCTGACCTGGGTACCATTAACATGAAAACTCAGCGCCCTTTGCACCTCTTGGTCTGGGGCTCTGAGAGCTGGCCGCTCCTTGCAAGGTTAAAGGCGCCCCAGTCAGTGAGTCCAGAGCAGCCGATGCCTACGGGCCAGCGGTGCCCTGAAAATGGGGCTATCGCCAGAGCAGCCAGATCCCACGCGCAGTGTGTGGGAACAGGCTTTCCCCAGGTGGGCCGGCCTGGACGGAAACCCAGGTTGCTTTGGTGTCTGTGAAAGCCCAAGACTCCGAGGAGGAGGCAGGCGTTGTTCTGTTGGGCGCTGTATGCCAGCATCTCGCCGAGGTCCTTTAGAAGGAGCCGCTTCCTTTCATTTGGTGGGGGGCTCTGCAGGCCTCTGCCATGTGGGTGACAGCGAAGCTGGGGCCAGGTCCAGCTGTGAGAGAACAACAGCAATGACCGGTTCTATGGCATTCTCTGCGCCGGGCAGTATGCGAGCACCTTTATGTACACTGTACGTTTCTTCCTCCCCAAATGTTAAGGCCTTGGTGGGGTTATTACCCTCTTTCTACAGATAGAGAAGTGGGCGCTAAAGAGGCGAAGTAAGTAGCTCAAGACGATCATGCAGCTCGCAATAGTAGGGAGCTGACCTGGAGTCTGTCTTCTTCCACAGTCTGCCCTGTGAACTTCATTCAGGACCTCATCCGGTGAGGAAGGGCCAAGACAGGGACTGTTTATATCATGGGGGGTAGAGGGAGACCTCAGGAGTCCCTGACTTTTTTTTTTAAGATTCTACTTATTTTTAGAGAGATGGGAAGGGAAGGAGAGAGGGAGAGTAACATCAATATGTGGTTGCCTCTTGCATGCCCCCTACTGGGGACCTGGCCTGTAACCCAGGCATGTGCCCTGACTGGGAATCGAACCAGTGACCTTTTGGTTTGTAGGCTGGTGTGCAATCCACTGAGCTATGCCAGCCAGGGCAGGAGTCCCCATTTAAATGGGGGAGAGATGGTGCAGGGTAGGATAAATCCTCCCATCTTCTCCAGCCAGGCCAGACCTGTGGACTGTAGGGTGACGAGCTTTCACAGTTTGTGACTTTCCCAGATCGAGTCCTCAAGGTCCCACATTCTGGTTTGCCTGGGTCTCTGGACCAGTTGCAGAGAAAGCCAAGTGGCCTGATGTGAGGACACAGTGAGGACACCGCCTGGGAGGCCTTTTCAATTACATTAGCTTCTGGCAGCACTGGAGGGAGACGTGGGCCTTCCTCCCTTCCCTTCTCCTTCCTGTGGCTCCGTGGGAGATAGTGATTCAGCAGCAGGTCGGATGCAGGCTAGACTGTGACCTACCCCAAGCGGATTCATCAGTGGGTGCGGGCTGTCAGCTCAGGGCAAGAACTGGGGCAAGGAGGGGAAGTGAGGGTGATTTTGACCCCTTTGGGGACAAGAAGGCTTGCCATCCAGTGCAGGGCAGTGGGAGGTAGGCGTGCCAAAGGTGGGGAGCCCTGCCCTTCCCCCTGTGCCTGGGTAGGTGGGGCATGGGGGAGGCCCAGCCACTGGATACCTAAGCTGTTCCTCAGCCTATTCAGCAGCTAAAAATGCAAAAAGGGCCTTGCTAAAAGGTGCCCACCCAGAAACTGCTAAGAGGCTGGAGTGCCCACCCAGGTGCTGGGAAGAAAATGTGCCTGCCATTCCCTCCCCTCAGCCACAGCCCAGCTGACCCTCCGCCAGGACTCACCCTCCACTCCACTAACTCCCTGCGCTTCTCAGAGGCTCCAGTGCCTGCGTCCCCTCCCCCTGGCACCCAGCGCTCCAGGCAGTGGCAGTATTTGGGATGTCATGAACTGCCCGCTCCCCAGAGCAGGGCCTAGGTTCTCAGTGCTCAATCCCAGCCTTGCCTACTCACTGCTAGACCTTGAACAAGTTATCCAGCTTGTCTAAGTTTTGCTGTCATCACCTGCAAAATGAGGGGCCACCTGGAGTGGTCTACAAGTCTCTGGTGGGAAGGGCTCTCACCTGGCTTGGCTGAAGGACAGGCTGGCAGGGGTCCGACTGGGGCTGGGGGCACTGCAAGCATGCTGTTCTTACTGAGCAGGAATGTTCCTGACGGTGGCTGGGGTCTTATGGAGACTGTGGTGCGGGGACTGGGGCGCCTCTTGGTACCACCTTGACTTACATGTCAGGATTGTAGCGGAGGGGGCAGAAACCGTGCTGGGTCCCAGGTTCTCAGCCAACACTGGCCCAGCTTCCTAACTCACAGCTGGATCTTGTTGGAGATGCAGATGGGGTGGGGGTGGGGTGGCGCCCCACACCTGCAGTTGTCACCAGCTCCCCAGAGGATCCCGTTGTGCATGACCAGGTTGAGAATCACTGACCCGGTCCCAGCACAGAGGAAGCACTCTGCTCCTGCGGATTATGTCCCTCTCCCACTCCTGAGCCTTGGTGTGGGCCCTCATCACAGGATAATGACCGGCCTGCAAGTCCCCACCCCCCACCAGGGCTGTGGACAAGCTCAAAGAAAGTCCTGGGTGACTTGCAGCTGCACAAGTGGGGAGAAGGTGGCCATCACTGTGAGGAAGTTACCCCCTGTCTGGACTACTGGCAGCCAGGGAATGGTCACTGGGCCACTGTGATCCCAGGCCTGGAGGGCTTCTCCTGCAGGACCCATGGGAAAATGGGAGGGGAAGGGGGGGGCACCTCTTCACTGCCATCCACTCTCTGCCCTTCCCTGGGCCTCACTCTGCAAAGAGCTTGAGAAATGAATTCCCTCCTTAGACGTGGCAAGTCTGCTGTGCAGGGCATAGGCACCTTGCTATGCCCTCCTCTTCCTCACTGGGGATTCTCCCTGCCACTGAGCTCAGGGACACAGCCAGGCCCTCAGGCACAGTCTCTCCCTAACTTCCCTCCACCCCAAGACGAAGCTGCCAGGTGGGGGGAGGGGCGCGTCGGAACTCTCCCACCTTCCTAGTCTTTGGGAGCAACAGATTAAACAACAGCAACAGATTCCTCCACTCCATCCATTCCTGTGGGTGGGCTTGTGAGCCACGCCCTTCCCCAGGTTGGGTGACCTTGGGCAGTGGCTGAACTCCTGTTTCCTCATCTGTAAAATGGAAGCGATAAGACCTTCCTCTTGGGGTGGATGTGAGGGTTGAAAGAGGCATGGGATTTGGAATTAGAAGGGCGTTCTCAAACAGGAGAGCGGAGTAGGAGGACAGTATCAGAAATTCGGGTTTCTGGTCCTCGGCTCTGGCGTTCTGACCCACTGAGGCCTGAGGCCAGACTTGAGGAAGCCCAGCACTCCAGGACAGTCCTCCGCCTTCACTGGTGGGCGAGTTACCTTGGAGCTCACCCCAAGTTCCAAAGCCCAGACTAGCCCATCTAGACTTCCAGCATCGGAACCTTGGGGAGTCTCCACGAGGCAGACACCTTCCTTGCGAACCCCCTGCCCCTTTCCACATGAGTCCCGTCTTGGTAGCAGGCCAACCAAGCTGGCCCTTGGGCTTTGACAAAAGCCCGAAATTGGCATTTTTCTTGGATCCCCCACGGGAAGTGAAAGGCGACTCCTCCACTCTCCGGACACCTAGCCCCCTCCTGAGCGCTGAAAAGAACCCCCAGCGTTTTAGGGGTGGGGGAGGCTCTGAGGATGGTGAAGGAGAAGGGGCGGGAGGGGCCCACAGCTGGACCAAGCAGCAGAGGGTACCTGGGTCCAGGACTGGGAAGTGCCCTGACCCTCCCTGAGGCTGGGTTAATTTCTAGCAGGGAGTTTGGGGCTAGGGCAGGGGCAGACTTTAATCAAAGGGTCTCACAAATGTTTAATTACTTGGAGGCCAATTTGGAGAGGGAAGTGCTGGGGAAGGTACGTTAGGGAGGTAAATATTTCAGTTGTGAGTTAAAAGTTGAGTGGGCATGAGCTAGTAATGCCAAGAATTGGGAGGGGAAGCCCTTCAGGGGTGGGGGCGGGCTTCCAGGGTGGGCAGGGCCTGGGTTCTAGCAACCATCCCCAGAGCCTCAGTTTCCCTATTTGCGAAGTGCTTGCTTGCGTACTTGCCTCGTCCTCCCACACCCCCCAAGGGCGGGGAAAGCCTATAATGGGCACAGTGGTCCTGGGAGCCCCTCCTGCAGGGCCAGGCCGGGCCGGGGCTGGGCGGGGCGGGCGAATCGTGCCGGGAGGAAGGACTGGCAGGGGACCCGCGGGCCGGCGCTGCGCGCAGTGCGTGCGGCTGCAGAGCGCGCGGCTCAGCGGCAGCGGGGATCACATGAGCAGACGCGGCGCAGACGACCCACCGCAGCCCGCTCGTGGGCGCCCCGCAGTCGCCGCCCGCAGCCCCGATTCCCCGCGCAGCCCAGCCCAGCCCTAACCATGTCTATCTGTTGTTGCTTCTTTTTCAGGGACTATGGCAGTTCCAAGAGGAAATCAGGTAAGGGAGCCTCCGGGTGTCTTCCCCTCCTGCCTCTCCGACCCTGCGGAGGACTTTCTTGGGGGGAGGGGTCCATGGCCGCCTGCCCCGTGGTCCTGCGGAACTGGGGGTACTTCCTTCGTACCCCTAAGATCTCTGGTACTTGCGCCCTCAACACCCACTGAGTCCCTCCCAGTCCCCAGTGGGCAGTGGGGGGTGGGCGCATGGGGACTGGAGGAGGGTGTCTCTTGAACAGCCTAAGCCCCCACAGTGTGCAGCTGATACTTCTCCTCCTCCCTGGGTTGCGGTGCCCACTTCTCCTTGGGCCCTTCCCGTGGTGCGGAGGTGATGGAAAGGTTAATAGAGACGCAGTGTTTTCGCGGAGGGAGGGTGACAACCAGGACTGGAAAGGGGTCGAACTTGAGTTTTTAACGTCTGCGGCGGAGACCCCCCTCTCCGCTTCCTCCATCCAGGGGAGCGCGTTCTCTTTCCTGGGGGAGGGAGCCCTGCGTGGTGGCAGCTTCGCGGGGTGGGGCGGGGAGGGGGTGCACCTGCAGGGCCTTGGCCTGACAGGTGCCAGGGCTCGCTCAGAGTTTGCGAAGCGGGTGGAGTCAAGGAGAGAGGCGGAGCCAGCCCTCTCTGGCGGCTCGGTTGGGCGGGGCGGGCCGGTAGGCTGGCGCTGTCAGCTGGGGTCTGACAGCTGGGGTTGGAGAAGGGCAGGCTGGGCTAGGCAAAGGCCTGAGTGTGGGCGGGGTGTCGTTGGTGGAGGGTGCGGGGAGGACGGTCCCTAGGAGTTAGAGCTCTGTGTGTACAGATGGGGGGTGGGCGGATTGGAGCCATCCGTGTTGGCGTGTATGTTGCCTATATTTAGGGGGGTGAGCAGCCATGGGGGGTGGGGTCTGGCCTGGAGGATGTGGGAAGTGTGTATAAGCACGTGACTCTCGCTAATGGCTCCTGTGGGGACCTATCTGTCCACGTGCCTTGGTCTGGGATCAGTGGTGTGGGTGCCCACATGCAATGAATGTGTGAATTGGGGATGGGGGGTCGGTATGATGGCACAGTGTGTGTTTCTGAGTATGGGTTCATACGTTTCATGTGCCCAAATGCTGGCTTATGTGTCTTCTGGGATGTGGAAAGTTGTGTCCCGGTTGTGTGATGTGAGGCTATGTTACTTGTCTGGGTGCACAGATGTTGGATACGTGTGCCAGTGTGTTGGGCTGTGTCTGGTTGTGGGTTGGAGTCTGACCACATGTCTGTGCCCATTTGGGGTGTGCGTGACAGGGGTGAGATGTGTGTGCACAGCCCTGTCAGCTGCGCAGGGGTGTCTCGGGTGTGCCCACCCACTGGTGCAGAAGGCCTTCCCTCCAGGACCAGGGAAGTCGCAGCTGGGAACCAGAGGAGTCGCAAGACCACCTCAAGTGTCACCTGCAGCCAGAGCCCCAGGGGGAGAAGTGGGAAGGGGCTGCACACCTGGGGCTGTGCTCTGTCATAGCCCCTGCCCTGGAGACCCTTGTCTGGGGCCTCAGAGACGTGCTCCCAGGCTCCAGTTCTGGCTGTGTATGACCTTAGGCAAGTTTCATGATCTCTGCTTCCATTTCCTCATTTCCTTTAAAACAAAGACGATGATGGTATCAACCTCACATGCAGCACATAGTGATGACTACAGAAGTTGTAGTTTATCATCCTCATCATTACTTTCTGAAGCCAGGAGACCTTGAGTGAGTCCCTTCTCAATTCTGGGCCTCTGTGTCCCTCTGTAAAGTCAGGGGCTGGGCCAGGTAACCCCATAGGTCCCCCCACTCCCAGTCTCTGGAGCTTGGGTTCAATGCTGCTTCTTAAGCAATGCAGGGCCCCACCCGGGGAATCCACCCCCTCCCCCCCAACCCTGCCTTCTACTCTTAGGACAGGAAAAGAATGGATGGAGGAATTTAATCTGTGTGCTTATGATAATGGCCACTTAGTGTCATGGTTAAAATGCCAGCTCTGGAGCCAGACCGCAAGAGTTTAGAGTTTGGCTTTTGTCCTCTGAGACCTTGGGCAGGTTTCTTACCTCCTCTGTGCCTGTTCCGTTGTCCGTAAATTGGTGATGTTATTCATACACATTGTAATGGTTAATTTCATGTATCAACTTAGCTGGGCCATGGTGCCCAGATATTTGGCCAAGTATTATTCTGAATGTTTCTATGAAGGTGGGTTTAGAATAAGATTAACTTAAAAAAATTTTTTTTACTCCTTACCTGAGGACATCCATTGCTTTTAGAGAGAGAGGAAGGGAGAGAGAATTTAGAGAGGGGGGAGGGGAGGGAGAGAAAGTTTGATGTGAGAGAGAAATATCAGTTGGTTGCCTTCCTCATGCACCCCGCCCAGGATCAGACCCATTGTGCCCTGACCGGAACAATGCCCAATGAACTGAGCCACACCCGGCCGGGGTGAGATCAACTTTTACATCAGTGGACTTTGAATAAAGTAGATTACCTTCTAACCTTCTATAATCCTCTGTGAGGTAGGTTGGCCTCAGTTGAAGGCCTTAATGGAACAAGGACTGAACTCCCCTGAGCAAGAAGTAATGCTGTCAGCAGACTGCCTTTGGACTTGAACTGCATCTCTTCCCTGAATCTTTAGCCTGCCAGTTTACTGCATCAGGTTTTGGGCTCACCATGTCTCCACAATCATGTATATGTATTTCTCCTTCTCTGGAGAACCCAGACTAATACTCATCTCATATGGCTATAATGAAGATTAGATAAACTAATATATATAAGCCTGCTTAGAACACTGCCTGCAACCTGGAAAGCTCTCCCAAAGTGCTAGCTAGCTACTGTTATTATTTAATGAACATTTACTATGTGCCGGCAACTTTACATACATTTCCTCATTTGCTGCTCTGAGCCGTGTTGCATGTGGGTGGGATTCCCGCTTTACACTGGAGAAACTGAAGCTCTGAGAGGATGGCTGGCTGAAGTCTGTGGCAAAGTGAGGATCTGAGTCCACGTTTAGGGTTCCACCCTGCTCTGTCATGAAACTCACAAAGTTTCCCAGGGACATTTGCATGGAGACAATGAATGCTGTTCCCTGGCCATCACTTTTCCCATTTTAGTCCCCAAAGCCCTGGCTCCTCCTGGGAAGATCTCTTGGAGGAATCTCTTGTTGAGCACAGAGCCACAACTTGAAGCCAGGCCTGGGGAGGGTGGAGTCGGCTGGAAGAAAGTTCTCAGGCAGCATACAGACAGCCTCGGGACAGGGCAGGACCAGTGACCTTGGAAATGCCGGCCTCAATGTCTCCATCTTGCATCTTCCCCTCGCCACCAGCCTCCCTGTTGCTGGAGCCCAACATCCAGCAGTCACCTTTGACCCCTCCCTTTCTCTCCTCCAGATCCACCCACTTCTCCCACCTCCTCCCCGCCACCTACCCCCTCCCCCCCCCCCCAGGATGGTTCCCCTCATCTTTGTCTAACTTCCCTAGCTCCTCCTGGGCCTCTGCTTCCGCCCTTACACTTTTGTCTACCTCCCAGTTAGAGTGAGCACTTCAAACTCGTAGCAAATAATGAGCTTTTCTGCTTAAATCTCCCCCAAAGGCCTTCCCAGCCCAACCAGACTAAACTCTTTATCCCAGCCTCAGAGCGCTGTGTGCTTTGGCCCCTACCTGTCATCCTGCCCTGGGCTCCTACCCTCCCCTCCTCCCCCACCCATTCCCACTCCAAGTCTCTCTGCTGGGCCACACCTTAAGCACTTCACATTCATTCTCTCCACATAGTCTTTGCACTCAGGTTCCCTCTGCCTGGAATTCTGTTCCCACCTGGCTGGCTCTTTGAGATTTCTGCTTAATTGTTGCCTCAGAGCCGCTGCCCCCATCTTCCACCATCTAACTGCCCCCTCAACTCACTTTACTTCTTCTGTGCCCATCACTGACCACACTCTCATCTCTTGAATTTTCCTTATGATCTGTCCCACCACCTTGAGAGGGAAGACCTTGCTGCAGGCCTCACACCAGTAGCAACCGCCCCCTCCCGCCTTGTGCTTGTTGAATGGATGGGGGGATGGAAGAATGCATGCGGCCTGCAGGTCAGGGAGGAAAGGTCACTGTGCCCTCACATCGGGATGTTCCTGGGAAGAGGAAGAGGTTTTCTGGTTGGGGCAGAAGGTCTGAGTGTGGCTTCTTCTTAGGAGACCAGAAACTTCAGCTGATCTGGTTGAGCACCAGCTGCCTGCCAGGCACTGTGCCAGGTGTTGAGGTGACAGGAATGTGTCTTTCTGCCTTTGAGGAGCTTGCAGTCTGCTATGGGCGATGAACTGCATTTACAGGAATGTATATTAGACAGAGGTTGCAACACAATTATTGGAGGAAGAGAGCGGTCCAGGCCAAGGGCACAGTGAGTGCAAAGGCCCTGGAGAGGGAGCTCACTGGCCTGCTTGGGGCAGGGCACAGGGGCTTGAGGCTGGGGTAGAAAAGAGGCGGGGAGAGCAAGGTGGCAGGAGGTGAGAGCAGAGGTGAATCATTTAGGGCCTTGCGGGCCACTTTAAGGATTTTCGACTTCCACCGTGAGTGGAGAGCCACCCAAGGGCCCCCAAAAGAAGGGGACATGGTCTGACTTAGATCTCAGAAGCATTTTTTCTGACTGGTGAATGGAGAGCAAGACAAGGCACAGAGACAGATGAGAGTTGAGGACGCCAGCAGCAGTGGGGGTGGGCTGTGAGGGGGAGTGTAGCTGGGCACTGGGAGGAGTCAGACGCCTCTGCTTCCATTCTCAGTCCCACATGGTGCTGGTCATGTGGCCCTGGACAGATCCCGTCACCTGGGCTCTGCTACCTCACCTGCAGGAGCTGTATATGTATTAGGAGCTCTCTTGCAAGGATTTGATTCACATGACTGGGTGGGACTGGCTAGGCAAGGCTGAAATTCAGAGGCAGGCTGGGGTGTGGTCAGTGGTGAAATTTCTTCTTCAGGGAAGCCTTTGCTCTGCTCAGCTGATGGACTCAGCCCTCCTGCCTCCCCTCCCCTAATACCTAGATAACCTCACTGAAGGTACACTAATTAGGGACTTGATCACACCTGCAAAGTAGCTTCCCCAGCAACACCTGGTTAGTGTGTGGCTGAATCGCTGGGGACGGCAGCCCAGCCATGTCGATGCATAAAATGAAGTTATCAGAGCTGGTAGTTGCAGGAAGGTGCAGAGGGCTCAGGGAGGTCATGCTACTAGAGGGCTCTGTGCCTGGCAGTGGGAAGGGCCCGTTGCCCTGACTGGCTTCCCCAGAGGGAGCGCTGCCCCAGGAGCCCCAGAACAGGGGCTTCTCTGCAGACCTGAAAAGATGGAATGGTGCTCTCTGTTCTAGGAAGCAGTCTTCTCCAGGGCCCAGGGCTGGGGAGTTCTGAGTTGTGCCACTAGTGGGCGCAGGAGGCCACGGAATCCCGCGGAACCGGCCTGGCACTGGGATAGCTGCCCTGCGGGTGCAGGGGCTGGTGCTGCATCCCACCCTGGAGTTCTGCGGAGCTGCCCCTGGTTTACATGCAAATGGGGTTGCTCAAGAGTGTTGCGAGTTCGTTCGTTCTCTTGGGCAAGTGCTGATGTTTCTCATGAAATCCTGTTTACTTTATTTTCCTTGGAAAATTTGGTGAGCTCGGGCCCGCTTCCATTTTAGTGATCATAACTCTTGCGTTGTTATTACTGGGCAGAGTTAATGACATCAGCATTACTGTAGTTATGTCAAGGAGAAGCACGTTTTGCCTGTAGGTGAGAGTTGAGATTTTGGCATCAGACCAATGGGGCTCCAACCCCTTCTCTGCCATGTGTTTGCTCTGTGACTGGCAACTTGACCTCTGACCTTCATGCCCCCATGTGGAAAATGGGGGCAGAAATTGTGCTTGCCTCGAGGAAATGTAAGGATTGAATTAACAGAGGGCCTGGCCTGGAGCAAGCTCCCAGGAATAGTAGTTGCCATTGTCCTTTTAATTACCGCCGGGCTCTGAAAGGAGGGGAGAACTGGGCCTTACCTCTGATGTGATCTCTGATGTGAGAGTGGAAACACCTACTTGGTGTTTATTTCCATTCTGGGAGCCCTGGGCCTGGCCCCAGAGGAGATGTGGCCTAGACTCAGCCGTCAAGGCTTTTTGTAGAATTAAGAACACGGACTCGGGAGCCAGAACACCTGGTTTCATGCCAGCTGAGTGACCTTTGGCAAGCCCTTACTTAACCTGCTTGTGCCTCAGTTGCCTTGTCTGTGAAATGAGGTGACAGGAGCACTTTGTCAGGCTGTTTGAGGCTGGAATACGAGTTAACACACAGGAAATGTTAACACCAGCCCTGTGCCCACCACAGCAAACACTCTCGGAGGGCTTAGCTACTTTTATTATGAACAGGAGGCAGCCCCCTGGGTGACCAGCTCTCAACCAGGAGAGACCCCTGGCTGTGGCATTTGCCCTCCTCAGTCAGACGGGGGTGGGGGGGTGGCAAGGTGCGCACCATCTCACAATGGCCAGTAAGCCTCCCAGCAACCCAGGCAGGGGGTCTCATCCCCTACTTTATAGACCAGGGAAGGAAGGTTAAAGGACCTGCCAAGGTCACCTAGCCAAGTAGGTGGGGGATTCAAATCCGGTCCTTGTGATCCAACCTCCTCCGGCTGAAGTGGTGTGAGCAGGTGCAGAGGTGTATGGAGGGCCATTGCGCAGCAGGGAAAGCCCCTCCGTCCCACCTCCAGTGCCTCCTCTCCCCCAAGGTGATGCCCCAGTGGGGTGGAGAGCAGAGCCAGTTCTCTTGGCCCCAGGCCTGCTCTGCTCACCAGCCACAGAGGGCGATGGACAGAGACAAAGCAGCCGGCAGCAGCCTTCCCTCCCCTCCAGAGTGCTGGGTTCCCTGCGGCTTTCATTCCTTTTAAGCCTTGCTGGTCTCTGGCCTCTTGGAGCTCATAGCTCAGCTCAGAAAGTAGGGCATTGTCAGGGCTTCATTAACGAATACAAGGCAGGATGAGCCATGGCCGGTAGCTCAGTTGGTTAGAGCGTTTTTCGCTTATGCCAAGGTTGCAGGTTCCATTCCTGGTCAAGGCACATGCAAGAACCAACCCGTGAATGCATAAATAACTAGAACAACAAATGATATTTCTCTCTCTTTACTTATCTCTTTATATCTCTCTCTCAAAATCAATAAATTAAAAAAAAATACAAGGCAGGATGGGTTATGATCTTCAGGCTGTGGGAGTCATATAAAAGGGGGGCTGGCCAAGAGGCAAGAGGCCAAAGGCGTGTTCTGGAGGATGGAAGAGACTGAGGTGAGCAGAGAGTTGGGCAGGTTCCTCTGGCCGGGAGGCTGGTTGTGAGCAGGTACTTGGAGGCTGGGCTGAGTCTGAGAAGTTGAGGGAAAGAGAGGTGTCCAACCCGGTAGGAGAGAGGGGCAGGGAAGGGGAGGCAGGAGATGAGTCTGGAAAGGAAGCCTTGGAGAGTGCACCAGCAAGACTTTTTTCAACACCATTTCCAAGGCTTTCTTATCTGCCCAAGCCACCCATCCCCACTGCGGAAGGCCCAGGCTGCTTAGCAAAAAAGGCCAGGATACTCCTGGCCCCGTCCAACAGCCAGCTCCCAGAGCGGATGTGTCTTATTGAAGGCATCGTCCTTGGCACACCACACCCAGGCTGGTGTTTTAGAATAATTTTTAATTTTCGTGGCTCCAGGTCCTCGGCCTGATGTCACCCCTGGAGTTCAAAGCCTACTAATTGGAAATGAAAGGAGGCTGACTGATTGGGCAGCCCCACTGCCAGCCCACGTGGCGGTGACTCGATGGAGAACGGGAGCGTGCTGCCCACGTGTGCATGTCTGTAGCATGACTCCCACGGCCGCTCCGCCGGCCTAGACATGTGAAGCAGTGGTGGGCGGGCGGAGGGCAGCTCCCAGGGCAGAGGCAGCTGGCTGGGGGCCTTCGTTCTCCCAGCCCGGCCTGGTTCCTCTCTGTCCCAGTTTCTCCTGCAGGGAGAATGGCAGGCGGTCTGGGAGGGAGCAGCGTGTGCAGAGCCTGGAGGGGGCTTCGGGTCCGGGGCACACGTGGACATGCAGGCTCTTGGGCCCAGTCCAGACCTGCGGAATCGGCATCACTGGGGGGTAGTGCCAGGAAATAGCGTTTCGACAGGCACCAACCCGGGCATTCTGAGATCAAACCAGGGTTGGATTTTTGATGGGTCATCCCTATGGGGTGGTGGTGGTGTTCAGGGAAGACAGGCAGTGAGGCAGCAGGAGGAGCAGAGTCCCGGTGATGGACAGCAACTAGACAGGGCTGTTCCCACCAGATGCATTCGGTTGTCTCCCAAGTGGGGGGCCTGCCAAAAGACAGAGAATACTGGCCCAGCATTGGGGGCCCCGGAGAACGGCCATCGAAGGAGCCTACCCAGCCACAGGCCTCCCTTCCGCCTCGTCAGGAGGGGTTGACAAGATTCCATCTGCCTTTTATTTCCATAAGATTTTCTTCCTGGGGGAGGAGACACCCACACTGCGGCCCAGCAAAGACGTCCTTCCCACCGTGGCCCTCAGCCAGAAGAATAACTTGTTTCTCACTTCGGCTTTTGGTTTACAGACATGTGACAAGGGAGGCAACATTTCCAGTAATGACAAAGCCAATGGAAAAACAAGGATTGGGGGGAATGTGCATTACTTATTGTTTTAGCACCTTTTTCTGATCTAAAGTTACTTTGTTTAGAAATAGAAATGTAGCGTGTGTAACTCAGTTGGCTCGTGGCGTTTTTATAATTGGTCACTTTTGAAATGTGAAGGCAAAGAAAAATTTTCCAAAGTTTCAGTAAAACGTAGATGTTTGCAGGGAAAAGAGTGGTTTTCCCCGACTCTTCCTGCTTTGCCCCCTGGATCTCGCCGCTGCCACGTGTGACCCCAGCAGCTGGTGCAAAGATGTGTTTCGTTAACGTTAGACCTGGCGTCTCACCCCGAGAACACTGGGCCCTGTCAGAGTTCTTTCTCTCCCCTGTGCCCGGAAGACAGAGACGCCACCTCTGTGTTCCTCCCCCGAAGTTGCTCCTGGCTCCTGGGTGTGGTGTCACAGGAGAAGCCCCCGCAGGTGTCTGGGGGCTGCCTTTCCCATGATCCCAGGTCTCCCCAGCTCGGCCAAGGAGCGTCTTAGGCTCTGGAGTGTTGGATCCGGGTCAGGGTTGGATGCGTAACTGTACCTGGCAGGAGGGTGAGGTCCTTGTAAAGCGATGGTGAGGACAGGCGAGTGCCAGGAGGCCAAACCAAGACTCTCTTTGTACATTGGCAACGGCCCCCCAAGGACACCTTGCACATTTTAACGCCCCTTGACCCAGCTCTGTCTTCTGGTCTGTCCGCCCCCCGCCACGCCCCCTCCTCCCCGGAGCCTAATGACTCCAAGAGCACCTCCATTGGCTGTCACACGTACTCCATCACAGGGCTGTGAGTAAGAGGGCCCTGTCCCCGGCGTCTCCGTGACCTCAGTTGCTGTCCCTGCTCTACGCCCACGACTCGGTCCACACTAGGAGCTGCTCTCCTGGAGGCGGGAGGGCCGAGTTGATAGGACGCCAGTTTCTGAAGGGACCCTGGTACTAGACTTCCCTGCTAGGGTCAGATGGTTTCTGCCAGACGGACCGCTGACCTCGCCGCTCTGTCGTGGCCATTGTATAAATCTGTCCCCTCAACGTCTGAGCACTTTCTCTTCACCAGGCCCTGCAGTGGGAGCTCGGGGACACGGGATGGATGCAGTGAGGTCCTTGTCCTCGGGACTCTCAATCAGGCCCGGGAGGTAGGAGAGGGAACAGCAGTTATGGTACACGGTGCCCAGGCGCCGTGATGGGGGTGGGGCAGAGTGAGAGAGGGTGTTGAGTGAGGCTTGCACCGCTGGGTCTCTGAGGTTAAGTGAGTCATCCCGGAGGAGAGAGAGAGCAGCGTGCAGAGGGCAACTGGTCACTCTTGGTGTTGGCTGACCGAGCGTGCCACGTCCCCTCAACTGGGCTGAGGCCCGTCCTCTACTCCCCAGAGCTCTGGGCCATGGTGCTGTTTCAGAGATACCATCACAGAAGGCCATTCCTTCACTACCGTGGTTGAAGCTCTAAAAGCTCTAAGTATAAAGTGAATATACATGCCTGGGTCAGAAGGAACTTGCCCCAAGGCCCTCTCCTTGTTATTAGGAGGACTCCTTCCAGAGGTGTCCTGGGGGTCCTGGCCTATGAAAGGCGCACCTGTCCTGATTTAATGGCTGCAGCACCTTGGGCCCCTGGCCAGATGCCTGGCACCTGGAGGTGCTCAGTGTCTAGTACCTGGTCTCCGTGAAGAAGGGATCTCCAGCCAGTGGGTCCCTCCAGGGGTTGATGATGGACCAGAAGTAGCACAGAAAGAACAGCCCTTTCATATCACAGGTGAAGACCAGGGGGACCCAGAGATGAAGCCCCACCCTTCCCACTTGGGAGGCAGCTGGGACAGGGCCCTCTGAGCACTGGGTCTTCTTTGCAGCTCCTCTCCAGGTGGAAGCTCTGCATTAGGTAGAGGCCCGAGCATGTGCCAAAGGGTTAACTCTGTGTTCTCCAGGGAGCTCACACACTCCTGACCCTCCCTGTCCTTCAGGCCCTCCCAGCTGCGGCCTTCTGGGCATAGCTCCGTCACGTGAGAGCCAGATGTGGGGATTTCCCAAGCATTGGGGTGTGCGTGTGTGTGTGCGTGCACACATGCGCCCACACTGCTGTGTTTACGTGGCATCTGAGGGCGCTGGGGATTGGTCCTGGCCCACACTGAGCAGGGGCAGGATGGGGGCAAGGAGAGGCCCTGGGGCGCCCGGCACACGCTGAGCCCTGCTGCCACCAGACGCTATCGATAAGCCAGTTGTTCCTGCTTAGACTCCCATTTCCTGCTACATCCATCTTGCCACAGGCCATACTGGTCATGGGTAATCTTTTTTCAGTCTCTTTGAAGGCTTTATAGCAGACACTGGAAGCCAGCAGTCTTCTGGGGGTGTTCTACTGGGCTCGGGGGCCTGACCGTGAGCCACTGGCCTGCATGAGCTAGGCTCAGGCTCTACCCCAGCCTGTATGTGGCTTAACAGGCAAAACCAGGACCCAAGAGAGTGCAGGGCCCTGGTGTGAAGAATACCCAGGGTCGCCCCTAGTGGGGTAAGTGGGCCTCAGTCTGCACGTGAAGCCAGTGGGACTGAGTGCAGTGCGTGTGCATCCTGCCATTAGCCACTGAGGGTTTACCAGGCGCCCCCTCCTGTGCTCAGGTGCCGTGAGGGTGCTGACAGCGTTCAGACTGCGAAGGAACTTAAGATCTGGCTGGAGAGACTCATAACAGATTTTGATTAAGCACCTACTATGTGCTAGACACTTGCTAGGACTATAGTCCTAACCAAACATTCTAGAGGCAGTTGGCACAGTCCGTGAACATTACAGAAATCCTTCCCAGGGCAAGAGGAGGAAAGCTCTTGAAAAGGGGGCCGTCCTCCACTCTGCCCCTCATTCCCACCCCCGGCAGGGTTCAGTCGATGGCAGTGCCCATCCCGATGTCCGCTGAAGCATTGTGTGCCCTGCCCCCAAGTCAGGCCCAGTTACAGATGCGAGGCCCGCAGGACACAGCCCTGCCGCACCCCCCACCCCACCGCAGCCGCTCTGCCCGGCCTTGGCATGCCCTCCGGTCTGTCCAGCAGCCTCAAGTGGCAGCCCCCGCAATGCCAGGAAGGGGGGAGAGGGAGGCACGTTGATTCCCCAAACCTACATGGCTCCCGGTGCAGACGGGAACACCTGGGAAAGTGTCTGTGACTGTGCGTGTCTGTGCCCTGTCTCCAGAGTTTGGAGACAGACGGGGGAGAGTCCATGGGTCATAGCAGGGTCCCCAAGCTGTGCACGTGATAGATGCACATTAAATAGTTAGCAGTTGATGTATTGATAATCTGATAGCAAGAGCCCAGTCTTGAGAACATGAGACATTCCTCCCGCTCTGGCCCTGTGCTGACGTGCTAGGTCCTGAGTCCATCGCTGTTGACTCCATCACTCTCTCACAGCTCTCGTGGAGACAGCCAGGGAGGGGAACAGACTGCAGAGCTGGGGGCCAGGAGACAGCTGCTCTCACTCCATCCTGCTTCACTGGCCCGTTTCTGCTGCTGCCTCGTCCCCACAGCTATGGGCTTTGGCTAGGGGATATCCCAGTGAGTGGGGGAGGACCACCAAGGCAGACCACTCCAGGGAAGGAAGTGGCTGGGATCCTGGAACTCTGAACAGAGTTGAGTTTGTCTCGTCTTTGCATACCAACGCCCCAGCATGGGGAGAGGGGAGAACCTGAGAACTGAGGGGGAGGCTGCAACCCCAGGGGCTGCTGCAGGGTCAGGCAGCAGCTGCTGGGAGTGGAGGAGGCTCAGAACCCCGCAGCCTCCCTATTCAGCACCCTTCTGTCCACCACCCGCGCCGCCTTGGATTAACCACAGCACCTGTCCTTGACCAGGGAGCTTCGGGTCGTTTCAGCTGGCCAAGGGAGGACAGCAGAACTGCCCACCACCCCCTGCTGGTGTAGACCCCTCCAGGCAGCTGCACAACCCCCCAGGCTTCCTTGGCCACTCTGCCTACCCCACTGAGGCGGGCTCGTCTCTGCTGGCCCCGGCCCTCAGGGACTGTGCAGTGGCTCCAGGCCCAGCTCAGCCCCGCCCCCACCCCACCCCACCCCACCCCACCTGAGTGAGGGAAACTGACTGTTCCCTGACTGAGTAGCCAAGTGGCCAGAGGGTCAGCGGTGCATTCCTACCCCGGGTTGGGCTGCCCCCACGTGGACTCTGGATTCTGGGAAAGGCCGCTCCTGGGGAAGGAGGCAGGCCCCTTCTCACTGAGAACAAAACAAGTAGGAATATGGCTGCATTTACAAAGAGAAGCCCAGCAGAAATAAATGACCCTCCTTTGGCCAATGGCCAGGGGGCATCCAGAGACCGTAGTTCCCTGTTTTAGGCCCCTTTGTTCCCAGTTCCTGGCCAGCCTGCCTGGGCTCAAGCCTGGCCCATCTCTTCCTTGCCGTGGGGCCTTGAGAACAACCTTAACTTTCCTGGATCCCACTTTCCACATCCGTAAAACGCAGAAGGCTGTAAGGGTTAAATTAGATAGGACTCACTAAATGTTTGGTGTAATGCCCAGCATGAATGTTAAGAAAGTGGGAACTGGTATCATTGTTCAAGCCCGAGCCCTGCCACTCGCCTGCTGTGTGATCTTAGGCAAATTTCTCCCCCTCTCTGGTCCTGAGTCCCCACGTGCTTCCTCCAGCCTTTGGGTTACCACCAAGAAGCCAGAGGTGTTGGGGAAGGAGGAGACATAGAAACAAACAATGGCCCGTCTTCCTACTTAGGAATGCCTTGTGTCTTTAAGGTGATGCACACCAGACATTTCAACCTCACTGCATTTCTTCTTCAGTACTTCCGTCTATTTGGCTCAGAATTCTGTGACCAACTATGTTATTTATGGGTCCTTTTATTCATAAATTACTAAAGATTTCCAGTGGGGGATATAAGACCATTAAACCAAGTGACAGTGGGACCCCACATTACCCCCCACCCAGAAGCAAGTCCTGCCTAGGAGGCAGGGCCAGGGCTCTGAGCTGCTGCTGTCGAGGTATTGACCCCTCACCCTCCAGTGCAAGGCCATGGTTGTTTCCCGCCCTAAGTATTCAGGACAGGCTGGAGGCTGCGGCTCAGCCTGGAGGAAGCAGCGTCGCATTGCTGGTGCGAGCCCCAGCTCCCGCACTTCCAGACTTCCACCCTTCCACCCATGCGACTTTGACTGCAAGTCCTGTCAGACAGCTGCTCACTGGCTTCCTTAGCTATCTTAGCCCGGGCCATCCGTTCCCTGGGTGGCATTCTATCATTTTCCCTGTTCCGTCTCTTGTCCTGCTGCTCTGAGCAAGATGACCTGTTTCAGGCCCCTGAAGTGACACATCGTGCCAGCCAGACTCCCGGACATTTAGCCTTGCGGTGCTGCCGTGAAGGTCTGAGCTGCTGTGGGCCTGCGGCAGCGCAGCACCTTCACCGGCAGCATGTCTGCCCTTTGGGCGTCTCTGGGCCACGCAGGAAGAAGAAGAGTTATCTTGGGCTACACATTAAATATACAAACACAAATGAAAACTGATGAGCAAAGAAAAAGGTTTTAAGTAAATTTATGATTTTGTGTTGGGCCGTATTCATAGCCATCCTGGGCCACATGCGGGCCATGGGCTGCAGGCTGGACACCCCTGGACGGCAGGGCATGTCCTCAGTGGGGGAGGAGCTCCTCCTGTCACTACCTTTAAACCACAGGCCAGCAGCTGTCAGCCCTAATTCGTCGATGGCCTGACAGCGGTGGCAGAGTTTCCTGGTGGCCTAGTCAAAAAGGAAAAGAAACACGTGGATTCTATGGGAAACCTAAGAACAGCCCTGTGCAAAGCTGAGCTGTACAAGAGAAAAGACTGGACTATAGCAGATTTTCAGAAACCAGTTCAAGGCCATAGTGAGGTAAAAACAAAAGGATTCCCAAAGAGGGAAGGGTCTGGAGTGCTCAGAAGAATGGAGGCGTGTGGACAAGATGGGGGTGAGGGTGTGTTCATTCCATTCGGGGCCCCTGGCAGGGTCTCTGCTTCCCCTCCCCTCCCTGGAGTCCAGGGCAGGGGCCGTGCGTAGATAAGGAGGGTGACCCTGCCCTGGTCCCCGGAGCCCTTGGTTTGCTTTCATTCTCCGAGGACTTTGTGCTGTTGGCTGTTCTCACTCCCGTCTCTCCCACCTGGGCCTGCAGCCCACTCTGGATTTATTAGTTTGGATGGATGGAACTAGCGTTACACTAGGGAGGGAAGGATTCCTGGACACATGGTTTGAGACTAGATTTGGGTTAATGGAACTGCGTTCTCGCTGCTCTGGAGTTACTGAAAGATGAAAGAAACTTTATAATGGACTAATAAGAGTCTTAACTATGCAGGTGGGGGGTTGTTTTTGTTTGTTTTTAAATGAGCTGCTTGGGTGCATGTGCATTTGGGGGAAGTGGCCTGAGCGTCATGGGCACCTACCTGTAGTACTGTGCTCTGACTTCCTACAATCACCTGGACCTGGCGAGAATCAGGTTCCGCATCTAAGTGTCCTCAGGTCACTGTATTTGGCCAGGACCTTCAAGCACCTGGTTTTCTCTGGGCCTAGGTTCTTGCAGGTCTTGCAAGCCAAGAGGACTGGCTTTGGCAGGGACGTAAGAACTTGGGGGACAGGCAGTGGAGGGACCCTGTCTCCACATCGCCTATCTCCTAGGCACACACTGCCTTAGTCACCAGCTCTGCCCCTGTCATCCACTCCAAAACCTTTCACAGGCATTAGGCCATTTCACTCTTAAAAGAACCCTGCAAAGAAGACAAGGGAGGTGTTTTCATCCTCATGTTACGGAAGGAGGAGCGGCTCAGATGTTTGCTAACCACCCAGAATCTGAGCTAAAAAAGGAAGCACAGGAACCAAGGTTTAAAAAAAAAAATTCTTGCTCCAGTTTTCTGTCCTCTGTCCCTCCTGAATTATTTGCTTTTTTCACTTGAGTTCCCATATATTGAGCGTGTGTTCAAATGGTTTTCCCTGGCAAGGCAGTCTGTTTCTCTGGAAAGATTCTTCTCAGCTGTGAAGCACTTGTACTATGGGGATCAGCAGGTGTGTGCTAGAAGAGTCTAGAACATCAGAGAAGTACCCTGGAGATCCATGGGCCCAAATGCTTGGTCTCACGGGTGTGAGCACGGAATGCCGGAGAAGTCAAGCCGCCTGCCTAGGTTCACATGGCTGGTTCTCAGCAAGATCGGTTGTGCAGCTTCATAGTCTTAGGCCCCTCGATTTCCACCAGGCACGCTGCTCTGGAGGGCCCTTGGTTCTGGCACCAGGGGAGAGGGAGGCAGAGACAACAGAAGGGCAGGAAGCAGTTGGTTCGTGTCAGTCACAGCTGCTCATTTGGCTGCGCCCGCCTCTTGCTCCTTCACCCCATCTCTCTGTCTTTCCATTTTCCCAACCCTGAGCCAGCAACCTCATCTGCCTCCTGGCCGAGGGCTGGGTGTTTTAGGCCAGGGGTCTCTGTTCATTGTAATGAGGCTGAGGGGGTCCCTTCCCACCCTGGGAGACAGCTTGCTCGGGTGGGTTGGAGAGAAGGCACTCCAAAGAGGGAAAACTGGGGGTGGGAACCGTGGAACTGGATTAATTCTGTGGATCCAGGGGACTGGGAAATAAATCATGATTTAAGAAGACTTTCTTTTAAAAAGACAGGCTCATTTCTGGTTTGCTTCCCATTTTCCTTTGGAGCAAGAAGGGAAGGCCTGCTTATGGGGAGTGAAGGGGGTTGGCATGAGCTCAGGCTATGCACTTAGTAGGGGTTCAGTTTGCCGTCCATCCCCACTGTCTGCCCAAATGCCCAAAACCCAAGATCAAAGGGCATCAGACCCTCTGAAATGATTCTTTTTGTTTTTATTGGTTCTAGAGAGAGGGGAAGGGAGGGATAGAGGGAGTGAAACATCGATATGAGAGAGAAACAGCGATCGGTTGCCTCTTGCAGCACCCTGGCTGGGGGCCGAGCCCACAACCCAGGTGTGTGCCCTGACTGGGAATTGAACCTGGGACCTTTCAGTTTGCAAGATGGCACCCAACCAACTGAGCCACACTGGCCAGGGCTCAAAATGATTCTTGAAAAAATTATTCTTGTAGCCAAGACCTTGTGAGCATTTAGTCTTTGTGGGCTAAGGGTCTCCCCTTCTCTTTCCTAGGGTTTTAGGGAGGGTTCTTCTCCCTCTCAGATGGCCATCATCTTGTAGCATAGGAGTTGACGAACCACTAGGCATGCCTAGCCCACCGGATGGTTTTGTAAATAAAGTTTTATTGGCACACCACCCATTCACAGGGTTGAGTAGTCTCCATAGAGACCACGTGGCTCAAAAAGCCTGAAATACTGACTCTCTGGCCCTTTACAGGAAAATTTGTCAACTCCTATTCTAGCAGAACAAGTCTTCCTAGGTTCTCCAGGTCCAAGCCAAATAATTTCCCTTGGCTCACCAAAAGGGGTGCATACTTCCCAGAAGGTTTTCTTCTGAAGAACCCAAACAAAACCCAAAAGGAAGGTGTGCAAAATAGCAAAGCCAGCAGAGATGGAGAGAGATGCGGGTAACCTCTTAGCTTGGTGGGGCCAGATGGGGTCGGGATGGGCCTGGCACAGCCTTGCTGGGGAGCAGCCCATTTGGCCACACCTGGGATAAAACAGCAGGAAGTTACAGCCCCAGCCAGATGTGGCAGCGAGCGATGGAGTCCTGCACTCTGAACTCAGGCCCACTTGGCCAACTCAGCCCAAAGCCTTCAAGGGTCTAGGTGCGTCTAGCTAGTCACAGCCCTGCCGGGCATGGAAGCAGGCCCTGCCTAGCTCCTTCCGCATAAGGAGGCTTCCTGCTGCTAGGCCGGTGGGAGGCTCTGGCCACAGAGTGTTTGTCTCTGGGTGCATTCCCCTGGAATCTCTCTACCCCGCCATTCCAACTGACCTGATGTCTGGGGTCACCTTTGGGGAGCCACCTGACAGGGGCCAGCGTTTTCTTGGTGCATCCGGTATGAGCACCGCCTGGTTCTCATCCTTGCAGCTGTGTGGAATGTGACTGTTGCTTGAACCAAGCTCACGGGAGATGGTGGCCAACAGTCACTGAGCACTGACTGTATACTAGGCACTGTGCCAAGCACTTACCACACACTCTTTTAGTCCTCTCAGCAGCCTTGAAGGTAAATGTCTTGTTTCATCTGGATTTTCACAAGTGGGGGAACAAGTTCAGAGAGGTTGGGTAACTTCCTCAAAGGAGCAGAGCCTGGATTTGGAACCAGACGGTCAGACCCCAGAGATCTTAAATCCAGACAGACTCCAGAGGCCTTGCTAAACCTCTCCACCGGAGGCCCACTGTGCTGTTTACAGTAAGGACTGTGAACTGTGGGAGCCAGCCTGCCGATGGAAGGCAGCTTGCTGAGTAAGGAAGAGTCAGGTGCTTTAAATGGTGGGGGGCAAACCAAGGTGCCCACAAGAGGCAGACACTGTATTAGCTGTGCGGCCTCAGACAGGTTACTCAACCTCTCTAGTTTGTTTTTGTCGTCTGTAAAGTGGAGGGGATACCTTATCGTTGCAGGTTTATTGTGAAAAACAAGTGAGTTACTAGACGTAAGTGCTCAGCACGACGCTCAGTGTGCAGTTAACGCAGTGTAAATGTCTGCTGCTCTTGTAATTACGGTTACTGTCTGTCACTGGGTCAGGGAGTGGTCCTGGCCAGTGCTGTCTGGGCAGTGCAAAGGGTTTGTGTCTCAGCTTGCGTCTCAGTGTCTCCTCCCCAGTGTCCCTACTGCAGCCAGCGCTGTGCCCCGTGGGAGGGGGTGAGAAGTTCAGCAGAGAACGCCCCCCCCCCCGGGGGTGTTCCCAGGCCAGGTTCCATTTTTGGCTGTGCCGCTCTGTACTTTCGGGAACTTGGGCTGGTTACTGCCCCGTCTGAACTCGCGTTCCACCCGCTGTGAAATGGGGCCGGGAAGCGCATACCCACATCAAGAGGTTGTCCTGGGGAGTAACAGAGCTGCCCACCAGGAGCAGGCTGTCGGTGTTTATTACATGCTGACCCTCTAGAAATGTTCGCACTGTTGCTTAGGCTAAGAGCTTCCCACCTCATAATGTTACTACATCATCTCTCACAGTCATAGGTTGTTTGAGGTGCTGTGACATCGCTTCTCTCTCTCAGCAAGAAGACAACTTTTAACCTCATTTCTCAGATGAGGAAACTGAGGCCCGGGTCAGACATGACTTCTGAGCCTGGAACAGGGCCCTCACCTCCTCTGGTCACTGAAGGTCCCTGTCCTTCTGGGTTGGAGTTGAGGTGTGAGACTCTGAAATGAGGCATTTTCCCACTCTGCCAGGCAGGGCCTGTCCTTCTTCCTCAGAGTGCGGGGCTGGGGCAAGGGCTAGAGGAGACACCGAGGCCCCGTGGGGTGGTGCCCTAAGCTGGGAGATGGCCTTGGGCTCTCCAACCCTGATGTTGAAAGCGCCAGGTTTCTGCTGCTGAGCCTGCTGCCCTGGTGAGGACCCTTGAAGCCACCAAGCCCTGTGGGGCCAGCCACCCACATGGCCAGAGAGAAGGTCCAGCCTGCCTTCTCCAGGGCAGTAGTAACCCACGGGCCCTGCTCCAAGCAAGGATGTGTGGCTTCTCTGAGCTCCAAAGGACGCCTGTGTTTCGGCAGACACCTCATTATCCCTGTCCTAGCCGGCCCTGTCCCAGCGCCTCTGTAATCACTCCAGCCCACGCCCAGCAGCCCGCCCACAGCCAGGAAATCACTCCCCTCCCCTCCCCCACCTTCCGCTGGCGGCTCTACTGGTGCCCGAAGCCACTCACGCCACTGGCCACTCACCCGGGGAACCTCCTGCCTGCCTAACGGTTCTCTCTCCTCTGATTCTCCTCTCCTGTTGCTGCTTGCTCTCGGGGACTTGGAAGTGTGGCTCTCCAGCTGGGCTGAGTCTCCCAAAAAGGACGTGACAGGTACTGCCCGTGTGCATGTGAGTGCATGTGTGTGAACATGTGCGTCCCAGGCGTCCGTGTGTGGAAGCCGGTGCTGCCGGCCACTTGTCAGCACACCCTCATCCTCTCTGCCTTCCCTTGCTCCTCTGCTGCCTATACTCTCTGCCTGTCTCTTGACCCTTTTTAAAAAGGTCTCAGATCCAGCCCTGGAGCCTTCTGATGGGCAGTGACCACACCGCTCAGTGTGTAAACAAATGCACTCCAGACCCGGAACATGTGGGTTTGAATCCCAGCTCTGCTGTGTCCTGGGCTGTACTGCCTTGGCTGGGGTATTTAGCTGCCCTAGGTGGTCACCGTGCCACCTCATGGGGGGCCTGGCACACAGTGTGTCCCTATCATCCTCTTGGAGAATGAACTCAATTGGCCCCTCCTGTGAAATGGGCCACAAGCATTGTTAATCTCCCTCCAGGCAGGCGGTGACCTCAAGGCAGAGTGCAGAAGCCTGGGTCCCAGGGGGTCTGCACTGGAGTGCTGCAGGGGGCTGCAGCAGGGCGTAGGGAGTCCTGAGACTGTGCTGGAGGCCACCACCCCCATGTCCCAGGTGCGCAGAGCGAGGAGCTGCCTCTGGCTTCAGGGGGCTTCCCAGACCCAGGGTAGGCCCCAGAGACATGGGCCTATGCCCTATGTCTCTATGGGCAGAGCTGGGCCGTGGGTCAGGGTCTTGCCTTTAGTCTGTGAACTTCCTGGACAATTGCAGAAAAACCTGGACAGCAGGGTTCTCAGCTGCTACAGGGAGATCGTGGCAGGCAGATGATAGGATTTCCAGGAGCCCCTCCATTTGTTTTTTTTCTTCTTTTTTTTTTAAAGATTTTTATCTATTTATTTTTAGAGAAGGGGAAGGAGGGAGAAAGTGGGAGAGAAACATCACTGTGTGGTTGCCTCTTGTGCACCCCCTAATGGGGACCTGGTCCACAACCCAGGCATGTGCCCTGACTGGGAATCGAACTGGTGACCCTTTGGTTTGCAGGCCAGTGCTCAATCCACTGAGCCACACCAGCCAGGATGAGCCCCTCCATTTCTGAGAGTGCTACCTGACCCCCCTCCCCCATTTCCCCAGCCCAAACCTGAAAGCAGGGGTCCAGCCTTGGAGATTGGGGAACAAGGCAAAAGGGTCAGAGGTCAGAGGGAGCTGGGCCTGCCCCGGGGAGCAGAGCCCCAGGCTGAGCCCCTCCCAACCACAGCCATGGGCAGGGACTAGGAGATGAGCATTCTGAGGGGGGGCAGGGCAGGAGGCAGCAGTCAGGAAGACAGACCCCTTGCCTGACCCCCAGCCCTAGCAGTCCTCCTTCTGGTGTTGCCTCTGAGGAGGGCCTGGGCCTGAGCTAATAGCTGGGCTCCTGTCCCTTTTTCCCCTCTCCTCGAGCCAGTGAGCCAGAGCCCACTTGGCCCACAACAATACATTTTATTCACCAAACGTATAGCCTGGCTGTCCAAAGACTTGTGGAGAAGCCGGCAGGCTGAGTCTGGCCTGGGAGGAACCAGTTGTGAGGGATAGAGGGACCTTGGTGGGATGCCCAGAGTTTGGGGGGCAGTCACAGAATGTGGGGGGGGGCATGGGGCAGGGGCCACCTCAGGGTTTGGCTTCTCGGGAAGAACCCAGCTGTTGGGAGCGAGAGGCTGAGGGGAGGCCATAGTGGACCCAAGGGAACCAGCCAGACTAGGAGTCTAGGGTCGGAGTCTTGGGTGAATCACCAGGTCTTTCTGGGCCTTGGTTTCCCCATCTGGGATGTTGGAGTGTTTGATGAGACAGGAAACTCAGAGGTGAGGGCCGATGCTGGGATCCTTGAAGGTGAGGGCCTTCGGGTTGCTTCGCCGGGTACCCCTCCCCCCAGAGCGGGCCTGGGGGCCCTCCAGAGGGCAGGTGCCTGCTGCCTGCCAGGAGGGTCCTGCTCCAGGGACACAACCTCAGCCACCCTCTCCTGGTGCCTGTGGCCCTTGCCTTGCGATGCTTGCTGGTTCGGAGGCTGCAGAGGAACCTAAACCCCTGCTTGCTCCCCGAACTTCCCCTGCTATTTGCTTTGCAAACCCTGATTACAGTTCACACAGAACACTAACCCCATCACCTCATACCATGCTTGGAATGCTGCTGCGAGGTAGGTACTGTCGCTGTTCCCGTTTACAGATGAGGAAGCTAAGACTCGGAGGAGCTCAGTGCTCCCCAGCCCCCAGGGTCCCAGAGCTGGTGGGGCCAGGGCAGGCCTGGACCTCAGACCCTCAGACCCTCAGACTCCATGTGCTTTTGCACCGAGCATCTCAGGCAATTGCTGTGTCCGGTGCCGTGTCCTGTGGCACCTGTTCTCATCAGGGAGACTCTTGTCTGAAGCCTGTGGTCTGGTGGGCAACAGTGCCCCCCAGAGAATTCAGTGAGCACGGGAGCAGGGAGTACGGGTAGAGGATCAGGCAGCTCCAGGAGAGCAGAGACAGGTGGGGGACGTGGGGGTTGGTAGAGAGGAAGGCCTGCTGGGAGGGGGAACGGCTACAGCAAAGGCTTGGAGGGAAACACCTGCGAGGTCAGTGTGGCTGGCTCAGGGCAATGCCCGAGGCATACTCGGGGAATGACGGACGTTGCCTGGAATAGGAAGGTGGTGTGACAGGGAACTTGTGGAGTTCAGATTGTCAAGAAAAACTGAACTTGAATTTGGCCCTTATTCTACAGGCCACAGGGAGCCACTGAAGGTGTTGGAGCAGGGGACTGACTTGGCAAAAGCCTCATTTAGAAGTTTAAGTTGGCAGCCAAGACTGGGCAGGAGCCAGGGATCCATCCAGGTGGTAGCTGCAGGTGTGCAGCAAGGGTGGGCAGAGCCCAGGAGCTGCCGGAGCCCCTGCAGAGCCAGGGGCTCTGAGGAAGGCACCAGGGCCCATCCTGGATGAGACTCTTACAAAGCCCCCTTCCACCCCGGGAGGAGCTCTCCTCCCCAGAAGGGTCCAGCCCATCTCCAAGCCTCTGCCAAACCCTTTCCATCGGAAGGCAGGAGTCTCCCTCCCCTGCCTCTCCCCCTCCCTGGGGCCAACTCCTTCAGCCCCTAATTTTCCAGGCCTTGGCTGGGAGGGGACCCAGCCTCTGACGGATGACATCACCCACCGGCCCGCCCGCCCACCCGCCGAGTGGTTTCTCATCCAGATACCTGCTCCCAGCTCACACCCACCAGGGCCACCCTGGGCAGGCAACACCCTTAGGGGTGGATGCCAGAGTGAGCAAGCTGGGAGCCTGCATGTGCTGGGGGAGGGGAGGGCAGCCAGGAGGGCGGAGTGTCTGTGTGTCCATCTGTCCATCGCCCAGCCTTTGGAGTCGCCTCCCAGAAGTGCCACCGCCTGTCTTCTGTGCTCTGGAAGAACAATGCTTTAACTTTTCTACCTGCGTCCCGGAGAGCTGGTCTTCAGGCCCAGGCCAATATTCTGAGGGGCTGAGGGGAAGAGTATGTAGATTTTTCCCCTCTTTGAAATCATGTCTCAGATTTCCTTGGCTTGGATTGCAATGAGCCGATGTCTCTCCGCTCCCCAATACCCCTGCCTGTCCTCTCTGGCAGTGTCTGGCCCCTTGCTCCTCTGTGCCTCTGTTTCCCGCCTCCCCTTTCTCAGTTCCGCGGTTTAGTTGTCTGGTTTTCCCACAGTTCAGAAGTGAGGCTCTAGCTGGTTTGTCTGTGTCGGCTCAAAACAAACCCTTAAGTCACTTTATTCATCTGCCTGCCCGTTTATTGGTTTTACAAACAGTGCCAACCATGGGCACCGGGGTCTGGTCAATCAATGTGGCAAGAGTCAACAAGGAACCCACATTCCAGTCTTTCTTAGCACCAACTGTGTGCCAGGTGCCCGGGGGTAGGATAAATCAGGGTCCCTCCTTGGAAACCAGGGATCAGAGGCTCGCTCTGTGGGCCAGGCACAGTGCAGACGTTCAGAGCTCCAGTGTTGGTTGGGCTTGGGTTCAATCCCAGCCATATGACCTTAGGAAAATCCCTTTCTCTCACGAGCCTCAGTCTGCCCATGTATCAAATGGGGCTGAAACAAGATCCACCACAAAGGGTTGTTCGGAGGACCAATCCAGACAGCGTGGTGGTGCGGTCGGCACTTGGTGTAGTGCTGCCCACGAGTGAGCACTGATGAGGCTTGCGGTTCATTTTGGGGGGTAACCCAGGGGCTCCCAGGACTTGGAAGCCGTCTAACCTACTGCTGGGGAACTCCTGTTTGTATCTTGAGCTTTCCTTCCCCATAAAGTGGAAAGGCCGCTCCCGTCCGTGCTGGGTGCACATAGCAAGGGCTCTTGGCCACAGAAGCACCAATGGTCCCCCAGGGGCCCAGCAGGAGGCAGCTTCTGTCAGCGCTGCGACTGTCCTGCTGGCAGGCAGGGGTCGGGGCAGCGCTGGCCATGCCTGAGTGCAGAGCCCTGCTGCCCTGCTGTGGGTCACTCTTCTGCCCGAAATGCCATCCTGGGCTATGCGCGTGCACGTCCCCGCGGTGGGTCTCAGCTGGGATAGGGCCCCTCCTGCATCTGCAAGGGGGGCTGAGCTGGATTTGCGGAGTCCATACCTGGTGGGAGACAACTGCCAGGGTTAGTGGGTTTCTTTCCCCCTTGTCGCCCCCGCCCTAGGTTGGATAGATCCTCGGCCATGGAGGAGAGGCCCTGAGATCTAAGTAGTGCTTCTCCGGCTCCCGCTCCCCCCCCCCCACCCGCCCCAGCTGTAAGCAAGATCCACAGGGGAAGGTGGGGTGTCTAAATCACACCCCAGAACAATTGAATCTGGATCTCTAGGGGTGGGGCCCAGGCAGCTCTACTCTTTAAAGGTGACCCCAGCGGTTTTGTGGGACTGAGTCGAAGATTGCTGTGCTAGAAAGATGGGGTGTCTGAAAACAGAAAGCAGGCCGTTCTGAAATCCAAAGAGATGGGCTTGAACCTAAAACACAGAGAACTTGGTTCATCCCTTAGCAGCTCCGTGAGCCGGGACCGGCCTCTGGGCTTCTCGGGGCCCCTGAGCTGTCTTTTGGGCGATGGGATGCTAAGAAGGCTGTTGTTAGGGTAACAGGGGCCAGTGTCCGAGCCTGCACAGAACACTGGCCAAGTCACACATACAGGGAGTGTGGCTGCAGGCCAAGGGGACCACGTGGAACCTGGGAGCCCTCTAGATGTTTCTGTATCCAGACGGGTGGTGTGAAGCCCACCGCTTCCAGGAGATTGGCAGATGTGTAGAGTAGGAGAGGCTTAGTCTGAGAAGGGCACTAGGAATTCCTTTTGGTCTGGGAGGGCCTCCTGTGGGAAGTGACCCATGGGACTCTGGCTTGTGGATCCTTTGAGCTCCTTGCAGGGCATGTAATGTCTCTGGTGTTTTTTCCCCACCTCCCCCCTAGTGATGGTGGTGGTGGTGGTGATGGTAATAGTGAAGCGCAGAGAGGTTTAAGCAGCATGTTCAGTGCCACACAGCCAGTGAACTGAGATGGGCAGACAGTCTGTCCACCTTCTAGTTCGGTGCTTGCTTAACGAATGTTGCACTGGTCCCGTGGCTGAGGAGGACAGAGAACTTGCCTGCTCTTTGGGAGCCTGCCCTCCTGTTAAGTCCCACCTCTTGACCCCTCAAGCTCCGTGAAACTGCCAGAAAAGGGCCGCTGCAGGCCCCTAGAACCCTGACCATACACCCCAAGGGGTAAAGGCAGAGGGAGACTGAGTCAGTCTCCCGGTAGCCAGTGGGCAGCAGCTGGGCCAGGGCCCCCTCCAGAATGGGGTCTGGGAGAGCTGGCCTGAGGCTGCTCCGTGTGTGCCAGGCCCTGGGCTCGGTGGCAGCACCCTACTGAGCCCAAGGGGCAGGCAAGGAGCCGAACTTGAGGAAAAGTTGCAGGAGCGGGGGTGCGAGCTGGGCTGGCCTGCCGCTGGCTTTCTTCTTGGGTTTCAAGTAAACAGTCTCGGCCCTCCTCCCCCTCCCCTGCCTCCACCCCCGGCTCCTCATTCGATGGGTCTCATGTGTTTCTATTTAAGGGTTGCAAGTAAACCCCAGTGATTGGCGGCCTCAAACCTTCTTGACTTCTCGCCTGGGCCCAGGCTGCGGAGACAGTCTCTCCCGCTCTCTCCCTCTCCCTCCTGAGGGGAGGACTGCTGACTCTTTCTCTGGGTTTACGGGGCTTGGGGGAGAGGCAGGAGCCCTCCTCCTCGCCTTGCCTTTCTCTCTCTCCTCTGCTCTGGCCTCAGCCCTCATGGGCCGCCCACCCGCAGCCCTCCCCTCACACCCCTGTCGCCGAGGGGTCTGGAGAGACCACGTCCGCCCCAGGCCTCTCCCCTGCCTCCCTCGTGCTGGGCTGTGACTATCTCTTCTCAGCAGCAGGCTTTTCCTCTGAGTTTCCTCTCTCTGTCTGTCTCTCTCCTGCCCACACCCTCCCTCTGCTCCCTGGCTCCCCATGTCCCCCGGCCCCCGCGGTGCAGCGGGCCGGTGCGGGGCCTTGCTATATGGCCTGTCCCTGGGGCCCAGTGAGCCGCGAACCCTGGCTGCGGGCAGCCCCTCGGAGCGGCGCTGGCGACAGAGCAGCCTCCCCCGAGGCCGATGGACAGGGGGCGCCCCGGCCGCGGGGCCATGGCTGGCCGCTGGCTCACCGCATGCTTTCTGCCCTCGCCAGGTGCCGACACCAGTGCCGAGCCCATGATCCTGGAACAGTATGTGGTGGTGTCCAACTATAAGAAGCAGGAGAACTCAGAGCTGAGCCTCCAGGCCGGGGAGGTGGTGGATGTCATTGAGAAGAACGAAAGCGGTGAGTGTCCCGGATGGCCACTCGGGGCTCCAGCCCGGCTCCTTGGATGGACGGCTGGTTTTTGTTCCCTTCCTCCTCCCCCACCTCTGCAGCTATACGTTATTTCCATCTGGCAGGGAGAGGGCTGAGGAGGCTGAAGTTTCCCCTGTTGGTTTGGGCTGCAGGCCAGCAGTTTGCCTGGTGGTGGAAGAATGTCTCCACCGCTCGGGGTGATTAACCGGCCTGCGTTACTGCAAGGCTGGGGTGGCAGCATGGGTGTCACTGTCCAGCCCACACTCGGGGTCTCTGAGTCCTTTGAGGCCCCTGGGGAAGGCAGCTCCCAGCTCAGGGACACCCAACAGCAGCTTGCCCCATAGGGTCACATTAGCAGCCAGGGTCCAAGCAGGGCTGGGGGAAGGCAGGCTGGCTGTGACGTCACTGTGGGGTCCAGGGTCCTCAGGCCCCTGGCGTGTGGTCTGAGGAAGGGCCTGGCCTGTGGGGGTTGGCTTGTGTCTGAACAGTGAGCTGACTGCCTCCTGCTGAGCTGAAGGCTGCCAGGACCTGGGAAGAGGGCCCAGACAGGGGGGGTGAGGCCAGGTCCTGGGGCCAGGGGGGTCCTGCAGCAGCCTCCCTGTCACTGGGAGCTGAGGCTTTGTCTTGACTGAGGCCATTCAGGGGGCTGCTGGTCCCCAGGCCTTTGCCCAGCAGACTGAAGCACCTCAGTGCCCTGGGCACAGGAGTCTGTGTAGGTGGAGAGCGGAGGCCAGTATGAGGGGCAGGCCTGCGTGGCCCCCAGCAGGGCCAGGACGACTGGCCCAGGATGTTCTCCAGCAGCTTGCCCGGGGTCTGCTGGCTTGAATTGGCTCTGTTTTGGTTTCGGTTTGCTGCACGGGAAGGGGCATGCCTGGGAGCTTCTCTGGGATGGGCTTGGAGGATGGTCCTGGGGGAGGGGCCTATTCCCCTTCTTCTGTCCCACTCACTTCCCTTCCAGTATTCTGAGCTCTGAAAGGAAGGCAGACCAAGGGATGGCTGTACCCATTCTGTAGATTAACTGACACGCAGAAAAGTTGAAGGGGCTGAGTCATCTGAGGTCAAAAGCAGAACAGAACAGGAATGTTCCTGGGTCCCTGAGTCCCCTGCTTGTGGGCAGCAAGTAGCTGTGGGGATGCTAAGAAAATCCCCGAGGGCCTCCTAGGGGAGGGACACTTAGGCTGTGATGCTAACACAGACCTGACTCCTGGCTCCTCCTGGGCTTGGGGTCTTCGAAGCCCGTTCGTTCCCTTCACAGAGAGGTCGGGCTCTGCCTTTGGGCCTGGAGTCACCTCCAACAGCCACTCTCTAGTGTAAAGCCTGGGCCTCTCACCCCAGGTGCCCCCATGGGTCTCCTTTCTGCAGTTCTGCCTTCAGCCTTTGTCCCAGTACCAGTCCTCCCTCCCTTCCCCCACCCTCCACCCCAGGGAAGCTGCATTGTCATAGGGACCTGGCTCTGGAAACCCTAACCACCCGAAGGAGGGGATCTGTACTGGTGGAATTGGAGACACCAGCTGAGGAAGGAGAGATGTTTGTTTTGGAGCTTGCTCCAAAGAAAGGCAGGCCCACTTCTCCGTATAAGGTCAAGTCTGCTCAGAAGTAGAGTTCTGGCTTAGGGACCCTTCTGCCACCTCACTGCCTTGGAGCTACCAGAGGAGTAGGTACCAGCCACTAGCTGGGATGGCTCATGACCAGACCCCGAACAAAAGGAAGTCAGCCTGCTGTACGGGAGACTGCTCCCTGGTTCCCCGGGACGGGTGTGTCTTCTGCCGTCCCAGCCCACATCCAACACCCTGGGAACACAAAGAGTCCTTCTCCAGAGCAGAGAGGAAGAGGGTGGACAAAGTGGGGGTTCTGGGTTAGGCCTGGAGGAGGCATAGAGGGGCCTACTCTTCTGAAGAGTCGGGTGGCTATTTGAGGGGCTCAGTCTGCCTGACGACCTGAGCAGCCCTGTCTGGCACACCGACCCTCTCAGGGAGCTCTGTCCCTAGAAGCACGGTGCAGCCCACCACCTGCTGGCAAGTGGTTCAAGTCCCTTAAGCCCTCTGCACCTTAGTTGTCCCTTCTGAAAATTGAAGATGACCTCTCTGAGCCCTGTCCCAGGTCTGAATTCCATGGCTGGGTGTCAGGTTGGGAGAGCCTTCCAGAACGTGGCTTTTCCCCTTCTCTGGGTTTTGTACCTTTACCCTTGGTGGAGACGGCTGCTTAGCACAGATGTTTGCACAGGGACCTTGCCGTGCTATGTTTACTGTGCAAACCCACATTATCTGTTGTCCTTAAAAACCAGGAGGCCTGGACTGTACAACCGGCTTAACCAGAGAAGCTCAGTGGGTGGAAGGGAGAAGGGAAGAGGGCCAAACTACAGATCCCGGGGTGTGCGGCTTCCCAGTTCAAGGAAGCTGGACGTCTGATGGGGGGGAGGGGTGTTGTGCATCCTGCAAGCTGGCTTTGGAAGGAGTGGTGAGGGAGGCTTTCGAAGTCTGAAACAAAGACCCAATTGTGATGCCTTTGACCTTGGGACTTGGTGAGTGTGTAGAGCCATTTCCACTCAAATTGTTAGGACGGCGGTTCCAGTTTGCACCAGTCCTGCCCCCTCACACACACCCCCAGGGCCTCAGCTTGCTCACTGGGAGCTAGGACTTTGCCCGAGTCCCCTGTTTGCTGGGCTGGAAGTCCCCTGAGTAGAGTGTCCGCAGAGGGATCCAGCCACCTGCGGCTTCACCTGCTGATCAGAGCCCTCTGCCCGGTACCTTGGCCACCGAGCACTTGGGAGCCGTGGTTCTGCCAGCACTCTCTAATCTTACTGGTCTGAAGAGGGATGGGTCTGAAGGACAACTGAGAGCCGGTAAAGAGTAAAGACCAGGTTTCAGGCCACGCACTTCGCATGTACCATTTACTGCAGTTGTGGAAAGGCCCTGTGAAGTAGAAGGCACTTTAACCATTTTGTGGCTAAAGGAACAGGCTAGACGTTTAAGCCATTTCCCTACAGTCCAGTAGCTGAGATCTCTCCCCTCTGAGGAGGCCGTGCGGGGCGAGGGCGAGAGTGGGCTGATCTGGGTCGGGTCAGCCCTGAGCAGCTGATGCTGCGTGTCAGAACAAGACAAGGGCTGGCGGAGATGACCGCATGGCTCCCTGGAATGTCACTGCAGAAGGGTTCCCCTGTGTCCCTCCTTCCAGCCTGCGTGGTGCTCAGAGGTAGTGGGAAGTCACGTTGTTCACTGTTTCTCTGGATTTGAGGATAGCCTAGAGGATGAGAGGCGGAGGATGTGCACTCAGCCCTGAGAACAAGCCCATTCCAGGGGACATAGGTGGACAGAAGTCAGAGACAGTCCAAGCAAGACCTGAGTGGCTTCAGGGAAAGCATCTTTTGATCCAGCGGTGGGCCTGGGGCCCAGCCAGGAAAGGGTTCTTTTGTCCCCACTAGGGACAAATCTGGTGGGGAGATTCAGTAGGTTTGTTAGTTTCACCAGCCAGCAAGCATGTGTCTGCCTTTGCTGTCTTGTATTTGGAAATCCCTCTCCTGTTGACACAAACAGTGGGGTCAGGGATCTTTCTTTGTAGGACGTTCTTATGGCTCGAAGACCACACTGGCTTCACCTTGCAGTAGGCACAATCTGCTCTATTTTTTATTTTATTGGCTTTAGAGCGAGAGAGAGAGAGAAAGGTGGCAGGGGGAGAAACATCATCTTGTTGTTCCACTTATTACTACATTCATTGGTTAATTCTTGTATGCGCCCTGACCAGGGATTGAACCCGCAACCTTGGCCTACTGGGATGATGCTCTAACCAACTGAGCTACCCGGCCAGAGCAAGACATAATCTGGTCTAAGTTCTGGCAGAGTGGTGATGGCAAGGTCCCAGTTGCTCTGATTTCTATGTTGAGCAAAGTTGCATGCAACGTTCCAGGATTGTTTCTCTCTCAGGACTAGGGGCCAAGGAAGGATGTGCGGATATGAGTCAACAGATGCTCATTCTTTTCCTGCCTTTCCTTTTCTGAGTCTTTGCTTCTCTCCTGGCACCAGCGTAATAATGTTGGGAGCCCTTGTGCTTCCCCGGAGGCACATGGCTCTAGGAGCAAAGGCCAAAGCATGGTGCTGGCCAGCAGTTTGGGGCTCCACTGGCCCATCCAGGTTAGAAACTGTGCAGATGAGAAAACAAAGCCTTGGACAGACATTCAGTCAGACTTGCTCGCTATTAAAAAGATTATTGAGGATTATTGAAAAAATGCAAGAAAATCTCACTAAACCCAAGGGTGGGAAATCCATCCCAGCCTCACGGGGCCTGGGAACTGAGAACCAGAAAGTCCACACGGGCCAAAGCAGCTTCTCTTGCCTCTGTCTCTCTCAGGTACCGCGTGGGTTTACAACCTAACTTTGGATTTTGTCTAGCTGCAGATCAGCCTTGCTTCTCTTCCTGTTCACTCGGAACAGTGGCCTGGTCTGCTGCTTCGGGTTTGTCAGAACTAGACTCTGCGTAACTTCTCAGTGGAGGTAACCAACTGACAATGACCTCTGGTTCTCTGAGTTCAAAACTTGATGTTTGAATTCTACTGGTTCCTGGCCAGCCAGTGAATTGGCAGACCTTAGATCTGGTGTCCAGCCGTGGCTTAGGCAGCTGTGTCCAGGAGAAGTGCCATGGGGTATAAACGTGGCTTCCTAGCCAACTTCTTCAGCAGCAGCTGTTGGAAAGCAGGTTTTGAAGAAAGGAGATACAGAGGGAGTGAGGTACCCCAAACCTGTTAGCTGCGACTGTTTTGCTTACTTTGCTGTGGTGTACATAGTGGAGAGAACCAAGAATCAGGAGTCTGAAAACTAGGTTTATATGCTGTAAGTTGGAATCACTTAATTTCTGTTTCCTTAGAAGTATAAGGGGGCAGTGATACATACTATGTGCCCTTTAAAATATACATACATATAACCATTCATTATTTGACATCTGTCTATATCACTGAGACAAGCTGATAAAGTTTCAGCTGTATGTCCAAAGGATTATTTTGTGATGTCAAAAGGTAGTGCATTCTTCAGCTACGTATTTTATGTGTTGGAATCTTCTTAACATTGAGGACACGTCTCTTCTGTGACTTAGATATTTACTTTCATGAACAGTGTTAGAACTGGTTCTACATGGGCTCTTTGGAAGGGAGAAGTATGCTACACACAGCATTCATTTCCCAGTTCTCAAACACCTCCTCTATCAGGCTTTATGTGGACTGGGTGCACCCGCATCAGCCCCCTCCTCGTGTGGGACTGAAACTCTGGTTGTGAGCGTTCTGGGCACTGAAGGGCTGGACTGTGAGGGGAGACTGGGGTGGTCCTGTGCAGTCCCTGTTGTCTCAAGTGGCCTCCTGTGTGTCTGCTGTGCTTTTGCCTAGTTTATGTGCTCACCGAGGAGCCACCTGCTTGCTAATTCAGACCACCCAGGACCCCCCGAAAGAGATGTCCCAGTAAAGACAGGATAGGCTATTTCTGGAAAGGTGGTTTTATTGCAATCTGCATTGCAGAGAAGTGAACTAACACTCCAGACTCCGCATCAGCCGTTGAAGACTTTGGTTCTGATGAGCCGGCCCTTTCCGATGTGGGAAGACTGGCCCCCACGAGGTCCTGTTCAGCCATCAGAAGGCCTTGGTGTCAGAAGGCCTCTCTGACAACATCTAAGTGGGGCACACGTGTGTTCCTGCTGTATCAGCCTAGTGAGCAATTCCAAAGTCCATTCTGGCCCAAGAGAGTCTTTGCTGTGCACTTGTTGTCCACTTCACAGAGCCGGCTGGAAGGGAGAGGGCCACAGAGCACAGAGCCAGGAGCAGAAGCAGGTGTCGTTGGAGAGGGCTACGTGCAGGAGTTGGAGGCATCGAGCTGGGACCTGGAGAGAGGAGGGTTAGGGTGGCAGAGAGGGGAGGGAATTTGGTGGGTGGAGGGCTGGGTAGAGGGCTGGGCCTGCTGGGGCTGAGACAGCAAGGCAGGTATATGGTTGCCTCAAGCAGTGTGTGCTGATGGAGACAGTGGGGGCTGGGCAGATGTGGGTGGAGCTATGGAAGGCAGGGCGACAGGACCTCAGAATAGTGGCACTTTGAAGCAGGGATCCTGGCTGGGGGAGGAAGGTGGCAGGGGAGATGTGTCCGGGGACCAAAAATCTCTCTTTCCTTCAGCCGGATCTTCATGGGCTGTTGTTAGGGGGTGTTCAAGGGCTTGTCGGCACTGAGCACTGCCAGCCACCTGCCTGAAGCCAGCTGCCAGGTGGCGTGGTGGGGCAGTGGGCTCCAGGCATGCCCTCTGCCTTGTCTCCACCTGCCCAGTTTAAGCAAGTGGAGTGAGTGGTCAGTCACTCTGACTTCATATTGGCTTTGGGGACCAGTCCTGTCCCAAACTCCTCCAAGGCCATTTTCCTTGGCCAGTTATTTCTGAGGGGGGGAAAAAAACCGGCACAGTGGTGACTTTGGAAATCTAGCGGAAGTGCCAGAGGGCTCATCCTAGCCTCGGCCCCAGGGCAACACCTAGCCGCCTTCCCTTTTGGGGGGCAGACACGTCTTCACTGAGTCTGTTCACGAGCACCCCCCAAGTGGCGCTTTCCTGGGTCAGAACGCCAGGAGACCGGTTGGACCACACCATGCTCAGACCCCAGCAAGGCCAGTCTCCAGGTGATCCGTTGTCGCTAAATCCAGTGCGGTAGTTGACTACGTGCCAGGCCAGGGCCTGGAATTGCTGGAGACCTTTGAACAAAACCCCACCCTCTCTGGGCTCCCATGTAGGGACAGCCAGTCACGAGGGAACTGGGAAAGTAATGGTAGATTTTGAGAATGCAATGCAGGAGACAAACAGAGTGCTGACAGCAAACACGCAGGGGGGCAGGGGTGGATGGAGTGTGGCTGGGACAGGCCTCTCTGAAGAGGTGCCAGGAAAGCTGAGTTGCATGGAGTCTGGTGGACGGAGGGAGAACTGGGGGCAGCGGGTCTGGGGGACAGAGAGGGTGAGTGAGGGCAGAGCAGGAGGAGAGGCCAGGTGGTACCAGGCCAAGGCACGTTGTTCGAGGTATAAGGGCCACTACCCTCCCCTAGGGGTCTTACAGTAGAGCCGACAGATGCCCACACCCCCTCCCCAGATACAACTACAACTTAGCCCCGGCGCCTAGACAGCGGGCAACACAGGAGACCTTCTGCCTGTCCCCAGCACACATACAGTGCTTTTGTCCCCAGTAGAAGTGACAGGTCTCACCAGAAGGTTTCCTCCACTCTCACATAACAGGCTTCCACCCTGGAGTCAGCACTTTCTGGGGAGCACGATTCATCAGGATTGGGGAATTCAGGCGGAAAAGTTGCCCCTCGTTCTGTCCCCCGGTTATCCCGCGGCCATGCGGTGTTACACCCCTCAGCAATGGAGTGTTGAGTTTTCTGTAGCGGTGGGAGTGGGGTTGCCCAGGGTCATCGCCCTCGCCTCTCTCAGCATCTTCTCAGAGCCATAACCTCACCCTCCTCATTCCCAGTGGGGACCTGCGTTCCCTGTCCCCACAGCAGGGGACCGGTCAGGCTGAGGCAGTTCACCCGATTGCCCCAGAGAATCGGGAGCCAGGATCCCCATCTTGGGAGCTAAGCTCTGGAATCCCAGTAAATGGAGGGGAGCTCTGGCTCTTGTGACCCTCAAGTTCATTTCTGTGTATGTTTGAAGCATGCTATATGAAATTATTGGGGTTTTTTGTTTCACTGAATTGCCTCAGCCCCAGCTTCTACATTTCCCTTCTTAGGCACCTCTCAGGCTCATGCAAAAATGCATTTGCCTCCCCTAAGCTTTTATTGGACTGGATTATGGGGAAGTGGCCCAGGCACCACGGGAGGCGAGAGAGGGCCAAACTCAGGGAAAGAGCCTGCCAAGGACTGGCCGTGAAGAGAGCGAACCACAAGGCGGCTTGAGACCGGGGCTGTGATAGCAAATCCCTCTCTCCTGTTACATCTGGCCCATCGGCATTGCCACAGTCTGCTTGTGGATCGCCATGTCCCAGGCCCTTGTGTTTTAAGGAGCATTCTAAGCCCAGCGGCCCAGTCTGCTTGTCTGTTTCCTTAGACTCCTGCTGGCGGGGCATCGGAGAGGTCGAGGCCACCTGGGGAGTGCCTGCTCCTGCCAGGCAGTAAGGGATTTGAGACTGTTTTCAAGTCAACCTCTTTCCAAATCAGAATGTTTTGTTTTACAAGATATGAAGCTGTGGTTTATAAAGCATGTTGTAAGAGGAAGAGAAGACGTTAGCATTCGGTCTTTCTGAGGCAGTAGTGGAAGACCAGGGCAGTTAAGCAACTTGCCTCAAGTTGCACAGCTGGGAGGCAGGGCGTGGGCTTCCAACACATGCTGTTTATCCAGAGTTTGGAAATCTCGATGGGTGGAAATCTCTTCCTTGTGGATTTGACTCCTTTGGAAAGCCAAGTCCAAGAGTGTTCTGCTGCACTGGTTCCCCAGGGGAATAGAGGCCAATCCCGCCAAAACCCTGGCTGAGGAAGGAGAAAGGCTGAGGGGAGGGTGCTGACTCGGTTTCCTGCAGAAAAGTTCCAGCACTCAACCCTGCCAGGTTCATGGGTTAGGCCCAGATCTAATAGATTGGCCGGGGCACTTTTGGTCTTCCCAGAGATCTGCCTGCCAGCGCCCTGGCAGGCGGGACTGGGGGTGTGAGGACAGAGCCTGGGCTGTGCCTGGGCAGTGGCGGTCAGGTCCCCCAGCTCACTCTGTCTTCCCCTTTGTCCAAATAATCTGACTTGACCCACCCCCACTCCCAACCCCAGAGGGCCCAAGGAGGAGCTGCCACCCTGCTCCCTCCCCCTCCGCTGTCACAGCCTGTCTGAGTGAGGTGCTACACACAGGGCTTCTGTAGGGTGCGGCTTGCTCATACAGTCGACAATCACGGAGCACCTACTGTGTGCCCTGCAGGGTGCCCAGCACTGGGGTGCAGTAGTGGACAAAAAACAGCTGTCGCTGCCTTCCCATCACTGGGGTGATGGCACTCCAGCGCTCTCTCCTACCTGCAGGGTAAAGGCCCAGACGCAGCTAGTCAGTCATTTTTGCAGTGCGCCTGCCACGAGGCAGAAAGCACGATGTTGCTGGGGTGGGTGGGTGGCCAGAGAAGTCTTCTGGAAAGGGTGGGCCTTGCACAAGGAGGAGCTGAAGGAGGAAACTGCCCTAAGAGGAGCAAACTGGGATGACTTGTGCAGAGGTGTGGAGGGTGGCGTGGACAAGCATGATCTGGCCACAGTGCCTGGGGCTGCCTGAGCGAAGACATTCGCTGGCACTGAACAGGCTGGAGGGACAGGCCCAATGGCTCAGAGGGCCTCAAATGTCAGGTGAAGGAGAGTCCCCTGTCCTTCTTTACCAAGCTAGGGAGATGAAGCCTCACGCCTGCTCAGCGCTGGGGCCGACTGACTGAGGCCCAGCCCCCGCCCAGGTGAGGTGGGGAGGTGAGCAGGCTCCTCAGCTCCCCAACCCAGGCCCCTCGGCCTGGCGCAGAAGCTGAAGCCGAGAGACAGGCAGCACAGAGGCGGGCCCCAGACTTGGAGGCGCTTCCTGCGTATTGTTCAAACAGACCCCTTTTTTATACGTGGTGGCTTCCCCCCGTAAGGTCATCTTCAGAGTCTCCAACCTGAGAAAGCAGACTTCTCTGTTCAGAGCCACCAGCTCTTGGGCCAGGGTGGGGCTGGCCCACAGGTGGCTGGATTGGCTGTGCTGTGGGGCTACCCCCAGACCAGAGGCTCTGCCTCCCGGCCCCTTTTGTTCGTCCCTTCCCCCAGGAAGGTGGTGAGGTCACTGTTGAGGTTGGCCAGACCTTCAGTCCTGATGTTTCTGGGCACTCTGTCTTTCTCATTTGTTGTCTGTACTTCTTTTTTCCTGAAGGAGAATTTTATTACTTTTATGTACAGAAACCTCCGCAGTGTACACTCAGCCCAGCTTGGTGGCCAGTTCCTTAGCCTTGGCCTTTTCCAGCTCAGCAGTGTGAGCCACTGACTTTGGACCCAGGACGTCGCCTCCTCATTGGCGGGGGAATCTCATCATATCTGCCATTGTAATCGGTCCAGAGAGCTTCCACCAGCCTAGCCAGAGCCCCTTTGTCTTCCAAGTTAACCTGCGTGAAGGTGATGGTGGTGCAGGTCTCCGTGTGGACTAGACGCCCCAGCCTGGCCTTCCCCTGGGTGATGCAGTAGGGAACCCCGTTTTCCTGTGCGGGCAGGAAGACGACCGGCTCGATGGGATCCACACTGTGCGCAGTCACCCCCAGCTGGGCCTTCTTGTTCTCCACCAGGTGGTGACCCCTTCAACCCCTGCTTGAAAGACAGGTGGCTTCTTGGTGGGGACATGCTCTTTGCCGGCAGCCTTTTTCTCGGCCTGGACCAGCAATCTCTGCTCCTTCTCTTGCTTTGTCTCTGGCCGGTCCATGTGGGCCAGCTGTGCAGCCATTTGGCAGTCCCAGGCCTGGGGGAACCAGGCAGGAGGCACCTTCAGACATTTATAGAGAATAGCCCTTAGCTGCTGTGGCTGAGTATAGCAGGGTCATTTGACAAAGCAGGTGAGGTCCCTTTTGGGCTAGATGTCCTGTCCCATGCCAGAATTCTTGGCCCTTTTCTCAAACAGGGGGTTCACCACCTTCTTGGCCTCCTGCTTCTTCACTATAGCACGGGCTGGCGCTACCTTCTTCCCCTTAGCCTTCTTTCCTTCCGCATCTTGGGCAGCTAGAGGAGAGAAGACTGTACTTCTAATGGGCACCTTCTCGAGGCTACAGCCTTCTTCCCACTCATTGTGGCCCCCCCCTCATCTTTTGATGGTGACAGAATTTGGAGCTCCTGCCATCAGGATGCACCCACGGTAAGACTTGGGGTCTCTGGTCCTGCACCGGGGCCTGCAGGGCCCACAGGCTTCTCCCAGGCCTGGCAAGAGACTTCCCTCCGCTCTGGGAAGCTTTGTGCCAGTTTCAGCCACTCACTTCTGGCTCAAGGCATTGGGTCGAGGGATTGCCACCTGGCACAGGGCTCAGGGTATCATCTCAACAGCAGAGTGACAGTGTGCCTTCGTGGAAGGAATGCCAGGATTTTAAGAGGATCTAGGTCAATCAAGGTTCTAGGCTCAGCCACCCACTAACCAGGTGACCTTAGGAAAGCCGCTTTACCTCTCTGAGCATCGGCTCTCCTCACCTGTGAAACGGAGGCGTGAGTAGCGGTGAAGACAGGGGCCAGGGCTGCTTTCCAGATACCGAGCTCCCCTGTGCCTCTTGCTTTTGGCCAGGTAAGAAGCAGGCCTTTCATCATTGTGGTTCTGGGGCTCCTAAGATCCCCTCTCACCTCTGGTGCTCTAAGAAAAAGCCACTTTCAGCTCAGAGGGAGCAGGCAAGGGGAGTGTGACCATGTTGGCAAGCCTGCAGCCGGCTCTCCTGAGCAGCCAAATGGGTCACTGGCTGCAAACATCCCTGGGTTTGTAATGATGATCACAGGGCTCGTGGGCTCCTGGACACCTTTGGAATGAGTTTTGTGAGGCCAAATGCTTTGCAGATTAAATTTCCGGAGAAAGAGCAGCTGAGAAATAGTCTTGAGCTTTGCTAAGCCACTTTTGGGCTATGGCAGCAAAAGGGGTGTGTGTGTGTGGTGTGTGTGTGTGTGTTCGTTCACCCCTAATAAAAGGGAGGGGAGTAGGCAAAAGAGGAAGATAGTCCAATCCCCAGCCTTCCTTTCTCCTTCAATTTGCATCAGCCAATGGGACTACTCGTGCTGCTGTGTTGTCCAGGATGGTGCTGGTAACAGAAGGAATATGATTAGTGTTCTGGAATTTCATGGTAGGGGTTGGGGATGGCTGGTTCCCCCCTTTTTAAAATAAAGTCATGTTTTGAAGAGTTGCCCTGGAAAACTGCTGAGAACAGAGAGGCTGACGGACGTCTTTGGTCATGTCAGACGAGGACAAGACTATCCAAGTGAGCAAGGGTGTCTCTCCCTGTTAGCGGCGCTGCGGGGTTCCAGGGATACCCTGCCAGAAAGCAAGCAAGGGGCCGTAATCACAAACAGGCCGAGATCAGTTTCAACCAGAAGTATTACTTTAGCCTCTTGGCTCTGCTGAGGAAGAATGCAGTTTCCCTTGCCCCTCCTCCTCTGTCCTTCTCAAGTTCAATAAGATCTGTGAAAGCAATAGATCTGGGCTTAAAGAGAGGCCAAAACTCAAGCCAGCAAGGGGTCTCAAAGGCCCAGAATGGGAGCGTTCCATCACCCTCCACTGGGATTGTTGGGGGTGGGGTGTTGCCTGGCCTTTTTGCTGTCCGCATTCTTCCTCAGGGTAAACGGAGAAGCCAGTTTTCCTAGAATCTTTCATGTCTGCCGGGGGCCTCCTCACCTCCATCTTGCCCACCAACCAAGTGTCCTCCGGACCCTTCTGCATATTTGAGCTGGCAGTTTTGTGTGTGTGTGTTTGCCGTGTACTTAGAACTGGGGGCGGGGGGTGGGAATGGGGGGAGAGGTCAAGCAGGGATATAGTGAAACTGGCTCAGCACATCGGAACAGCCTGACCGCCCTTGAAAATGAAAAATTCATGGATCTCTCACCTCTCTTTGCCCCACACAGCCCTGGGAGATCAGCTTCTCACCCCTGTCCTCCACCTCAACCCGCACCCCCAGGCGGGCATCAGATCAACTCCTTCATGCTTGGGCATGAGTAGCACTGCTCCCCAGAGTACTGACACTGTGAGGGTGCACTTTCCCCGGCATTGGCAATGGGAGCAGGACCAGGGCTGGCGAATGCCTAGCTCTCCTTGCCAACAAAGCAGGGATTTTTAACTGTTCCTTGGAGGAGGAGAAGGACGTTGGCCTCATCGCCAGGGCTTTGCATGGGGAGAGTGGATGTCCAGAGCTCATGCCCCAGTGCCTGCCTGATGAGTGTTTAACCCTATCTTCCGCTTCTGAGCCCAGCCCTGTGCCCCGGCCTCACTACACAGCCAGATACGAGTTCACCCATCTCTTTGGACTGAAAGATCTTCCACGTTTGATGGGGCCGGAGTGACTTATCAGCATTGATGGGGCAGCTGGGAGGAGGATTCTGGACCCCAAGGGCCTTGCCTGCCTCCCACATCCCCATCTCTCAGTCCCTGTGGGGCCAACTCACCACCTCAGGGCCCAGGGAGGAGAAACTTCATTCTAGAAGTGATTTCAGGGTTGGGTGCCCTGGATGGAGTCAGAGCCGGATGGAACTCTGATGCAGAGACCAGCGCAGTGGGGGTGGAGGCGCAGCTAATGGACAGACCAGAGCTGGGGAGCTAATGGCAGTAGTGCTCACTTCTTGGGGAGCAGAGTTATGGCCTGTCTGGAGCACAGCTGGGGTGACACGCGCCAGTCATGGCCCACCTCGACTCCCAGACATCTGCTGTCTTACTCTCTTCAGGCCTCCCCACCTTAGAACCACTTCTAGAATGGAGCATCTCCTCCCAAGGGCTGAGCCATGGTGGGGTGATCCCATGGAGGGCTGGCGGAGGGCATTGGAGGGCAGGAAGATCAGTGACTTCCCGGCTTTCTACCCTGTCTCTCTGCCCTCAGCTACCAGGATCTTCCTGCTAATCATAGTGGGTGTTGATCAAAGGCTAGGCCTTGTTTGGAGTGGAGAAAACCAAGCCAAGCACACAGGTGCACGTGTACTCAGGAGCTGGAGATCAGGCATTTATTCAGTCCGCACCTTTTATCTCTTGCTGTGTGCCAGGACCGGGACACAGAGCCAGAAAGGGAAGACTTGAACTCCATGTTACGGAGCTGACAGCCTCATGGGGAAGTAGGCAGCTACCTGTTTCTGACCTGACGGCGGCTGATGATGTGTTTTGAGTCAGACCCTTGTGTTTGGTGACTCTCTGCAGACTCCTTTTCTTTGGGTCTTGGGAATGCTAAGCACCAGAGATTGATGGGGTAGAGATAGAAAGAGGTCCATCCTGATTGGTGTTCATGAGTGTCAGTCACACTGCCTGACCAATTACTGTAACTGGTGAGTCTAGAATCAGGCCTCTGGATCTGGTCTGAGTGTGGCCTTTTCTCCATGGACTGGGATGGGATCTGTACTAGGTCAGCAGGTGGGAACTAGGGAGACAAGATGTGTCTGGAGGCAGGAGACACAGATGGGAAAACAGGGCAGGAAAAGCTCAGAGAGAGAACCTGTGCCTAAATTGCCACAACCCAGTGGGGGCTTCAGGATGGTTATTTCAGGGCCAGGGTAGTCAGGTCAGGGCTCAAGTTAGGCCCATTTGCTATCAGACAGCAAGCCACACCCCCTTTTCCCTGTAATCACCACCACTGCCCTATAAAGCACAAGCTGTGTGGCGTCCATTTTACAGATGAGAAAGCTGAGGCCCGGAGTGCCCCTCCTTGCAGGCTCTGCTGCTCCTGGACCATCTTCCACAGGTCCCTAGGCCCTGAGTGGGGCGCCGTGGTGAGGGACCTGTTTTGGGGGTAGTTTTGGTGGGTACTCTCCCCACCCACCCTGTGGGGCTTGGGGCTTTCCATGGTCCAGAGCTCCAAGCTGCACCCACCAAAAGGAGGGCTTTGTGTTTCCTGTCAGAGGAGCCAGGGCACCTGGCCCCTGTGGATGCCCAGGGCTGGTAAGGCTGCATTGAATGAGCTTGGGGAGGGGCCGCCCGTCCCTCTGCATTCCTCCAGGAGCCCCACCTAGGGCTTGGCTTGTCCCTGGGGCTTGCCGTGGGGGACCTCCCTGAGCTTCGGCTTTCCATTCCTATGAGGGGAGAGGCCCACATGAAGATGGCCTGGTCAGGTGTAGGAGCAGACTGAGAGAGCTGGCCAATGGGAGTGTCAGCTTCCTGGGTGATCTCCTGCAAGTTACGCAATAAGCAGCAAAGTTACGCAATAAGCAGCAAAACTGCCCAGGCCTCCGGTGCCTGTGCGCAAATCCCTGTAGGTGAGCTGTGAGTCAGAGGTGCCTCCTGCATCTGTGGATCTGGAGGAGGGAACCCTGCCCAAGGGCTGAGGAGCTGCCCTGGATTCTGGCAGGCGAGTGCCCAGGGCCAGAGTGGCGGGAGTCGGAGGCAGTGCCCAGCACTGACCCCACACTGACCCCTGGAACTGAACTCAAGATACTGAGGCAGGAGAGACTGTGGAGTGGTTGGGGAAGCCAGGGTAGGAGGAGGAAGGCTTGTGCCCTTCTATCTGTGCGTTTCACTTTCAACAACTGCTCGCTGAGCCTCTTCTTTATTGGGCACACTGAGGGAGGAGGCTGGACAGGATGCCAAAGTGAGCAAGACTTGGCCTTTGCCCTTAGGGAACTCCTGATCAAGTGGGGGCAACAACTAAGCCAAACCTGAGGTCAGGGTGCTGGGGAAGCACAGGGCAAGAGAGCAGAATCCCAGCTGTAGGAAGTCACAGGAACTTTGCAAAGCTGGTGGCTTTGAAAGATGAGGCCGGGGCACCTTGATGGACCTGAAAGTCTATCATACTTGGGAGCTTCTGAGCCCTGCTCATGTGGGCAAGAAGCAAGATGAAGGGCATCCCCGGACCTCAGACCCCACAAAAAGCTGTGTTCAAATCCCACTCTGCCACCAAGTAGCCAGGATGTGGCCATTTTGTTCCTCAGTTTCCATATGTGTCCAATGGGGATAATATTTTGAAACCCAGGTGGCTGTTGGGAAAGTTAACTGAGAGTTGTTGAGTGGCACACCCATTTTCTTTTCATTACAACACAGGATGGGCTGCCGTCCAGGCTGGGCAGCAGGTTGCACGCAGGGGAAGTTAGGAGTCCATCAGGTTTCTGAAATTGCTCAGAACAATAGTCCGTCCAGCTCCATCTACCCATAACCCAGAGACTCTTCAAAGCATTTTCCCCATCTCCTATCTTAGAGTAATTCTACAGGGACAAGGAGGGCAGGTGGCTTTGTTTCCACTTTTTTCAGAAGAAACTGAGTTCCAGAAGGGTAGGTGGTGTGCACAAGACCTCAAAGCTTGGTAGTGACAAGCTTGGATTTGCACTCTGGGGCTGCATGCATAGCGTTAACCCAAGGCTCCTTCTGCAAGATCAGTGTTTCCCGTCGAGTGGGTCATGCAAATGTGTGGTGGGCACAGCATTAAATGGCCTTGAATCCCATCATGAGAGGGTTATTTCCTTTTAATTCTCTTTCACTCCAGGCTGGGTCATGAAGAAAGTCTCCGCTTGGGGCTTTTGTGTTATTAACACTTGCTGATATTTTTTGTTTGTTTGACCTAGAAAAAATCTGGCCCCAGCCATGGTGTCTTGCTAGAATTTTGCCTTACTGTCATGTCAGAAGTGCATAGCATTGTTTCAGCTTGTGTATTTTTTTAGTTACCTTCTATTTATGCCAAGTAGATACTAGTTTTCTATTTAGTGTAGCAAAGGAAAATGTCTTTTTGAAATACTAAGGTGTTTAACATTTTTTAAAAAATAAAAAATTAGGCCCTGGCCGGTGTGGCTCAGTGGATTTAGTGCCAGCCTGTGAACCAAAGGATTGCTGATTCAATTCCCAGTCAGGGCACATGCCTGGGTTGCAAGCCAGGTCCCCAGTAGGGGGCGTACAAGAGGCAACCACACATTGATGTTTCTCTCCCTCGCTTTCTCCCTCCCTTCCCCTCTGTCTAAAAATAAGTAAACAAAATCTTTAAATAAAAATAAAAGCACTAGTGCAGGTTCTAGTTAGGTAGCCCGGTTGGATATCTGGTACTCTATAATGCCTTAGGTTTGGGAAACACAGTTACAGGACGTTCCAGGTGACCCTGCTCCCGCAGCCTCCTAGGGTGACGCCAGTGGCTCCCAAATTCCAAGTGGGAAAGGAGCCTGGAAAAGCATCAGCAGCCGTGGTGGCTGCTCCCCACACCGCCTGGAAGAATCCACGTTGTCAGAGGGCCGTTGACGTCAGGCGGTGCCGGATTTTGCAAGGCCTCTATTTAAAATTCCCCACGAATTAAACAAGGAGGGTTTGGAGGGAGGAATGCCCTGGACAAATTGTGGGGTGGGTTTGTTTTGTTTATGGAGATGGTTTTTAGAGTTGAAATTGCCCCCGTTTTAGTTTTGCCCCAATTGAAGAGGGGCTGAACTCAGCTGACGGGAGGGGACAGTTGTCTGCCTAAGGCTTCCTGTTGCAACCAACTTGATTCTGGGGCCAAGAAGTCTCTGTTTTTAGCAAAGAAAGAAACAGGGAAAAATACAGCAAACCCATACACATATACCTCTGAGGCCCTGGATGGAGTAAGCTAGTTAAAAGAGAAAGGTGAACGCTGTATATTTCAAATGGCTGGCCACATCTGTGGAGGGGCCCCTCCACTCTCTCCTCCAGGCTGGACGTGTGAGGCACCGGATGCAATGCTGGGCGCTTCCCTCTTTGATTTCTCATCTGGTCATCGTGTGCCAATCCGTGCTGTCATCTCACTAACGAGGACATTTCAGCCTGTTTCTTTAACCACCTTGAACAGCCAGGTATCCCTCTATTCTGAGGCCGGTTTCCTAGAAATGTAGCCCGTGCTGCAACACCAGGGTACACGGGTGACTTTGAACGGCCCAGAGAAGCCGTGTTAAATACCTGTGCAACACTCAGCGAACAGAGTTCGTCCCGTTATCATTCTCTTCCTGGCCTTCCGATTTATGCGTCTGATGGTCAGCTATCTCTGACCCCTCTCTTGGGAACCTCCCTTCGCTGCAAAGACGGAGCTGCCCACGGGCACGGCTCTCCCGTTTCCCAGCTCGAATGGACTCCATTGCTTCGTTCTCTATAATTTTATGGTTGGGGCCGGTGGTCCTGGCTGTTTATTCATGGTGGCAATCTGGAGTTTCCTAAACAAATTATTTTCTTGTAGTTAAGAAAAAAAGCAGATTGCTTCAAATATGTATTTACTATGTGAACCACAGCGTACATAGTTGAAGGATATGGCAAAAGTCGTGCGTGGTGTGGAAATAGCTGAGGTTTGAGAAATGCTGATCCAAAGTCACTCTCTCCTGGCAAAGCTCTTGGGGAACAAACCGTGCCAGAAAACCATCAGCCTGGGTGCCACTGCCTCACCGGCCCAGAGAGGGTGAGGGAGAGGCAGCCTGGAGAGGAGCCCCAAAACCACCTGCCAGCCCCCTGCCCTTGGAGGGGTGGGCAAGTGGGGAGAATTGGGTCTGCTTTGGGATGGAGGAGAAGCGGGTGAAGGAACTGGTGTCCCAACCCCTCTGTCAGATGGAAATTTGGGGACCTAATAGAATGAGTGGGCGGTGTCGGTCTCTTTCGGCAGAGGTACAGGCAGCTGGAGTCATTTTTCAGGGAAGCGGTATGGATGCGGTTCTGGGAGACAGACCTGGGCTCCACACCTGAGTTGGACCTGGGCTCTAGACCTGGGCTCCAGATAAGGAGTCGGACCCAGGCTGCCCCTTCTTAGCCAGGTACCTTGGGTGAGTCACCCAGTGCAGGTGTTTCCTGAAGCAGCCTCAACTTCATAGACTTGGGGACTACTTACTGGGATTTCAGTCCCCCAAACTCCAGGAACTCTCTCATCCTTGCTGCCAGGTAGGGTGATCCATCCACCCGATTGCCCGGGACATGCCCAGGTGGTACCTGGTGTTTCGGCAACCCCCATTCGTTCCAGAAAGTGTGGACAATAAATCATGAGATCTCTGTGCTAAGCCATGTCCTTTCCTCTCCCATTCACTACTTTTCGTGCTTGGATCTGACCTGTTGTTACCGTCTGTTCAGACCTTCTCTTTTGGCCCCTGGTCCTGGCACCGCCTTTGCTAAATGAGCTGGTGTCTCCCCATGACACCGCTGTCCACATCCTGGGACTGATAAGAACCCCACCAGGCCGGTTCCGGGTAGAAGCCCTGCTCTAGGTTGTAACCAGTGAGCCGCCCCGCCCTCTGTGGGTGTGGTCAGCCGTGGGCACATCCCAGACCACCAGCATTTGCTCCTTACCAGCCTCCAGCGTGGCCTGGCTCCTTCCTTCCTGTAGAGTCTTTCTGTCCAGCAAGGCCACGCTGACTAACCGCCTTCCAGGCTCTCCCATCTTCCCTAGGGAACCCGTGTGTCACGTGATTCAGACCAGCACTGAGGTTGCCAGTCTCTACTCTGGACTCCACCTTCTTTGAAAGCTGGAACCTCTGCCCATGCTGAGTCCTCTGGCCTTGCTCCTGTCCATGCCTCCTGGTCCAGCAGGCCGTTGTCAGGTGCTCTCCAGACCTTTTCACATGGTCTGCCGGCCTCTTGAGAGCCTGTGAGGGGCCCATCGGTGCTCCCTCCGCCTCTGCCCTGGGTCTCTTGGTCATTGCCCTCCCAGCAGGCACGTTCCAGCCTGATCACCCCCTTCTGGGAGCGAGCCTCCAGCCCCGAACGGGAGTCCAGCAGACCCCTTCCCCTGGAGTCGGCCTCATAGCACAGCCCTTGAGGTGTTTGCCAACCTACCTCTTCCTTTTGCCCAGAACACCAGGGAAAATGCCCTTTTGTTACCCTGGGCATTTCTTCAGGGGTCCGTTTTATGGGGCTTTGACCTTCCTGATGTGCTTCTTGGAGGCTCACCCCTCCTTGTCTCTGTTCTTTCACAAGCCCCATCACCTGCCCCCCGTCAACCCCGTCCATCTTCCCACCCCTCACCCTATGTAGCCACGTCTCCCCCACCATCTGCATCTTTTACAGTCGTGTTTGAAATACCATTTCGAATCTTCTCTCCCTCCTGAGCCACCTTCTGTTAAGGAATCTGTGGCCACAGGCTCATGCCCCTGTGCTCTGCTCTCTAGTGGGGTAGGCGGAGAATAGTGACATTGAAGGTGAGTGCCCCGCTCGCTTCCATCTGGAAATATCCCCACCATGAAGCATCATGAGCATTACTGGGTTGAGCCACATGTGCTCCCACCACTCTGTCCTGGCCCTCCCGCCAGATTGTCCTCCCCTCCCCTCCCCTCTCCTCTAGGTTTGACCTGAGAGTCAGTGCAGGTCTCTTGTCCTCTGAGAATTCTTCCCTGACCTGACCACTCAGGTTCATCTTCCACCTCGGCAGTTCCTTCAGCAAACGTTGCATCCACAACCCGTGTCCGAGGCCCGGGGGTGTCAGGGTCACCTTACCCTGCACTTCTGGGCAGGCCTCGTGCCATCCTGTATTCTCGACTGCATCCTGACCCTGATGCCCACCTGTGGTGGGCACAGAACCAGACCCACATTTTGCCGTAGAGACCTGCCAAGGCCAAGGCCAAATGACAGTGACATCAAGAGGCTCTGTCTCCCTGAGACTCCAGGCACCTAAGACCTACTTGTCCAGCCCTGGCACCAGTCACTGAGCGGCACCAGGGTGTTTGCTCCTGCTCTAAAATAACTGGTGCGCGCCCAAACTTGAATAACAGCTCGTCAGTGCTCCTCGCTAGGTGCCGGGCACTAGTATGAACACTTTTCCTGGATTAACTCATCTACCCACATAATGCTCCGTGAGGTAGTTACTACTCTATGTCCACTTTATAGGTGAGGAGATTAAGGCTGTTGCCCAAATTCATGCATCTAATAAGTACCAGAGCTGGGATTTAAACCCAGGCTTCCTGGCTCTAGGGCCCTTGCTTAAAACCACAATTCTCTTCAACCTGTTGTTTTATCCCATGCCCCTTCTCCTGGGTGCCCCACCCACGGCCTCAGCCTGCTCAGGCCCAGCACTGGGCTTCTGGGCCTGTCCAGTGCGGTGGGCAGGCCGGGGCAGGGGAGGGGGAGGGGTGGCAGCAGCCCAGTTCTTGCTGTCTTCTTGCCACGGACTCCACAGAGCCTTCCAAACTGTGACGTAGCAGCCTGTGCTAATGGTCTTGGAATCCAGGCCTCAGGCGCCCAGGGGAGGTGCTGGGGCCCTGGTGGCCTGGGAGCCCCATCTGGGGGAAGGGGAGGCCATGAGTGACAGAGAGCAGGGCAGGTGCCAGAGGTAGGACCAGAAGAACGCGTCAGGCAGGAAGGTCGGGGACTGTGGGGGGGATCAGGAGAGGTGGGGGCGCCTCTCACCCACTCCTGTTTGCTTTGGACCATGGAGGCCACGTGCTGTGAGCTGGAGTGTGTCTTGGCAAGAAGCTCAGTGACAGAGCCTCCTGACCAGGGGAGGCCTGGCCGAGGGTGGGCCGCCTTTCGTTGTTCTTAAAGGCACAGCGTGCCACGGGCCACCCGCAGTTCCAGTGTCGCTGAGCCCTCTCAGGTGGAAGCCTTGAATCTGCCCCAAGGTCATGGGAACAGGGTCAGGCTGGGTCCAGGGCAAAAGCAGTCCCTTAGGGCCCAGCCTTGGGCCAGGTACATGGTGTGGCCAGCTGGGCAGCACTGATGACATGTACCTGGCCAGGCCCCCTTCCGCCCCCTTCCTCTTCTCAGCATCTCCCCTCCTCTGCACTCTGGTGCTCACAAATTCTCACCCCATCCTCTCCTCCAGACCACTCCGAGGAAAGAATGTGGGGATGGCTGGACGTATCACGTCCCAAGGGGCCAAAGCCTGAGCCAAGGCAAGGCAAACCTCATGCAGGGAGGCAGGTGTTGGAGGCCTGGGACTATGCCTCTACTTGCCCCAGCTCCATCTCTTCTCCCCAAAACCCCCTGCCTGCCCCGCCCCCGCCACTGGAGGAAAGCCAAGCTTTCCTCAGAGGCCTGGTTGCTCAGTAGTTCTCCACGGAGAACGTGGAGGGGGTCCTGGAGGGAGAGAAAAGGCGAGGCAGGGATGTCACCTAGAAGCTGCTGAGTTCTCCCAAACTCCAGACTTGGGCTCTCATCCTGCTCGATACCCTCTGGGTTGGCGCCCAGGGCTGTGGGTAGAAGCCGGCTCCCCTCTCGGGGACGATGGGGACGGGGCGCCTGAGTCCTGACTGTGACCTCTGTGGTGTCCCGTTGCCTGGCATATACCATGGGCTCAGTGAATACTTGGTTATTGAGAACACCATAGTCCCTGATGCCAGGCGACTCTGTAGGCAGATCATCCTGTCCTCGTATGACAGGTATCACAGAGGCTCGAGGAGGGCCAGTGACTGTCCCAGGCCACCCAGCTAGTATAAGCTAAAGCCAGGATAAAACTGAGGTCTCTCTTTGGAGGATGGGCTAAGAAGCGCCCTGTGAGCTGAATCCTGGGGTGAGCAGGATCAGGAGGGTACAGAAAGTCAGGGAAGGCTTCATGGAGGACAGCACCTCAAAGGACAAAGTAGGGGGCAGGATTTCGGAGGGATGGGGAGCAGGGTCCTCCGCCCCCACCAGCTTCTTTGCCCTAGGCTGAGCTGTGACCTCAGAAGACTTTATTCACGTCGTAATTGTGTGCAGCTGGCCTCCTCTGGCCCTAATGAGCTCATTATCCTCTCTCATTAAGGAGGCCATTGTGGCCTGGTCACCCTGGGGACAGCAACGGCCTGGGAGTGCCCATCACTTCCTGCTACCCTCGGCCAGGCTCAGCCAGGTCATTCATCCTCTTTCTCCTTCCTCTTCCCTCTTTCCTCTTCTCTCTCTCTCAATTTCTACCCATCCCATCCTTCCACCGGTGTCCGCAGTGGGCAGCCCTGACTCGGAAGCCCTAGAGAGAGTTAGTCTGAGAGGGCTTTGATGTTGGCCAAGCAACTGGAGGTTGTGCTCAGCCTGGACAGAGAGGGTCTGGCTTCCAGGCCTGAGCTTTTTTCTCTGGGGGCCTGAGGGATGCTCTTCCCTACCTGGGGTGGGGGTGCTGGCCGGGCCACCCCAGCCTTGCCTTCTCTTTCCTTGGTGCCTGGGCTGTTGTGAAGTGGGCGCTTCTGGAGGCCCAGCAAGCAGAGCTGGCTGCTGTGACAGATGACGCTGCTGCTCTTTCCGGGCCTCTCTCTGCCTCCTGGAAGGGGCTGGGCCATGGCCCGTCAGCCAGCCTGGCTGAATGACATTCTCCTTCTGGCACTGCAGAGGCATGGCCCTCACAGGAGGAGAGGCCAGAGGAGGCAGCTTTCAGTGGGTTGGCCAGTTTGGGATTCTCTCTGATGACTTCCCCGATCTAGGACTTAACCCCCCAAACCAGGCCCAGACCCCACAACGTAGGTTTCTCCTGCTTGTCCAGCGGCGTAGGCCCCTCTCCCTGGGTTCCCTTACTACCATTTCTGGGTCAAAGGAATAGACAAGGTAGCCCCTCTCCTGTCCTCTCAGGGGTGAGGGGTGGGCGCGGACATCTCAGCATATGGGCAGCCCAGGTGGGAAGACCTGCTTGACTCTGGCTGCCAGGCCAGGCTGTAGGGTTGTGCTGAGTGATCTCCCAGCACGCTCAGCCACTTGAGGCTTCCCCACCATCCCACTCTACCAAATCCCTCCCCCCCAGAAAAAGAGTATGCTCCCCTTTCACCTAGAAAGCAGAGTGACTTTTCAGGAAAAGGCCAGCCAGGTCTGGCCACCAGTCCGGAAGCAACCACCTCTTTCTGGACACAGGAGTGGCCCCTCATCAGTGCATAGCTAATTCCTTTAGTAGCCTCACTGAACTGCCTTTCGCAAGAACAGAGACCAGCAGGCCAGAAGAGGAAGGCTCACAGAGGCCCTCTTGGTGTCTGGACCCATCCTCCTGGGGACGTGAAAGGGGTGGCTCGGGATGGTCTCTGGGCACCTACAACCCACCTGGGTCATTCATCCTCTTAGCCCCACCTGGCCCCCACCTCCTGGGACTTCAGTCCTTCATTCAGCAAAGCACACAGCTTTCCCGCAATGGGCATCTGCTGCCTGCCAGACCGCATGGGCTCGCTGTTCTTTATCTCACCCAATGCTCATACCAGCCTGCAACATAGAGAGCAGTCTCCCCATCTTAGGGATTAAAAAACAAACACCAAGGGTCAGAAAGGTTCGGTCACTTTCCAGGGGCCACAGAGCACGGAAGTAGCATGGATGGGGTTCAGGCTCAGGGCTTTGGCTCCGGAACTTAGGCTCTGGGCCTTCTCAGTCTCCTTGTCTGCCAGGCTGCTTTCTGCAGGCTCACGTCTGCCCTAGAGAAAGAGTTGGCGTGGATGGTACTTACCGTCTCCAGAGGACTAGCTCCCAGAGGGCGCAAGCAGCTGTGTGTCATGGGGCTGACTGTCTGGACCCTGTTGGATTTGGTGGAGGGCACCTCAGAAGGGCTTCCTGTAGAAGGTTAGGACAGGAGTGGGGGGCTGCAGGACCTCTGCCTGGGGGAGCTGTCTGAGCAGAAGGACAGGAGCCAGGCTGAGGATGGCTCTGGNGTCTGCCCTAGAGAAAGAGTTGGCGTGGATGGTACTTACCGTCTCCAGAGGACTAGCTCCCAGAGGGCGCAAGCAGCTGTGTGTCATGGGGCTGACTGTCTGGACCTTGTTGGATTTGGTGGAGGGCACCTCAGAAGGGCTTCCTGTAGAAGGTTAGGACAGGAGTGGAGGGCTGCAGGACCTCTGCCTGGGGGAGCTGTCTGAGCAGAAGGACAGGAGCCAGGCTGAGGATGGCTCTGGGACACCTTGGGCCCCATTTCCCAGCATGCTTTGCAGCCACGTATCAGCTGAGGAAAGAGCAAGCCGTGCTGCAAAAGCAGCGACTTCCACGCTCCTGGAGCCCCTGAAGGCAGCCCCACACCCCAGAGGTTAGATGGACTGCAGGGGCACGCGCACACCGAGGCCAGCTCACGGATCCGCACTGAGGACTCCTGACACCGGCCTCAGGCACAGACACCAGCTGGCCACCCCTGGGTGCTGACTCTTAGTCCAGGAGAATACCAGCCACCACCACACTGATAGTAGTGCGAGGTTTTTGAGCTCCTACTCTGTGCTAGGCCGCAAGCGAAGCTACTTGTATCTTCTTTATTTACTTCCACACTCCAGCTTCATTAATTACTCCCTTACCAGACAGGGGAGACTGAGGCTCAGAGAAGTTTAGTAATTTGTCCATAATCACACAGCTAGGAAGTAGCAAGCCAGGGCCTGAATTTGAATTGTTCTCCCCACAGATTCCTAACTTTTTCCCTCCACCCCCAGAGGACCCTCACCCATATATATACACACGCACACACTGAGATTCACACAGCCCTGCATCTCTGCTCACGGCACACACACACACACACATAGCACGTGCCCAGCGCCATGGACGTGTCCACTCACAGACAGGCACACATAAAAAGTATCAACATTCCGGGACACGCGTTCTCAAGAAATCACGTTACCCTCGTGCACGTAGCAGATACGTACACTGTCCACTTCTATGCTGGTTAAGACTCTGGGCCCTTCAGCTGGACTGCTTGGGCTAAAGTCCAGCACTGCTTCTTCCTAATTGTCATCTCTCTCTGCCTTAGTTTACTCATCTGTAAAATGGGGATGATGGCAACAGTAACACTTAGTTCACAAAATTCTTAAAGATTAAATACAGTGTTGCATGTAAAATCAGTGCTGGTCCCTGAGCGCTCTTCTCAGTGTCTGGCCATCATCATCACATATAATAAATGCATAAACACACCTCTGTTCCAGGCATGTGTGGATATGTACACTGGCATAAGCCACCTCCCACATTCTCAGGAATACATAGCCGTGCCCATACTCCCCCCCAACACACAGTCACACACTCTCAGCCTCCACAGGAAAGGACCACCCCATGCACCGGAGGTGAGCCTGGCAGGCCCACAGGGCTGGCTGACGCCTGAGGTCTCTGGCCAGCTGGGCCACGCCCTGTGGCTCAGGCTGGAGTTGTTCCTCACTGGAGTAGCAGTGACTTTGGTCAGCAGCCCTGGTTGCAGCAACTGACGTCTGAGCTGCTGGCATCTGGCACGGGCCTGTCAGCAGCCCTGGGTGGGTGCAGCCCCGGGGGTGCCTCCCCCAGAGGCCTGACTGTGAGACACATGCCAAAGCATGTGTGGAGACACAAGCCAAACCGGGAGGTCTGTGTGGAGCTGGGGTGGATGCTTCTGCCCATGTGTGCCCGTGCCCACCTGGGCAGTGTTCGAGCCTGTCCATCTTGGCTCAGTGAAGGTGCCCACAGCCAAGCCAGCGGCAAGTGGTGGGAGGCTTAAGGCCACACAGCCCAGCTCTGCACATTTGAAGGCTGGAGTGGAAGGCGCCCAGGCCAGTGTTCTCAGGCAAGGTTGGTGGGGACCACCGGGCCTTGAGGATGATGAGGGTCTCAGCCCCAAGTCTTGGGCATACAGCGGGATCCTAAGTTGCTGCTCTGGGGTGGGGAGATGCTCACAGTTAGCTGGTAATGCAGGCTCCCAGGCTCCCCAGAAGTTTCTGGTGCAGCAAAGATTTTGAGGTGGGAAGGACCCAGAGATGGCCCTGGCACATCCGTGGGGCACCTGAGCAGTGTGAGGCGCGCAGTGTCATGCCACCCTGCCCATTGGGCACCTCAGCCACCATTCAGCCCCCCAGCAAGTCTCTGCCTGTTCTGGGACCTCCACTTGGGTTCTGCAGAAGAACACCCGGGGCTCAGGCTGATGCTTCTTGGCAGAAACTGGGGGAGTTCCTGAAAGTGCTCCCCCAGAGGCTGAGCGAAGCGGGGAGGACATACCAGGCAGAGACCCCTGCAAAGTCCATGCCTTCTGGCTTCCCTGGAAATTGTCTGAGCCGCGGCCACACCGTGGTGGCCTGGGCCTCAGGGAGTATGGCCAGGCTGACCTAGGCAGCCCTCCCCATGGCTCCATGACTTTAGGCCCAGAATGTGCAAGTGGTGGTGGGTATAGTGAAGGTGGCCCCCATGCACCCCACGTGGGTGAAAACAAGGAAATTGACCTGAATCTGGCCGAGAGGGGAGGGAGGCATCCACCTCAGGTTCCAGAGGGTGGGGACGTCGCTAAAGCCCTGTGCCAAATAGGCCTGGGCCTCCAGAGTCCAAGCCCCTCGTCTAGGGATTCTTTTTCTTTTTATCTTTTTACTTTGGCTTTTTAGAGCAGTTTGGGGTTCACAGCAAAATCAAGCATAAGGTACAGAGTTCCATGTCCTCACACATGCAGAGGACACCCCCACCCCCAGCATCCACATTCCCATTGCACAGTGCATTGTTACTACTGATGAACGTGGATTGACACACCCTACCCACCCAGTTAGGCTCACCTCCGGGGTCGCTGGGCTGCACCTTCTGTGGGTGTGGACCAACACACAACGGCGTGTATCCATGGTTACAGTGCCATGCAGATGCCCCTGTGTCCCAAGGGCTCTGCAGAGCTGCGAACAGTTGAATCCCCAGAAAGGGTGGGGGCAGGGGACACTCAGGACTAGATCGCAGGCTGTTTGCTGTCCCAGGCCTGTCACGCAGGGCAGTGAGGTCCTAGCTGAAGACCTAGGAGATGACCCTGGGTTCTGAGCCCTGGGCAGTGTTTTCCTCTGTCCCTCTCCACTGGTGTCCTGGCAGCCCTCAGGCAGCCTCCTGCACCTCCCTGGGCTAAGCCCAGCTGGGAGTGCCTGGGAAGCCCCCAAGGTGCCCCTCCTTGGACCTCAGTGGTGCCCAGGGGAAGCCCTGGGTCTCTTGACAAAAAATGGTGCAGGTTTGGAATTGATGAGCTCTGCCGTGGGCAGGAAAGAACTGGTGCCAGATTGCTCTGGGGACAGAGAAGGATCAGAATGGGACGGGGGTGAAGACAGGACCCCGTGAAGAGTACCCACTAGGAAGGGATGAAGGCACGTAGCAGACTTGTAAGACCTGGGTGCTCAGACTGCTTTGCTTAGTCAACACTTGTTTGAATGATGAATGAACAAACCAGTGAATGAAAAGAGACTGAACGGGCCCTTATCATTCGGCCATGACCGTCAAGGGTCACTCCAGGGCGCAGTGGCCACTTACTGTGATTGAAATGTCAATACACTTAAGGGCAGCTGTGAGTAGCACAGATGTGGGAATGCCGCTGACCCGTGATGGAGAAAGGGGACAGTGGCCGCGGGAGGCATCCATGAGGCATGTGTCCCCGGATGCCTTTAAAGCAGAGAAAGCACTTGACTCTGGGCACACCAGTGGTCCTAACTCACAGGCCCTAAATGGGCCATGTTTGGTCTTTCTGACAAGGGGGCTTTCATACATTGGATGTATTATTGTTTCTGTTTTTAAATTTTTTCGTCAAACACTTGTGGCAGTATGCATCGCAGCCCATCAGGCCCTCTGCTCGGGGAGCGTGTTGGCCTGTCTCTTCCTCCTTAGGCAAGTGCAGGCTCCTTGCGGCTGGACAAGGGCCAGGCATTTGCCAGGCTTCTGGGCTGACAGGCTCTTCGCCTTCCCCTCCTCATCTAGGCCCCCACTGCCTCTGCCAAATTCTGGGTTCTCATGGCCCTATTCTCTTCATCCCCTCTGCAGGCTGGTGGTTCGTGAGCACCTCTGAGGAGCAGGGCTGGGTCCCTGCCACCTACCTGGAGGCCCAGAATGGCACTCGAGACGACTCAGACATCAACACCTCCAAGACTGGGGAAGGTGAGGGCCTGTAGGCTTCAGGGTGATGGGTAATGAAGCAGGTTCGGGGAGCTGGCTGACCCTGGGATCCCCATCCCTGGCTCAGGAATGAGTCCCCCTCCTCTTGGAGACAGCTTTCTCACTCCTCCCTAAAACCATCAGATCCCTGAAGAGGGCTAGGCCACGCTAAACCCCTTCTCTCTCTGTCCGACCCACAGGTTCCCCTCCTATCCCAGATCTGCCCCTGCTGGCCCCCATGTGGGGCTAAAATTAATGGAGAAATCCCCTCAGGGTGTGTATCTCAGAGTTTGGCACCATTGGGGTAGAGACTGCGAAGAAGAGTCTTGGGGCTGGACTCCTGAAGCCCTAAATTCCTCTGGGGGACCCCACAGAGCCCCACCTTTGCCTGCCCCGCCCCGCTGTGCTCCCTGCACAAGGCCAACCCCGAGGGGCTGTGTGCACACAGCCTCCGTGCCTGTGCTGCTCTGCTCAGAGGCCTCTGCTCCGGTGTCTGTTAGTCTGGCTGAGGGCGCAGACGCAGAGCACAGGCCTGTGAGTCACTGCTCAGTGCTGTAGTCTCCGAGGGGTGGCCTCTGCACCATCAGCCTCTCTGACTCTGGTCCAGTGTGGCTATTCTGGGTCTTCCTAGTTGCATTTCAAGGAGCCTGCCCCAGGGCCAGCCCTGGCCTGGGCAGCCTGTCCATGGACTCAGGTATTCCCCAGAGCAGGCTGCCAGAGCCCAGCGAGTGTGAGGCACCCCTCGTTCCCAGCTGCCTGCTCCTAATGACTTCCAAACCTCCCGTGTCCTGGCAGCAGGAGCGCCTGCCCTAACGGTCAGTGGTGACTGTCCAAATGGGCATGTCTGAGAGTCAGGGATGGAGGCCTGCCACCTGGGGCTCAGGCCACCTCCAGGTCTGCCCCCCGCCCCCTCTTCCCCATCGCGCGGGCCAAAATAAGCAGCCTGCCAAGAGCCAGCTCCTTGTTCATCCTTCCCCTAAATGAATGTCCGTTGCTTGGCAGGCGGTGGGAGCCCCACCCTTGCTCCTATAATGCTTCCTGTCAGTCCCTCGACCAGAACTACAGTCCCTACAGTGTGAGTCCACCTTGTGACAGGTTTCCAGGGACCAGGCCCCATCAGGACGGGCTCGCGCGTCCAGGCCAGGTGCTCAGTCCTCCCTGGCTGTTTCCTAAGCCCTGGAGCTGAGCCTGCACCCCGTCTCACCTCTGCTTCCATTGCACTTTGCAGCAGTGGAAGCTCTTGGCCCCTGAGCCGGCTCTGGTCTAGTTCGTCTGCAGTCACCAAGCCTCAACTCCTACCCGGGGCCTCTCAGAATTAACAGTCCCTTGAGTGTCCTGAGGTCTCATTCACCCCTAGGTGTTTGGCCGGTGCTTTATATGCCATCCCCACTGCCCCAGGAGGGTGCTGTTGGGATCCCACTTTCCTGATGCTGGAACTGAGGTTTCGAGAGGGTTAGCTGCATGCTTGTCTTTGTGAGGCCTTGGCCCTGGTTGGCCTGCTTTGCCCCTGGTTGGCCTGCTTTGCCCCATGGTCTTCAGCAATGGGCCACGTGCCTCTCCATGGAGCATTTTGCTTGTAAGCTGCTCTAGGAGGGTGTGCATGTGGCATCGGAGACCTGCCTGGAAAGACTGTGCCAAGAGTGTCAGCGTGGAGATTTGGGGGTGTGGTGGAGGAACAGGACACCGGTCCAGGGCAGGAAAGAGCCTGAGCTGTGTGTGGACGCGGACACCAGCCTGGCTGGAAGGGGGCACGGTGCTTGGCATAGAACAAGCAGTAGCAAGTTGTAGAGGCTTTGACTTTGACAAAAAATCAGGAGGCCAGTTGCACGTTCTGCATTCAGAGGGTGTGTGGGTGTGTGCACCCAGGGTGACCCTCCTTAAAACAGGCTGTTCTGCATGCTTTTGGTGGGACCTGTGTGCCAGTACTGCTGGCAACATCTGGGCAGCTGTGAATGCCAGCGCCATGAATCTGGGCATCTTCACCAGCTTTACAGAAGGGTTCCATGCCCAGCTCTGCCCAGTCCACAGACCCAGGGCTTCACTGGGGCTGCGGTGGAGACCACCCGCCCTGGTCCCCTCCCTGGCCACCTCCACACCAGCCCTGTTGCCATCCCATCGCAGGTCCCCTGAGCCCTGTGGACAGAAATCCCATCAGACCTCCCCTAACAGCTCATGCCAGCAGAGCCCCTCCCAGCCTGGTCTCACCCATGACCCAACTTACATCCCACAGGGCCCACCCAGTCCCTTGCCTTACTTCTCTCCAGGGCAGGTGTTGTCAACCCCAATGACTGACAATGAAACAGAGGCTCAGAGAGGGACAGTGGCCCACCCCGGGTGACAGAGCAACCTGGCAGCAGGGCCTAGACTGAACCCACACCTCTAACCTATCATCCAGGCCTCCTGCTTACAAGAAGCAGGTCAAACAGGCCGCTGTCTTCCTTCCAGGAAAGCAAACACTTCCCAGGCAGCTTCGGCAACACTTGGCTCAGGTGTTTCTGGGCAGTTTCGCTGTGACTGTAGCTGCCAGCCTCCCTTCCCCAGACCTGGGCAGCCTAGCACCCTCCCCCCACAGCGCCATTTTGAGCTCAAGTCCTGGTCTGGTGTCTGTGCCACCTGATGTCCGATAGGAAGGCAGGCGGCATCTGGAGCTGGGCCAAAGCGACCAGATGACGAGCACACGAGCCGCCCCAGGGTGGGTGGCCCGGACGACAGGGCTCTGGAGCAGCGAGAAGCTGGGGGTGGGGGCAGCTTCTCTCATCGGGAATCCAAACGGTGACGGAGCAGAGCCAAGGCCCATGGCCCCTGCCCACGTGTGCACCTCCCTCGCCCTGTTTCTCGGGGGGTCAGCCGTGTGCGCAGCCTTGAGGTGGGCCCTGGGCGTGCAGAGACCCAGCCTTTGCCCTCAACAGACTCGATCCCCTGGGAGTCACTGTGAAAGGGGGGGTCACTGTATATGCAGAACAGTGAGAGCTATAAGCCCCGCAAGGGAGGGACCCCGAGTGTCCCTTGGGCACGTGTGTTCTTCCACGCACAGTGCCTGGCGCGCAGTGGCAGGTTCATTAGCAGGACTTGGTGAGTGCGTGGGTGGTGGGGCGGGGAGCCCCAGTCTGAGGCGGCCCCACACCACCCCGGGAACCGGCACTGCCCAGCCGTGGTGGGGGCAGCAGCCTCTCCCTGGGGCTGCAGCTGAGGGCCATCTTTGCACCGGAGCCAAGGGCCCCCTTCACCTCCCAGGCGCTGGGATTCTAGATTCTCAGCCCGTCCCTGGCTCGGGGGCGTGCCCTTCAGTTTTGGTTGAACTTTTCCCCACACGCCCTTGGTGTCAATAGTCAGAGGTGCCACAGCCGGCGTGTGCCACGACCTGGGAGTGGGAACCGCCCCTCCCGCCATTCGTTCCTGCCCCATCCCATCCCATCTCATTTCCATCTCCATTCTCTCTGCCGGTGACTGTCGGCCGTGTGTCCCATCGTGTGTCCCATCGTCACCTCCCACACCAGTGTCCAAGAGACGCAAGGCCCATCTGCGGCGCCTGGATCGCCGGTGGACCCTGGGCGGGATGGTCAACAGGCAGCACAGCCGAGGTGACCACGGGGGCTAGCTTCTCCTCACCTGCAGCCACCGCCTCTTGCTCCCTCTCTCACTAACACCTCTCCTCCTCTCCCGGCTCTGCCCTGTGACCTCCTCACCCAGACCCGCAAACCCGCTGCCCAGACTTTTCTCTCGCCTACTGCAGCTTGGGGTGGGGGCGGGGGGTGGGCACAGGGTCTGCTTGGGAATTGGGATGGCACTTGGAGGTGGCTCTGGCTTCTGCCAGTGACCTGGGGATGGGGGTCATGGGACCTAAGACACGGTTGTGGGGGCAGCTGGGCTCGACGAAAGACCACACTTGCCCTCAGAGCTGCAGGTTAAGAGAACTGAGTGTTTCTGAATCTCTCCAGGGGCCATTACACACACTGTCTCACCCGCTCACCTCATCGCCTTCCTCCTCTGAACAGGCATTTTCTCGGCCAGAGCTGTCCCAGCATTGTTCAGGGACAGAATAGGAGGGAGGGCCAGCTCACAGCCCATCTCCATCAGCCAGCTCCCAGGAAACCAGAAAGGGATCAAGAGCCAGGCCCAGCCAGGAGTCCCCAGCATCTCTGCCACTAGGACTTGGAATTGTGGGGTGGGGAGGCTGCTGACCAAGAGGATTCCAGGGAAACCCCTGGTGTGCCATGCAGGCTGGTCAAGAACCAAGACGTTTGCAGGTTCAGGGCCTTTCTAAAATCCAGGAGCTTATGACACAGTGGGTGGGGGCCTCTGGACAAACCCCTACATGTCTCCACACCCCCGGCCCTGGGCGGCCAGTTCCAGCACAGCTGAGCTTCTTCCTGAACCATTCCGTAAGACCATTATTGGTATCTGCCTGTGGCCAGCTTAGTGTTGGACTCAGAGCCCTGGCCCTGAGGAGCCCAGCTTGTCCTGAAGATGGAGCGTGGGTTGGACCCTGGAGGCCAGCACGGGACGGGGCCCTGAATTGTGGAAACAGCAGGAACAGGTGGAATGTAAAGCAAAAGCACCCTGGAGCTAGGACAGGTGGGACAGCATTGCTGTGGGATCATGCTGAGACACAGCCCCAAGCCTTGGTGGCAAAGGACAATGGGACACCGGCCTGGAAAAAGCATCAGGGAGGAGGGCTCGCCCTTCCCCACCCGCTCCAGCATCTGCTCCAAACCCCATCGCACACTGAGCCCCGATGACAGCTCTGTCTCCATGACCACGTGGACATGTGTCACCAGCAAAGCGCCCCGCCCAGGCACAGGCCTAATGGCCACAGTACACTGTCACATCCCACCCCACAGATGCACACCCACGGGCCTGCGCACACATCCACCGTTCCACCTATGCAGCCACACAGAGATGGTCACAAATAGCATGCACACCAGCTGCTCACAACCACACATAGCCAGCTCTGCAGCAACGCAAGTACACACACAGCTTCACAGAGGCTCCTGTACGTACCATACACACACATGAACGCATGTCACATAGACACGGGCCCAAACACCCCACCAAATACATGACTCTGCGGTCCCCCATAAGGATGCCAATATGAGCCCACAACTTCTTTTTCTCTCTCTTAAATAAGAGATCTGAACAATACTGTTTCCCAGCCTCAGCCCTAAGTTAAGTCAGGCAGCCAAGGAATGCTTGCAGGAAGTTGGCAGGGAGAGACTGCTGCAAAGAGCCCAGCTGGTGGGGGGAGTCAGGCAGTGGGTCACGTATGACTAGACAAGAGAAAAGCGGCACTTCCCCGGGGCCTCCACTCCCGCTCCCTAGGCTAACCAGGCCCGTGGAATCCAAAGGCCCCTCGCAGCAGGGTTGAGTAAGTTGTGGGGGCCAGGAAGGGAGCTGGGGAGACTGCTGACGGAGGGGAAAGTGTTTGGAAAGAGGAGGCGTCTGTGGTTTGGAAACTGCAGGGCTCTCCAGCCCCTGCCTCCAAAACCAAAATCGGCCTGTCCACCTCCCCCAGCCACCCACCCACTCACCCAGTGGGCGGCCTGGCCGGTCCTTCCTGTGGCAGGGTTGCCACCATCCTTGGAGTGACCACCGCCTCGGTCTTTTCAAAAGCCCTGAGGTGTTTCCAGAACTCATAGTCCCCACTCCTTCAACCCCAGCTCCAAGGGGGCACTCTATTCTAGGGACCCCTACCAACCCAAGCCACTCAGCCACGAGCGAGGCCACTTCCATCTGGCCAGGCCTCCTCCCATCTGGCCCCCACGTGGGGTGGGTGGCACTGGTCCCGTGGAGGGGCTGGCCCTGCTTGCCCCTTGGGGAAATGTGAGTTGGGGGCCTGACTCCCACGCAGCATGTGTTCACAGGGCAGCAGTCCACGCCTCTGCCGCCCAAGCCAACTGTGGCAGAAACCAGGCCCTCAGGCAGACCAATTGGAAGAGTTGTCCTGCCTGGAGCCGGGGCTCAGAATTGTCATCACCTGGAACCTACACAGCTACAGGGCTGGACCAGCCAGATACCTTACTATGAGCCCATCAACTCCCAGACCTCTGTGTTCACATCAGCTCCAGGGCCACCAAGAAAAGGGCCTTTTGCAGTAAAGCCAAAGGCCTTGGCTTCACTGGGTGAAGCTGACATTGTTGGTTCTGCCCACCCCAGGAGGGTCCGGGGAAGCAGGGTGGTTACATGGCCCCAGGGCTCTGTCCTCACAGCGCCCCCAGGGGCTGTGGAGGCCCGCGCGCTGGCCTGGCAGCTTCAGGGCCTGAGCCCACAGGACACGGTTTAGGCCCTGTTCTCGGCCCTGCGGCTGGGCAGGGCTCCTCTGATCTTCCCAAGAGAAGGACTGTAATTTTTCTCTGCAAAAGCAACTTTGCCTAGGAAAACTTTAATGATGGCTTCCTGCTCGAACCACAGCTTTTAAAAATAGCCCAGCTGAGCAAAGGCAAAATGTGGACTGCAGGCCTCGCCTCACCCTAACCTCAGAACTCTAGATTCCCGGGGCCTGGCAGTGGCCTGAGGGCCAGTGCCAGGGCCGGGATATACCGTGCCCCACTGGAAAATGGAGCGGGACCAGGCGCAGGCAGGAGAGTGGAGGGTTGGCCTGTCCAAGGCTGAACTTCTCAGAGGCCGAGTCAGGGTCTGGCTGAAGGAGGTTCTCAGGCGGCCTTGGCAGCTCTCCCCAGCATGGCCGCCTGGAATCTGAATGCTTCCAGGAGCTAGTCAGTGCTGAGAAAAGCTGGCACTAGAAGAGACTCCCATGGGTCCTTGCCCACCTCTCGCCTCTTGGCAGCCTCTCAGATCCAGCCAGCGGCCCATGGGCTCTTTCCTCACAGCCTGGCAGTGCAGCTGCCTCCGTCCCAAAGGGAGCTGCTATCTCGGCCCAGGACAGGGCTGCAGACAGGACCCCGATAATCCAGGGAAGAAGGAACAGATGGCCCTCCTGTCACAGGGCATTGGGGTGGCAGCTGCCCCTTACCCCACTGGTGCCAGAGGCTCTGGCAGGCTCCCCGCCATGGTCCAGCTGAGGATCAGGGTGATTGTCACAGCTGGGAACCAGGAGGTAAGGAGCAGGCGTCTTAGAGCCCGGTGTCCTGTGCCAGCATCCTGCTCTTTTGAGCTCATAGAAGGCCCCCTACTCAGCGCCCTGCTCAACCCGCCTGCCCCTTCATCCGTGTACAGCACAGCCCACTTGCAGTTGCCGATGTGTGTTGTTGGGTGGGGGGCGGGGGGCACCCACACCAGAGAAGACAGCATAGGTTCAGAGCGCCTACTGGAGTGGGCGTGATCAGGTGGCCAGTTCTTTCCCATCTATACTCTGCTGCTCCTTGTCCTTCTAGGGGGTGAAGGTGGGGACGTGTACCTCCTCCCGAGGCCTAAGCACTCCCCTGGGAGGCTCTCCACCTAGAGGGCAGGTTTCTGCGGCCAGCCAGCTGTGGGTCTGGCTGTACAGCGGCTCCCAGGAGATGAGCAGAGCTGCCCCCAGGAGACACAGAAGCATCACCTCCCTGGAAGCCTGAGCAAGGACCCTCTTGGAGGCAGCAGGGCCCCTGCCAGGAGAGAGGCTGAGGGAACCAGGGGTGTGCACGTGGCCCATCCTCCCCATGCCTGCCCTCCTGAGCTTTTCCTGAGCTCCCACAAGGCGCCTCTTGCCCAGGGCCCAGGAAACCCCGAACAAGGCCCACAGCCAGACTGTAAGGCCAGAGCAGACAGCTCCCCGGAGGGATGCTGTCCTGTGTGGTGAGGTCAGCATGCTGCCCCCTGGAGGATGTATGGACACACAGGCTCACTTGGGGCTCCAGGAGGTCCTGCCTGATTGGACTGCGCCCAGCGCTGCCACTGCTCACTGGGCCATGGGACCCTCATCTTAACAAGACACACACAGACTCTGTCATTGAACTTGTGTTCCCTGGAGTCCTCTTGGGGAAGGTACATGGTTAGGTGGGTGGTCAGATCAGTGGTCAGGTAAGGCTTCAGCGAGGATGGGCCTCTGGAGCATTCAGATCGGACAGGAAGGATTTAAGGGGTTGAGGTGGAGAAGGGCTAGGAGAGCAAGTCCGGGACACAGAGAGGTGTGGCCCATTTGGGGGACACCCAGGGTTGGTCTCAGACTCCCCGACACAGGCCCCAGGAGGGGCAGGTTCCTCCTAACCCTGCCCACAGCTCAGGGAGCCTCTGCGGTCCTAAGGACTCCAGATCCCGGCAGCCTGGCTACTGTTACTGGGCTGGGAGAGCCTCTGTGTTGCCCAGGGTTTTACCGGAACACCTGGTGCCTTCAGCACACACTGAGATCAGCAGTGAAGCCTGGCTCCTTTCCTTCCCTTTCCTAGAAAAGCCAGAGGCCAACCCAGTGCCCCTTGGCAACCAGCTAAGCAAAGGCCGTGCCAGGGGGCAGGAAGAGACAGCAAGGAGGACCACATCCCAACCTCAAATAACTGTGCTTTCTTGCTTTGCCTGCCACCCACAGAGGAGAAGTATGTCACTGTGCAGCCTTACACCAGCCAAAGCAAGGACGAGATTGGCTTTGAGAAGGGCGTCACTGTGGAGGTGATCAGGAAGAATCTGGAGGGCTGGTGGTATATCAGGTAGGAGCCCCTGTAGAGAGCGAGATGCCCTGAGCAGCAGAGCAGGTGGACGCCAGGTGGGGAGTGGACACCGACGGCAGCTTTGCACCCATGGCCCCGGCTTGGCTGTGCTGAGTCCGTGCAGCCAACGGGCTCGAACAGAGAGCGCTCACCTGGCAGATTCTGCCCTGGGACATGTAAAGCAGAACTGAGCCGCGGCCAGGCGGGGCACAGGGGCCCCGGCTCAGCCTGCAGACGGTGGTGCAGTCCTTCCCACGCGACTGCCAAGAGGGCCCGGTACATCTGAGTGCAGTTTTCTGCATCCAGCTGTGGCTGCCTGGTGTGCTCCGCAGCTCAGGCCACCTGGAGCACCGGCATCCGTGGGCCTTGCTGAGGCCCCAGCAGGCCGCCCCTGCCGCCCATGGCCCAGCACCCCGGCTCTGTCCCAGGCTGTTCCTCTCTGCTGGCTCACGTGGTTACAACAGCTGAGGGAGAAGTGAGGCCCAGGCCTCTTCTCCAGCCCCTCCCTCTCCAGGGCCTAATCACTCTCTCCGGCTGAGAAACCCACTGGGGAGTGAGGGGAGGGCAGTGGGGAGCTTTCCTGATGCTCCTGGAAACAAAACCCAGGGGCTTCACTCGCCCCTCCCTACCGAGTCCTGCCAGTCCAGTCCCCTCTGTCCTGGGACTCCAAGGCCGGCGCCACCCTCCGGGAGCCTTGTCCTCCGGACATGGTTTGGTTCTTTGGGGACTCACTCAGGTGTGATGGTTTTGCCAGTTTCTCTCTTCTCTGCCTGTAGCCCGCCTGGCAGAGATAGTCCCACATCTGTGGGCTTTGGGGATCCCCTCGCCCGCCCACCACACCCAGGAACCCTAGACTCACTGTGGGCGGGATGCATGTTCTAGGCTGTGTCTCCCACAGTGGGGACAGGTGTGAGACCAAGGTGACGCAGGCACTCACAAGATGGCTTTTCAGACCACGGCTGACCAGCTGCCAGTGATGGTCTGTGCTGATGGGTAGGACGATGGTCACTGGCCTCAGGGGACTGACCCTTAGTGTGACCTGACACCACATAGCTGCCCTGACCCCCATGCCTGTGGTCAGGAGGGCTAGGGTGTCCCTTTCTTTCTGTCCTGTTAGGTGGGTCAGGGCTGTGTGCCTGGACATATGCCACCCAAAGCCACTGCCTCAGGCCTCCACGCTCTCGAGGTAGTGCAGGCTAGAGCCAGCCCACACACCCGGCAGCCACTTGCACCACGTAGGAGGCCTGCGGACATTCTGGCCTCTGGGCAGCGACACCGCTTGCCTGGAGGTTATCTTACAAAGCTGCCGGCTTTTTGTTTGGTTTGTTTTTTTAAGTTTTCTAACATGACCAATAAAGCCACTTTGTGCTGCTGCTTCTAGTCGCCTCTTGTCCCAAGGGCCTAGCCCGTTTGCCGGCCGGAGCTTCAGCCGAGAAAACCCTGCTGAAAAGGTTCCACCTTAAGAAGTCTGTCAGACACCCCCTTAAATGTGCCATTTCCCAACATTCCAGGCTCTGTGTTGATCCTCATTTCCTGCCTTTCTTCTGCACCCGCCCCCCAACACACACACACACACACACACACACACACACACACCCTCTCTCTCCATCTCTCCTTTTCCAGTTGGCTTCCCTCTGGCGTCATTCCATGCTCCAGAGCTGGAAAGCAGATGTGAGCGGAGCTGGACCCAGACACACACGGCCGCTCCCGATTCCCTTGCCTCTCCGCCTGGGATCTAATTTTATCCGTGTAGCACCGAAGGAACACGCGGGTCTGAAGTGGGAGCACTGGGGGCGGCGGCCGGCCTGTCGCTCCCGTAAGGCCCCACGGCCTCCCTCAGCAGTGTTCTCACAGGAAAGGGCTCCCCACGGCCAGCAGGTTCCGCATCCTCTCTTCTCCAAGATGGAGGAGCGCCGGGGTCCGGGCCAGATGCTGCCCCCAGCTAGCTGCCTGACCCCCGCTACCTGCTTCGCTTTTCTGAGCCTTGGCGGTTGCCTCATGGAAGATGAGGCATCTCAACCAGCTGTTCCCATCCTGCCTTGAAGTCCTGCGCCTCTGTCTGTCGGCTCCCCGACTTTCCATCATTTGTTCGCGGTGTCTGCCTCCCAGGTCCCACACGGGCCTCTTTCTTCTCCGGCCCCTTCCTGCTCCCGCCCCTCCAGCAAGGCTCGAGACATGTCCTCGACAGAAGCTTTAACTTTCACATTCCTTTTTCTCCCACCTAATGAGAGCCCCAGAGCAAGGTCAGATGGAGAGGCAGGGGAGGGGACTGTCAGACATCTGGCACGGAGGAGCCATTCCGGAGAGCCAGCTGTGTCCCAGGAAGCAGACGGGGACCTTACAACCAACTCAGGGGCAGTGACAGCTGCTGGGCTGGGAAGTGGGTTTGGGTAGAAGCTCAGCACCATGGGAGAAAAAAGGGGACAGCTCGTTTTCAGAAGTCATCGAGCAGTAAATTAAGGCAGCCTGGCGTCTCGCCTTTTCTCCCGTTTAGGAGTTTTCAGGTCTTGTTTTCCAGTCCCAAAGGTTTATAATTTATCCCATCACATGCCTTAGTTTTTTCCGTGTATGGTTTGAGCCTTTGGAATCCCATTTAGAAAGGTTTCTCAACCCCTCGAGATTAGGCAAATACTCACAACTTGCATTTTTAATTTTACTATAGGGCGTGAGGCCAGGGTCTCACTCATTTTTCTTAACTAGATAATCAGGTGTCCCCAAATCAGTAACTGAATAAATCTGTCCTTACCTCATAAATTTGGAATGTTTCTTTGCACTGCCCGGATAGCTCAGTTGGTTAGAATGTTGTCCAGGTGCGCCAAGGTTGCAGGTTTGGTTCCCGGTCAGGGCACACACAAGAATCAACCAATGAATGCATAAATAAGGGGAATGATAGATTTCTCTATATGTCTCTCTCTTCCTCTCCTTTCTTTTCTCTCTCTAAAAAAAAATCAATGGAAGGAAGGAAGGAAGGTCAGAAGGTCCTGATTAGCGTTTGTCTGTTTGTGGACTTGTTCCATGAACTTGAGCCATCTGCCACTTCTGCAGAGTGCAGATCTTTCCCCACTCAGTCAGTCTTCTTCAGAGATATCGTCCCAGTTGGTCTCAATGTGTTCATCCTTCTGGGTAAGTTTTTGCAGTTACTTTATCCATGCATTTTTCCAAAGAGAAAAAAATTTAGCTCTGGGGTAGGGACTTGTGCAAGGTACCGGAGACCAGAATTCAGGTTTTCTAGCTCACCTGAGCTACTACCTCTTTGCCTCTCTGATAATACCTCTCTTACCAATAGGACATTTAGCTCTAGACACCTTATTTTTTATTTCCAGAATTCCCCTTTTCTTATTGCAAGGTAGCAGGCTTTTATGAAGTCTACCTTTCAGGCAACCCAAAATTTGCGGAACCTCTCACCTGAATGCCCCACATTTGCCTGACTTTGCAGAGTGTGGGAATGCCCGCCAGGAGGCATTGGGCAAAGAACAAGGAGGTAGTCAGAAACTGTGTCCTAGGTGTCTTCTCCACCTGCCCTCAGTTGCAGGTCTCCCCGGAGCAGAGGGATTGCCACGTGTCTCCTGAACACGGTGGAAATGGCCCTGCTGGGCAAAGCCAGATGGAGCCTGGGCCTGGGGGCAGGGCTTGAGGGCCTGCCCTCAGGCCTTCAGCGCTCTGGTGACCCATGTCCCACCCCTTCCCCACAGATACCTGGGCAAAGAAGGCTGGGCACCAGCATCCTACCTGAAGAAGGCCAAGGAAGACCTGCCAGCACGGAAAAAGAACCTGGCGGGCCCAGTGGAGATCATTGGAAACATCATGGAGATCAGCAACCTGCTGAACAAAAAGGCATCAGGGGACAAAGAGACTCCACCAACCGAAGGCGAGGGTCCGGAGGCCCCCATTGCCAAGAAGGAAATCAGCCTGCCCATCCTCTGCAATGCCTCCAACGGCAGTGCCCTGGCAGTCCCTGAGAGGACCGTCTCCAAGCTGGCCCAGAGCTCCCCGGCCGTGGCCCGGATTGCCCCTCAGCGGGCCCAGATCAGTAAGAGTCTTTCTGAGCCCCCAGGTCCTTGCTGCAAAGATATTTATAGAGTGGGTGTGGGGTGCAAGGAAAGCTGGAAAGGCATGGGGGACCCCACATCATTTTCTTCCTGAGATCTAGATGGACCCCTGACCCCAGCCTCACTCTGTTGACTGGTGTCGTGCTAATTACAGGAGTGGACAAGGCAGTGCCTCCCAAGCCCTAGACTGAAGATAAATCACATCCATATATAAGCTGCTAGCGTTCCCTTCTCGAGTGGAGAGCCAGGCATGCTCCCTTTGTGGACAAGTGTAGTCCCCCTAGCCATGAAATGTGGGCCGTAGATGCCAGGCTGCTCTGCCAAAGAGGGGCATCTTCCTGGGCCTTCCCGCGCCTTCCTGATTCCCCCCATGAATTTCTAGAAGACTACAAGATCTGGATGAGGTGGCTTTACCGCTCTGTACAAGCATATTTTAAGGGACGTTCTTCAGGCTTCTCCTCGTGCCTACAGGAGGAACCCTGCTCTCTGGCGAGCGCTGAGTCTCCACGCACCTGTGGCTCAAGTGCCTTCGGCTGAGGGTTCAACTGTTCTCTATTAGGAGAGACGAGCTTCTGTTTGTGTCCAGCCTTAAAATCTGGAGGAAAGCTGTTTCTGTTCTAAACTTGGTGAAGTTTGCTCTGTGCCTGAAATCTTTTAGGCAGGCAGTTAGGAAATCTCTTTTTAATTGTATTTTTCCCACTACCATTTATCCCCCTTATACCCCCTTCCCCCCCACAGTCACCACCCCGTTGTCCATGCCCATGAGTCCTGTTTGCTCAGTCCCTCCACCCCCTGGGCCCCCATAGTTGTCACCCTGCCCTGCACCTGTGAGTCTGTCTCTGTTTTGCTTGTTTGTTCATTAGATTCCACATATGAGTGAACTCACGTGCTATTTGTCTTTCTGTGACTGACTTGTTTTATTTAGCTTAATGTTCTCCAGGTCCATCCATGCTGTCATAAAGGGTAAAATTTTCTTCTTTTTTTTACACCTGAATAGTAGTCCATTGTGTAGGGAAATCTTTTGAGGGCCTCTCCTCTTGCCTGGAATTGTACTAGTTTCTAAGGACTTAGTCATGAGCACAAAATAGACACGGTCTCGGCTCCACACTTTGAAAATCTATATATTGGGTTGGCCAATAATTTCATTTAGTTCTGTAAAAATAAAACATACATTTTTTATTTTCACCAATGACTTTATTGATTTGGATATTTTGAGTATGTCAGCTATCTCCCGTGCGGTGTGACAGAATAACGTTGATGACTGTCAGTTAACATCTCGATTTGATCGCTGTTAATGTCAGCTGGTCTAGCCGACCGTCCCAGAGCACCGTCCAGTGAGAAATCTCCAGCAGGAAACTTCGCAAACCACTTTTGACACATTCGATCTGTGACAGCACCTTCTCCATATACTGCACAAATCTTTTTCTGTGTTTCAGTTGCATTTTTACCTTTCTGGAAATAATAAAGCATAACAGGCTGAAAATGTTGCCTATTTTCTTCCATCTCCCATGTTAAAATGGCTACACAAAAATTCACCAATTTTGATAAGTTTTTTTTAAGGGCACGCTGATATGACTGACAGCTGTCACAATACAATCTATCAAAATTGTTTCAAATGAAGTTAAAGATGGCTAAGCACTAGCAGAGCCATCATTCGGGGGGAAAAACAAAAATTTTGGCCAACCCAGTACTTTGATAGAGCTGTATTCCCTTTCTCCTAGAAAATGCCTACAAAATGCCCCGTCGGTCCATTTTGCAATGCACACCCCATTGCAGAGGGCCCGTGGACCCCCCAAAGCATAGCCAACACACTGAGAGCTCAGGGGTTTCCTGCTGAGTAAGCCTGACCACAGTGCCTGTGTGACTGAGAGGGCGGGTCCTTCATGAGTGTGGGACGAGATCAGGATGCGGTCCCACCGAGGGAAGGCAGGGGCAGGCCATGTTGCCTGGTGTCTGGCTGGTGTTTTCTAAGCGATGTTTTTTTTCCCTAGGCTCCCCGAACCTCAGGACTAGGCCTCCACCTCGCCGAGAATCCAGCCTGGTATGTGTGCCGTATCTCTTCTCCCTGTTTTGTTCCTTTTCTGGGCGTGCGCGGTAGCGGCCCCCATTAATTGGCTGTCTCCCCGCAGAGCCTGTAGGTCCCTTCCAGCTGTGTGGGGCTGTGGGCAGAGAGGAAAACTTGCAGACCCCAACCTTTTGTGCAGTGGGGGACCAGCTGGACAGTTTATAATTGAAAACGCTCTGCACTCTAAAGCTAAATAAATCCACCCCGGCCACTGCACTGGCAGACATAAACATTTAGACTGGCCGGCGAGAGTGTCCAGCCAGGGCATTGCCAAAGGCTTGAAATGCAGCTGTCCATGTGAGCCTGAACACCTCTCAGCTTTGCCTTCCTTGCTGGGGAATGTCCGATGGAGGTGGTGGAGGCCAGAGGCGGGAGAGTGGAGGGCAGACCAGTGAGCACCCTCCAGGAGTTGGAGGGGGGTTGGCGTCAATCACCAGGATGGGTTTGTGCTGGAGCTTACAGATGCTCAGTGCTGCTGGGGGCCTGGCTTCTGTGGGCGGGGCTTCCTGGCATCCAGACTGTTGAGGAGGCCGATGGGCATTCAGGGTGCTGGGCTCGGGCCAGCAGCCGTGCTGGTGGTGGACTGAGAGCCCTAGAACAGAGGATGTTATCAAGGGCAGTGGGGTACAGTGGAAAGAAGGGGGCTTTGAGCCTGCCAGACATAGACTCATATTCCACTCCTGACACTTAGCAACAGGGCAAGTTGCATACGCGCCACAAGCCTCAGTGTCCTCATCTGTAGGATGGGGACAGTACCGGGATTCTGCTGGGGCTGCTGTGAGGATGAAATGAGCCGATGTGTGCTGCAGGCTGGCAGTCAGATTTCCACTTCCTGTGTCAGCTGTCACTGTCGGAAGCACTACCTGCGACAACTGCAGAAACAGACTTCTGAAGTCACACTTGGGCGCACAGCAAGGGTTACTGTGATCAGTGATCTCCGCCTGGGGGAGGGCAGCAGTTCCTGGAGCAGTGGGCCTTCGGCAGACAGGATTATTGAAGAGGTGGCCCCTGGAAAGGAGACCGAGCTTGCCCTGGCCATCGGCCCCCGTGGGCTTTCTAGCTCCCTTTTCTCTTGGGCTACACTCGGCTAAATGGCAAGTTCTTCCCTGCCTTTTCTCTCAGCCCCACTAATTACTTTCAGGCAGACTTGATTTTGGCAGGAATGGGGTAATTCCTTCCACACTTACCCAATGCAGGTCTTGCGGAGGCAGAGCCGCTGTTTCCAGCGAGGCGCGGCTGAATCCCACTTGGCCAGGGGGCCGGGCTGGGCCGGGGCCGGGGGCCACATGTGCTCACATGCACGGCCGCAGGGCCGGGCACCAGGGCAGGGAACGTTGACTGAGTCCTACCCAGTTCCTTCAAAACCAGCTTCTTCCCAGCCTCTTTTCACTCTGACCCCAGGCAGCTGAGCTGTCCCTGCTGGGTCAGGACTTGCCTGGAAGGGTGAAGGGTGAGGAGGGTGCAGAGGACAGGGTGGTGTTTACCTTTGACTTCTCTCTTCCCGTGGCCCTGGTGGGGCCAGAAGTTTGTATTTACATGATCTCGGTAATCCTCTCAATGGCACCACCTTCATTCCGGTTTATAGATGAAGGAACTGAGACTCAGAGAGGTCAAGCGCAAGGCCGTGCAGCTGGTGCATGGCTGAGCTGGGACTGAAGCTCACGCATGCCCAGCTGCAAGGCAGAGGTCTTTCCAGGTCTTTTGTCACAACACGGCCACTTCCCCCTCCCTAGTCTCCCACTCACGCATCTTCACTCAGAAAATGTTCTGTTTTAACCCCTTTGTATGAGACCAGAACACACTGGGAGTAATGGGGAGGCTCCAAGCAACTCGTGGCCAGAATAGAGGATGGGTGAGCTAGAATATCCACTCCATGAGGGCTCGGGGGTCGTTCTTTAGGTCCACTGTTGGACGCCCAGTGCCTTAGACCATCATCTGACACCCAGTTGACACAGAGCAAATGTTTGTAAAATAAACGAATGAGTCTCAAGTCACAGGCCATGGCCAAATTCTAAATGCCCTCAAACGTTGTCTAGGTATTCACGTGCCAGCCTCTGAAACAGGCCTCCCTGTGTGTGCCATCATCTGCAGGGCAGCGGGCCCTGGGCTGTATTCAGTGCTTGCCGACCTTCAGCAGCATCGTGATGACCGGCCAAGGGCTCTCCTCTCCTCACCCCGCACCCCGCCTGTAGAGACGGCTGTGTCCCCCAGCTCTGCCCTACAGCCGGCAGTCGCCCCTGCAGCCTTCTCCCTTAGACTTAAGGGAGCGACTGTCCTTAAGACAGTCGTGTGCCAGACAGTGTGTGCACAGACTTTGTTACAACGCCTTCTCTCGGTTTTCATTATCGTTTTGGTACCTAGCTGTTGAGGCTTCAGGAGACTGGACCTCCAGAGAGAAAGGGTAGGAATTGCTGTTACTGAGTGATCATTTTGAAGACTCAGACACAGCTCAAGTGAATCCTAGGAAGGAGAGTGACTCGGGTGATAGGTACATCCTCAGGTCAGCTGCTGTCTGGCTGGTGTAACTGCCGTGCTCCCTGCTCTTACAGATCTCATCAGGTGAGTTTTGCTCACTGAGTCCTTCTCTGCTGCAGGGGTTCCAGCTGCCGAAGCCACCAGAGCCCCCTTCTGTTGAGGTGGAGTACTACACCATTGCCGAATTCCAGTCATGCATTTCAGACGGGATCAGCTTTCGGGGTGGACAGAAGGCAGAGGTGAGTTTTGGGCCAGGAGGCTGAGGGTTTTAACTCAGGCTGGTCGAAGACCTGCTGCGATTCTCTTTTGTGTCTTGCTGGCACTGTTCCTGAGGGGCAAGCAGGAGTGGCACCGAAACAAGACCTATGAAGCTGGTAAGAAGCGCAGTCAGGGCTGGAGCCCAGGACTTGTGTTTTCACCCGGTGCTCGGCGCTCGTGGTGCTTCCCTCGCAAGCAGCCCTTCCCAAAGCATCACAGTTACAGGAGCTAGTGATGGGTGTGCCGTGAGACAAAGGGCTTCCGTGGCTGGGTGAGTTTAGAGGACAGTGGGTTCGACAAAATTCAAACCCTTTTGTTGTTTTAATTGCAGAACTCCTCAGACCCCACAATATGGAGATGTCACTGTGCATCTCTAAAAGGGGATTAGATCGGGCAGCACGGCCCAGTCCCAGTTGGTCCCGGCACACTGTCCCCCAGGAGCCCCCCGGGGGGCTGCGCATGTGGAAGTGCCGTTGCTGGGAGAACACGGTCCAGGTTGCTGAGGCAAGATGCCGGGGGCTGGGTTCTGGCCACATCTGCACCACAGGCACCTCTGGTGTCTGATGCCGCCGCTTCTACCCCACGGCTTTGGTTATGCTCTGCCAACTGGGGTAGCGTACCCTGGCGTGGCCCCTCCTGGCCTGTCTCCTGACATTTGTGAAACTGCTTTGTAGTCAGTGCTGAACATGGCATTCCAGGGGACAGAGAAGGTCTGTGACTCTGTTGTTTCTCTCGAGTGGCTTTGTGTAATAATGGAGTAAAATCCAATTAATTCATATAAAACTGCCAAGCGATTAACTGGGCAGGCTCTGCCTATTGAAGAGGTGATGATATCCCCACTGTGAATGTTTTAAATCACATGCCTGGAACCAGGAACTAAACTTTCCAGGGAAATTATTCTCTTGTTGGTGTTTAGTTTTCTGGAAGGACCTACAAAGCTGGTAACATCACAGAACTATCATACTTAGGATCAGCCTAAGCTTGACGTCTAGGTATAGGGGTGGCAAGGGTGAAGGATAGAACAGAGTACCAAAGGGAGAGAAAAATCTTTCCTTTTTTTGGTGGCAATCTGGTCTCGGGCTGAGCTTGCCTTTGGCAGTCTCTATCCTCTCTTCCTTTCCCCTGTTCCCCAGGGCCAATGTTTTCGTGCTTCTCCTTCCTCTCCCCAGGACCTCTTCTCTGGAGTGTCCACCACACAAGACTACCTTCCCTTTGTGTTCTCCAATCCAAATGAACCCCAGGACAACCAGTTCACACCTGGCCTTTAGCCAGTCTCAAATAGCCATTAAGAGAGAAGCTCCTTGAACTAGTTTATACTAACATGGAAATGACTGACAGCCCCTCATCCTACCCACAGGAAAACCATTCAACTCAAGGAAATCTTTTCAGTTAGTGGGATTCCACAGGCAGTGGGCACAGAGAGCGGGGCTGTGTAGGGAGTCTCTGGCCTCAGTCAGGCCATGTCTCCCAGTTCAACTCACCTGCATCTTTACATTCTCTTCTGACCTGAGAAACCCTTTCTAGGGTCCCCAGGGGAGGACCTTGTAATATTGGAGGTGGGAAGAGGACAGGAGTGGTGGAATGGCATTTTTTTATACATGTGGGTCCTTGGCAAGTTGAGTTCGGTGGGGACTGGGAACAGTGTGTCTTCTAAGTGCAGCAGCTTAGGGGGGAGGGAGAGGGGCAGTGGTCGGAGAGGAGGCCAGCTGGACCAGAGTGTCGACAGAGGCTTGGAGGGCCAGGGGAGGGGGACTTGAATAGTGGGAGCCCCACTATTTTAGTGGAGACAATAGAGAACTGGGTTTGATTCCAGCCCATCACCTACTGCATGGGGTCCTGGGCCACTTACTCAGTCTGCTCATCTGTAAGTGGAGATAATGTCTCCTGGAGCCGGAATATGAAGCCTGTAGCCTGGCACATCACAGGGTCCGAGTAATCCTCCCCACTCACTGGCCTGTCCGTCCCTTCCCCCAGGTCATTGACAAGAACTCAGGTGGCTGGTGGTACGTGCAGATCGGTGAGAAGGAGGGCTGGGCCCCCGCATCCTACATCGATAAGCGCAAGAAGCCCAACCTGAGCCGCCGTACAAGCACACTGACCCGGCCCAAGGTACCCCCACCAGCGCCCCCCAGCAAGCCCAAGGAGGCTGAGGAGGGTCCGGCAGGCACTAGCGAGAGCCAGGGCTCCCCACTGAAGCTCAAGTACGAGGAGCCTGAGTATGACATCCCTGCCTTTGGCTTTGACTCAGAGCCAGAGCTGAGTGAGGAGCCCACGGAGGACAAAGGCTCAGGGGACAAGCGGCCAACCCAGCCCCGCAGGCCCTCGCCCGCCTCCTCGCTGCAGCGGGCCCGCTTCAAAGTCGGCGGATCCTCAGAGGATGTGGCCCCAGAAGAGGAGACCATCTACGAGAATGAGGGCTTCCGGCCATGTGCAGAGGACACCCTGTCAGCCGGGCGTTCCTCCCGGGACAGCGACTCCCCAGGGGGCTCCCCGCTGTCCCTCGCCAGGAAAAACTCCCCCAAATCAGACTCCCCCAAGTCCTCCTCGCTCCTGAAGCTCAAGGCCGAGAAGAACGCCCAGGCAGAGCTGGGCAAGACCCACTCCTCTGCCTCCTTCTCTTCGTCCGTCACCATCAACACCACCTGCTCCTCCTCCTCCTCCTCATCCTCCTTGTCCAAGCACAGCAGCGACCTGAAGCCCCGTTCTGCCTCGGACGCGGGCATCCGTGGCACACCCAAGGTCGGGGCAAAGAAGGACGCTGACCTGAAGGCAGGCCTGACCTCCTGTGCTCGGGCCAAGCCATCGGTCCGGCCCAAGCCATTCTTGAACCGAGCGGAGTCCCAGAGTCAGGAGAAGATGGACATCAGCACTTTACGGCGCCAGCTGAGACCCACAGGCCAGCTGCGGGGAGGTCTTCAGGGCTCCAGGAGTGAGGATTCGGAGCTGCCCCCCCAGGCAGCCTCCGAGGGTCCCAACGAGGGGTCCAGGAGAGGCTCAGCTGACATCATCACCCTCCCAGCCGCCACGTCCCCGGGTCCCACCAAGAAGGGGCCGGAAGGGCAGGCCGCCTCCTACACGACATGCAGTGCCTACCAGAAGGTCCAGGACTCGGAGATCAGTTTCCCCGCAGGCGTGGAGGTGCGGGTGCTTGAGAAGTTGGAAAGCGGCTGGTGGTATGTGAGGTTTGGGGAGCTGGAGGGCTGGGCCCCTTCCCATTATTTGGTGCTGGGTGAGAACGAGCCACCGGACCCCGCTGGCAAAGAGCCAGACGCAGTAACCACCAGGGGCAAGCAGGAGGGCAAGTCAGACAGCCTGGAAAAGATCGAGAAGCGGGTCCAAGCGCTGAACACCGTCAACCAGAGCAAGCGGGCCACGCCCCCCATCCCCTCCAAGCCCCCCGGGGGCTTCAGCAAGACTTCGGGTGCTGGGGCGGTGAAAATGAGGAATGGCGTTCGGCAGGTGGCAGTGAGGCCCCAGTCGGTATTCGTGTCCCCACCACCCAAGGACAACAACCTGTCCTGCGCCCTTCGGAGGAACGAGTCACTCACAGCCAGCGACGGCCTCCGAGGCGTCCGTCGGAACTCCTCCTTCAGTGCCGCCCGCTCGGCCGCCGCAGAGGCCAAGGGCCGCCTGCCCGAGCGGGCCGCCAGCCAGGGCTCAGACTCACCCCTGCTGCCCGCCCGGCGCAATGGCATCCCCGTGTCCCCTGTGCGCCCCAAGCCCATCGAGAAGTCCCAGTTCATCCACAACAATCTCAAAGACGTGTATGTCTCGATCGCGGACTATGAGGGGGACGAGGAGACGGCCGGCTTCCAGGAGGGCGTGTCCATGGAGGTCCTGGAGAGGAACCCCAACGGCTGGTGGTACTGCCAGATCCTGGACGGGGCGAGGCCCTTCAAAGGCTGGGTGCCCTCCAACTACCTGGAAAAAAAGAACTAACGGGGGGCATGGGTCCTGTCTGCCTGAGGGTGGATGAGGGGCGAAACGAAGACAATAGGGAAAGGGAAAATGGGAGGGGGGTGGGGGGAGGGCCACATTAAACCCTGCAGAAGGGGTGACCATGAGGATAATCTCCTCCGGGCTGTCCCTCAGCTGGAAGGTAAGGTCCGGTGGCGGGCCACCTTCAGCAGGAGGCCTGGGACCAGAGGTGAGACAGCTGAGCCCCATGCGTGCACCATCGGGACTTTGCTGGTGGGCTCAGTGCCATTGGGGACGGACGCTGTGAGAAACCCCAGCCATGCCGTGGCTGCAGATCTGGGGAAGATGTGGTTGAAGGGGCCTCCCGTGCCCTGCCCTGGCATAGCCCGGTTCCAGTTGCCAGCACCTTGTCACCAGAGGTGGCCCTTGTATCGTCCTCACCTGTCATTGTGAATTGTGCCTGTTGTCCAGGGGCCACCACCACCCAGCATGGGTGGTCTGGCAGAAGACTCCACTGGCTTTGGGGCTTGGACGCATGTCCTATGAGCTCAACCTGCCCCTCCCTGGCCAGGCCACTGTCAGTGTCTGTTTGTTGAAGAAAAAGCAGTTCCCCAGGTGCCAGCAGGGACCACCTTTCTTAGCCATCACTGACCGTGAGCAGAGAGCCCACGCTGCCTGGGGCACCCGTGGGGGACCGCCGGCCCGGTCTGCAGGGGATGGGCAGCACTGTGTGTCTCCTCACAGTCTGCACAGACTTCATTTTGGACATTTCTGGGTGCGCAGTTTTTGTGCATGTTTTGGGAGAGGTTTATTGATTTGGGGCTTTTATGTTGGGCCTTGGGTTTTGTTCTTATTTTAGGGGTTGTTTGGGGGCCTAGGGACGGTCGGCCTCGTGGGAGGGTAATGGACGGCCTTCCCTGCGGCACTCTCGCAGGGAGGTTGTTCGGTCGCGTTTGACATGCTTCCCCGAAGTCATTTCATTGGGTTTCCGCTGTGTGGACAGTTCTGGAGCTCGGCGTTTGCCAGAGGCACCGGGACTGGAGAAGCCCCGGGTCCCAGACACCTGAAGCCCAACCCCAGGAGGGAGGAGGGGCTTGTTCAGGAGAAAAGGTGGCTCTCAGGCCACTGGGTGACCGCCGTTCTGTGTACATTGTCCCGCTTGGGCAGGACTGAAAGCCTTACATGCAAACTATGGAGAAGCGGCCATCGCCCCGCTCCTGGTCTGAGGGGACCCCAGCTGGACAACTTGGGCCAGACTGGAGCAAAACCACCAGCCACCCCCCAGCCTGCAAGCGATGCCGCAGTTACCCAAGAAGGAGAACCCGGGGCCAGGAGCTGTCCTGGTCTTCCAGAGGGGCAGTGCCCCCGGAAAGATAGAAGTGAGAGAATCGAGTCCCTGTCAACTCTGGGTCTTGCAATTGTTGATGTTTCCAAGGGGACCTTCCAGAAGCCAAAGCGGCTTTCCAAGGACTCACCCTTTGCTGGGAGTGGATCTCCACACGTGCCTTTGATTTCGGACAGATCAGGCCTCACAGCCGTCATTCAGCTGCCAGAATCCCGCGCTAAGGGGTGGTGTTTCCTGCAAGGGAGGAAAGGCCCTCTCTCCACCCCTGCTTCCCACCCAGGAAGTACATGTTGCCTGAAGATGAGCATGGGGCCCAGCGTCTCATGCCCTCAGTACCCCATCCGCCCCCTCCCGACCCCCAAGGCCTTGCCTGGGACTCCCCCCCCAGCCCTCCTCCATCCCTACACTGATGCCTGGCAGCTGCAGCAGACTGCTCGTGTTCTTTGTTAAAGGGCCGTGGTGAGATTTTGTTTCCTTTTGTTTTGTTTGTGATTTTGTTTAAAATCGAAATTAGTTATTTTCTTCTGCTGGACAGTATTATATGGAGCAGGATGTTGAGTTAATCTGCTAGATTGCAGTACTAATAGTAGTGGTTTAGTGTCTTCCTATTAATATTATTTGGACTTCTTTGAACAATAATGATAAAGAAGTGGTTCATTATTTTTTTTAATTAATGCACTTTAATAAGGTAGAATGGGAAGAAACCCAGAGAGCAAAGTGCATTACTTAAAGATGCAGTATATACTTTTCTCATTTTTAAGCAGCACATATTTATTAAAAGAAAAAAAGTAATTTATGATTATTTAAAATAAAATTTAAAAGTAGAGTGACTGTCGGGTGAAAGGACCTTCCACGGAGCTGTCTCCCAGGGCGAGGCCCCAGAGGCCTCACTCCCCAGACGTCTGCACTGAGCCAGTTCGATCCGCATCGCGACGGCCAGGCCAGGAAGGCGTGCTGGGCGCACCTGCCAAGCACAGAGCATCTCAGTGGGACTGGGCCACAGCGCTCCCCAGCGCCTGTCTTTCCCTGCCCTTCCTCTGTCTGCACTGCCCTGAGGGGCTCTCTACCACCAGCAGGGCCCACATTCCCCCAGCTCCACACCCCCAGGACCTTCTCTCCTTGATCCCCAGTGCTCTAAGTGATGGTCATTAAAAGTGACCTCGTAGGTCACGCCATCCCATCCCTTCCTGTTACTGCAGCCTGAGGACAGGAAACGACTTTCCCAAAATCACATAGCTAAGTTGGATGGCAGACCCCCCCACCCCCACACACACACACTGCATCAATGCTTGCACTCCTACCCGCCCCCATTAGAGTTTATTGTGTGGTCATCGTGTTTACATTGTGGCACCCAGCCCTAAGGATGGCTGGGAGTTGCTCAGGCGTCCAGGAAACGTGGGGAATGCTGCCACCTGGTGGCAGCGTGTAGATTTGGGCAGTGAACAGGGATTGCCATGCCCCATCTTTGCCCCTCGCCCCTCACCATCACCCCCTAGTACACAGCACAGCACAAACCCTGCAAACTGAAAGAGAATATTAATACTTGAAGCAAAAAGGGTGCATGCCAGTCCCTCTCCAACATGGCCAGGGGATGCCAGGCCTCGTTCCCCTGGACGCTGAGCCCTCCCCAGGGCAAGAGGGCCTTCCCCTAGAGCTACTGAGCTGCTTTGTGATGTTGGAGGGTACTGCTGGGGGCAGGTGGAGGAGGGAGGGGCCTGTGGCTCTGACCCATCTGGAGGAAAACCAGATCGGACTCAAAAAGGAAAAAGAAAAATGAAATCTCAGCAGTGTCCAAACCTAGTTTTCCATTAGTTTCGATTGAAAATGTGAAATGACATTGTATGGCTGTATACTGCAACTTTAATCATAATGAGCCCTTCTGAGGTCATTATTGAGGTTTATATAATGCCTGAAGATGCATCATTGGTGCTTTTTCTTTCCATTGAGAGACTGTTTCTTTTATTACAAGGGGAAAACAATGTCTTCATCTCTCTGCCACTTTGTAACAGCGGGCCTGGCTGGGCTTCCTGGCCCCGCCATGCCATTTCCACTCAGCCAAGGGACCACGGAGGCAGCGGGAGGGAGCTGGGAGGGGGGCCCTCAACAGCAGGTGTGCCATCTGCTCCTAGCTGTGGCCGGGCCCTGCCTCACCAGCCCTCGGCCCCGTCCACCCCCAGCCTGGCCCCAACCGCCTCTGTTCCTCCTCAATCCTTCCTCTTGACGAAGGCATTATATAGAATCATTTTAATCACTTTCAGATGTTAGAGCAGCATATTTTACTGGCATTTATCCATCGCTTTCCTCAGCAAGGCATGTTACTACTCTTATCATCTAAGGAAAAAAGACAAAGGAATTTTGGTCAAGCATTATTTTCATATTACTAGTATTTGCAGAATAGGCGTAGAACTATTTAAGTTAGACCTTGGTTTGGTAGTTTGTTTTATTTTTAAGGAGGGGAAAAAGATAAGGTAACCCCTACTTTTTTGTATTTAACTAATATATTATTTCTTTAAGGTTACTCACTTCCCCTATTCCCTCCAAATACTTTGCATTCTCAATCGAAAATGAAAACAATCTGAGAGACAGGAAACGTGCAATATTATCAAGAGGGAGGCCAGGGCTTGTGGGGATGGGGGCGGGAGGTCCAGTGGCCCCCTCTGTTGGTAGAGGGAGGCAGGGCTACTGGGAGAAGTCAGAGCCGTGGAACAGACAAGCGGCCTTGTGGGTATTGATTTTTTTTCCCCTCCTGCCCTGCTTCCCTGGCAAGGTGGCAGGGGTCCCCACCAGCAGGCAGCCCCTTTTTCCGTTGGGTGCCATCCACCCAGAAGAAAGGGATTCAGGGAAGTAGCATGGGGCTCTCGACCTGTGGGGGCCCCAACCCGCAGAGCAGAGCAAGGACATCCAGAAACTGCTCCTTGTTTTCGTTTCCGTTTGCCAGCCAGCTGCTCAGAAAGAGCTGTCCTAAAACAGTCTTAGCAGCCCTCTCTCACCCCGTCTCCCGATGTTTGGGCCATGATCCTTTGGATGTATGTTTGAGTCTTTCTAAAACTGTGTAACCTCAAGTTCAGTTCATGGGCAGGAACCCTAGATGTAATCAGATCTTTCTGGGGAAGGCAGGTGCCTTCAGCCCTGTGAGATATATCCCAGCGAGACGCCGATGCCCACAGGCCTGCAGCTGGGCCTGGTGCTAAGCCCGGGCCACCCATTCATCTCAATGACTTCGGCCGAGGAGTGAGCTCCGCCTCTGCTCGACACCCCAACAGTCCCCAGAGGGTCTTGGAGAAGCATCCCAGGGCCCTACTCATGTCTCTGTGGACAGCACTGTCCACAACAGGTACCAAAGCGGCCCCTTCCTAACTTGGCACAGGTAGAGAGCAGCAGGATGGGAAGCCTCCGGGTTCAAGCCCTCGGAGCGCTGCAGAGGACACCCTCGGTCGCTCGTTCCCTCCCGCTCCAGTACCGTGCACTCGCTGCTCCGTCCCTTCTGTTTGGTGAACTTCCGTGCAGACGTGGATCTATGTGCCAAGTGGGACGGTGGCCCCGTGCGTGGGTGTCTCCGTGGAGTGTGTACGTCTGTGTAGAGCCTTTGAGAATCTTGATGCAGAGCTCTCTGGAAAGAGAACCATCCACATAGCTAAAGAATTAAGATTCCCTCACTTTTTTGAGGGCCGCGTGCTGTTGAGAAATTGTGTGTGTGTGTGTGTGTGCGCGCGCACAGGTGTGTGAGTGTTGATAATTTCCCACTTGAACTAAATAAAATGGGGTTGGAGAAGCAGAACACCAGGCAAGCTGTCTCCATTGTACACGTCCTTGGCATTGGGCAGGCCCCCAGGGACTCACAGCTTCTGGCAGCAAGTGTGTGTTCTTCACACACACAATTCTGGCTGGAGAGTGCAATGTGTCTTTTTTACCTTTTATTTTTTGTAATTATTTTATTAAGTATTTAGTTGGAAACTTCACACTGGCATTAACAGATCTAGCAGAAGCAGCCTAGGACATCGTCCCAGCTCCCACATGAAGGTGTGGGAGACACCACGGGGCGTGGGAGCACTAAGGTGCATCTTTTGGGCCACCACCTGCAGGCAGCAGCCTGGCTCCCACCGACTGCCATGTGCGCCAACCCCGGGGAAGCCCCTGTAACAAAGGAGCTGCTGGCCCTCAGTGCCTGTGTTTCTGAGGGCGGGCAGGCTGTTTGGAGCGAGAACCGGCTCACCGTGTGTGCAACAGGCAGCCGTGCGTGGACGTCAGCACCTCAGTCCAGACTTTGGGCCCGTCTGACACCATGGGAACAGTGTGGAGGGATCCCCCTCGACCTTACTGAGATTTTTGCCTAAATCTTGATCCCTGTGTAGGGTAGCGTCTCTGACTCTCATGCTGCATGATCAGAAGGTTGGGGTCAGTGACCTATTGCCTCATTTCAGGAAAAACAGTCCCACTGATGTTGACTTTCCTCCAGCAGTTTTGTCCTGTGCACCTGGGCTCCCAGCCGAGAAATTGGGCACGTTGGCGCTTACACACTGCGTAGAGTGCTCGACCTTCCAACGCCTGATCCCAACCCACCTGTAAGGTTGAGACCTCCCCCACCCCAATACTATCTTTTTAATCTTAAGTTTGCACTTGACCTTGACAATCAGCCCCCTCTCCCATCCCAGCCCTAGAACTCAGTGGCCTTAGAAAACAGGTCCCTACGCTAAAGGTCCCTCCTTTGCCCCCAGTTCCATCTGGCTATTGGGGCTGGACGTCAGGAGGTGAGAAAGGGATTGTGTTAAAGCAAAAGGATGGACCGAGCACGTTGGAAGTGAGCGAGAGGCACGTCGGCAAGATGAGTATGTGCACGTGTGGCATGTTGGGGTGTCTGGGACTACCGTCCTGTCCCTGGGAAGGCAGATTCCGGAAGAGGATGTCTTCTAGGCAGAGAGGGAAGTGTGAGAAGGCTGAGAGAGGGTTTGGAGTCTGGAGTTTTGTCTTTATTAAAGAAGGAAGCAGTCGATTCTGAATGTTGCAGGAAGGAGAGAGCAGGTAAGGAGGGCATTTAGTGATTCAACACCCAAAGCCCAGCCAGAGCAGGTTGGGGAGGCCCCAGGATTTGGCCGGAAGGGCAGCCAGAGGAAACTGCTCCTCTGTTTGCTGTGCCACAAGCCAGGTCCCCGGCAGTTTCTCAATGAATGGCCACTGAATTGCTTAGTGGAGAGGGGAGGTCACCAGCAACAAATTGTATTGGAGTTTGGAGGCTCTGGCTCCAGCATACTCATCCATCTCCCAGGTCCCCAGCTGGTTTTGCCCACCTTCCTTTGCCCAGTCCAGAGCTAGCCGCTCAAACTGCTTGAAACAGAGACTAGTGACCCAATGGGCCACTCAGTCAGGACTCACCACCCCCGAACTGGAGCCTCGGGGTCTAGGACCCCAGGGTTATTCTCAAGTATCCCTGATGACACCTGTGATTTTTCAGTTTGTTGAGCCCACCCCACTGGAGGGACTTAGAAGTGGGGGTCCAATGCGCACTCATCCGCGAGCACGCCCTTTGGCACACTGCTCGTGTTTATTTCAGAGAAAGGAAGGTAAACAGAGCCACCGTTCTTGAGTCTGCACCTGGTCTGGTCACGGAAGTCCACAGGAAGGTGGCATCCGACAGGCGTGGGTGTGAATGGCGGGCCCCGGGGTGTGGGTTTGTGGATTGCATGGCTGCATGTGAACTGCTCGGTGTATCTGGGCTCCAGAACTTGGGGGATTCCCGTGGTGTCCACTTGGCCCCTCCCAGCTCCTGCTGGGCTCCGTGGGAGCCAGGAGGAGGTGGTTCCCTCTCACCCCCCTCAGCAGAGAAACTGAAGGAAAGGACATTGAATTCAGTGCAGTCAGCCCGAGTGCTAAAAAATTTCCAGGATCCATGGTGGTGCTAAACTCTTTCCATGTTTCTAGTATTTTTAATCATGGGTTTTGTTTTTAATTGTTCTCATCACAAAAAAGCGGTGTCCTTGGGGAAGGGACCCAGCCCTTGACCTGCCACTTTCCAGGTGTCCTTTATCACTTGGACGGGATTTTCTGATCTGCAGAAAAACTCTGTCTTGGCATGCTTCTAGACTGTAAGATTTGGGTTGTTTTGTTTTGTATTTTGTTTATGTTTACATGCATCTTCTTGTATTTCCCTGAAAATTAAATAAAGTTTTTGGCCTTTTTAACTGAACAGAATCAATCACCTCTTAATTCTCCCTGATGCCAGAAACCACTCCCCCCCCGCCCCGCCCGCCGCCCAAGCTGAATGGCAAAATTATTGCCAGTGCAGAATGGACTACAGGATCCGGCCCCAGGACAGTGTGTGTGTGTTGGGGCAGGCAGGGCAGGCAAGTTCTCACCATTGCTGGTGAGACTCCTGCTCCAGCTCCTCCCCCTGCACCGCCTTCACCTTGGTGAAGTTTTCTGGGCTATGGCACCAGGGCTTTGAAAGAGATGCAGATCTCAGGGTCGGGGGCAAAGACCCACATCCAGCCGGCCTAGCTGGTCCCTCAGTTGAAGCCCCCCACCCTCCCCACTTTTGCTGGACTCTAGTACAGGGCTGGGCAGTCCTGATGTAGGCAGGGCACCCAGCCAGATGTACTCATCTAGCAAGTTTCTCTAAAAGTCTCTGGCCAGAGGCCTCCCTTTTCTGCCCAGCTGTGCCACCCATTTGGTAGAGGCCTCAGCATCCTCCAATGGGCACTCAGGTGAGGGGCAGGGGCCAGGGGTGGGGAGGCCCTGTCCCAGAGGAGCTCAGCACCATACCTGGGGACCTAAGGTTGTCATCCTTCCACTAGCCCCTAGGTGGCGTTGCCGGCCAGGCTTGGGCCCAGCTCGGGGGAGATGGAGTAAAGCAGGCCTCAGAGACTCCTGCTGCTCCTGCCCCAGCAAACACTGGGATTCGACATCCCAGGGACTTGAGGCTACTAGATGGCAGTGGTTTCTCCCTTTCAACTCACAAGGCTCACCTGGCATTCTGGACCCCACTGTCCAAGCACCAGGTCATGCTCCAGCCCCCTACTCCAGGGAGTCCACCCTGATTGTTGATTCCCTTCAACAACCAGCCCTCCAGCACCAATGCCCCCACTTCTCACTCCCTACATCTGGCCCACACACACATTGGTGCTCCCCCACCCCCACCCCGCCCACCACACTGCATAGCACAGTCCTTGGGCTGGTACAAATCACCTTTATTGACAACCACAGCCACTGGAGTTCACAAAGGAGGCAGCAGTCACCCCCATACTCACAGACAATGGGACAATGACTTCCTCTCCCCCACCCTCAGGCCAGGCAGCCCCTGCACTTAAGACCTATCCTTGCCTCAGAAATGGGACCCTTGACAAAATGAGGCCACCACCTCCCCCACCCCACCCCCACAGAAGGGGTGGCCAGGGTCAGAACCTGGGGAGACCACAGCAGAACTACCCAAAGGCCCATCCTGGCCCCCACTGCTGTCCCACCACAACACACGGCAGTACCCCATCACAGCCCCTCACCAAACAACTCCAAAGAGTCACACAGTCTTCCCCGTTCCCCAAACAACCCTTTCAGAGGTGGCAGCCGAGGCGGAGAGGGGTGCTCCGACCCAGCCAGGCGGCACAGCTGGTCAGTAGGTCGCCAGGTCCAGAACCCCGTGCTCTGCCAGCCACTGGGAGAAGCGGTCTCGGATGGATGTGAAAGGCATCCTGAGGGGGCAGAGGGCAGGGAGGCTGCAGGGAGACTAGGCCAAGACTGTTGAGAGCTGGCCCCAGCCCTTGGCCTATAAGGACAGGGCAGTCAGGGCAGAGGCGAGAGGCAGGGTACCTGAAGCCTAAGAGCAGGCGGGGGCACCCCCTCTCCCCAGAACCAGAAATAACCACCCAGAGGTGCTGGGTCCCAGCCCCTTCCCTCTCATCTTTCCTGGGGGTTGAAGGCCTAAGAACAGGCTCCCCCCTTCAGCCTTCCCAGCCTCCGGACGTGTCAGAGCCAACCGTGAGAGCCTGCTGCAGCCCAGGGAGGGGCACTCCATGGCTCTACGTGAGCCACCCATCCCAGGGAATCACGGGACCTCAGTTTGCCTTGATGTAAAATGGACACAACCTGCCAGGTGTGTTGTGTCCATAATTCCGCCCCTTTTTAAGGCGTTCTGACTAACAGTGAGCAGAGCTACCTGTGGACTTTCGGGCTAGAGTCCGGAAAACGCCGCCCGCTCTTGCCCGGCATCCTGCACACCAGGGCAGCACTTCCAGGGGCCTGAGGGCCGGGAACGCACCTCCACCAAAACTCCATATAAATAAATTAATTAAAGTAAAGAAAAACGCTGGCTTACTCCAAGAAACTTCCCTGCCGCCAGCCCCGCACCCTGGCCCCTCCTGGGGATGCCGCAGCAGCTCAGCCTCAGCCAGGCCCAGGCCCAGGCCAGCACTGAGATGCAGGAGGCCCGCCGGTCACGGAGAGCAGGCGCAAACCTGTTCCCAGAGACCCCGACAGCCCACAGACCCTGCTCTCCAGCCACACCAGGGGGCCAGACGATTGGGGCACAAAGGCTACAGCCAGGATGGGGCCTCCGCATCCCTGCCAGGGCACAGGGCCGGGGACTCGGAACCTGGGGCCGCCTGCAGCCTACACGCTGCCCACCCTGGGTGAGCGGGAGACGGGCATGGTACAGAGACTGCCGCTTGCCCCGGGGAAGGGAGCCGCTGGCCTCCTTTCCCTGGGGCTGCCAGGGCCACAGGACAGGGAAGAGGGAGAGGGTGGGGTAGGTCAGAGTAAGGCCGAAGCTCAGGGGCCACCTGCCAGGGCTGCCGCAGAGCAGGCTGTGCACCACACGCAGGCGGTGGGCTGCGGGAGCGAGCGGAGGCTGACGTCCGGTCCATACTCCACTAGCCAAGCCGCGTGCCCTGGCTCAGGGCCACATCTGCCCAGAGGGAGGGACACGCTTTCTAATTCTCACAAAGGTGCCACATGGGCTAGAGGGACCTCCTAGAAGTCGGTCCCATGTAGGGAAGGATTGGGACAGACTGAGACCCCAGCGTAGCCCCTCGGCATGAAGGGAAGAGCTGGGTGCAGAGAGAGGGAAGCAGACACAGCGTGGACTCCTTCCCTCCCGTCTGCTGGGCAGTCTGCTTCCGCCGCCACCTCCCAGCATGATACCCCTTTGCTCCCCAAACCTTCAGGAGTCTCAGGTTTAATGGAGAAGGAAGAAGAGTTTTCCAAAGTGGGGAAGCAGAGAAGGGCCCCTGTTGGTGTGCCCCTTGGCTGGAGCTGGGCCGGAGTCTGAGGAGGTGGGCGTGTGGGGTGGGGCACCGCGTTGGGCTAGGAGCTTCGGTAGGTCTTGATGATGTCCTTGATGGGGCGGCGGCAGATGGGGCAGCAGGCGTGCAGAGCCTTCTTGAGGCGCAGACCGCAGGCATAGCAGACGCACATGTGGCCGCACGTGTAGATGACCGTGTCCACTGTGTGCTCGTAGCAAATGGTGCACTCGTCACTCCACTGGCCTGTGCCTGGGGTCACTGGTGACTCGGGAAGGCTCACCGGTGAGTTGGGGGCCGTCCCTGGGTGTGAGAGGACCCAAGTCAAGGGGAGGCTTGGTCCGGCCCACTCCCAGGTTCACAGGGAGAGAGTACCCTGGCCTCCCGTTCCCCCGCCATTGATCAGAGCTGCCTGTCCACTCCAACGGCCCAGCTTCCTGCACCCAAGAGGAGAGGGGTGTGCTCTGGGAAGCCCCGTGGCTGGCCCTCCGCTCTCAGACCAGGGGCCAGGGTACCCACGCAGCAGTGACAAAGGAGGAACACAGATGGAGGGAGAAAGGGGGTAAGATCTTTTAAGGCAAGTCCCACCTGAGCTATCCTTTGGTGTTCCCTGTGTGCTTTAAAAAAAAAAGTCCTTTGGAGAATGGTACCCAGGTAGGGGACAGGATGGGATACTCTCCAGAAATCACCACCGAACAAGGGTTCACTGGGCCCATGCCCACTGCCCCAGGGCCCCAGCTCTGGCACAGAGGCGGCACACCTTCCTCAGCCAGGGTCTCGGGCCGGGGGTGTGGTACAGACATAACCAAGCCAGAAAGGCCGACCCACTTACCTCCAGCGGAGCTCCCCAGGGGTCCCGAGCTGCAGGTGCTGAGCAAGGGGTCGGAGAGGCGGCTGCCCAGGGCACTGGGCGAGGTTGGCGTGGAGGCGGGGGAGCACGGAAGTGATGGTATGCCCCGCTCGGCAAGGATGGTGGAGCCTGCAGGAAGGAAAGGAGGGGAAGCTAGCAACTCAAAGGCCCACTCAGAGAGAGCTCAGGTCTCTGCCCCGCCAGCAGGCTCCCAGGAGAGAACGTGGGTGCCGCAGTCTCACTGGGCTCGGGGCAGGATTCCACGGGCTGGTGAGGCATCCCGCCCCAGCACTCCACTCCCACCTACAAAGTGGGGGGCCACGGGTCCTCTGACATTGCCCCACCAGCAGTCTCCAAACAAGCCCCTGCCTGGAAGCCCACCTCTGCCCTTCGCCATGCATCCTTCACCTTCCAGGTTTCCCCACACCAGGGAACAAACTCACCCGCCTCCCGCCCAGAACCACCCTTCCGCCCTCCCCTTGCCTCGCCTCACCTCCCCCTCCTGTGCAGGGCCCTGTGCTCTCCGTCACTGGCCCCAGACACCGCCCACCTGCTCCTCCGCACTGGCCCCTTTGAAATGCCCTGCACCATCTCCCACACTAGTCTGTGCCACACTCCCTCCCTCCTTCCCTCACACCTCTCCCTCGTCAGCTCCTCACTCTCCCCACCCCTCCCTTCTCCCTCCAGTAAGCCCTCCCTGAGGGCCTACCAGGTACCATACCCTGCGTACACACAAAGCTGGGGACAAGACCCACAGAGCTCTTGCCCCCAAAAGCTAACTATCCAGAGAGCCTCCTGGGAGCTCACCTCAAATCCCCTCCTCTGCGAAGCCCTGGCCCTCCCCCGCCACCACAGTATTCTCCGTAGCACTGACCAGCCACGCACACCACATGCAAAGGGTCAAACAACCACAGATACTGGGGTCTGATCTGTCCTTTGGCCGGGAATGCAGCTTTGTTTCTCCAGGTAAACCATGAGCTTCCCGAGAGCAGGAAATCGTATCTGCCCATGGCACAGTGCCCTACATACAAGGAAGTACTCTACTATTAGTTATCTGTTCCAATCCATTCATTAGTCATTGTTTCTAGGAACATTCACTAGATATCCAGAGGATTTCTCTCATTAGTGTTAATAGTTTTCAAGTTAATTATTATCTCCTGTAGAAACTCATACCTCCTATTTGCTTTTCTTACCTTATTGCACTGACTAGCATTTTCAGAACAATACTGAAAGGCATCCCTTTCATATTCCCGACTTTAATGAGAATACTTCGAGTGGTTCACCATTAACTAGGAAATTGGCTACAGTTTTGGAGTCAAAGAACCAATAGCCTTCCATTCTCAGTAATACTTAGGCCTTCAACAAAGCAAAGCATTCCTCTATAAGGTAAACAGTCCCCTGCACCCACTGCCCTGATTTGTTTTTCTTTCGGAGTCAGTCAGGGTGCCCTAACGCCAGCTTGCTGGTGGAGACGGCCAATTCTCCAAACAGCTCAGGAACACTCCATTTAGCATATTGAATTCTGAATGATTCCACTTCAACGCCCATCTCAGCCACTTACCTCTTGAGACATTTAAGTCCCGATTTTCTTTTCTTAAGCTTCTTCCTTGCTCCAGTCAAGTAAGCCCTTTGGGCAACAGACGCCTCCCTAGAAAGCTACTTATCTATTCTTGGATGGCGCTGAGGCAAGCGCGTGCCCTGCCCTTACGTAATTTGCTTCGTCTGAGGAGCCGTGTCTCTGGTGAGTCTACCCAAGTATCTCTTTACCTCAGCCCAATTTCTGTCTGCACCTGAGTCCGATTTCTTTTTATTCCATCCTGAGTTTTCACCCCCAGCTTCCTTCCTTCCTTCCTGATGTCTTTCATCTCGCTTGTTTCTTTCCACTCTTTCCTGAGTTACATTCCCCCAATCCTAACTTCTTGCCACGCCAGCCGCGTTTCTTTTTAAATTTATTTCTAACGCCATCTTCATTCAGTCTCTGGAACAGAGTAGGAAGTTCCCACTGGTTGTATCTGATTTCTCACACACCCCTGCACTTGCCAACAGCATTACCTCCACACACACATGTATGCATTTAGTTGCTCACATGTGCCTGCACACAGCCAGCCAATCTTACAGTGTAACTCGTGCTCACACACACACACACACACACATACACGTTATCTTGCCTATGAAGCCTGCTGGGGTGAGGGGTAGGCTGGGGTCTGTAAGGCTCAGGGGTCTCCAAACTTGCCTAAGCAAACTTGCTTAAAAAATAATAAATCATATGCCCAGGACCTACCCAAGATCTATAGCACAGGCCTGCGGGCTGAATCCGGCCCTCCACCTTGGGTTATCCAGCCCAGCACCTTGTTTCTACCCAGCGGCAGCGCCAAGCTCTCACTTAACTGTTAAGGAATAGTTACATTTACACAGTCCTAAAGTTACATTTGGCCCTTTGAGGGCAACTTCGAGGCTGATGTGACCCCCAGTGAAAGTGAGTTTGATACCCCTGCTCTACAGGATGAAAATCTCTGAAGGTACTCAAGAATCTATACTTTAGTGGGTTCTCCAAGTGAGTCCAATGAAACCAGCCCAGTTTACTGCAAGCGATTAGCAGACCAGCATTTGGAAGGCATGGACACCTGCTCACTCGGGGGTAAGATTCCAGAGCAGGGATGTCCAACCCATAGCCCATGATGGCTCTGAATGTGACCCAGCACAAAATCGTAAATTTACTGAAAACATTATGAGATTCTTTTTGGTGATTTTTGTGTCACAATGTACTTAACGTGTGGCCCACAGATGCCAAAACGTTGGACACCCCCTCCTCCAAAGGGATGCTTTGTGAAAAAAACTGCTTGACCAATTTCTGGTCAAACTGGTTTCAGATAACCACACTGTAACCACCACCACTCCCTCCCTACAGATTCATACTGCATATTAAAGGCTCTGAGAAGTCCCGCTTTCTCATGAAATCCAAAGACCTACAGCCAAGATTGCTCTATCCAGCAAAGCTTTCATTTAGAATGAAAGGGCAGATAAAGTGCTTCTCAGATAAGGTCAAATTCAAGGAGTTCACCATCACCAAGCCCTTATTATATGAAATGTTAAAGGGACTTATCTGAGAAAAAGAAGATTAAAAATATGAACAGTGAAAGGACAGCAAACTCAGTTATCAACAACCACACCTAAAACAAAAGCAAACTAAGAGGAGAGCTAGATTGGGAGCAGAAACATAGAAATGGAGATCTCATGGAGGGTTAGCAACAGGGGAGTGGGAGGAGGAGAGTGGGGGAGAAGGTACAGAGAATAAATAGCATAGATGGAAAAAAAATAGCATAGATGGTAGGTAGAAAATAGACAGGGGAGAGGGCAAGAATAGTATGGGAAATGTAGAAGCTAAAAATCTTGTGACACATGGACATGAACGAAAGGGGGGAATGGTGGGGGAGGGGCATGCAGGGTGGAGGGGAGTGAAGGGGGGATGGGACAATTGTAATAGCATAATCAATAAAATAGATTTTTTAAAAAGTCCCGCTTTCTAAAAACTCTGTATCTCCCAAGCTTTTTTCACCCAAGGGCTCTTTTTCAACAGACAACTAACCCCCAGAACACTCCAGGAAACACGGCATACCCACCCCACATCCAAGTCTGTCCACTCAAACCCAGGAAAGCACAGCTCAGACTCCTGCAACCCCACTTCCTCCAAAGCCTTCTGCTCAGGGGTTCCCCAAAGGTCCCCCAACCCACCACTCTACACGGGCACTTGGCTAATGACACAGCAACCTCTTTTTCTTATTTGGACCTACAACCAACTTAAAGATGGAAGCCTTTATTAGCATTTGGGAGAAACGGAAACTGAGCCCCCAAAAGTTAAACGTTGGTGGAAACACTATTTTCTCTTTTGAAGTGGCCACCAGAGTGTGTGTACCTGGACTGTTTATAGCATTTACGTATTTTGGGGAATGTGTGTTCATCAGATTCTGAAAGTGAAACTCAAACATCCAAGATCCTCTCCCCACCCCAGGGTGCATCTGGTGAGATGTGAGGATCATGGAGTCCCACCCAGAACTCATTTCAGTGTCTGTGGCTCCTTGGCAACTCGTCATGATGGGCTGGCCCCTGTGTTTCCCTACCGATCAGGCCCCTCTTCCAGGAAACACTCGATGCTGGATGTGTTGAGGAGGAGAGGGGAGGCCAGGGGAGGCCAGGGGAGGCCAGCCTCGGGGTACTGTCAAGGCTGGCACGTGGCTGGGGGTACTCACCAAGGAGGCGGATCTGCGTGATGGCCCCATGCAGACCGAAGAACATCCAGAGCGGCTGCGAGGCGTCCACGCACAGCTGCATGCCCGCAGCAACGCCATTGTGGCTAAGGTGCAGCTCGCCATCAGGGTTGACCACCAGGCCCAGAATGTCGCCGCTGTGCAGGGGCCCGGGGACACGGCACACGGCCCAGAACTCCTTGCGGTCCACCAGGGCCTCAGGGCTGAAGGGCAGGTCGGCAGGCCTCAGCGTGCCGGGGTCGCACGTGGTGACGCCAAAGGAGAGCGCGCCGGGTCGTGCACCGCTCGAGCGCGTGACCTTGATGAAGATGGTCTCGGCCACGCGCACCGGCCGGCTGGTGAAGACGAGCGCGCGCTCGTCGCGCCCGTGCTCCAGGCGCGCCACCGTCTGCTCATCCAGAATCCGGACGTGCGCGCCGGCGCGCAGCGCGTGGAAGCGCAGGTCGCCGTCGAGCTGTGCTGGGAGAGCGCGGCTGTGCTGAGAGTTGAGCGAGTTCTGCGGGATGGGGCAACCAGGGGCCGGTGTGGCCTCGTCGCCTTCCCCCGCCGGCACGTTGAGGTCGCACAGGCTCACGGACAGGCGCGCGTCGTCCGCCTCGCGCCGCAGCGACGGCCTCCGCAGGGCGGTGAAGGAGCGCGGCCGCAGGCAGTCGGGCAGCACCAGCTCGCTGTCTGTGACCAGGGAGGGGAGAGACCGGCACCATCAGGCGGGCCACGAAGGAGTCAGTCTCCATCGCCTGTGCCCATCCTCCAACCAGCCTTACAAAACACTGGACTTTTAAAGGCATTGAAAATGCACAGGACTGAGGCACAAACGGGCAACCAAAGTTGTGCAGAACATCTGCTTGCTTAAGCAAAGGATTAAGGCTAGAAAGAAAGACACCGAAATTGAAAGCAAGGGTTTTGAATCCTAGCTCTAGAAATCACCTCTTTCTACAGGCCTCCGTAGACTTTGCCTCTCCCCTCAACCAGGAGGCAGCAGAAGACAATAGCAGGGGCCTAATGGTCACAAGGGCTGCACCTCCGACAGGCTAAAGATAACATCTCGAAGTAAGTTCTGTTTGAGCTCCAGAGCCCTAAGGTGGAAACACCTCCTGGCTACTTTTCCATGAAACTAGACAGAGGGATGCCAGAGCCAACCTCAAAGTCGTTGACCTCAACGCTGTTGTCAAGACCTGAAGGAAGGATTTACTGCATTTACCTCACTTTCGACCAATCAGCTTCCAGCACAACCTGGAACAACCCCACCACCACCACGAGCAAGACACACACACACACACACACACACACACGCCCTGACTTGTGATTTTTGCCCTATACAATCTGTACCTTAGACTCCACTGGGGAGCTGGGTCTTTAGAGGATTACCGACTCACAATTAAACTTTTTCTTTCTATACTACGAACTCCTGCTCATGCATTTCTTTTGGGCCACTGCGCACAGAGGGACTCAAATACAGGGGTCCTGGTAAAAAAAATATTAGAAAACATGATGGCTTCTAAATGGTACGCTTATAAAAGATATTTTTACAATTTAACTCCTGTGGCCCTCTCTCTTTATCCTCGGCAACTAGAACAGTCTGAGCACTTCGCAGGCAAGCAGTAAATAAACGTGTTGAATGCGCTGCTGACAGCCCTACTTTGCATAATTGTCTCATCTTGTCCCGGCAATTACCTTTTGAAGTTACTGTTGCCACATAAGGACACTGCAGCTGAGAGAAATTGAGCAAATTTATCCAAGCTATCCTTTTTGAAAGTGACTTAATAGGAAACCAAAACCTGTCTCTTTTTAATCATACAAGCCATACAGAGTGCATTTTGTAGAAAAGACAGTTCAACAAAAAGGAAAAATAATTGCTTGTCAACCCGCCATCCAGAGAAAAATACTATGAATATTTGGGTGCATAACCTTGCCGTCTTGTTTTTTTTAAATATAATTTTTGCTTACATTTTTAAGACAAAAATTGAATCATGCTACCAAACACCTGTAGTTTTTAACCTTGTATGGGTATCAAATCCCTTTGAAAATGTGATAACTCTGACCTATGTCCTCCATAGAAAACTGCACATTCTCCCTAGATTTTGTGGATAATTTTAGAGCATCTGTGAATCACATAAAGCCGTCCACAGGCATAGACTCCAGACTAAGAACACTGCTATGAAGATTTCCTTTTCAAAGCTATCTTTTCTGCTCATTATGTTGTGAATACTTTTTCATGCCAATGACTATGTTTCTAACACTATGTATATATAGTTTTTAATCCTCACCAAAGATATGTTTTTATTGCTTTTAGAGGGAGAGGAAGGGAAGGAAAGGGGGAGAGAGAGAGAGAGAGAGAAAGGGAAACATCAATGTGAGAAACATCAACCCGTTGCCTCTGGCACACGCCCGGACTGGGGATCGAACCTACAACTGTGTTTGGTGTACGGGCAGACACTCCAGCCAACTGAACCACCCGGCCAAGGCTAACACCATATTTCTTTAATGGCTGAGTCACATCCAGCTGTGTAAAGCCTGTGGTTTATAGTGAAAGTCCTCGTGAACGATGCATCCTGCCTGCATTTCGTCCTCAAAGCTTCCCCTGGAGGTGTTCCCACTGCTCAGATGAAGCTCAGAGGCATCGTGTGCCAGGGGCCAAGAGGCACATCCAGGACTGAGGAAGGTCCGTCCGACTCCCGATGCCAGTCTTTACTTCAGGCCCTTCTTTTTACCGAACCCCTTCAAGTGTGGGAGTGCCCAAATCTGGCTAATGCCACCATGGGCCACATCATGGGCCCACCCCCCACAGGGAGTCTTTTCTCTGAGCCTCCCCATGGGAGGAATCGGCTTTCTCTCCAGGAACTTGGTAAGGATGGCTGGGGTGCTCGGCGTGAGAGCAGAAGTTGGGGGGCTAGACTGGTATGGCTGGCAGAGGCCAGGACCCAGCTCTAGCTGAACCTAGAGACAGTCTCTGAGGCCTCCCTATTTTTGTCCTCTCCCAACCAGCCCCCTGCCCCTTCCAGGGACAGTGGGGTTTGGGCTCCAGCAAGGAGAGGGTGCCTGACCCTCCCCTAAGTGCCCTGTTTCTCTGGAGAAGCCTCTTGGGGCCTGGCTGGTTGGGATTTCCCAGCATCGTGCTTGGCAAGGAGAAGGGAGCCGACCGGAAAATGCGATTATTCCAGGGAATTGACCCTGTGACAGTGAAGGTGCAGACAGGCTAGGGGGCTGTGGAGAGGCAGAGGCAAGGGGGGCCTGAGCAGGAGGGGGAGGCACAGGAGACAAAGTGGAGACCTAGGGAAGGCTGTGGGTTAACCTGGACCACAGGGAACACGCCCTGCTCCCCAACCCCTCAGGGATTCTAGACAGTGGCCTCGAGGACTCCAGAGGGTTGGAGACAGGGAGGGGAAGGGACAGGGACAGTGGAGTGAGGAGAAACAAGGGCTCAGAGATGCCCAGCCAGGGCCTAAGGGAACAAGGCTGTCAGAGGGGCCCCCACACATGGTACCCCCACACTCCTCTCCCCGCCCCCACACACTCAGGACAATCAGTCGGAGCCCATGGAGCACGGCAGACCCTCAAAACAGAGTCTGAGTGAGCCTGGGTGTGCATTATCCTGGTCTCTTCCCCTCCTACCTGAACATGGGGTCCCCTTCCACGGGAATGTGCCCACTGCTGGGTGCTCACTACCTCCCAGGCGACCTGTGCCATTGTTGAGCTCCTCTGACTTTAAAAAAGTATTTCCTTCTCTTAAAACTAAAATGCACCTCCTTGTATTTATACCCACTGCTTTAGCCCCACACTGAAAACAGCTTTCTTCAGGGAGTACTCAGAGTCCTCACACAGCCTTCCCACCTGTCAGACAATGAACAGAGCCGGACTCCGGACTCCAGAGGTACCCTGACAGCTCAAAGCAGTGTGGCCACCACCTCCCTAGATAAATGCACTATACTTCTAATAACGCAACCGAAGAGTAGTTCAGGGTTTTTAGTAACCAGTCTCCGTATACTGGGAAGCAAGGGAGGGGCATAAGTGCAACAACTTTGAAGTCAGCAGCTTGGGTTCAAATCCTGGCTGTGCCATTTCCTAGCTGAGCAGGAAGGAAGGGAGACCAGCATTTATCGACTGGTACAAAGTCTGTTCTCACACTCCCCTCAGAAGGGATGCTGCGAAGATGAAGTGGAATAAGGCCCACGGGGCACCTAGTAGGTACCTGGCACACAGTAATAATCACTAGGTTAAAACGAGCCACTGTTATTATCATTTACATGCCAGGCAGCTGAGAAGAAAGCACATGGGCTCTTGGGGGAGGCAGGATGGGTTTCAATGTCCGATCCAGCGCTTGGCAGTGGCCTGTGGGTGAGCAGCCTTCCTCCTTGGATCGCTCACAGAGAGGACAGGCATGACGATACCTGCCTCTCGGTGTTAGCACAGGGGTCGGAGGTAGCGTGGGAAGCCCCTGGTTCCTGGGTACTGGAAAATTTCAGGTATTAGTGTTGGCTCAGGTCGAGCTTGCCAACCAAAGTCAGGTCCACTTGCACGCAGGCAATGAACTTTTTGCACCCAAATGCCAGACTTTAGAGCAGTCACCATGGCACCCAAGACAAAAATCACTGAATGACCTCACCGACTAAAGACCAGGAAGGAGAACCTACCAGGGGAGATTTAAGGAGAAAGAAGAAAAGGAAGGGGAAACAATGGGGGATGGAGAGAAAGGAGAAGAGGCCGGAAAATGTTGGCTGTGCTTGAAAGAGCACAGGAGTCAGGAGATGCTGGGAAACAGCGAAAAACGGAATCCCTGGGGCCAGTGCCCAGCCCGACCACGTCTTCTCTCCCATCCCCTCCACCCCTTGAGGTCAGCAGCAGCTGCAGGCCACCAGCAAGCTCCAAAATAACCACCCATCGGTGTGCCCAGCTGCGCCAGGGCCCTGAAATAGATGAAACTTGAGACCCAGGAGCGGGTCAGAGCCCCCTCCAAAGGAACAGCCAGGGTCACAGCTCTGTGAGCCGACACCAAGTGAGAGGTCAGGGAAGGGTCCCCACTCCCAAAGCTGGGGGAGAACACCATGGGACCAACCGCAGCCCAGGACTGAGCCCTGGGAGACAGCATGGAAAAACCAGACAGGCAACCTATAACCCCAAGCAGTGGGATGGCCCCACATTTGGAAGCAACAAGTTATGTAATCTGTGCCTGGAGAGCACGGTTGCCTACTCTGGAGGTTTTATGATGGGGGGAGGGGTGGGAGAAGCTACTAAGCTGGCCCCCTCTCCTGTCCCCTTTCTCAGGAAGGCATTTGCTCGTCTTCAGCTCCTGCCTAATCTGGTGCCTGGCGGTGGCTCTGCAGACCCCCTGGGCAGGGCAGAAACAACCAGGTCCTGCAAAGGGCAGGGAGGCCTGGGCCAGGGGTTTGCTCACCTCAGGGTGGCACACAGGGCACCCACTCACTGACCCACAGTGCGCCTGAGCCTGGGCAGGGGTCCGGGAGAGAGCCAATAGCCCTTAGATGGTTTGAAGCATGGAGGCATGAAAATACTTGAATATAATTTCACTACAAAAATTCTTAGATTCTCAGGTTAGACAGGACCTTAAAGAAGAGGAGGAAACCTATTTCTCTCTGCCAAGTTCTCACCCAGCTTTGGCTAGAATACCCCTAGGGACAAGAAGGTCACCACCTCCCTATCTCTGAACAACGATGACTATTTGAAAACCTCTCCTTGCATGGGTCCCTGTGTATCCTGTATCTACCCCTTGGGGCCTTCTTCAGAAGAAAAATGAGCCTTCTCCTCTTTAGGATAAAGACCCCTTTTAGGATCAACATCCCTCTCCAACTCAGGCTGCAGTCCTCCTTCCTGTTTCAGGGTGAGTCAGAGACAGCATCTTGGAAAAAACAAAACCTGACCTGGGCCCTGAAGGACAAGAGGGTTTAGACTGACAGACAGAAGTGAGAGGCACTCGGGTGGGAACGCATGTGAGGGAACACCCAGACAGCATGCCGAGCAAGGCTGGTAGTGAGGAGAAAGGAAGGGAACGGAGAAGGGGCAGGCAGAGGGCACTAGGGCCGGTGCTCACCCAGACCCTCCTGCCCTCCCACACGTTGAGGGCCAGGGCAGGGTGACAAGGGCCTGGGCACAGGTGCAGGGGGCCTGGAGGGGCCGGCAGCAGCCAGGGGAGCAGAGCCTGCCGTCAGCCTGAGCCTTGTTTGTTTAGATTCTCACGTCAAGAGCTCTGGATAATCTTTAACTGCGGGTCAGCCGGCAGCCTCCCAGGCGGCTGGCGGGTATCTCCTGACCCTTGTTTGGCTCCATAAACATCCTCCTGCCGACCTCCATCTGGCACCAGGGCAGGGGAAGGAGCCGCGAGGGCAGGTGTGTGGCTTGGGTGTGCGAGGCGCTCTCCACCCCCCTGGGAAGTACCCTGGAACCCACACTCACCTCACCCCTCTCCACATAAAAACACAGAAAGCTAAGAAAGAAAAAAATCCCCCCACACTTTCTGAGGCTCACAAAGGAAAGGAAAGAATGTCCCAGAGTCACAGACTCTTAGATTCATAGAATCTGCAAGCCCCAGAATCTTAGATGCAGATGTATAGGTTCTTGGAATGATCGGGTCTGGTGGTTCTCAAACTTTTTTTAAAGCAGCTGAATCCTTTTGTCCAGCGGAGCCAAAAGCTCTTCTTGAAGCCTAAGAGGTGGCCATAGAGCCCCACCACTCGGCCCCCAGAGAGGGGCCTCTGTGGACCCCAGTGTTCCAAGGAACCAGCTGGGGAACCATCAATCTCGGCCCAAGAAATAACCTAGCTTTCATGCTTCGACTTTCGTTCAGCCATAGGGACTCGGTTTTAAGGCTCCCTCTGCCAGTGAGAGAACTGGCTTGGGGATTCGTCTGTTGTGGTGCGTGAATTAGGTGTTCCATCGTAACCTACAGACAATAGCCTTTCCCACTTGTGTCCGCATATCTGTGAGCCTCACAGACTCCCTGCGACGTAAATGGTGTGTGATCATTATGCACAAACAGCAGGGGAGGTGGCTGAGACACAGAGAAGCTGAGGGACTTGCCCAGAGCTACTGAGTGGCCGAGTCAAGTCTGGATTCAGCCAGGTCGCCCGCTTCTGAAATGGGGGCTTGGTCCCCACGACTGCCAGGCCCCGGCCCCTCTTCCACACACACACCCCACCCTGGGTGCCCCAGCTCTCTCCAAGGTCCCCAGAACTCAATCTTGAGCCAAAGAGAGACTAGGTGGAAATGTGAAATTGCCATTTCTGGACATCAGAAACAATTCAACTTTGGCAGTGATATATGGTTGCGCCTTATATATTCATTACGGCAGCAAACTAGAGTACACCATGAACAGCAGAACCAGATAAAGCCCTTGGGTGCCTTCGGGGAACCGCAAGATAGGCAGCCCAGCCCTCACCACTGAATCAGGACACTGGGCAGTCTAATGGCCCTCTTCAGCCAGGCTGGGCCCCTGGTGGCCTGTCGGTACCTAATGTGCACAGCTGATCCCTGGTGGTCTGGTTTGCACTCTCGTAAGCTCTACTCTAGATGACAAAGGAGGTCCCGGTCCCCACACTTGGGGGAATCCAGACTTAATAGGCAGACCGGATGGACTCATATTTAGAGAAGCTGGGAAGTAATAGAGCCCACAGTCCAGGGCTCAAGGTGCAGCTCCACCAGGCTGTGCGGCCTTGGGCAAGCTGCCAGACCTCTCAGAGCCACTTCCCCTGTCTGCAAAATGGATACACTAACTCTCTCTATAATATATACATAGAGGCTTTACGCAGCTCCTGAAGAGCAGGACGTGATGCACAACTGCCAATACCGTTCCACCCACATGTGCTTTGAATGGCCCAGAGGAGGCAGGGTCATGGAGAACAGAGCAGGTCGGGCAGTCTCCCTGGTAGAGGGGAGGTCTGGGCTTGGGTCCTCATATATTTGGCAGAATTTGGGATGAGCAGAAAGAAAGTGCCTGGCAGAGTCTCTGAAGCAGAAAGAATAGCAAGATATTTTTGAATCAAGAAGAAATGAAAACTGTCGAAGAGAAAGAAATTGTGATCAGCATCCTCAGCTCTTTTCCCCAACCTAAGAAAGAGCTTGGCTCAGGCTCCTTAAGCTAATATTTGCCTCTCAACCCCTGGCAGCCACAGCTGAAGGTAAATATTGGTTTAGCCTGGGAAGCGGAAGCCCAGATGGCAGTGTGGTCCTCAGCCAGCCAGAGATGGCTCGCACTCTGTGCCACCAGGCCTAGACACACCCCAGAGGGGAGACCTGACCCAGGGCCTACCTACAGGGAGGCCTAGGCCTCCTCCTGCAGGATAGCCAGGCTGGCCCGCCACCCAGGGGACTGGTCCAGCAGCAGCCTGACCCTTAGAAAGCTTACCCTGGGAGTCCCCATATATCTCTCTCCTCAGCAGGCAGGTGAGATCTTTTACCAAGACCCGGGAGCCTGGGCAGACGTTGGGAAGAAGCAGAATGCCACGCACCCTTGGCAGCGCCCATCTCACGCCCTCCTGGGCTCAGCCACTACCACTTCGACAAGGCAATAAATCTCACCTGACCCTACACCCAGATGAGCCTGGGAGATTCGAATTCCAGGCCTAGCCTGGCTTCTAACTGGTAGGAGCGCTTGGGCAGGCCACGCTTCCTCTTACTGAGAACTCGACAGCCCAGAAGCTGCTGGAAAGTTTCTACTTTCATAGATTGCCCCACCTGGGCACACCCCTTCTCCATAAGTCACCCCACTACCTTTCTGCTTCATCCCCTCCCCTGAAGGGTCTGCTGCCTGAATGACTGCTAATTACCACCCCTGCTCTGTTCCCATGCACGCCCCTCCTGTGCGGCCCAAATTGCTCCTCCTCAACCAGCCCATTCTTTTTATTTCTTGGGCTCCCGAGTTGAAACTCATCTCCTACAGGAAGTCTTCCTGGGTTGCTCCCCAGCTGCACTCCTCTACCCCCACCCCAGTTTTACTCTTCAGTCATAAACTTATTGCAGGGCTGGGTTTATATCACCTCAGAACAGTTACATGGTGCGCCATCCTCCACTGTAAACACTCTTCGAGCGAGGAGAGGGGTTTCCAATTCTTGTGTCTCCCCTCACCCCTGCACAGTGCCTAGGCTGCGGCGGTCACGGAGGGGTGCGCAGAAGCACCCTGTAAGTGGATCTTGGCTCACCAGCTTTCTGCCAGGATCCGTAGCTGCTCTTCCAGAGCCAACATTTCTGGGACGAGCAGGGAGAGTTTGAAAAACTGGGGTAGGAGCTTATCTTTCCAAGTATTATATTAATCACCCCATAAAACTTGTATTTATTTAGTTGCTGGCAGGTCCTTCTTCCTGGAGGTAGGAAGCTGTTATTCTTGGAGATACCAGCCAGGCTTGGGCCAGAGCGCCCTGAGGGAAGAGGGTGCTCTGCACAACAGGAGCCTGGAGGGCTTGAGCACAGCGAGCAGGGGCTTGGCATGGGCGCCAGTGGACTCTGGTTGTGGTTAGGGCGGGAGCCGGGGGTGGGGCACCCGCCTGGAGGTGTCAATCAGGGACAGACAGCAGCGCTGTCTCCACTCTGTCAGGAGAGATGGTCAATCCATCCGTGGCCTCCCATTGCAGCCTATTATATGCCAGGTACCCCAGGTGTCTCTGCTCTTAGGAGCAGACACTACTCAGGTGGGGTTTGAGGGGCTTGGGCCGCAGGTTCCAGAGAAAGGCAGGAGGGGAAAGGGCAGGCTTGGCAGGAAATCTCTAAAGATGAGACACTGGTTTGGGGGACCATCACACCAGGAGAGACAGGCCTGTCCTCGGAGCCACCAAGATAGAGAGACGTCTTCAGAGGAGGAAGAGCAGGGAACCCCGAGGAGCCAGAGCAGTCAGGGTGGAGGGACGGAGGGAGGCTCATGAGGACCCAGGCGCAGTGAAGTGCAGGCAAGAAGAGAGGGGCACGTGGGGAGTGGGGAGAAGGAGGAAAACTGCCCCCAGCGGGGGCACCCAGAGGGCAGCCCACCAAACGAGGGCACGGAGTGGCACGGGGCCTTCGACGATATCCTGCATGCACCTCTTTTAAAAAAATCCACTGAGGAAGAACAAATAAAGACATTACAATCTGCTAATTGAATTTAGGGGCCATAATCGGTGTTTGAAAATGCGCAGGGATTGTGGTGATTTACAGCGGGGACGGGGATCAGCGGGGGCCTTCCCACTATCGGGTGTGCAGAGAGGAGCCTGCCGGGAAATCCAATGAAACTAAAAATGCTGCGTGAAAACCCATTTATAGTCAAAGAAGGGAATTGGGCTGGGTCAGGCAGGATGTCTGGGCTCTGCCCAGGGTGAGGCCCTTCAAGTTATTCTCCAGGCCTCTCCTTCGGCCTGAGATTTGGAAGTCCCATCTTACTTGGCATGTCCCCTTGATCTCCACTCCCCTTATTCCTCACCCCCACCCCAGCCACCCCACTGTCTTGAAGATACAGCCTAAGCCTCCTCTTCCAAGAAGCCTGCCTGGACTCCATCCTCCCTCGCTGACCTCAGCCTCCTCTGACTTCCTGCCTCCCTCAGGCTTACGCCCACTGGAGGGTAATGGGAAAGGCACTGCTTTCACAACAGAACACCCAGTGCAGGTCCCACCTCTGCCACATCCCTACACAGGCAAGTCAGGTCCTCCCTGGGCCTCAATTCACTCCCAGTCAAATGAGGACAAGAAGCAACCCTTCCAGGCCGGCTGCTGAGAGGTTAAACGAGATCACTGGAGGGAAACCATCCCAGCAGACGGAAGGGGTCCTATGACCACACCATCTAGCGATTTACTGTCTGCTCTCATGTTGGGCGCTGATCACGTCTGGAGAATTTGCTTTGTCTTCCCTGATCCCCAGTGGGCCCGGGCCGTCTGCAAGCACGGCTGGATGTGCCTCACCCCACCCACATGCACACCCCTACCTTCATCTGACAAGTCATCTCTCCACCGCAGCTCCCTTCCCTCCCCACCCCGCAAGTGTTCCCTCGCATCCTCCACACGCCCAGCACCAGATTCCACTCTAGAGAGGAAGCTGGCTGGTTGAGACAGGAGTTCCTTCCTCAGGGCCCTTCCCTGTCTTGTGTGGGAACATACATACAGATGGACCACAGCACGGTCCATGCCTCAGCACTTAGAGAAGTGCAGGTGCCACGCAGCGGGACACAAGGAATGGAGAAGACTCCCACCCTGGAAGGCTTCAGGGAGGAGGAGGTGGCTTATGAGCTGGGCCTTGACGCCCGAGTGGAGTTTTGATCTTTGGGGACTAGGAGAAAGGTCATTCTCTGCTGAAGGAAAAGCAAGAATGTTGCCTGCTCTTCCTTTACCCCCTCCCCCGCAGCAAGACTGTGACTTTCTCAAAAGCTGAGGCATTCTTCCATCCCTTACCAAGTGGCCAGGCCCGGGGCTAAGTCACAGTATTCCCAACCACTTTATGAATGAGAAGACTGAGACTCACACAGAAGTTTCCAGGCTGGAGCACCAACGCAAGCTTTGGGACCCCAGTGCCTTGAGGCATGGGGCCCTGAGGACACCAGAGCAGCAGCAAGGGGTTCACTTGAACCTTAAGTTAGGCACTGCCCACTCCACGGTGAGTGGGGAAGACTGGCAGTCATTGAATACCTACTGTGTGTCAGCCACACATAACTCAGCTCTCTGAGCCTTCAAAAGAACCCTGAAAACAGTTATTACTCCCCCCTTTCAGAAATGAGAAAACTGAGGTCCCATAGCACTAGCTCTACAAATAGGGTGGGTGCCGGGTCCAGCCTGGGTCTGCCTGACTCCGCAGCCGGGAGCATGACCACTGCCCTTTCCATCACTGGCCAAGGAGCCCACAGGCGCACCCTGTCACGGAGGCTGGAGGCTCAGGAAGCAGGTTACCCAAGGGCAGTCCCGGTGTCCTGCTATGCCTGCTGGGACCCCGAAAGAGCCTGACCATGACCATGTGAATGTGAACTCACTTTTAGAGAGCTGAAAACCAGAAACTTCCCAAACTATTAATAAAAGCGGCCTCCTGGTTTTTGGAATTTGACAAACAGAAAGTATTCTGATGATGACTTGTTTTTTACATTCACAGTCTCTCTCCTACCCCCATCCCCACCCCCGTCTTTTTTACTCAGATAAAGGTGCTTTGAAAAATGAGTCTCACTGCTTCTAGGCTCTGAAGTCAGAAAGGGAAAAAAGAAGAAAAGTTTTTCAACCACCTCCGTGGCATTTTTCTCGGCAGGGATGGGAGACAGGGAGAACGGGCATTGGTGGGGCCCTCGCATGGTACCCAGGACTGTGCTGGGCACTTGCAGCCTCTTTAACTGAATATATTCTTCCCACCAACCCACTTTACAGATGAGAACGCTGAAGCTCATGCAGGCGCCTTCTGGAGACACACCAATCTGCCAGTGGGCGAGCTACACCCAGAGTTTCTGTGCACGAGTGCAGAGAGGAGGGGGCGTCCTGGACCGGGAATTGTGCTGGGGGCCCGGGAGCAGTCAGAAGAGTCTTAGCTCCCTTTTGGATCACAGCACCTGGATGTGTGCCCTGCACCGAAGAGGCCGAAGAGAGTGGGCACTCACCAAGCAGCTGGACGCCCCGCGTGAGGCCGTAGACGTCCACCAGGGCCCAGAGCGGGTCGGCCGTGCGGACCCCGCTGAAGAAGAGCATGGCGGCTGAGTCGTTGATGCGGTAGAACACGCGGCCCTTCTTGTCCACCCAGAAGGCGATGATGTTGCCCTCGTTGGCGAACTCCTCAGGCAGTGCCTTGGCCCAGAAGCCACTCTGGGAGACCAGGTCGGGGCAGGCGTACTTGGGCAGCGAGTCAGGGTGGATGCGGGAGGGGTCCTTGCTCGTGAAGCCCAGGCGCAGTGCCCCGCTCCAGCAGCACTGCTTCTTGGTGATCTGGGTGGCAACAGGGCGGCCTCAGACCGCTGGCAGCTCAGCCCAGCCTCTCCCCCACTTCTGCAAGCCCCCAGGGGTAGGGGGGGGCCCTTCTCTGCAGACCACCTCCAAGCAGACACCCATGGAGACTCACACTGCCCAGCCTGCCCACCATTTGGGCTCCTTTCCCTCCCCAGGAGACTTCCCACCAGTCTGGCCAGAGCTAGTGGTCCCCATGGCCACTTCCTCCCCACTTCCTTCTTGGCATGCAGGGAAGGTTGAGAAAGGAAGAAGGACGAGGGGACAGAAAGAGGCGGGACAAGGAAAAGCAGAAATGTCAGCAGAGAGGAAAGACAAGATGCAGGGTGCAGCGATGGCCTAACAGAAGGCAGTGCCAGGGGTGGGGGTGGATAAAGTTCAGGGGCGCGGGGGTGCAGTGACAGAGAGTGGGGAGGGAAGCCCACCTTTAGCCTGACTTGCTCGTAGATGAGGACCGGGCGGTTACTGAAAGTGATGGCGTTGCAGAAGCTAGCTTGCCTCTTGACGGCCTTGTGGCTGAGGTCCATGAGGATCTGGGAGCCCTTGGTGTGTGGGTGGAAGAGCAGCGGTGTGGCCAGGAGCACCCCGCCGGGCAGTACCGGCGGGCCGTGCTTCTGCTTGTGGTGGCATCGGTGAGAGGTGACAGGGAAGGGACCTCCGATAGAGTCTGCAAAAAAACCCAAAAAACGAAAACAAAAAAACACAGTGTCAGAGCACTTGGCAATCCAAGAGCTAGACTAGGGTCTCCTAGAGAAGGGCAGATGGATGGGACATAAGCAGAAGTCACCCAATATTTCCACCATCGTGACAGCCTACCACCACTGCCACCTTTTGCCACCGTCCTTCTCCTGTTCCCATCTATTGCGATGCCCCACTTCACCATCTACCACCATTTTATTATCCACCATCATCTACACTCATCCTACCCTCATCCTCCACCCACCACCTACCCACCTACCCTCATCCTCCACCCACCACCTACCCTCATCCTCCACCCACCACCTCCCACCACCTACCCTCATCCTCCACCTACCACCTCCCACCACCTACCCTCATCCTCCACCCACCACATTACCCTCATCCTCCACCCACCACCTCCCACCAGCATAACCAACAACAACTACCATCTACTCTTTCTCACTAGTATTTACTACCATCTACCTTCTACCATCGACCTTTACGACAAATCAGCACTTACTACCAACATCTACCACCACACATTGTCACTCATTACCACCATCACTTATTTTATTCAATAAATATCCATTATGTATCTGCTGAGTACCAAGCCCTGTCCTAGGCACCGAAGATATTGGCATGAAACACACATGGGTCCTGTCCCCAAGAGTCCAGAAAGGGAGATGTGACGTGGACAGAAATCACAATAGAAATGGCAGGCAGCGATAAGTGCCACAGGGACAAACAGGCAGGTCACTTCTCAGGAAGGCCTCCTGGTGGAGGGCAGGAGGAGGAGAAGGCACCGGTGCTGGACCAGCAGGGCTGGGCTGCCACCGAAGACCGGGAAGGTGGGCGAGGCAGGCTTTGCGGCCCCGAGACCACACCCATCTCTCCCCTCCTTCAGGGCCACTTCCCTCCACCCCAGCTGCCCTCCTGCTTCACCTGGCGCTGTCTGCATCTTGGACACAGGTGGCCTCTTCACCCAGGCTCCCTAACAGAAACATAACCCAGATCTGACTCAGGAACCCCTGGTCAGGGGGCTGCAGCTCTTTCTCCTACACACAGGGCCAGGGTACGGGACAGGGTTTGGTCCAGGAAAAGGCGCTTCACAAATGGGTGAGGTTGGTGTCCAGGAGACGAGGCAGAGAGAGGAAAGAACACAGGATAAGCAGTCAGGTGGCTGGTGTCGGCCAGACTGGCTGTGTGACCATGGGGAAGTCACTTCCCCTCTCTGGCACAATGGGTGGCCTCTGCCCTGTGGCTCTAAGACACGTATCAGCATCAAGGCAGCATTAATGCACAGCCTTGGTGGCTGGGGTCGGGGGGTGTTCATTTCTTCCCTAGGACCTGTGCCCATCCATCAGGAAGGGCAGTCCCCTCCCACCCCATCATCTTGAGGAGTGACACAGAGGAAGGGGAGATGAAGGTGGGGAAGTAGAAAACCACAGAATATGACAGAGGCCTGGGATGTTTCAAATTTTGTTCTCTCCGAGGCAGGAATTTAATAATGCAGAAAGTTTGGTCATCATCAGGCCTTCCCAGAAGCCTGCCGCTCCCTCAGGGGGAGCAGGGGTTGCCAGGAAGGAGGGGAAGATGAGGCAGGGTGGGGGGGAAGAAGATGGGAAGAGGGCTCCCAGGTTCCAGTCCAGGCCGTGTTTGCACCACTTTGCACCACTTCGCTTTTTTTTTGTTTTATTGTTGTTCAAGTACAGTTTTCTGCCTTTTCTTCCACTTTGCCTTTTTTGCTTCCTCCTTCCCAGAGGGCCCCAGACACCAGTGTCCACTCTCCAGGGCCAACTGGATGCCCCACAGCTCAACCTCCAGGCCTCTCTGGAGCAGCTTCCTGCACGCCAGGCCCAGGCGGTGGGGGTGCCACCTGCTGCTTTGCTTTTACCAAGGAGACAAGACTGGAATTGCCCAACAGTGCTCGAGGGCTTTGAAAACCATCAAGCAGCGGGAGCTGGAATTGCTCAGAGGAGACCCAGACGGTCCGGGAAGGCTACCTAAAAGAAGCCAAGTGGCCCCTGGACAGTACAGAGCAGGGAAGGTCATTGCAGGGAAGGGGACCGCTGGGGTGAAGGGCACTAGCTACAGGTGCCCTGCCTGGAATAGGCACCCACTGGGTGCATGCCAGCCTCAGGCACAGCTGGGCTCTTAATTTCAAAAAAATACCTCTGGTAAAAGTTAATGTTATGTATTGTTTAGGGATGTAAACACAGGTAGAAATGAAAGCATACAAAAATACCTGCTGGATGGATTGGGTGCATATATTGTGGTACGTCTATACAATGGAATACTACTTGGCTGTAAAAAAGGAATGAACTATTGGTATGGGCAGCAACATGGATAAATTTCAAAATAATTACTCTGAGTGAAATAAGCCAGTTTAAAAAGTGCATACACAATTCATGGATCACCTGCAGGGCATCCATTCCCCTCAAAACCCTTCCTCCCCCTCCACCCCCTCCCATTTGCATCAGCTCTAGGAAACGCATACGAAGCTACAGTGAAAACAAGCAGATCGGGTGCCTGAGGTTGGTGGGGGGAGAGGCGGAGGGATCACCATGGGCACCAGGGGCACTGGGGGGTAAGGGGTGTGTTCACGGACTCGATTGTGAACACGGACCGAGTTCACGGACTCTCCGTCTCCTGAGAGTATGCGTGTATCACAACCCATTCAGTTGTACACTTTAAATACATGTGGTTTTGTGTGTCGGTCATACCTCAGTAAAGCAATTTTTAAACACCTGAGCCCAGCAGCTGGTCAGAGGCTCTCCTGTGGGAGCCCCCTTTCCAGCCTCTGCTCAGACTCCACTCCGTGGACCAACCATGGGACCTCAGAGTCCTTCAAAATGCTTCCTCTTCTTCCGGCCCCCCCAACTTGGGGCCCTGGGTAAAGGCACAGAAACCACTGGCTCTGAGTAAACGTGGTGAGACATCCAGGGGCCCGGCCCTGGCAGGGTCATGCCCAGGGCCCCCCTTCCACAGCCGGGTGTGCCACCTGTAATCGTCCCATGGAGCGCACCGTATTCTATCATATTCAGTACTATATTGCCTCTGTGATACATGTATTGCCACCAAAACACAGAAATGCAAACCGTGTTTTCATACACTGTCCTCACACATGGCTGCCAGGATGCAGAATGGTGCAGCCTCTGTGGACAACGGCTTGGCAGCTTCTCGTGAAGCTAAACAGCCACAGCATGACCCAGCAGTAGCATGCAGGGGCACTTACCCAAAAGAAATGAAAACATGCTCACAGGAAGATCAGCACATAAACACATGGCAGCTTTATTCATTGTAACCAAAAACTGGAAACAACCCAAATGTCCCTCCGGTGGTGAAAGGACAGGTGAACATGGTACATCCACGCAGCAAACACCAGCCGGTGGCAAGCCAAGCAGCACCTTGGCACAGAGAGGCGGGACTGCGAGAGCACCCAGTGAAGAGCACCCAGTGAAGGGAGCTGCACTCCGAAGCCACGTGAGCCTGACCCCACAGATCAGTGGGGATGCGGGTCTGGGAAGGGGAAGACGGTGACCGCACAGCAGCACAAAGGAGATTTTTTAAGGTGACAGAAATGGTCAGTAGTTTTATTGTGGTAGTGGTTATACAGCTCACACATTGGTCAAAACTCATCAAATATTCATGTTAAAGGGTGAATTTTATTACCTATAAATTATACCTCAGAAGGAATAACAGCGATGACTAACAAAACAGGTCTTCATTAAGTGCAGGAAGGCGAGGTTGGGATCTCTGATGGACCCAGCCCACCACAAGCAGTGCCGAGGATTGGGGCCATCTAACAGGGGCCCCCAAAGCCTGGCCCTGCCTGTCCCTCTCTCCCTGAAGTTCCCTCCTCATGCCGTTCCCTGGCCTCTCTGGGTACGAGGAGACTTTGGCAGCTGCGAAGCACCTTCACCGTTTTCTGGGCCCGCCAAGGCCCGTGCCTCCTCCCACCACAGCGGGGTCCCCAAGGCTGTGAGGACAGCCCTGTGCTCAGGCGCTGATTCAGCCCCTCCTCTCTGTAGTCAAACTCTGTGTGTGACTGACTCCCACCCAGCCACTCTGTGGGGACGACGTGAAAACCCTCTCGGTCCTGCAGGACGCCTCCTGTCTGTGGACCATGGTCACTTGTCACTTGGCAAGCTCCGGCTGAATTCCCAGCCCTGACCCACCAGCCTCGCCACGCTCCCCGGCCCCCGTGGAACACCCAGCACCCAGCCTGCCAGTCCCACCACAGAAATAAACATCCCTGGGCTCTGCCCCTCTGTCCTTCCTGCTGCCCGTGGCCCTGGCCCAGGACACACCATTTCTCTTTGAACAAGGGCCAAGGCTACCATTGTAGCCACTTAGACTCTGCTCTGCACGCCCCCGGGGGGCACCATCCTCCTGGGTTACAATAGGAACGGTGCCATCAGAGGTGTCCAGCATGGCAGCCCTCACTATCCCTACTTCTGCCTTCTCCCCCCTCCATCTCAGCTGGCTGTATGGTCTGGGGGAAGGAAGGCAAGAAAGCAAAATGAGAACTAATCTTGAGAACTGCTCAGATACCACGGACCAGCCAGGGCCAGGGCTTCTTTCCTACACCATCCAAAAGGGCTTCCTCCCTTGACATACACTATGACCTCCGAAGGTCCTCATTCTATGGATGAGTAAGTTGTGATTCAGATTGGCTGACCAAGTTGTTTGAGGTCACACAGCAACTAAGCGGAAGAGCTGGGACTTGAACCCTGGTCTTCCAATGCCATGTTCAGGGTCCTTTACGCTACTCAGCATCTAATACTAACATTCATTTTCCCCCCAATCCAAGATGGCAAGTGTAATGGGGAAAGGGTGGTAGAGGAGGTGCTGGCCAGTCCCAGCATGAGGCCTCAAGATACTGGGCCTGGGTGGAGCCCCAATCCTGCCTTCTGGCTCCCAGCAGAGCTCCCAGCAAGGCACCAACCCAAGTGACAGGTTTATAAGCTTCTTGGGAGCCACAGCGGGGGCACCCACCACAGGAAAGGCTGCCTCCGACACAGTGGAAACTGCCCCCCACAGCCCATTCCTCCTGGGCTTTTATGAGCTGCCAGACACAATCCTGGCCAGCCTTCCAGGTGACCCTCGACCAGCTCCAAGCCACATTCCTGCCTCTCAGTGGAGTCTCAGGGGAGAAGCCCAGTCACATTGTTACCTCCAGAGTGACCCCCTCACTGCTCCCCGCCAAGCTCTGCCCCAGAACCATTCTGGCAGAGCCCTGGGTTTGCAGGCCAGCTGAGCTGGACTGCTGAGGAGAGGCAGGTAAGGAGCAATGCAAACGACAATGACCATGCTCTATGTGGCTTAACAGGCAGTGTCTCCATACACCCTCAGTGCATCTCTGACACAGGTCCTCAAAGAGAAGTTACTCATCAAAGTCACCCAGCCAAAGTGAAAAGCCCAGATCAGAACCCGGACCTGCTGCCTCCAACTTCAGCAGCTCTGTCACTAACTGTGAGACTCCTGGGAGCCTCAGTTTTCTCATCTGTAAAATGGGGGTCATGGCAGACCATCTTCATGGGGTGCTTGTAAGGATTAAATGAGATGATGTGTGTGAAACTAACCCAGTGGGTGGTTGCTATAATAATAGTCACAGGTATTAATCAAGCTCTAACAATTATGTAATTATTATTATAGCTATTGACACTAATCTGTGCTCACCACACCTTTGCTCAGCCGTTCCAAGACCCCATGTATCTCTTCCCTGCCGCACCTCCTCAAACACCCGCCGAATGCCCCTGTGTTCAGGGTCACTCTGTTCTGAGTCCGTGGCCGTGAATGCCAGTCCTGGCAGACCATTTGCGTCCTTCGTGAGAGAGCCTGCTCTCATTCTCTGGACAGTGCGGTGGAGCAAAGAGCTTCAGCACTGGAGGCGGGCAGCCGTGAGTTCAAACCCTGGCAATGCCACAGACTTGCTGTGTGAGGCTGGGCAAGTCACTTCACCTCTCTGGACCTCGACGTCTGTTTCTGTAAAATGGGGTCACTTTAGCTCCCCTACCCACCTCTCCAAGTTGTTGCGAGGACCCAGTGAGTTTACAGATATGAAAGAATTTTACAAACTTGAACACCTGACCCCAAAATAATGCCTCTTTTGGGGGGGGGACAAAAGCAACCACCACCACCAGAGGAAACGATTGGCTCACTTCAATCCAGACATCTGTTTCCTCATCCCAAATGCCCTAATCCCAGAGCATCAGGGAGGTCTGACCTGGACGAGCTTGGGTGCATTCATTGAACGAGGCTCTCTCTGACAGAAAGACTGTGGCAGCCAGTTTCGGGGGGGGGAGAGCAGGTGGGAGGGGGCTTGGGTAAGAGAGAGGATTGTGNACTAATCTGTGCTCACCACACCTTTGCTCAGCCGTTCCAAGACCCCATGTATCTCTTCCCTGCCACACCTCCTCAAACACCCGCCGAATGCCCCTGTGTTCAGGGTCACTCTGTTCTGAGTCCGTGGCCGTGAATGCCAGTCCTGGCAGACCATTTGCGTCCTTCATGAGAGAGCCTGCTCTCACTCTCTGGACAGTGCGGTGGAGCAAAGAGCTTCAGCACTGGAGGCGGGCAGCCGTGAGTTCAAACCCTGGCAATGCCACAGACTTGCTGTGTGAGGCTGGGCAAGTCACTTCACCTCTCTGGACCTCGACGTCTATTTCTGTAAAATGGGGTCACTTTAGCTCCCCTACCCACCTCTCCAAGTTGTTGTGAGGACCCAGTGAGTTTACAGATATGAAAGAATTTTACAAACTTGAACACCTGACCCCAAAATAACGCCTCTTTTGGGGGGGGGGGACAAAAGCAACCACCAACACCAGAGGAAACGATTGGCTCACTTCAGTCCAGACATCTGTTTCCTCATTCCAAATGCCCTAATCCCAGAGCATCAGGGAGGTCTGACCTGGACGAGCTTGGGTGCATTAATTGAACGAGGCTCTCTCTGACAGAAAGACTGTGGCAGCCAGTTTTGGGGGGGGGAGAGCAGGTGGGAGGGGGCTTGGGTAAGAGAGAGGATCGTGAGCTAGGCAGGTGTGCCCTTCTCTGGGATCCGTCAAGAAGCCCACCTCCCTCGCCGGCTTCTTGCCTCCAGGCTGGGCCCAAGCCCATTTCTCTTCCGGGAACTTTTTAAAAAATTATACTTTATTGATTATGCTATTATAGTTGTCCCAATTGTTCTCCCCTCACCCCCCTCCACCAAACAATCCCCACACCCTCAGGCAGTCCCCCACCCTTGTTCATGTCCATGGGTCTTGTGTGTAAGTTCTTTGGCTGCTCCACTTCCTATGCTGGATTTTATATCCCCATGGCTATTCTGTAACTACCTATCTGTATTTCTTAATCTCCTTGCCTCTTCTCCCATTCCCCTACACCCACCTCCCATCTGGCAACCATCAAAATGCTCTCTGTATCCATGATTCTGTCTCTGTTCTTGTTTGCTTAGTTTGTTTTCTAAATTCAATCGGTTTTTTTCCCTATGAGAACTAGATTCTTTTTACTGATCTCAGATCTTGCTTCTCAGTTTTTTTATCTCTATCATCGATTACATTTTCTCTATAGAGCATCTTCTTCCTCTGTTTTTTATTTTTCTTTTTTTCCTCCTTTTCTTTCCTTGCTTCTATTTAATTCTTGTTCAAGTACAGTTTTCTGTCTTATATTCCCAGCCCTGCCCGCCCCCCGCCCAGTGCTCCCCACCTCCCTCCCTTTTCTGCCCCCAACCCTTAGTTATTGTCCATGTGTCCTTTATACTTGTTCATGTGAGCCCATCCCCTTTTCCCCTGTGATTCTCTCCCCTCTCCCTTCTGGACCCTGTCAGCCTGTTCCGTATTTGAGTGTCATTAAATTCAATTGTTGATAGATATGTATTTATGCCACTTTATTGTTCATAGTTTGGATCTTCTTCTTTTTCTTAAATAAGTCCCTTTAACATTTGATATAATAATGGTTTGGCAATGATGAACTCCTTTAGTTTTTTATTGTCTGGGAAGTTCTTTATTTGCTTCCTGATTCTAAATGATAGCTTTGCTGGGTAGAACAATCTTGGCTGTAGGTCCCTGCTTTTCATAACTTTGAATAATTCTTGCCAATCTCTTTAGCCTGCAAAGTTTCTTTTGAGAAATCATCTGATAGTCTGATGGGGGCTTTCTTGTAGGTAACTAAGTGCTTTTCTCTGGCTGCTTTTAAGATTCTCTCTTTATCTTTAAATTTTGGCATTTTAATTATGATCTGTCTTGGAGTGGGCCTCTTTGCATCCATCTTGTTTGGGACTCACTGTGCTTTCCAGACTTGCATGTCTATTTCCTTCACCAAATTAGGGAAGTTTTCTTTCATTACTTTCTCAAATAGATTTCCAATTTATCGCTCTTTCTCTTCTCCTTCTGGCACCCCTATGATGTGAATGTTGGAATGCCTGAAGTTGTCCCAGGGGCTGCTTACACTATCCTCATTTGGCGGGGCGGGGGTTGGGGGNAAGTTGTCCCAGGGGCTGCTTACACTATCCTCATTTGGCGGGGGTGGGGGGTGGGATTCTTTTTTCTTATTGTTGTTCTGATTGGTGGTTTTTCATTCCTATGTTCCATATCACTGATTTGATTCTCAGTTTCATCCACTCTACTATTGTTTCCCTGCAAGTTGTTCTTTATCTCAATTAGTGTATCCTTTGTTTCTGACTGGATCTTTTATGCTGTTGAGGTCCTCACTAAGTTCCCCGAGCATCCATCCTTATAACCAGTGTTTTGAACTCTGCATCTGATGGATTGCTTATCTCCATTTTGTCTAGTTCTTTTTCTGCAGTTTTGATCTGTTCTTCCACTTGGGCCATGGCAGCCTCCCTGTGTTTGTTTCCGTGTATTAGGTAGAGCTGCTATGACTTCTGCGGGGAGTGTTTCCTCCCTCCTTCTTGCCCATATATGCCTTTCTCTCATGCATCCTTCAGGCCTTGATGGTGAACCCCACTTCCTCCCAGAAATTTCTCTGACCCCAGACTAGGTTAGGGACCCTGCTATGTACCTCCAGGGACCCCCCACACCCCTAAAAAACAATCCACACCCAAGCAGCCTTTTTCCACTCTGATTCCCCCACAGAACTAAGCCCAGTGTCCCAGGGCATCCCATGAAAACAATGAGGCATCCTGGGGACAGCTGAGAAAGACTCACTCAGATCATGCCTCTTCTTCGGGGCAGCTCTCTGGCCAGAAAAGCCTTGGGGCTTACTTGCCCGCCTCCCTGGTGGGCTGTGAGCCTCTGGAGGACGAGACCACTGTCTCTTCTGTCTCTTCTCCTGCTGTTTCCCAGGTGCCCAGCTCAGGGCACTCAGCAGGTGCTCAGCGAGAGCTATTGAATGAAATGCCACTGTTCGATTCTTCAAGCTACTGACCACTCGGCAAGTGGCCGGGCAGCCCCCACTCTGTACCTTTCCCTCTCTGGTGTCCTGTGGAGAAACTGAAGAGAGGACAAAAGGGACAGCTTCCTTCACTGCCTAGCACCAAGATCCCACACCACATGCCTGGCGACAGCCTCACCTGCTCAAGAACCTTCAATAGCTGCCCACTTGCTTGTGGGAGAAAGGAGGAAAAAAGGCTGGGAAGGCAATTTTTTTTCTTGTGTATCAGACACTGTGCCAGACGCCTTTCATGTGCAACCTTGCCTCACCCTTCCTGTCCCTGAAAGGTAACGTGTCTGTGGGAAGCAGCCTCAAAGATGGCCCCAGGGACTCCCCATTCACCACCAGGCAATCATGCCCTTCCTCTTGTCATCCCCCTCCCCCAAGTGTGAAGAGGATTAGCAACTAGCTTCTAACAAATGGAAAGCAGCAGAAGTAACGAGCATCACTCCTAAGACTGGGTTACAAGATGCCTTCGGCCTCCGTCTTGGTTACTCTTGCTTGCCCCTCCAGGGCTGCTCCGTCTGGGGCAGCCAGGGGCCATGTCGTAAGGTGACCCCGAGCAGAAGCCCACGCAGGAAGGACCGAGGACTACCAACTGCTCAGGGAGTCAGCTTGGAAATGGGCCCCGGCCAGGCAAGCCTTCAGGTGAGGGACCACAGCCTGGCCAATGACTTGACAGCAGCCTCACGAGGCAGGAAGCTGGAGACACCCATCTAAAACGTGTCAAGACCCCTGACCACAGAAGCTATGAGACCATTAAATGTTGTTTTAAGCCACTACATTTTGGGGTAATTTGCTACACAGCAATGGAAAAGTTACACAGCGATGTAGTATCGATTAGTCCCATTTTATAGATAAGGAAACAAGCTGAGAGAGGTAATGAGCCGCCTAGGGTCACACAGCGAGCAGGCAGTGGGCTGGTTCTGGACTCATGTCTGTCTCCCTGTGCACATGTACTACCGGGCCCCCGCTAGCTGGCCAGCACATTCAATGCCTCTCCTGTCCGTGATCCCTGCAGGCCCTGTGCAGGGACCCTTGTCATTTAGGGACGAGGCCATCTAGGCGCCCCATCATCACCCCAGAGTGTCTGGCTGTGTGCACAGCAGGTCCTGCTGCTCCCGGGGAGACTGAGGTCATTCATGACAACACGGTGAGCAAAGGAGAGAGGCAGGGAGAGGGCAGGACGGGCACCCTCCTGGCCTCCCTCATCTCCACGCTGAGCTGCCCACTCTCACTCCCTCTGCGACATCCCAGTCTTGGACATTTCCAGCAGCCAGCTGTGTGAACATGCGTGCCTCCCACCACCCTCGCTGCTGGGAGGGAACCAGCCCTCCTCTTCCCACTCTCCCACCCAACCCCAAGATTCCAGAAGGGGATTCCAGATGAGAACTATTTTGGGGTCAATTCACAGAGCCTGCCCAAAGCCCCTACCCAGGCCAGGCCCAAGAGAATGCCAGGGAACGTGTCTCAGTCACATAAATGCACACACCCTGCTGACATCACCTTTAGCTCCCCTTATACAAATCCAAGCTCACTCATGTGTACATACACTCACAGCCAGTGTGTGGGCCTAGCAGCAGACAGAAGCACCCAGGGAGTATCCTGTCCTGGGGCCCCCAGGGCTGACAAGGCAGGAACGGGAGTCCTGGTTCTTGATGGCAATCCAGTAGGTGCATGTCATGTGTACCCTCACAAGTACACAGAGGCCTGGAGTTTACGGAGCGCTTACTGTGCTGCCCCTACACCCACCAGCTCACGCAGTCCTCCCTACAGCCCTTCAGGGTGAACCTCATCACCCCCCATTCACCAAAGAGTGCACTGAGACTCAGATGAAGGAACAGGCCAGTAAGCCTGGAACGGCATGCACTCTCACGGCGAACACCTGCCCACCTGCCCCTTCCTCTCCAACCTTGCCTGATGTGAGGTCTCAGGCCTCACATCTTCTGAAGTGCTCCTGATGGCTCCACCTCATCTGCCTCTGCAGGCCACCTGCAGCTCCAGCTGCCGTATGGTCCAGAGGCCCAGGGCTTCTACCTCACCCTCTGCCCTCTGACCCACTGACCACACCGCTGCTGGTGCCCGCTGTGTTCCCGGCACTCGCTGGGTTGAGAGAATAGAGATGGATCTGCCTGACCCCTGCCCTCCCACAAGCACAAGTGGGGGTGGTGCGAGTGTGTGCTTATGTTCACAGACACACCTGCCAGGCCCACCTTGGCCTGAGCCTCCAGAGCTGCTGCCAGGAGACAGGCAGCTCCTGCTGTGCTAGTCCCAAGACTCCGAAGTCCACCTGAAGCCCTCTCCCCTGCCACTGGTCTGAGGGTTAAGGAACCCGAGGGGAGGCAGGGGGTCAGCTGCAGAAGGGCAAGGCCTGGCTTCCCCTCTGAACTGCCATCCACTTCCTTCTAGGTCACAGCAGCCCCCTCTGGGACAGGACAGCGTGGGAACCTGCACCCCAGCACCTAGGGTCTGTTTGCCCAGAGATGAACCTGGAGGTGATGTACGCCCGGGTGCATCGGTACGCATCATCCACCCATCACATCAACCCCTCAGCCGCCGGCCACTTCCTTGCCCTGGGGGGAGCGTTGGGGGGCGAAAAGGAGGAAGGGGAAGGAAAAGGAAGGGAGGGGAGCCCTCCCAGTATCGTAGCTGCCTCCCTCTGTGCCCTCCCTAACCCCCCTACTGCCCTCAAGATGGGGGAGCTCTGGGAATCTGCCCAATGAAAGAAATCAAGCGTGTAAGTGCCCAAACCGTTTTCTAAATGGGAATTAATTTCTCCCATGGGTCCCCTGCCAGGCTGGCCCCAGAGGTGTAGCCCGGCTCCTTAGCAGCAGCCCCACCACACACACCCACACGACTCCCTGACATCTATGGAATGACAAGGACATGTCACAGGCAGAGTCCCACAAAGGAGGCTGCTCACACGTGGAAACTCGGACAGGACAACACTCAACCCTTCCAGACTACACAGATAAATACACGTCACACAGAGAGGCCTAAAACAGACACATGCCCTGTAGACACCAGACACACAGCCAGCCAGACGCGTCTGCAGCCCTCCACACGCACACAGACATGGCACGGGGTCGCTCTCTGTCACCTCCCCCTCACCTCGCACTGTAACCCAGCAACCCAAAATGTTCTGCTGAAGGAAACTAACTCCTGAGGCCCACAGGGAGGAAACAACCAAAAACGGCACCACCATGTCCCCAGCAGGCAGGCTGTGGGCAGAGAGCCCCAAGAAAGGACTGGTCCCCTGCATCCCCCCTGCAACCCCCAGCTCACCTCCCAGAAGGAAGTGAAACCGGAGCCACTGGGATGTGCACAGATATGGGTGGACCTGGGGGGAGGGACATGTGAGGACACGCATGCAGGTGTGGGCACAGGCAAAGCCCTTCCCTACAAGCCCCAGCTGCCGTCTCCGACTCGTGTTGATGGCAGCCGAGTCAGGGGCCAGGGCCAGCTTAGCAGGGACCCAGACTGGGGACAGTGATCCTGGCAAGGAGATGGGGGCCAAAGCAGATGGGCCATTGGTACTTGCCAAAGGCCACCTAGCCTGGATGGCCCAGCTCCTAGAGTCCTCAACACACGTAAGCTATCCTGTCCCTGGGGGGAGAGGGAAGGAAGGTGACCCTGGCCTCAGAATGCCTTTCTGAGCCCTCTGGACCTGAGTTAGGCCCTCATATTGTCCATGTAATGCTCCCAGCCATCCCAGGAGGAGGGCACTACAGTCAACTTCATTGACGGAGGGGAAAGCCGAGGCTCAGGGAGACACTGCCTTCACTACAATATGTCTACCTACTCCAGTGCATGAGCTCTTGATGGCCAGATGCCACCCGGAGAGGGGTCTTGGGGTCCCCATTCCCCTCTGAAGTCTGTGCTCCAAGGCAGCTGGAGGACGGTGGGCTGCATCCTAAGCCTGTTCTGAGGGCCTCTCAGTCCTTCCCAGGCCACGGGCTTGCCCAAGTCTGACTCCAGTGGAAAATGCCGGTCTGCCTCAGACCTTGTGCCAACAGGCCCCGCTGGGGCCAATGGGCCTGAGAGGAGCCCCCGCCCCATGGACAGGCAGGGCCAGGGCTAGGTCAGCCAGTCCGAGTCTCAGGCCAAGGCCCAGGCACTGGCATTGGCCCTGGCTGGCTCCGGATTATGTGTCTTGCAGGGCCTTCCATCTGTCACTTACCGCTCCAGGCCAGGACAAAATTCATTTCCTTTTAGGAGAGCCAATGATTTGCTTTTCCCATGTCTCCTTCCCTGACTTTTTCTTTTCTAATTAGAAATTACTCTCTCAAAGTCCAGAGCCTAGAGGAGAGAAGCCACCTGGTCGCCAGTCCTGGCCACGGCTTCCTACTCCTTCTTCCTTCCTGGGCCTTTGCTGGTGCCTCAGCACCACAGGACTCAGCAGATGGAGGCTGCCCCATCCCCTAGTGCCCTGTCCAAGGAGGGAGGTGGGCCCAGGAACTGCCCAAGGTCAGCCCTCCCCGTCCTGGCACCAGGCAGCTTTACAGGAACCCCAGCTCCTGGGTATGGTGCCACAGCAGCCATATCACTCCCCCAGAGCCCAGCACTCGGGCCAGGTGCGTGAGGGGACAGGAGCTGGGCACACAGGAGCCCTGTGAATAGGGAGCCAACCCACACTCCCCCGTTACCCCTTCACCCACTTGCCAGTCTTTTCTGTCTGACTATGGACATGAACCCCAGGGTCAAAAGTTCCCTGACCTCCCCAGCAGAACACACGCTGTGGGCAACTGTGACTTGCACACCCATGTGCTTAGGCACCAGCTGGCCCAGGCACACACCCACAGATACCTCCAATGCACACTTATGAGCAAAGACACATGCGTTCACTCATGCACACTTGTGTGTGCCCACACATCTCTCCACAGCTCCTTCACGGAACTCAGCGCCTCCCAAGGCCCACAAACAGGTCCCCCCAGCTGTCAAACCACTTGGCCCCAGTCCTGGGAAAGAGGGGTATGGACATCCCGGACCTCATACCCCACCTGGGGGCTTGTCAGCACCTGGGGAGATAAGAGGACAAGGACACTTTGTGGGGAAACTCAGCTACTCGACTTTCTACTGGTTGCCAGGGAAAGCCCTCCTCTGCCTGCTCTTCCCGACATCCCAGTTTCTGCCATCCAAAGGAGACCCCCAAGGGGCAAAGAGGCAGGAGGATGATTGTACCTTCAAGCCCCCGTGCCTCTCAGGCCCAGCCTCCCCAGGTGGTGCCCAGGCAGGTTGGGGGTCGGCATGTCCCCAGGCATAAGCTGGGGCCTTACCGTGGAGGGTGCTCCGGGTGATCTGTCCCCCCATCACAGGCAGTGAGCAGCACAGCCACCTCCGTTTGGCTAGCAGGCCTCGTCACCAAGCCGCCCTGGCTGCCGGTTCCCCTCCTCCTGCCCCCTCTCCTCCCCGGCGGTTGGCAGCCCGCATGGCAGGGCTGAGCCTGCCCCTCCCGTGCTCCCTCCCGCACAGGGCAGGCAGCGCCTGGCCACACAGGCACACACACCCTGGTGGCCCGCTCACCGCTGCCTCTCAGCTTCCACCCACTCCCAGAGCCTCCCCCGCCTCCCAGCGCTGGTACAGGCAACGGATCTGTCATGTTTATTTACATAAGGAGGAGGAGACTGGAGGCTTCCTGAAATAGCCAGCTCCAGAAAGCACTGGAGATGCCCTGGCCTGAGCGCGCGCACACACATGCACACACACTCCCCATCACACACCTCACCCCCCCACACACAACCTCACCATTTACTGAGGCCTTCAGCGGTTGGTATGTCGTTGCGCACCTACCAAGTGCAGATATCCAGGATGCAGTGATGCCGTGGTGGGCAAACAGACATGGCCCCTGCCCGCAAGGGGCTTACAGTCTGGCTAGTGGAGCTCAGTAACAAGAAGCTGACCCTGCTTCTGTCTTCTTCCAGGCTTTGCTGCAAGTGTCCTAGGAGTATGACCCCCTTTGGACTCCACGGGCTGAATGATGAGGTCTCTGTTAGTGTTACTATCAATAGGTACCCTTATTATTATTATTATTATTATTATTATCTTACAGATAAAAACGTTGAGATAAAGAGGTGACCTACCTAGAAGGTGGCAGGGCTGGGATGCAAATGCAGGAAGTCTGGTACCAGGATCCACACTTCTACACCCACACCAAACTTCCCCGTTGATCACAAACATGCACAAGCATACACCAATACGTGTAGACCACACGACCCATCGACGCCATGTCACATGTGTACACACTGACATGGGCTCATGAGCACTCGCGAGCATTCACCATTGTACACATTTTGCCACCCACTGTCACCAGACACACACTCATCCGACACACACACACCTTGAAATGTACACACTCAGCACACACCCATTGCCACAGATGACACAGTCTCTGGAGAAATCTTGAGATGAGGGTCCCGTCACCCCACACTCAGGGCAGAGGGAAGGGCGCAGACAGGGAGGGCAGAGGGCAGTGGGAAGGCCGGCCCCTGCAGCTCTAGGCAGGCACACTGGGGCCCAGGCACAGTCAAAGCAGTGGGCGCCGTGCCCTGAGCACTCACTGTGCACCAGGCACCACATGCGCAACCTAATTTATACTCCGGCTGCGGGGACCACTGCTCCGTCCATTTTACAGAAGAGAAACTGGGGGCTCTGAGACGCTCAGGAACTGGCCTGAGGTTCACCAGCAGGGCAGAGGCAGAGGCAGGGCTCAAGCCCAGGTCTGCGGGCCAATATCAGGAGAGAGTCCCCGGCTCTCTGCAGGACAGGGTCCTCTCCCAGGAAAGCAGGACAGCTACCACCTTCCAGGCCCTGGCCAGCCCCAGCCTCTGTCCTCAGGCTTCAGGACCTGGATTCCCAGAGAAAGAACCGTCTAAGGAAGGAAGGTCAGGAGGCGGAGAGTGGAGGGTGCGGAAGAAGCTACAAGAAGGATGCGGGCTGCCCCTATCAGATGGAACTCAGCGGCCTGGGCAACTGGGAGGGGCTGAGCTAACCACATTGCACACGTTAACTCGTTCAGTCCTCACACCAACCCTAAGACATAGATTGCATTTTATACTCATCCTATAGATGAGGAAACTGAGGCAAAAGAGCCCGCTCTGGAGGCTGTTACTGCAGCAGCAGAGTCAACCCCCCTTGCTCCACCTGCCTTTTAATGCACCCCTGGCTGGGCCCTGTCCTGCCACGCCCTCCAGGGGCCAACCTGGTCTTCCCAAACTCTCGGCGCTGGTCACACCTCTTCTGGGAAGCCTCCCCAGGGCCCCGAACATAGGGTAAATCCCCCTTCTTGGAGCCTGTCTCTCCTCTGAGGCCAAGCTATGCTTCTCCCAGGTACCTCTCAACAATTCAAGCTGACCAACATTTTTGAGCACCTACCATGTGCCAGACACTAAGCTACACACTGGGGACGCAGTGATGAGCAACCACAGGCCCTGCTCTCATGGACTCAGAGTCCAGAGGGAAGGAGACGCTCATGGAGGAGCCCCCTTGAGGAACACCAGCATGGTCCTGGAACAGCATTCAGAAACAAAAGAGTAAGGTTCTGGGGGACTCAGCGTCGGCTTTCCCGAAAGGCAGTGGTGAAGCAGAAGTAGGCATGTCTGTGTGTATGCAGGCAGATTGAGGGGAGAAAGCTCCAGAGAGTGAGCACGGTATGTGCAAAGGCCCTGTGGCTGGGGCGAGCCCCACACCTCTGGGAAGCCAGGTTGCTATGGCTGCAGCAGGGACGCAGCGGGATCCTGGGGAAATGCTCAGATGGCCAGCCAAGGTGGGTTGGAGACATAGCAGGCGGGCCCCAAAGAGCAGGGTGAAGAACTTGGCCTGTTTTCTGAGAGCAACAGGGAGCCCCTGACAGGTTTCAACAGGAAGACAACAAGACCAGACTGCATTTCTGAAAGGTCACCATGCCATCTGGCATGGAGAATGCATGGGAGGAGGCAAAAGACACCAGGGGAGAAAGCAGTGGCAGCCGGTGGGTCGGGCCTGCACCTGACTTGCCTGACTCTGTGAAGGCTCTCCTCGGGCCCAGTGTCATGCCTACACAGAGCAGGTGCCCAGAAATATCTCACAGATGGAACTGATGGCACTGAATTTTCCAGAAACAGGACTGGGGGAAGTAACCAAGCAGGGATGGAGGCAGGGTGAGGGTTCAGCTAACCCGGACTCCTTCAGGTGGGCGCAGCCTGGCCACTGGAGTGAGAATGGAGTATAGGATGGGATGCAGCCTGTGCAGCCCCTGGGCCTTCACACCACCACTGTCTACAGGCCTTTACCGGCAGACTTCCTTAGGTCCTGTTTGCCATGAGCCACTGCCCCAATTTAAATAGGAAGTGGAACTGTCCTGTGTCAGAGGGTCCCCTCATCACCTCCCCAGAGCAGTGTCCAGGCCTCTACAGGTGCTGTGGCAGCCGACACGGCACCCCTTCTCTGCTTTATTGAGGAATCTCGTCAAACTTCATTTGGCCAAAGAGCTCTGTGACTAAAAGGGGTGAGAGCACCTCTGACCTGCATCATTCCCTCATTCATTCATTCATTCATTCAGTTTTCACGGAATGCCAACTCTGGGCCTACTGGTGAGCAAAACCCAACTTCCACCCTTCAGAAGCCAAGCAGGAGCCATGCTGGGATCAAGGCAGGAGGCTCCTTTGGCGCTGGCTGAACCATTTCAGTGCTCTGTTCCACAGAAAAGGAGACGGATGAAAGGCTATGAAAGGAGGGAAAGGGAGTGAAAGGAGAATGGAGACTCTACAAGCAAATCTGCGGGAGAAGCTGTGAGCGCGACCATTTACTAAACACTTAACCATGCGCCCGGCACCATGCTAAGTATTTCACACATATAATCGCACCCAACCCCACAGCATCCTTGCAGGGGTGTAATCACACCCACGCTGCAGGCCACAGAACTGGGGCTCAGAGAGGTTCAGTGAAGGCAAGGCAAGCTGGGGTTCAATCCCAGACCTGTCTGACATGAAAACTCACACTCCAGACCAAAAAGGCCAAAGGGCAGGGAACTTCTTGCTTGGGAGAAAGAAAACAAGGGGATAATGGATCTTGTTTTTCAGGAACCAGAAAGGTTCTAGGTAAAGGCAGAGCCTAAGGGTTTTCCAGGGCACAGAGCGTGCCATCCCAGGGGTGGAGCGTAAATGAAGGCAGGAGACACTGCGGACTGGCGTAGGACTGCACTTCCTGTCCACTAACAGGTGCTGTATCCTGGACACCTTGCAGAAAGCAGACCGTCTGAGAGTAGGGTGGAGGGGGCAAACTATTATGCCTCACGGCCCATGGGCAGAAAGCAGGGCTGGGTAGGCCCCTGGGGAGCACTGGGGTCGACCGAAACCCTGCCAGCCTTCAGAGAAACCCTCCCTTTCTGGCGACCCCCTCCCAGCTGCACCTGCTCTCTGGCCCCATCCAGGGAGCCTCTGCGCCCTCCGCTCCCTGAACCCATTCAGCTCCCCAAATCCTCCCACCATCAGGCTCGTCCTCTTCCTGCCACCTCTTGTCTGCCAACCCCTCTCCCTCTCGGGGGCCGACTTGGTCTCCATGGTGGGCTACCCAGCCCCACGGTCTCCTCACCAAGTCCTTTCTCACCCGTGTCCCCAGAGGCCCAGCACCTGTAGCCCCAGGCCGAGCCTACGGTCTTAGAACTCAGTCAGGGCAGACCCAGCGACTGCAGAGCGGAACACGAGACAAGTTCACTGGACAACAGAAACCATCGGAATTAGAGACGCCAGGTCTCTGAGGGAAAGGAGCCTCAGGGGAGCACTGGGGCCTGGCTAGAGGGGCTGGGAGGGTGTGTGGTCCTGGAGCAAGGCTCACAGTCTGTGTCCTGCAGAGGACTGTCCACCACCTGTACCTGTTCGGCCGGAATGGAGTGTGTCTGCGTCACAGCGAGCAGAACCGTGAGAAGCAAGCGGAGATCCCTGAGGAAGGAGAGTTCACGCTGATGGACGGGAGGCTCTTCTCTACCTGCTCATCTGTCAGCAGCCTGCCCCCACTGCACACGAGGGATGGCTCTCTGGCCTTCCAAACGGACTCCCTTACTGGGAGATGTGGGGATCGAGGCTGTTGTGGACACCGACTTGGCCCGGGACCCATCCGAGATGTGCTGCACCGCTCCTGCGGCGTGACACGGGGGCCGGCGGTGAGGGGCCCCTGCGCCCGCGGGGACGGACTGTGCAGGGCGAGCCCTTCCGCTCCTGACTGGACCCCCACTCCCGCTCTCTGCCCTGTGTCTCTGCCACGGCCGGCTGAAGGAAGCAGCCTACCTCTCCCCTCAGGAGACCGTCTGCCTGCCCCTCCAACCCCTGGAGCCCCCAGGCAGCCCTCCCTGGTGCCTTCCCCATCACCTCCAAACCAGGCCCTCTCTCTAGTTTTATCCTCTACCAGACACTGTGAGAAATACAAAATAAACTTGTTGTCATCCTCAAAAGGGGGGTGGGGGGCATTGGGTTCAGCCACTGCTTCCAGGCAGGCCAAGAAGTAATGTACCCATTTTCTAGGTATAGTGAGGAGACCTAGTCCATTGTAGATTTTCCCATGGTCACACGGTGCGTAGAGGATAAGGAGGACTCGAACTCATGGATGTCATCCGGTGCTTACCATGACATACAGGTCAGGGCATCAGAAGGCATGGAAGACAAGGCTGGAAGGGGAGGGGACAACTTCTCTTTATAGGTGGGCAGAGGGACCTGGCATCTGGAGCAGTCCATACAGGGAAGTCGGGGAGGGGAGGGGAGGTGGCCCTGCTTTGGGAGCCGGGAGAGAGCTCCTGGTTGGGGCCAGCCGTGTCTTTCTCATCAAGAACAAGGGCGGATTTGATTGAGCTGATGACTCACCTGGCATGTGGGACTTAAGGCTGGGCTGCCAGGGCCACTGTCCCTGCCCTGTTAGACTGGAGATTGGGGGGCGGGGAGCCCACCCTTCCAGAGCTTCCTCTTATGCCTAGAACCAGGACAAGAATGGGAACTGCTGCCTGGAGTCCGAAGAGAGAGATACGAGCATGGAGATGAGGACATGACCACAGAGAGACAGAACCTGCGCTGCGTGCTGCAGGGCCACTGGACCCAGGGAGCCCACAGGGCGTCCTCTGGGGCTGGGACAGGTGCCCCAGCAGTGACAGCTGCCAGCCGCCTGGGATGATGGGAATACAACAGGTGTAGAGGCAGGGGCGGGGACTGAAAGGGAATCTGAGAAAACAGCCTGGAGTTGGGCACCCCTCCCAGGCCGTGGGGCCTGTGCCAGGCAGCCCATTCTCAGACCTTCCCAGACACAAACATACCTACTCCTGCTCGCCAGGTCGGGGCCTCAGGGTCCCCCTGGCCGACCTGGACAACGCAGGGGTCACATCCACACCAGGCAGAAGGGACAGAACGGGGAAGAAAGCAGGTTTCCATCCCCAGGACAGTGTGTGCCAGTCAGAGCCCGCACCCACAGAGCCCCCATCTGGAAGCAAACATTTGCCTGTGATAAGATCTGTGTCTCTGGCCAGGAGGGTGGACAGATGTGCCCACCCCATCCTGGTGGAGGTTGGGAGCTCTGGTCCTGAGGTCAGAGAGGCAAGCTCTACTGTCACATGATGGGGCAAGCCACTGAGCTTCTCGGAGGCCCGGGGCTTGGTTCAACAAATAGCAGTAACCATTGCTGCTGATGTTGTTGTCCAGAGACTTAGAGAACCCGGGAAACAGGGTAGAACCTACCGGGGCTAAGATCACCGGCCCCACCCCAGAGAGGACTGACTTGGGATCCCGGATATGAGTACAGCACTAAGCACAAATGTTGCGCCAAGGAGAGGGGAGGGAGGACCGGCTTCAAGTGATAGTGCCTGTCTCCATCATGCTGCACATTTGCTCACTTAACTTGCACCGGCCACACTGTTCTAGGCTTTGCATATGTTATCACGTGTGCCTTACATGCAAATGCCATTCCAGGGTGCTAGGCAACAGTGAGTTCTTCTAAGGAAGCATATTAAACACCGCCCCTTGTCACCTGGTTAGTGCTCTGTTTTGGGGGGGTAGGCTGAACTTTAAACTTGAAGCCAGCCCTTGTCTCAATAGTCACAAGTGATAAATGATCTAAATTATAACCTTGCTGAGGAGGATCAGGCAGTGATGCCCGATGAGCCATTTATGGGGCAGGTAAGGTAGAGAGATGAGGAGACCCAAGGTGATGCAGGGGACAGCCAGGACACATGTCCTGGAGCAGGACATGAGCCTTGTCCATCGTCCATCAGAGACGAGTAAACACAGCTGACTGATCCTGCAGGGCAGGCTGGATTATGAAGAAAGCTGGCAGCTGAGAGCAGGTTAAATCCCTCCCCAGCCATCTCTCTCCCTCCCTCCCTCTCTCTCCCTCTCTTTCTCTCTCTCTCTCTCACACACACACCCCCTCAGAAGGCTTGGCCAGGGCCCTTGGTGTTCCCCTCTTCTGCTGCCCAGACCCCAGCCAGCCGAAACCTCCCCGAGGATGAGAGCCCCGCCTCACTTCACCCCACCCTCCCACCTCTGAGGAATCAGCTTCTATGACCCCCCTGCCTCNGTCACCTGGTTAGTGCTCTGTTTTGGGGGGGTAGGCTGAACTTTAAACTTGAAGCCAGCCCTTGTCTCAATAGTCACAAGTGATAAATGATCTAAATTATAACCTTGCTGAGGAGGATCAGGCAGTGATGCCCGATGAGCCATTTATGGGGCAGGTAAGGTAGAGAGATGAGGAGACCCAAGGTGATGCAGGGGACAGCCAGGACACATGTCCTGGAGCAGGACATGAGCCTTGTCCGTCGTCCATCAGAGACGAGTAAACACAGCTGACTGATCCTGCTGGGCAGGCTGGATTATGAAGAAAGCTGGCAGCTGAGAGCAGGTTAAATCCCTCCCCAGCCATCTCTCTCCCTCCCTCTCTCTCCCTCTCTTTCTCTCTCTCTCTCTCTCACACACACACCCCTTCAGAAGGCTTGGCCAGGACCCTTGGTGTTCCCCTCTTCTGCTGCCCAGACCCCAGCCAGCCGAAACCTCCCCAAGGATGAGAGCCCCGCCTCACTTCACCCCACCCTCCCACCTCTGAGGAATCAGCTTCCATGACCCTGCTGCCTCCTTCCCTCCCCGGGTCTGGCTCACTGAGGGATGGTAGAGCACAGGGCCACCCAACTTGGCCCCCACCTCTGCTCCCTGGCCTGGCCTCCTGCCTACCGCTGGGCCTCTCACTCCAAAACTTGGGCTCAGACATTGGGCCTGGGGGACAGAAGACAGTGAGGGTGCTCTTCCCTGTAGGGCCAGGCTCTAGGGCCGGGGCACCCCCGTGATCCAGCAACACCGTCTCCTACACATTGCCACCTTCAGCGTGTGCCTACACAAGGCGCTGCCTAGGGGGCGGTTAAGAGCGGGCTCTGGAGTCACATGCCTGGGTTCAAATCCCAGTTCTAAGCCTGAGTAGGTGCCTTCTCCTCTTCGGAAACACGGGGCTGGTCTGCTGGGGGATGGGACACGCTCACGCTCGCAATGTGCTCGGGCAGTGCAGGAGGCATAGCCAGTGCCAGGTCCGTGGTCGGGCTGTTGATGAGATACCTTCCTGAACTCGATACCGAGGCCCAAGCGTCATCTGAGCTCCGGGAGCCGGAGCTGTACCCCACACACGTGGCCGAAGGGCGAGCAGGAATAACACAGCAGGGAGCCAGCTACCAGAGGCCCCAAGACACAAACCTGCAAAAGCTCTGGAGAGAGAAAAGGGATGGCGGGTCCTTTTTAGGAGGGGTGCTCATCTTGGCTCTGAGATAGGAGCAAAGCTGAGCTTCTCACAGAGCAAAGGTGAGTGGCTAGCCTGAGATCCAGCCACCAAACTGTGCCAGCTCTGTGCCCACCACCCCGGGGACAGGACCTGCAGCACGGTGACACTGGCCTTGGTGGCTGCAGAGCCGAGAGTGGGAGCCCCAGGCACAAAGGCACCTGAGACTACTGGGGGCCATTCAGGGCCTCTCTGGGGAGGCCGGTGGCTCTTGTGACCACCAAGCTGCTGGGGTAACTCTGTGCCCTGCCTGTTGCTCCACCTCCAGCCCCGGGCCCAGGCTGAGCCCCTGACCCCAACTCCAGACAATTGCACACTGTGTCACCAGGAAGCCCCACAAACAGGGGCCCTTAGTGCCCAAAGGCCCGGGGACCAGGAGCATGCGGCTGGCTCAGTGGCGGCCTCCTCTCCCTTGGGAGCCAGAACTTGGGTGTGGCTGGCTGCAGGTGGCTGTTGGGACTGTGGTCCCCCTGCCCAAAAGACAGCCCAAGAAGGGCAGCCACCACAGGGTGACTGCAGTGACAGAAAACCCATGTTCCTCCCCGAGATCGTCCCATCTCCCAATTGGCACGTTCATCCACTGTTCCCACCTTCAGGTCCGTCTGTCCAGTAAGTAGCTCACTCAGGCTCCTCCCCAACAAGGCCACACCCCTCAGGATGATTCCCCCTTTCTTTCCTCACTCCAGCTGCAGGAGCCCAGGGTCAGGCAAGCTACCAGAGACCCCAGCAAAGCACAGGGTGGACTCTCCAGTATCAATGTCGATCGGACAAAGCCTTCCCTGGAATCAGGACTCCTGGGATCCAGGTAGGTCCTGCACCCACGGTCAAACTGGACCAAGGTGTGGGAAGGCCTGTTTGGGTCGGGGAGACTCAGGAAGAGCAGTTTCTTTAACTTCTGCAGAGGTTCCTCCCTCCCTGGGGTAGGCAGGGGGAGGGGGTCAGGACTCCAGGAAGTGGGTTTGTGAAGCTGTGTGAGAACAGGGACAGGCAAATAGGAGCAGAAGTTCTCCCCCAGGGCACCCCCTCCCTGTCTAAAACAAATGCCCCACCCCAACCTCAGCCCTGCCCAAACAAATTTACTTCTCCTACCCAGAGGAGAGCTCTATTCTCAGCACCAGTTAAGGCAGGTGGGCTACATTAGCCTTTGCTACATTGGCCTATTGTTACTAGTCCCGACCCCACCTCCATAATTGGCTGTATGACCCTGGGCCAGTCCTTTTCCTCTGTAGGCCACAGTTCCCACATCTGTAAAATGCAGGCACCAGACTCACACACCTCTAGCTCTGAACCAGGAGCTCCCCGGACCGGGGATGCGGAAGGTAGTCACTGGGGGAGAGGCAACCAAGAACCCTGCACTGCATGAAGCAGCAGCCCCCCCTTCTCAGCCCCATTCCACCAAGTTCTGGTGGGAAACCGAGGACAGGCCGGCACACTCTGAGCTGGGTGTCACTGCTTCTCAGTCCTCTTCCTGACCCCACCCAACGTGGGCCTCACCCCAAGGTCCCATGACCTGGTCTCTGCCTTCCGTGCTACCGGTCAGGCCAGAAGTCTGGGGTCAGCCTGGATTCCCCCACCTGAGCAGCCGCCGTGTCCGCCTCCAATTGGTCCCCTGGCTTCAAGCACAGTTCAGCCACCGGCATCATCCTGGTCTGAACAGCTCTCACAACAGGCTTCAGCCTCCCCTCCCCCTTCCTCAGGGCTGCCAGGCTGACCTGTCTGCCTGACAGATCCAGCTGGGTCACTGCCCCACAGTGGCCAAACCCCACCCTCCTCTGGGGAGCAACCAAGGTCTTCTGTGAACTGGCCTCAGCCCATGTGTCTGGCCTCACCTCCCACCCCAAGTACTGACACTCCATGCCTATGAACCACGTATGTCCTGGGACATGGCCACGTCACACATGTCCATGTCTCTTTGAAGACTGTTCCTCTGCCTGGATGCCCCCTGCCACACTGGTCACCTAAAACCCCCACCTCACCTTCACTGCTCAGCTTGGAGGCATCTTTCTGAGGTCCTCCCAATGCCCAGGGCCGACCAGCTTGTCCTTCTCCAAGGCACATCCAGCCCTCTGTGCCACCCCAGCCCTGCAGGGACGATAAGGGTCCCTGTCCCATTCTGGGAGCAGCTTGAGGGCAGATGGGTGTCTCTTTAGCTCCAGAGCCCCAGCACCCATCATGGCGGGCACTGGGTAGTGCTCAAAGCCTATTTGATGAGGAAAGCATGAAAAGGAGAGGAGGTGGGAGGAAGAGGGGCCAGAGCTGATGAGGGGTGGTCTTTACTTGGTCTGTTTCTGCCTCTTCTCCAGGCTCCAGGCCTCAGACCTGAGGGGACCCACCCAGCCATGATGCTCCAGGTCCCTGAGGACCCAGTGGTACCCAAAGGCAATAGGCCACCTCACCCATGACCTGACAGCCTCCTGGGTGGCCCTCCGTGTTCCCTCAGTACCGCAGGCAGCACCAGCAATGCTCACTCAGGCAGAAACAGCCAAGAAGTCAAGTAGCCAGGTGTGTCCCGGAACATGGAGGAACTACTGCCCTATCTGACCATCTTCCCCCAAGTCAGCGGGACAGTATTCACCAGCCCCCACCAGCCCCCACCAGCCCACTTCGGGATGCCAAGGCAGGGATGCTGGGAACATGTACCNAAAGGCAATAGGCCACCTCACCCATGACCTGACAGCCTCCTGGGTGGCCCTCCGTGTTCCCTCAGTACCGCAGGCAGCACCAGCAATGCTCACTCAGGCAGAAACAGCCAAGAAGTCAAGTAGCCAGGTGTGTCCCGGAACATGGAGGAACTACTGCCCTATCTGACCATCTTCCCCCGAGTCAGCGGGACAGTATTCACCAGCCCCCACCAGCCCCCACCAGCCCACTGCGGGATGCCAAGGCAGGGATGCTGGGAACATGTACCGGGCTCCTCCCAGCCTCTCCTGCATCAGGGCAGCAGGGGAGAGCCCCTCCAACTGGTCTACGTAAACCATTCACAGCAGCACACCCAAACCCACGTCATCCTAGAGGAAAAAGGCCTGCGGCTTCCTCATCTGTCATTGTCTGTCACCGTCCCTTCTCTTTCGGTTTTCCTTTTAATGGCAGAAAGCTGTGCTCAGGAGAAATCTCAACCCTGGCTGCTCCTGGCAACACAGACGCTAAATTTTCCTTCCAAAATGAAGGGAGAGGACGAGCAGCTCTCCTTCAGCTGTCAGTGACTGAGGGTTTGCAAAGTCTACAAACATCCAAGCGTTCAGTCAGTCTTCCCAGGAACTGCCGGAGGGAGCTATTGCCAGGCCCCATTTACAGATGAGAAAACCAAGGCTCAAAGAGGTGAAGTGACTTGCCAACACCGCACAAAACTAGTAGGTAACAGTAAGGGGCCTGTGGCTGATTCTCCAGCATCTGTTCTACTCTAAGATGATCATGGTTCTCTACCTTGGCTGTGCATTAGCATCAAGAAGGTGGTAAAACTACAGATGCCCAGCCTCCCTCCAGGCCAATTAATACAGAAACTCTGCGGGGAGGTGAGGCGGGCAGGCATGGGTGCTTCTAAAGGCTCTCCAGGTGGTTCTAATGTGCGGCAAGGGCTGCCGTCCTCCGATAGGAGCCAATCACAACGACTCCATTCCTCTGGCCAGTGATTGAGTCAACAATGGCCATGTGACCCACTTCTGGCCAATGGAACACAGTGGCAAATCTGCAGAGACCCCTCTGGGAAAGCTTTTCTGGTTCTGAGAAAAAAGCCCAAGACAGAGGCCATTCTTCCTTTCCATATTGTTGTGTCCAGCTGAGATTCCATGTCACCGCCAGTCCAGAAGAAAGCCAACCCACAGGTGGCGGAGCACAGAGATGGGAAGTACCCCATCCTTGACCCCACCTCAGAGCCCTGACTCACCCAGCCTTGAAACCACCCCCCACCCCTGGACTCCCTGCCATCTGAGACAGTGCAGCTCCTCCAGGTCCCCAGCGTTGGTTACCTGCAACGACAGCCCTGAGATGGCGGCAGTCACCCTCCTCCCCTTAGGTCTTCCACCCCGGGAAGCACAACTGTGTGGGACCCCCAGGGCTGCAGCTCTCGACCCATCCAGTGTTCGCTTTGGCGCCATGCTCCCCACAGCTGCTTCCCACTGCCAAGGACCAAAGGGGAGAGAGGGATGTTAAGGCGGCCGACTCCTGGAGCACGTGAGACTCCTCTGACCAGCAACTGTGGCTTGGGCTTGGGGACTCCCCAGAGGCCTTACCAAACTTGCCTTAGAATTGCCCTGCAGTCTAAAAGGTTCCACCAAGCCTCCTTCCTCCCTTCCCCGCCTCCCTCCCTCAGGGTCACACTGGCATTGAGGTCTGATGGCTCACCCAGCCTCTCAGCTTCCTCTCCGCTCTTCCTCATACGGGCATTTCCTCAAGTAATTTAAATAATTATCTATCCATCTGTTATCTATGTTCCATCTCCTTTTACCTACTTAACTGCGTTACACGTGACCCACCTGACACATGACCTTCATCACTTCAGGCCTGGACTGTCATGAGAGCCACCAGAGTGGCCTTCCCAGCCTTGAGTCCCCTCTACCCCACCCCCCAAGCCTTGCTACACAAACCGTGCTACTTCCCGACTCAGGAACCTTCAATCACCTATTTCTGACATCTCAAGTTTAATTTCCTCTGCCTTTCTTTACAGGCACTGCTCTCTTGGGACCTGCCCCACCGGCCAATGCTGGCACAAGACGGCAATTCATTCCTACTGTTTCCCTTACATCCCTGGAGGGCTTCCCCATGCGGGGCAATGCTGGCTGTTTTCAGGGCAGAAATGACTGACATGGCTTCTGCCCAATGAACACTGCAGCTTTGGTGCCAACTCCGCCCATTCCCACAGACGTTCCACAATGACAAAGCCACCCTCAGACGCCCTTTCCTCTACCCACCAGTGGAATATCTTACAAGAGAAATAGATTTTACACACAAACAAACCTCCATCAACAAGAAGTGAATCCTCTCAGACTGTTACAATAACGAAAATGATTATTATTCACAATAGTAACAATGTGAACAAGAGGACAATAAAGCTGAAGATGGTTGTGATATTGGAGAAGACAGTAGTAATGATGCAGATAAGTATGAAAAACAGGGATAAAAATATTCTAACACTATAACCTCAGTGATATAATTATATGTGCAGCAGAACGGACTTCCCCTTGACCCATTGCCATTTTAACCAAATTTCTTTGGAAATTGCATTTGGTTGCTAGTAACAGATACCAGAAACAAGATGAATTTTTAAACATATAGGGTGTTTTCTCTCACGCACAATAAAACTGCAGCAGCTCTGCAGTCATCAGGGACCCAGGCTTCTTTTATCGTGCTAATCCACATTCCACATGACACTTTGAGGTTGCTTTATGACCCAAAAAGGCTGCTGAAGCTCCAGCTACCTGTCCACATTCCAGGCAGGAAGCAAGAGGAACACGGAAAACCAAAATCAGAGGACACACACCAGCCAGCTGCCCCTCTTAAAAGGAGGCTTATGTGAAGTCTGCCCAACAATTCTGTTAATAATTTACATCTCAATGGCCAGAATGTCATCACATGGCTATACCAAGCTGCAAGAAAAGCTGAATATGTAGTCTTTTCATTGGACACATTGCCACTTCAAATAAAAACAGGGCCTCAGACATAATGATAAGCTCCGTTTCCTCCGAGAAACATCGTCACTGATGCTCATGGCACACAGAAGCTTCAGAGCTGGTGGGGTCTTCCCTGGTACCCCTGGCATAGCCTTCTGCTCCCCCAGCTGAACTGTATGCCCACATGACAAGCTGTCCCTCAACTTCTTTATGACTGGCTGGTGTTCCAGGAAACAATGTAGTTCATTTAACTATTACATATAAAACATCAAAAAGTCTCTTTTAAAAGAATAAAAAGACAAGCCACAGACTAGGAGAAAGCCTGCAAAACACATAGCTAATAGAGATTCCAGAATGTATAAAAACCTCTCAAAGCTCGGGGGGAAAAAAAAAGAAAAACCCAATAACCCGATAAAACACAAGTCAATGAGAAAGGAGGAAATCTTGCCATTTGCAACGAGGTGGACAAACACTGAAGGCATCACGCTAAGTGAAATAAGTCAGGCAGAGAAAGGCAAATACCGTATGGTATCACTTACGTGTGGAATCTAAAGGAGTCAAACTCAGAGACACAGAGTAGAGGGATGGTAACCAGGGGTTCGGAGTCGGGAAAACGGGACGACACTGGCCCAAGCCAGTGTCTCATGCACACTTCCGGTCATGAGATTAAAAAGTCTGGGATTCTAATGCACAGCACGGCAAGTACCATTGACAATACTGTATCACATACGTGGACGTTGCCAAGAGAACGGATCTCAAACGTTCTCACAGTAAATAAAGAAAAGGTAACTGTGTGGCTGGATGGAGGGGACAGTGAAGGACAGCAGTAATCGCTGTGCAGGATAAAATGCATCAAGTCCACACACCTGACCTCGCAAACTTGCACAATGCAATGTGTCAATCATCTCTCAATAAAGCTGGGAAAAGTTAACCAGCCTAAATTTCAACAGACATTTCACCAAAGTAGATAGACAGAAAATAAGCACATAAAAATGATCAATATCATTAGTCATTAGGGAAATACAAATTAAAACCATCATGAGATACCACTACATACCTATTAAAATAACCAAAATTAAAATGACTGACCATTCCAAGCATTGGTGAGAATGTAGAGAATCAGAACTCTCATTTTCCGCTACTGAAAATGTAAAATGGTACAACCATTTAAAACAGGTAGTTTCTTTAAAATTAAACATGTACCTACCATATGAGCCACTCATTCCAGTTTCTAAGCATTTACCCAAAAGAAAAGGAAATTCATATCCATCCATAGACTTGTGCACAAATGTTCTTGGCAACTTTATCTGTGATAGCGCACAACTGAAAACAATCCACAAGTCCATCAACAAGTGAAGAGATAAACAAATCATACATGTATATCACAGAATACCAATAAGCAATAAAAAGGAATGAGCTATTAACACACAGCACAACCTGGAAGAATCTCAAAATAAGTACACTGAGTGGAAGAAGCCAGAGGAAAAGAGAGTGCATTCTGCATGATTCCATTTGCACGGACTCTGAAAACGCAAGCTGACCTGCGGTGCCAGAAGGCACATCAGTGGTTATTTGGGTGTGGGGGCCGGGAGAGGGAGGAGTAGGAGAGAGGGATTACTAAAGGCAAAAGGAAAATTTTGAGGGTCACGTAGATGTTCCCTAACTTGACGGTGCTGATGATTTCACAGATGTATACACGGATCAAAACACATTAAATGTACACTATAAACTGCACAGTATATTGTATGTCAATTATACTTTGATAAAGCTACTTAAAAAAACATTAAATATGGAAAAAGAAGGAGTAGAAAAAGAAATGGTTGTTTCCGTAAAAACTGAGTTGAATCTCTTCTTCAAAAAACTAAAAACAGAATGACTGGGTGATCCAACAACTCCACTTTGGGGTATATACCCCAAAGAATTGAAGGCAAGGTCTCAACAGACATCTGTCCACCTGTGTTCAGAGCAGCATCATTCCCTACAGCCAAAGGGTAGAAACAATACCCAGTGTCCACCAACAGATGAATGGATAAATGCCAGTGAAAGAAGTTGAAGAAGACATAAATAAATGGAAAGATAGCTTGTATTCGTGGGTTGGAAAAACTAATATTGTTAAAACGTTTGTGCTACCCAAAACAAACTACAGATTCAATGCACTCCCTATCACTCCCTTCCAAGGGCATTTTTCACAGAAATAGAAAAGCAATTCCAAAATCGGTATGGTCTGTAAGAGACCCCGAACAGCCACAGCAATGTGGAGGAGGAAGGGTGGAAGCCGGAGGCAGCACACCGCCTGATTTCCAACTCCAGCAAAGCTGTCCTGATCCGCAGAGTAAGGCAGTGGCACAGAAACCGACACGTAGGCCCATGGAACAAAATGCAGAGCCCAGAAATACACCCAGGCATTTACGGCCAACTGATCTTCGACAGCAGCGCTAAGAACACGAGCTGGGAAAAGGATGGTGTCTTCGAGAAATGATACTGGGAAACACATCCATGTGGAAAACTATGGGATTGGAGCCCTATCTCACACTGTACACAAGATTTAGCTCAAAATGGATCAGACAGAAGACCTGATGCCGTAAAACTACTAGACGAAAAGAAAAGGAAAAAGCTTGATCTCGGTCTTGACAATTATTTTTTTGGATATGAACCCAAAAGCACAGGCAAGAAAAGCAAAAATGGACACCTGTGATTGCATCCCACTGAAAACTCCTGCACAGCAAAGGCAGCAAAGGCAACAGAACAAAGAGAACGGGAGACCGTATCTGCAAGCCACACGTCTGATAAGGGGTTAATATCCAAAATACATAAGAAACTTAAGCAACTCAATAGCAAATAATAACAACCCAATTTTTTAGACGGGCAAAGGACCTGAGTAGACGTTTTTTTCCAAAGAAGACACACACGTGGCCAACAAGACTATGCCAATGTGTTAAATATCATTAATCATCAAGAAAACACAAATCAAAACCACAGGGAGATATCGGTGCACATGTGTCAAATGTCCATCATCCAAAAGGCAGGAGACGGGTGCTGGTGAGGGTGTGGAGGAAGGGGACCACCTGGGCGCACTGGCGGTGGGAATACCCGTTGGTGCGGCCACGTGGAAAACAGCAGGCGGTTCCTCGAAGATGAGGAACACAACTGCCACACCATCCAGCAATCCCACGTCAAAGCGTGCGGCCAAAGTGAATGAAATCACTACCTTAAAGAGATGCCTGCACCCCATGCTCATCGCAGCATTATTCACAAGAGCCAAGATGCGGAAACGACCTGGGTGTCCACCTACAGGGGAATGGGTAAAGACAACGTAGCTCGCATACACCGTGGAGTATTACTGGACCTTAAGAAGAGAAGGAAACCCTGCCATCTGGGACAACACGGGTGAACCTAGAGAACATTGTGCTGGGTACAACCAGCCAGAAGAACACAGGTTCAGCACGATCTCCCCCACCTGTGAAATGCAAAAAGGTGAAACTCACACAGGCGGAGAGGGGAAGAGCCGTTGCCAGGGGCCGAGGGGTGGGGAGGATGAGGAGATGCCGGGCAAAGGGCATGTTACTCGTATAATAATTGAAGCCATAAACTGCTCTAGAAGCATCTGCTGCCGGTGGCAGCGTGTTTTTAATTGATGACCAAAAAAGGAGGAGGATGTAGTGTGATTTCTGAGACAGGAGGTCCAAAACCATACACAGGCTGAAGGGGAACTTGGGGGCCTTCTAGATAAGTGCTTAAGGAGTTCCAAAACCCAACCCAAACAGCCCCCAGAGGCACAAGAGGTGGAGCCCTGGAACCGACTCCCAGGGGCTCCCAGTAAGGCAAGCGAGTCCAGGGTTTGTTCAAGTTCCACCCATTTTTATTATTCACTTTTGGCTACCCGGCCCCGTCCCGGGCACTGAGGAGAAGAATTAACAGGAGGGAACAGGAATTTAACCTTTGCTGAGCGTCAGGTACAACCACCGGCTCTTCCATACCAAGGACCTCACTCCTTCCTCTGTCAAAGCAGGACTTGACTCTGCAGACCACCCTCTCTCTGGGGAGGAGCAGGGATAGAAAAGTTCATTTTCAAAAAGATTTTATTTACTGTTAGAGGGGAAGGGAAGGAGTAAGAGAGAGAGAGAAACATGAATGTGTGGTTGCCTCTCGCACGGGGACCTGGGCGCCCCAACTGGGGACCTGGCCTGCAACCCAGGCATCTGCCCTGCCTGGGAATCGAACTGGCAACCCTTTGGTTTGCAGGCCGGTGTTCAGTCCACTGAGCCACACCAGACAGCGCCAAAAGTTCATTTTTAAAGTTTAAATATAAAAGCAATACAAGCTTCTTTTTTTAATCTTAAAAAATAGTACCAACTAGTATGGAGTAAAACATGTAAGCCTCCCACCTCCCCACCCCACTCCACTCCCAGCCTATTGCCCAGAGGCAGCCACCGGCCGCTGCTAGTGGGCATCCACTCCACCCTGGTCTGCGCCTGCACAGACAAAGGCAAGAAGGAGGAGTGATGAGCAGATGTGCCCACGGACACCCAGGTGTCAAGCCCCAGAAGAAAGACCTGTTCTCCAAATCTCCGCATCACTCCCTCACCTCTCTCGGGTCATTTCCAAATGCTCTCTGGCCTTCTCTGGCCAACCTATTCAAAAATGTAAACATCCATTGACACCCCGCCCCCACACCCATAATCCCTAGCCCTGCCACACCCCATGATTTACTTCTCTTCATAGCAATTATCACCATCTGACATCCCATATGGCGCCTTTTTTTTCCGAGTCTGTCTCTCCTCATAAGAATGTTAACTCCACGAGACCGGGTATGTGTTTACTGCTTTATCCCAGTGCCTAGAAAAGTGTCTGGGGCTTAGTAGGCACTGAATAAATATTAGATGGAGGGGAGAGAAGGGGAAGGGAGGGGAGGGGAAGAGGGAGAAAGAAAAAAATATAAGATTCTGAACACAAACAGGATCATACCATGCACACTATGCATATCATAAATTTGCTTTTTTTCTCTTAAAATATGGTAGACATTTTTGTCGCAATTTGCTTTTTTCTCTTAAAATATGGTAGACATTTTTGTCGCAGTATTGAAAGTATTTTAATACTCATAATATTGAAAGTATGTCTGCATATGGAGGGGACATCGTTGACTTCAATCACTCCCTCCTTCTAGGAAACCTGTGTAGGCAGCTGGTAGGGAGAGGGCCACAACAAGGTCCCCCCACGGCACCTGGCAATAAGCCTTCCCCAAATTTAATCTGATATCAGCTTTCAGAGACCAAAGCAACAAAGTTACCCTCAAGAAATGAAACAGCCCCAGGCCTGCTGGGACTTAACAAAGACCCGACTGGTGCTATTAACAAGCCTAAAGAAAAGACGTATTGATTGGATGACAAAGAATCAGGGAGAAAGGGGTGACGCTGAGGCCTTGTGGAAGCACAGCCAGGGCGATGGTGCCCTGCTAGGCTGGCCCAAGTGTTGGCCACCTGGCAGGCAGCTCCCTGTTGCTGAAGTGGCCTGGGCAGGTTCAGAAGGCATTAAGCCCACAGACTGAGTCCCCAGGTCCCTGGCCTGATACCAGGTTCTTCCAGCACTGGAGCAGCCTCTTGCACAGGGACAAAGTACCAACACCCAACACTCTGTCCAGTCCTTCTCACCAGGCGGCTCTCACGGAGAAGCAGTAAACTGACTTCTGATTCGATTCATGAGTTTTTGCAAACTTGATCAGACAAGCCAGGAGCCCCCAGTTTTAACAACTCAGATAAGATACCTCAGAGATGGAAGCATGGGGCCGGCACTGCTGGGGGCCAGGCGCTGGACCCCATTAGGCTGACCCATCTGTGTGGTCAGCAGCCTGCCCTGGGCCATTGCTCGCCATCTGCAAACTTTTGGATGGAACAAGAAACACCTACCGTTTACTGAGCTCTTACTATGGAGCAGGTCCTGAGCCGCAGGACCTACAGCCATGACTTCACCTGATGCGCATGGTGGCCCTGCCAGGGGGACAAGTACCCCCACTTACTGATAAAGACACTGAGGACCGGGAGACCGAGGGACTGGCCCAGGTTCAAGACCCAAGAATCAAGATTGAAACCCAGATCTGACTCCCCTCAGGTGAGCATTTCACAAGGAGGTGGCCCATGGGTCCCTCACACCAGTATCACCTGAAATTGTTTCTTTTAAAAAAGCAGATCCCCAGAACTCACACCCAGATTTACTAAAACCAGGTAATCAAGAGGCGGGTCCAGGAACCTGCATTTTTCACAAGCCTCTAGCATTAAGGTCTGAGAACCACGGCACTAATCCCTCTCGTGACCTCCCTCGGCCTCTCTGCCCCCTGCCCTTTCTCCGTTCTCCTCTTCTGATGATTCACCGCCCAGCCTCTCCCCCCGGGTGTCTCAGCTGCCTCTCTAACACATCCCAAAACTCAACCCACCATCTTCCCCTCCAACTGCCTCTCCTGCTTTGGGGCCCACGGAACCACCATCCTCTCAGCCTCCTGAGGGCCATCCTGGACTCATCCCTCTCCCTTAGCGCCCCTCCATTCACCAACCAGCGCTTCCAGGAGCACCTCCTCAATGTCTCCGGTGTGTCTCCAAAGTCCTAGTTCCGGCTTTGGCATAGTTCCCCCAGACAACCACACTGCCATCATTACTGGTCTCCCTGACCCATCCATAAAAGCAACTCTGAGACCTTCAATGGCTCCCATTGCCCCATGACACCCAAGGCCAGTGTGGACGCTGGTCTGTCTGTCATCTCCTTCCACTTTGAATGCTGCATTTCATGTTTCACCAGGTGGTGGTTTTCTCTTGGCAATGAGGTGATCTTTTGTAAATGAATGCCTCCCGCAGCGTGAAGAAGCAGAGCGCTGACGGACCTTTATAAATAGCCTTGGATACTAGTACTAACACTACTGCTAACAGAGCAGGGAGTGGAATATTCGCAGTAAACAACAGGGTGTCTCCTACCCTCATTTCCCAGCACCAGTGGCCCCCCAGTTAGGATTTCTCAGGCCTGCACTTTCTAGTATCTCTTTCCTTTCCCAGGCTCAGGAATGCTTACACTGGTCAGTGACAGCTTTCTATCTATGTCCCAGCTGGGTGTTCTCTGTGAAAAGAAGAGTGAATAAATGAGAAAAACAATTTGAATGTTAAATGGAAACGTCCTCTAGAGAGATTATCTGAACATGTACTTGATGTAATCTGAGTAGGGGCCTGGAGTAGAGCTAAGGATTGGGGCCCAGGACAGAGACCCAGGAGAGAGCAAAGGAAGCAGGGCCACTGACTGCCCGAGGCGGGCCGGGGAAGCTCACCTGCTCCCTGCGCCCAGTCCCCACAGTATTTATTGGACACCCAGGTAGAGACGTCTTGGGTACACGAGCTGATGTCATCCTTGCAAAGACCCTCCCTTCTCCCACTGGAGCCCCAGGTTTTAGTTACCTGTGTAGTGAGCTAGGTCACACAGCCCTTCAGAGGTAAGACATGGTCCCTGACCTCGGGTCATCCGACACCCACCCTGAGAGGTATGCAAAGAAAAGCCAAGCTTCTAGGATAGGTGGGACAGAAGGCACTTCAGGCACAAAGTCACCGCCGCAGAGTCAGGACCAGAGCCCACCTCTCCTGGACCTCTCAGCCACCCCCCTTTCCTTGAGCCACCCCCATTTCTTTCTTCCCCTGCCTCCTACCCCACGGCCCTCCCCTCAGTTCACTGCCCCAGGCCTCTGTGCCTAGCTCCAGGGCCCCCACCCCACCAGCTCCCAGGCCAGAGGCGCCCAGGTCCAGCATTGATCAGGGAGCCAGGGGCCTCCATCTGGTTCAACTTGCCCCATGGCTCTGGGCAGGGCCCTTCTCTCTGAGACTGTTTCCTCCCCCCCATCATAGGACAGGGCTAGACAGCATGACTGCAGGCCCTCTCCAGTCCTGAGGTGGCCAGTGTCCTCGGGCCATCGTCTGTGTCACACATACCTTGACGACCTTTGGATGGGCCACTCAGGCCACACTCCTGTCTCTCGGTGAAAAACAATGAATTTCATTCCCAATAAGGGAACTTACAGCACAGTCCCCACCACGGCCCAGTTCCGGCTGGTTTATGTTAGCTGGACAAGACTAAACAGACCTTCACATTCTCAGTATTAAGTACGAAAAGTGAAAAGATGCCTGTCTCTGGGGCCTGGAGCGAGGGAGAGGTCAGCGCGTCCCTGACGCCCCTCAAGAGCTCGGCACACCTCGGGGGCACCAGCGCTTGGAGATGGGGTGTTTGAGAAGGGCCACTGGAGAGGCGGAAGGGTTTCAGCGGGCAGCAATGTGGGATAGCCCTGGGGAAACTGCACCAAGGGCCGTGCAGCGTGGAGGTAGAGGGGTGAGCGCGCCCTTGAGTCTGCAGAGGTGGGAACGTGAAGAGGGACCACACAATGAGAACGTGAGGAGCAAAATGCAGGGAAGTAGTCAGGGAGCCAGCGACAAGAAGACCCTAGAAGATTGCTTCTTTCCCCCACCCCCTCTGCCCTGACCAGGAGGCCAGGAGGGAGGGAAAGGGGGAGGGAAACGAGTCCACCGCCTCCTGGACAACACAGCTCCTGTTCGCTCCAGCTGCCGCACCTGCCTCCTGGAGCAGGAACACCACACACCTGAGATAAGAACTTAATTATTTACAAAACAGAGAAGTGAAGCAGGCCCGCCTCCCTGATTTCCCCACAGGGGCCTCTCCAGCCGCCCTGCCTTCTAGCCTAACCCTGCAGGCCCTGCCTTTCCATCCCTCCCTCACCTGGCCCAGGTCCCTCCACAGAGTTCTTTGTCGCTGTGGTCTGACAGCCCTGAGTGGCAGGCATCATGGCTCCCATCTCAGAGGAGTGACTTGAGCTGCCCCAGGTCACTGTGTGTGGACGGCAGAGCAGGGATCGGTGGCACCCACAGCTTCCACAGCCACGCTGGGCCTGATAGTCAAGGCCCTGGAACCCTCAGGACACATTGCCATCGGCCAGCCCGGACTTGGTGCCCACACAGGCAGCTCCACCTCCGCCACCTGCCCCTGCCCACCCTCAAAAGGACACCCGTCCATATCTATGCAAACTTCCCCACCCTTCTGCTAAACCGTCCCTCCTCCTGGGAGCCCTCCCTGACTCCACTCAGCCGACACCCGTCCATATCTATGCAAACTTCCCCACCCTTCTGCTAAACCGTCCCTCCTCCTGGGAGCCCTCCCTGACTCCACTCAGCCTAACGACCACCCTCCCCCTCTCCCGCCTCGCTCACCCCAGCTATCAGCACCACAAGGGCTATGAGGGCGGGGCACGTCTGTCCCCAGAGGCCAGCACAGGCCTGGCACCCAGAAGGCACCGAGGAACACCGGTGCCATCAGGGGATGAATGAGTGGACCAGCAGTTCCCCACTGTTCTCGCCTTCTTCTGTCTTGGCTCCAGGGCCTGGGATTCAGGAAATGCCATTTCAACAAAGAACAGAACCCCCCGAGGCCTGTGGGAGAAATGTCTGACTTCCCAGAATCAGTCTATTTTTGCATTCACTTCAAAATACCTGTCAAGTGACTAATCTGTGCAGAGCACCGACCGGAGTGATGCCACGGTGGGCAAGCCAGGCAGGCAAAGGCACTGACGGGTGAGCAGGCCCGACAGCCACATGGGCTGTGCGAGAGCACAGGGTGGCAGTGGGAGAGGACAGAGGCCATCTAACCTGGCTGGGGAGATCAGGGAAGGCTTCCTGGTAGAAGTGACATCTGAGCTGAGACTCGATGGTTAAGCCTAATGATAACAATAACAACTAATATTTATTACTAGTCAAGCATTATTGCCGAGGAGGAATTAGGGTATGGAGAAGGTAAGCCTCTGGCTCCAGGTGGCACAGGTAGCAAAGACTAAGTCTGACTTCAGAGCTCATGCCTCAACCCCAGGACCTTCCACCCGGCCTGTCTCTCCTCCTCCCTCTTCACACCCAGGGCACCACTGACTGGCCAGGTCCCCCCGATGCCCTTGGTGAACTCTAGAGTTCAGCACCTAATGTCCATAGCCCAATAGGACCCCAGGTCACTCAGTCTCCATGTACCTTGGCCAGACCCAGAGAGTGGGGCTTGGGGGTCCCTGAAGACCCAGACAGAGCCGCCCTACATCCCCGGGAAAGAAAACTCCCCCATCTCCTCAGGTGCTGAGTGTCCCGAGTCACAGGGGAGGGGCTCCTCCTGAAGGAGAAGTTCTGGAAGGTAGGAAACTGCCCCTGCACTGGAAACCCCCTGTACAGCACTCCCCCCCCACCCCGACAGCTCTGCATCACCCACTGCTGTCCCCTACGTGGGGAGGAGAAAAGAGGAACTTCCACCCACAGTGGGGGTGGGAGGTAAGGAGGCCACACGTGGGAGCTCCACCCTCAGGCCCCAAAGCCCTAAGCCCTGTGTGACCCTCAGCGCGTGGGTACAGGCAGCCCTGAGGCTGCCCTGGAAACGCCCGCCCAACTGCACCTCAGTTTGCTTCTCCAGGAAACGGGGCCTCCACCAGCTGTCGTGGCGGGCTCCCGGAGATCCAGAGCAAAACCCAGGGGGAAGAGACGGAGGGCCCCACAAAGCAAAAAGCCCAGGACAAATGTAATGGAACTCCTCCTTCCCAGCAACTCTGGCTCTCTGACGGGGGCTCCACCCTGAGGTAATGGGAGAGGAGAGCAGGGCGGTGGCCCTCTACAGAGGCAGACGTTTCTCGTTGGGTACCAACCAGGCTGGGGGCCAGAGGGCGCCATAGTTCCTCTGAGTCCCAGCCACTGTGCAGAGCACAGAGAGCCAGGGCCCTTCCGATCACGGTCACGGCATGTCCGCACACGCTGCCTGGGCCATGTGAGAGCCCCCATCAGGGCAGGAGGCCGCTGGCCTGACCTGGCCCAGCTCCTGCCTGCCGGAGCCACATGCCAAGCCCCAGGGACCCAGATTTACCACAGCCCATTCAGGGTGTGCTCCCTCCCCTCAGGGGCCCCTCAGCACAAGTTAAGATCCGACTGGCACTAATTGGACTAAGCTGGCAGTGCCCCCGGCGACATGAGCACTGTCATCATGGATTTGACTCACGGAGCAACGGTCGTCGGTGCCTATGGAGCCCATCATGAGTGTCATTTTGGGAGAATCAAACGAACTTGGATGGTACTTTGCAAATCAATACCACTACCTGGCCAAGCTTTCAGCCAGAGACCTAGAACTTACCAGTGATTTACTCTCAGGCCAACATCCAGGCAGAGCTGGAGCCTGGGCCTCCAATCATCAGCTCAGGAGTCTGCAGGCCCATCTTTCTGAGGCCAGTCTCAGAAAGTCGTCTCCGTAAGCAAAAGGGGGTCCAGTTGCATGGACATTTCCGGGGCACCCTCTAGCTGTTCCCTTCCTCCCAGGGTATAAAACCTCCAGTTTGATCAACAAACCTAAAGCCAAGAAGGAAACCTCAACCCAGTCCTAGGATATGAGGCCCCAGTTGGACTCCTGGCTCCAAGACTCGACGCTCAACTGCAATCATGAATCCTGGACCCTGACGTGAAAACTCCCTTCCAGGAAAGGAACCTTCAGCCCAGCATGGAACTCAGAGTGCCCCCAAACAGTCACCTCAACACCAAGCCAGAACCTCGCCTGCAGAAATGGCACCTTCACCCCAAAATAGAACCTTGTGCCCTGAGAACTGAACCTTAGCACCAGACAGTAAACCCCCACTTTCAGGACACGCCCTGAATCTTGGGGAAACTCTTCTCCATTGCTGGTCTAGACTATTCTGAGATGTTGTTTCTTTAACACAACCTCAACTTGGGAACCAGATGAGGAAACCCAGATTCCTTAAACAGTTTCCCTCACATTCTGCAGTCACTTTGATTACATTTACTTTTATCCTAGCTCTAGAAAACACCACTCCCTTCCCTTCCCAGAGAGACCTAGGTTTTTCCTCCAGAGATCAGCAACCCTCCAGGCAGCAGCAGAAGTAGCCCAGGTCTGACTACTGGTCACCCCAACGGGACCCCCACCAGGCTTAACATAACATCCTGGCCTATGTTTCGGCTCCTGAGCCCTAAAGTAGAAAGACCCCCTGGCTATTTTTCAATGAATCAGACAGAGGAATGCTGAAAAACGTCTCAGAGCTGTCCCCAAGGTCTGAAGAAATAACTCTCTACCCCTATCTGACCTCTGCCCAACCAGCTCCCAGCACGACCTCGAAGCCCTAACCCACGGCATCTTGTGCTTTCCTCCTATTTAATCTGTAACCTACACCTATACAATCTGCCATCTACACACCATCGAGGAGTTCGGGCTTTTGAGCATTAGCTTCCCGCTCTCCTGGATGGTGCCATTCATCAATACAATAGCCAATATTTCTCCATCACAATTCTCAGTTTTACTCGTCTAGTTCTGCTGGCACCAGACAGACAGACTCTTTTCGTTCTACAGCAGAAGCAGAGGAACGTCAGGCAACCAGAGCCCCCATTTCTAGGAGGGCTCCACTTCGAAGCAGAAACGCCCATGGAGAGCATCCTGGTGACTTGCAGCCTCGTCTCACGACTTCCTTCATCCTCTTGGCTCCACACATGGGTGTCCTCAGCCCCAGAGGGACTGCCAGCCCCAGCCCAGGAGAGGGCGACCATTCTTGCCCCATCTATTTGACATAATACTGAAAGTCCTAACCACTTGGCTAAGAAAAATAAATAAAAAGCATTCAAATCAGAAAGGAATTAGTAAAATCGTCTCTGTTTGCAGATGGCATGACCTTTTATGGAGAAAACTCTAAAGACTCCACCCCCCCAAAAGGAATTTATAAAAAAGTTCTGTAAAGTTGCAGGATTCAAAATCAACATATAAAAAGTCACTAACAACAAAACAATTTAAAAAATTTAAGAAAATAAATCCATTTACGGTAGCATCAAAAAAAATACTTTGGAATACATTTAACCAAGGAGGTAAAAGATCTGTACACTAAAAACTAGAAAACATAGGTGAAAGACTTTTAAGAAGACACAAATAAGTGGAGAGATGTTCTGCGTCCCTGGATTAAAAGAACTGATATTGTTAAAAATGTCCATGCAAAGCCATCTATAGACCCAAAGCAATCTATAGAGTCAGTGCAATCCCTATCAAAATTCCAGTGGCACTTTTCACAAAAATGGAAAAATCAATCTCAAAATTTGTATGGGACCATGAATGACCCTGAATAAGTAAAGCAACCTTGCGAAAGAACAACAAAGCTAGAGATATCACACTTCCTGATTTCAAACTATATTTCAAAGTTATAGTAATCAAAACACTATGGTACTGACATAAAAACAGAAATACAGATCAATGGAATGGCCTAGACAGTGCAGATATAGAGCAACTCATATGTGGGCAACTAACTTCCAACAAAGGTACCCAGAATGCACAATGGGGAAAGAACAGTTTCTTAAATAAATGGTGTTGGGAAAACTGCATATCCACATGCGAAGGAACTCAGGTGGACTCTTATCTCATACCATATACAAGAATCAACTCAAAATAAATTAAAGATCTGATCCTAAGACCTGAAACCATTAAACTCCTAAAGGAAAGCAGGAGAAAGCTCTTGACATTGATTTTGGCAATGATTTGTGGGATTTGACACCCAAAAGACAGGCAACGAAAGAAAAAAACAAACAAGTGAGATTACATCATACTAGAAAGTTTCTGCACACCAAAAGATATAATAAAAAAATTTTTTAATCTAAAAAAAAGAAACAACAAAATTAAAGGCAATCTGTGAATGGGAGAAAATATTTGCACACCATACATCTGATAAGGGGTTAATATCCAAAATATATAAGGGACTCTTACAGCTTTTTTTTAAAGATTTTATTTATTTATGTATCTTTAAAGGGGAAGGAGAAAGGTAGAGAAACATCAATGTATGGTTGCCTTTCATGAGTCCCCGGCTGAGAGTTGGCCTGCAAGAACTGGCCTGCAACCCAGGCATGTGCCCTAACTGGGAATCGAACCGCAATTCTCTGGTTCGCAGGCCTGTGCTCAATCCACTGAGCTACACCAGCCAGGGCGGAAATCTTACAACTTAATGGCAAAAAAAATAATAGCTCAATTAAAAAATGGGCAAAGGACCTGAATAGTCATTTGTCCAGATGAGACACACAAATGGCCAACAGGTACATGAAAAGGTCCTTAATGTCACTAATCATCAGGGAAATACAAATCAAAATTATGAGATACCATCTCACACTCGTTAGGATGTCTAATATCAAAAAGACAGAGATGGCCCTGGCTGGTGTGGCTCAGTGAATTGAGTGCCAGCCTGCCAACCAAAGGGTCGCCGGTATGATTCCCAGTCAGGGCACATGCCTGGGTTGTAGGCCAGGTCCCTGGTTGGGGGCGCACGAGAGGCAACTGATTTATATATCTCTCACACACTGATGTTTCTCTTCCTCTCTTTCTCCTTTCCTTCCTCTCCTCTAAAAGTAAATAAATAAAATCTTTTTAAAAAGACAGAGGTGAATATCGATGAGGAGGTAGAGAAGAGGAAACCCTTATACACTGTGGGTAGGAATGTAAATTGGTACAACCACTTTGGAAAACAGTATGGAGGTTCCTCAAAAAATTAAAACTAGAACTACCACATTATTCAGCAATCCCACGTCTGGGCATAGATCTGAAGGAAATAAAATCACTACATTGAAGAGATACCTGTATATCCATGTTCACCACAGCATTATTCACAAGGACATTTTCCATTTTCCATTTCCAAGATATGGAACCTACCTAAGTGTCTGTTGACAGGTGAATAAATGAATAAAGAAAATCTGGTATGTCACAATGGAATATTACTTGGCCATTAAAAAGAAGGAAATCCTACCTTTTTGCAACAACATGGATAAACCTGAAGGGTATTATACTAATTGAAGTAAAACAGAGAAAAGACAGAGAAGACACTGTATAGCATCAAATTTCATATGTGAAATCTGAACACGAAAAAGGGGAACCCACAGCAACAGAGTAGAACGGTAGTGCCAGGGGCTGGGAGGCGAGGGAAATGGGCGGAGGCCGATCAAGGCGCGTAAACTTTCAGCTGTAAATTCTGAGGATTTCATGCACAACCTGACGATTATTGTAGTTAGTGATACTGTACTGCACACTTGCAATCTGCTGAGAGTGGATCTCAAGCATTTTCACCAAAACAAAAGTAACTTTGTGAAGTGATAACTCTGTTAATTAATTTGACTGTGGGGATCATTTCACAGTGTGTTGAATATAAGCATCAAATCATCACATGGTACACTTTAAATATATTACAGTGCTGTCCAAGCCCAGGAGACAAACAGCTTTTTTTCTCTCCTCTCTTCCCCTTCCCCTTCCCCACCTGCTGCCTCATTTCTCCGCCCACTTTTCTGCATTCTGGTTTACCAGGAGGCTGTCCATTGAGTCTCTCCTGCTTTCTTCTGCCTGACAGTTTAATAATTCAACAAGTGCTGAGCCCCAGGGTGAGGGTCTGGGGCTTTGATCTCAACTCTGGGGAAACCAGGGCAGCCTTGGCCTGTCCCATCTGATTTATAGCCATCTTTAACGGTTTGTGCACACATGTTGGGGGCCTGACCCCATAGGGAGTAGGGAGCCACCTGAGAAAGCCTGGCCAGGATGGGATCAAAGGCACCGGCTCCAGGAACAGCAGACGTAGGTGCACATCACAGCACAAGTACCAGGGCCCTGCCTCTGCCTACCAAGGAGCGGCCTATGAACAGCAGGGGGACATTAATTATTGATGGTAGGGTAGGGATGGAGCCAGGAGCTCCGGGCCAGCCCTCGCCTCATCACCTGTCTCTCCTCCTGGCTCTAATGGCTCATGGCCTTGGGTGGGACACAGCTCCTGAGGGGTCATGCACACCCCTGACCTCCCATGAGGTTCACCCTCCCAGTGCATCCGAGCCCTTCATGTTAAACCACCCTGGTGCCTCACCGACCACCACCTCAGTCAGCGTTTTCTAAAGGCTCACCCAGATCGGTCTGCGCACCTCCAAGCTCACTGCCCTGTACCCGCAGGGGTCCCACATCTCTTCTCCCCTGGAGGACTGCAGGCGCCTCCTGCCTGGACCCTCCCCTGCCCCTCTCTTGTCCCAGAGCTTTCTAAGACATCTAAGGGATCTTGTCACTCTTCTGCTGAAAGCCCTTCAATAGGTCCCCTCGGGACAGTACACATCACAGTTGGGGCAAGTATCAATTTGTCCCTGTGAGTGTCCCGGAGGTAACTTCTGCCAGCTCCTGAGAGCATCATCCCACCAAGTCAGAGCCTTGAGGCCTTACTAACACCTGGTCCAATCCAGCTGTTGCACCTTGGGCAAGTCACTTCCCCTCTTTGGGGCTGAGAAAGAAGGTGGTACAAAACAATCTCACACACACACCTGACCACCTGCCAGTCCTCTCCCCTAGGGAAGAATGTGTTCCAAGGAGCATTTGCTGGGATGATCGGGGAAAGAAAAGGAAAAGAGACCAGACTCAGAGGAGGAGAAGGGCTCCGGGACACTTCTGCCAATATGGACCGACGTCTGATTTGGATGAGGCTGACCTGTGGACACTTCCAGGGCAGGGACGGTGCCTAGTACTCCCCGCTCTGTTCTCCGCACCCAGCACCATGCCCAGCACAGAGGGGCACAGACGCATGAGATGAGTCAGCTGGATCATCCGAGCAATTTCACTCTGATCAGCGCCCAGTGCCTCCTCACCACGCTCTCAGAGCCACCTGGACACCCCAGTGGACACGCACACTCTAGACCAGCCCATCCCCGGAGAAGATCAGCCTTTCAGCAGATGCCGAGCAGAGGCGGGGGCAGCCAGGTGGAAAACACAAAGGTGAAAGCCAGCAGCATGTGGAACTGCCACCATCCGAATCATGCGACAGCACCTTCCCCTGGCACTGTTCTCCATTTTCTGTGCCCACCCCAACCTCCGGAGGAGCCAGGATGGTGTTCTGGGGACAGCAGAAGCAAAGAAGGTCAGCCAGCAGACATACTTTCCTCCCTGACCCCCTTCATCCCAAGAAGGGCCCTCTCCCACCCCTGCCCCAGCCTGCACAGACAGCCTTTGTGACCGGCACCTTCTTCCATGCACAGAGCGGCAAGGGAGCAGCTATGTTCCTTGGCCTGAGGGGCTGGGGTGACACTGGCCTGGATGCAGCCCCTCAAACTGAGCAGCAAGGTGAGCCAGCCCTACGCCCTGTCCCCAGGCACAGGGGCTTTCGCTACCCTCTCCCAGGAACACCCTTTGCCAGTGCCCTCCTCACCCAGCTCAGTGCTCTCAATTAGGGGGTGGCACAGCCCGCTCTGGGCGCTTTTAGAAATATGGTAGAACTGTTATTTTTTAATGTCATGATGCCATTTAAGATGGCCACTGGCACTGACAAGGCAGGGCTGTCGATACTAAGTGAATAATTTTATGCCCAGCACGCCAGGAGCACCCCCTCTAGGACCATGAAGCTGCGCCTCCTCATGTCCACATCACTTCTCTAAAGAAGCCTTCCCAGACCCTCAAGACCAGGTCAAGTTCCCCGGTTATAGCTCCGCAGTCTTCTCTTTCACACCCCTTATCCAAATGTAACTGTTTGGATGAGTAGCTGAAGAAATCGTTGAGTGGGGCAGTTGAAGTAGTGGGTCCTCCACCCTCAAGGAGGTGGAGCCTAACTCTCCACCCCTTAAGTGTGGGATGCACATAGGGACTTTCTTCCAAAGAGTGCAATATGGAAAAGGGAGGAAAGTGTAACCGCACCTTTACAGTGGAGAAACCTGACAAGCACCTCCTCAGCCACACGATCAAGGTCAACATCGTGTTGACAGTACACACCATCAATATGATGCGAGAGAAATGGCCCTTCTCCTCTACAGTCTTTCTCTTCAAAACCTGCAGCCGCAGCTAACCATAAGAAGAACATCAGACAAAGTGCCCCCAACATGGGGACACTCTACGAAGCACCTAGCCGGAAATCCTTGAAACTGCCAAGGTCATCAGAGACAAGTGTGAGAAACTGCCACTCCCGAGGAGGAGTCTAAGAAAACATGACAACCTAATATACAATGTGGTGACTAAAACCGCAATGCAGTATCCCGGATGGGATCCCGGTACACAGAAAGGACAACAGGGCAAACTGAGGAAATCTGAATAAAGTACGGACATCAGGTCATGACAATGTAGCAATATTAATTCACGGTCACAATATCCCATTCTAATGTAAAATGTTAATAATGCGGGAAACCGGGCATGGGGTATATGGCGGCTGTGCTTTTTCACACTAACTCTGTAAATCTAAAACTGCCCTGAATCAAAAACACTGTCTTAAGAGAGAGAGCAAGCGAGTGCTCCAAAATCAGAGATCTTGACTAGAATCCCAGCTCTACCTCACACCAGCCATGGGATCCTCAGTTTACCCATGCATAAATGGGGTTAATACTCATACTGACTTCACATGGTTGTTTTAAAGATTAAATGAGATAATGGCACAGGCTCTGGAACACAGCACGTTAGCAATTGTTATCCTATTGATTCATTTTTGCTCAGGTCACTGTTGTTCCCATCTGCCTCCCCCACTGGTGGGGAAGCTCCATGGCGGTGAACCCCCATCCGCCCTGTGTCCCACCGAACCATCACTCCTAGGAGAGCGCCTGGCCCGTCGCCGATGCTTAGTACTGGGTTGGCCAAAAAGTCTGTTTAGTTTTCTCTGTAAAATAAAAGACACATCTTTCATTTTCACCAATAACTTGATTGATTGGGATAGTTTGAGTACGTCGGCTATCTCCCAGGTGGCATAGCACTGATTGTTTGCACTTTAATGTCTCGATTGGATCGCTATCAACTTCAACTGGTCTACCCGACCAGGGAGCAACATCCAGTGAGAAATCTCCAGCACGAAACTTCGCAAACCACTTCTGACATGTTCCATCAGTCACAGCACTTTCTCCATACGCTGCACAAATCTTTTTATGCATTTCAGTTGCGCTTTTACCTTTCTTGAAATAATAAAGCATCGGATGCTGAAAATGTTGCCTATTTTTTCCATCTTCAATATTAAAGCGGCTACACAAAAATTCATCAATTTTGATAATTTTTTAAGAATGCACACTGAGCCCTGGCTGGTGTAGCTCAGTGGATTGAGTACGGGCTTGAGAACCAAACAACTGTGGTTCGATTCCCAGTCAGGGCACATGCCTGGGTTGTAGGCCAGTTCTCAGCAGGGGACACACAAGAGGCAACCACACATTGATATTTCTCTCCCTCTCTCCTTCCCTTCCCCTCTAAAGATAAATAAATAAAATCTTTTTTAAAAAAAAGAATGCACACTGATATGACAGCTGTCACAATACAATCTAACAAAATTGTTTCCAATGGAGTTAAAGACGAGTAGGCACTACCAGAGCCACTGCACAGAAGAAACCAGACAAACTTTTCGGCCAACCCAGTATGTGTGTGTTAGACAACAGAACGAGCCCTGTCCATCACCGCACCCCTGCGACCCCAACCTCACTCAGAGAGAATTTCAGTCCAGAGCCCAGTGCGGATCCCTGCCTACCCCCGGAACTGCAGCTAGAGCAGAACGCCAAGGCCTCCCACCTGCCTCCCAGTGGCTCCTTCTATTCCCTGCTCCTCCTCCCCCAGCCCCTCCTTTCTCTCAGCCCCACCCCCCACAGGCATCAGCACCTGCTCATTTCCCGAAGCAGCAGGATCCGGGTAATGACCTCTGATAAGCATCTTTTAATATACCCTGTAGCTGGATCTGTCATCCGGGGGCTCTAGTCTCCCCCTCACATCCTGTTCCCACCTTCCTCCACCTCCCCCCACTTCTTGCACTGGTCCATTAGTGTTTCTGGTCCTGCCAGGCAGTCCCCATGGGCCTCTGGACTCTGACTTGCTGGAAAATGGCCAACAGACAGCCCAGGCCATTCCACAAGCCTAACCCTCCTCACAAGCCCAAGTTCTCAGTGGCCTGGCCTGGCTCTGCCTGTGCCAACCAGCCTGACTGCTGGCCAGACAAGTCCTCTCCATCCCTGCAGGCAGGTTTCCCAGGTGTTACCAAGGAGACAACTTGCATCCTGCCCCGGGTTGCCAAAGCAACCAGTTTCAGTGGGAAGCAGCCCCTCATCCTCTAGCTCCTGGGTGTGCAGAACGAGGAATGAGAGTCATAGACTAACAGGAAATAGGCCCAGGCAACTGACACGCCGGAAGGGGGCATCTCCTGGGCAGTGACCAGCTCCCGCCTTCCTTCCTCCCCTCTTCCCCTGTTGTTGCCACTCTTACTCATCCTGCATCCAGCTGGAGCTTTGAGATTTGGAGCCAATGTCTGGGCCTCAATGTGCACATCTTGAAAGTGGGCACATACCATCCCAGAGGGCCAGGGAAACGAGCTCCCATACACAGAAATTCCCCCCAAGAACAATTTTTTTCCTTCATGGGCTTTGGTGAGCTGGGTAGAAATCTCACCTCTGCCATTTCCTAGTTCAGGGTTTTGGGGTAAAATTCTTAACATTCATTAGTCTCAATGTTCTCACCTATAAAATGGGAATAATAATACCTACCTCACACTTACTGGGAGACTAAATGAATTAACCTACGTGAATGTACTTAGCATAGTGCCTAGGATCAGGAACTGGGCTCCACAGGTTAGAATGCTTCCAGATTCACCCATGGGAACCCCAGATGAGGGAGTCCGCTTGGCTGCCCTGCCCAACGCTTCTAGCTTGGCCTGGGGCAGAAGCCTTGCAGCTTCCATTAACCTCCCAGTAGCTCAAGATGCTTCATTCCCTCAGCCTGTACTCTGCCGCTGCTGCTATTTAAATGAAATCACTATACCCCTCTGCTCAAAAGCCGTCCATGGCTCCCACTGCCCACACGATAAAATCTAAACTATTCTTCTTGACCTCTGAGGCCCTCCGAGACCTGGCCCCAGGTTACCTTCAGAGACTGACTTGTTCATCTCCCCAGTGGGGACCCACACCCCTAGCAGGAGGAATTGCTCACGGACCCTGCACGCACCTGGCTGTGTCCTGCCCCGGGGCCACTGCTGTCACACCCTGGGCGAAATGCCCCTGCAGCTCCCTTCCAAAGCCTCCCCATCCCACTCCGGTCTCCCCTCCTCTGAGATGCCTGAGCTCACCCATTCCCAGAGCAACAGCGTGGGTCGTTCTGAGGCCCCATGGCTTTGACAGTGCTCAGACCTTGGGGTGTATCAGAATGACCTGGGGATCTTGTTAAACATGCAGGTTTGGGGGCCCCATGCCCAAAACATTCTGAGACAGCAGGTCTGGCCTGGGGCTCGGGACCTGCACTGCAGACGTGCTTCCAGCGGATCCTGATGCCCATACAGGCAGCAGACAGACTCACTTTGAGAAACACTGGCCCAAAGAAACAGAAGGCCCCCTCAAAAGTGTCTGATAACTGGCTGACAGGTGCACAAGGCTAAAAACCCTGCAGAAGGCGTAAGGGGCGAGGGCTGGGACGGGGCATTGGAAACTCCAGGGCAGCCCTCCCCTTAACTCTGGGGCCCTGCCCGGAGAGCAGGAGATTGCTCCCCAGCCTCTGTCCCACAATGGAAGACAAAGCTCACAAAGACTGAATTCTACAGGGGCAGGATAGTATACAGGGTGGGGAAAAAGTAGGTTTACAGCTGTGAGTATGTGAAACACAGGATTTGTTCTTGTCTTATTATTTGTTAATTATTGTATCATTTCCCATACAAACAGCACAAACTTTTCCCCCAGCCTGTATTGGTCACAACGGTGAACTCCAGAGTCAGACAGACCTGGGTCTAAATCCCAGCTCCATAGGACAAGTTACTTAACCTCTCTGAGACTCTCCCCATTTATAAAATGCTGACAAGGACACCTCCCCCACCAGGCTGCCAGAAGGATAGTAATGCAAATACTCCACATGTAAGTACAAGACACACAGTAACTACCCAATACACAGCAGCTATAAACATTACTGTTATGATTAACAACACAGGATTCAAAGGTCAGAAAGAGCTAAAAACCAAGGCGTGCGGAATAGATGCTCAGGCTTCCAACTGGGGGCTGTCTCGGCCCAGCCCCTCTGAAGTCAGGGCTGGCAGAGGAGGCCCGCAGCTTCCTCTCGCAGGTCTGTCTGCTGCATCGCTGGGGGTGGGATGCTGGATGAGCTCACCTAAACCTGTCAGCGTCACGACAACCAACGAGGAAGCCCGGATCAGGGCTATGGAAATATCTGTGGGTTGGGCAAAGCACGGAGGCCTTGAATATCTGCTTATAGAAATCTCGGTCATAACCTTGAAGGCTGTGTGTAGGGGAGGGGCATGATCAAAGGGATACTCTGGGCAGATCACTGTGGCCACATCAAAGGAGGAACGAAAGGCCCTTGAAGGCAGAAAGGCCAGTCCTTGCACTATCTGGGAGGAGGACACAGATCAGGGAAGGGGCAATGAGAAGGTGAAGGCTGGAAACCGTCTAGGACCTTGTTCTGAGAGCAGACACCCCGGCCCCCTCCCTTAGAGAGCAGTGAGGAAGTCCAGGGACTGCAGACATGGTCACACGGTCACCTGGCTCACTGGCCCACCCTCGGCCAGTCAGCTTTAGAGGCCCCTCCCTCTGCCAGCCAGGAGCTTCAGTCAGCATGGGAGAGAGGCTCTGGAGACAACAGGTGTCCGCCCTGGCCGGGAAACTCTGTTGCTTGGAGCATCATTCCATACACCAAAAGGTTGCGGGTCAGTCCCCGGACAGGGCACATGCCTAGGTTGCAGGTTAAGGGTCAAGGCACGTATGGGAGGCAACCAGTCAACTTTCTCACATAGATGTTTCTCTTTCTCTCTTTTTTGTTTCCTCTCTCTCTAAAAGCAACAAAACATATCCTCAGGTGAGAATTAAAAAAAAAAAAACAACAAAGAAAGAAACAACAGAGTCACACCCAGCTAAAGCTGGAGAAGGACAATGTCCCTGCGGCTGTTATGACCCCGAGCTCTGAAGAGACAAAAGGTACCCTCCCAGGTATACCCCCTAAAGAACCGAGAACAGGTGTTCAAACAAAAACACACCTACGTCTCCACAGCAGCAAAACCCAACTCCAGTACCTATCAACTGACAAGTGGGTAAACAAAGTGTAGCATAATAACACAACAGACCATTAATCAGCCACAAAAAGAAAAGATACATGCTAAAACATAGATGAACCTTGAAAGTATTAGGCTTCAGTGAAAGAAGCCAGACACAAAAGGACAAACATAGTATGATTCCATTTATATGAAATGTCCAGAATAGGCAAATCCATAGAGACGGAAGGTGGTTGCCAGGGATACAGGGGAGGGGACACGGGGAGTGAGTGCTCGGTGAGTACAGACTTTCCTTTTGGGGTGATGAAAATGTTCCGGAACTGGACAGAGGTGGTGGTTGCTTAACATCATGGATGTACTACATGCCATTGAATTGTACACTTTAAAAAGTTAACATGGTGAATATTACTTTGTAAGAATTTTACTACAATAAAAGAAAAGGGAAGTGGCCCATCCAGTTCCCGTCTGTGAGCGACCCTGGGGGCTGAGGAGCCCTCCCCAGAGGTTTTCTAGTTACCATTCCCCCAACACTTAGCACCAAGCAGGCAGGCACTCGGAAAGAGCTGGGGAAGGAGAAAGACCTTTATTCCCAGTGTTTGTCCCTGTGAAGCCTGAGCCCCCTTCCACCCAGTCACCCTATGCCTGCCACCGAGAATACACCCAGCACCCACTCATGACCGCCTCCAAGCCTTTGCTGGAGGTCCCTTTCCTTGCACTCCTCCCCACACCCTAGGACTCCCGCTGCACCCCTTTGCCATCTGCCCAATTTCTGCAGGTCCCTCCACGTCCAGCTCAGATGCTTCCCTGATCCCCCATTTCTGACGTCTGCCCACACACATATGGGCTTGCAACCGTCCAACCCAGCATTTGCTCTGCTTTGCCTTTTCAAGTTCATCTCCAGCCATGAACGCACAGAGATGTCAGCAGCGCTCACCTCTGCGCTGGGCAGAGAGCAGCAACTCGTGACTGTCTGTTGATCCCAAGCCCAGAGCTATACCTTGGACCTCTCCCCGGGGACACACCGAGACCCACGCTGTTCAGTGCCCAGTGAGAACCGCGAGTGGTGGGGTGAGGTCAGTTTGTCTCCAGGAAGAAGACTGTAGCCTATCGACCAAAGGGAAACGGACAGACCTTGTTTCACGTCAGCCTGACAGCCAGACTAATCTTAGATCTCCAATGAGACCCAGGATCCCTAGTACAGCAAGCTCCTTCCCACTGTTCTCATGAAAATGGTGAGAAATCAAAGAGACTGCAATTATAGGAGAGAAAAAAAACCAAGAGTTCCCTGCCCCCGGCAAATTTCTGGATGGACACTGCTAAGAATCATAGTCGAATTCTGGGTACATATAAAAAGAATCCCGGCAGAACTCTGCATGGTGGGTAGTCTGAGAATCACAACCAGTAAGAGGGGAATGGAATTGTGGGTGGCCACTGCCGTGACGGAGATGACACCTAAATCAATGCCGATTCAGTTAGAAGGGAATTTGAACACTAAAACAATCACAGAATGGAGCTGATGGCTCCAGCAGGACGGGAAGAAGTCAGGACGAGACGCAGATCAGGAGACGCCAGAGGAAGGATGGAGGGGCACGTTCTAACTCTTCATCTCAGGCTTAGAAGAAGCAGAGGCAAAATTCTCATGCCCACCTCCAGTAGGTGTGTGGGTTGGGGGAGGAGGGAGTGAATTCTGGTAAATCAGGCCTGAAGGGAAGTGGGCAGGGAGAGGGAGACTGCTGGAAGGGAATTTCTCCACCATTTACTCCATGGAAGAGGAATTCATCCCTGTAAGCCAGGGAGGCAGCAGGAGGGATGTTTCCCAAGCCAGGTAACTGGGCAAGTAGGCAGAGGAGTAAGCTAGGGAGGGGCCCGGGAGGTGAGAGAACCTCAGACCCTCACCTACCCACTCCCCTCCCTCACCCAAGATCCCAGCCACGAAGATCTCATGGCCCCACAATCCCAAACTTCAGGTACAAAGAGGTGCAATTATCCAGGCTTTCTCTGGGCTTCCCCGGGGTCAAGGATGGAGCAGGACTTTTGGGGGCATTTTGTGAGTATTTAAGCACCAAGTCAACTCACTGGCCCCCAGCTAACCCCTGCCCTTGAAGGGCTCAGCCTGGCTTTGCCTGACCACCGAGTAACTCGGCCAGTCACTATCCTCTTCCCTCCTCCTTCCCACTTGTCACTGAACTGGATGATGTCCACAGCTCCCTCCACCATTAGGAACCGTTCCCAACACTCATGCTGGCTGTTGGGTTGTTTTCCTACCATAAATAACACCGCTGTGAACATCTTAGCCCCAGTGCCTGAGCAGCTGCCCGCATCTCCATTTCCTTGGGATCGTTTTCCTCTAGGCAGAATCACAAGGCCAACGAATGGGATATTTTAAAAGGCCATGACAGGTACCACCCTACGAAATTTCAGAAAGACTCAACAAACGCTTTGATCTTGAGCTGAGCAGGACCTGAAGTTCTGAAAGGGGTGGAGTTAGAATGCAGGACGGTGGTCCTGTCTCTCCTCCTCTCCCCCTGGTCTGGAAGGTTAACTGTCCAGTAAAGGAGAGGACAGAATTCCAAGTCAGAAGCAGAGATCTGCAGCCCAGCTCTGCCTCCCTGGCTTTGAGAACCTGAAAGAAGAAATGGTTCTCCTGAACTGTAAAATGGGTCTGACTTGCACTGCTGACTGCCCGAGGTGGTTCCCTTGCTTACATAAAAGTTGCCTGCAAACCTCAGTGCTTTATGTCAAAGGCCATCACTATTATCCTTCTCATATCCTGAGGGGCTGAAGAAGTGGATTGTTCTCTGTGAAAGCCTGAGGGCTTTGCTCCCTGGCTCTTAGTCATCAGAACGTCCAGAACAAGTGCTGGCTAGTTCTGAGGGTGAATGGATCTTCGAGGTCTGAGGACCTCCGAAGACCCAAAGGTCAGAGACAGCACTTGGAGGCTGCGGGGCAGAGAACTGGGCCTAGGGCCTCCCTGAGGGTGCTGGGTGGGTCAGGGACTCAGAGGGCAAAAGACCTTCCTAGGGAACGTTCCTCTATTTCAGGGTTCCCAGACCCTCCTTCATGGTTCCAATGGAACACCTGGCCTTTGGGGGAACCACAAACCAAGCTGATTCAGCCAATGCAAAAGGTGAACAGCTGCAGAGGACCCCAGAGGCCATCAGCTCTGGCCCCTTCTTTCAGGCCGCTATAAATCAGTCCTGGATCTTTAAGACCCTCCAATTGGATATGCAACTAGTGCTTCCAGCGTGACCTCCCTTGAGAAGCACAGCTGGCCCCCTGAGCATCCTGCCACACTGCCCTATCCACCCGGCAAATGCCCTTCCTCGAGCCTGCAAGCTCGCCAAGCATCACGGCCGGAGGGGACTCCAGTGACGTTCCTAGTACAAGCAGGGAGAACTGCGCAGACCCTGTGGAACGCCATCCTCCCGGGTTTCCACCATCACCACAGGCCGCCCCCAGCCCCAGCCCACCTCCATGACCAGAGAGACGTTCATCTCCTGTCTTCAAAAATGCACAACAGGTGGCACCTGCCCGCCATCCCCAACTACACCTCTTCATCTCTCCCTGCCCCTCCACCTGCGCCCCAGTCCTCCAGCTGAGCCCGGCCCGGCGAAGCCTTACCTTTGAGGTTTTGGGGGTGGCCCCGTGGTGGCCGGCTCGGATTTCCTCGGGGCAGAGAAGGGATACTGGAGAAGTTGTTACCCATGGCATCCGGCCCCGGGGGTTTCGGCGCTCGCTGGGGCCAGGCGAGTCTGGGCAGAAGCGGAGGTACAGAGCAAGTGTGTGCGCGCGTGCGGGCGCGCGCCGCTGGGGGAGGGCCCTGGTGAGGTTGAGGCCGGGGGCGGGCAGGCTGCTCTTCTCCTCCCTCTCTCTGGGTTCGGCAGTCCTCCACGGGTTCTGCCCGCCTAGGGGGTCCTCGCGCAAGCCGGCTACCTGCCTGCCATTGCCTGCGGCGGGGGCGGGGGCCACGTGGGGGCCCCTGAGTCGGGGCCAGGGGCTCCCGGAGCTCCCCCCCTTCTCCGGCTGGTGTTTAGGTTCCGGCTGGTGGTGAGCGGCACAGTGGCTCCCGAGCGCTCCCCCGGGGCCATAGAGTCAGGGCTTCCCGTGCGGGTGCTCAAAAGCTCGGCCTGCCCAGCGGCCTGGTGGCTCAGCGGCAGGCTTGGTCCCCGCCTGCGGGGACGGCTGCTGCGGCAATGCGCGTGGCACCCTCCCGCCAGCGGGTTTGCATGGAGCGGGGCTCAGTGGAGCGCAGAGCGTGCTGGGTGCTCCCGTGATGGTCTCCGACCACTGCGCTCCGGCCCCGTTGCCCCCGCCCCTGTCCCCCAACCGTCGCCAGGACTCCTTCTCTCCGGTTGTTATGGTGACAGCTGCGCTGGTGAATGAGCGTCTTAGTGACACGCGTGCGCCCGCTTAGCCAGATGTGGCTCCTTGGCGCTTCGCATCCCTGCTCCGCGTCCCTGCTGCCAGAAGGTCTGCGCCGTACCGTGAGGTGGGAGGGGTGGGTGCCGGGCCCAGGTCAGGGTAAGATACCAGGCAGTGGTGGAGCTGTTGGGCATATTCCTCTCACGGACAGTGGAACGCGGTCTTGGAAAGGAAAACCGGTACAGCGAGAACACTGAGCTCCCTGGGTGCCAGGCGCAGGGCGAGGTAGCTCTAATTTACAGTTTCTCTAGCACCAGATACAGGGCCTGGCACATAGCAAAAGCCCAAGAAAAAAATGTAAGGAGTGTATGATTGAATAAATGTAGTAAGATTAGGAAGCCGGGCACTTGATCCTCCACCCTCAGATCTGTACTGGCAAGGACTCAGAACAGGAACCTCACACTGTTCAGTTGCTGGACACACACCCTGTCAGGGGCCTTGGGGTGCCTACAGACCGAACCTAGGAGACTGGGTCACTGGCCAAGCTGGGGAAACAGATCTCAGGGACAGATCTTCGGAGAACCACCAACTCTGAACGGAGTGGTTCTGCCAGCCATAAGAACTGGCACGGGGGGCCGCTGTGGCCTAGAGCAAAGGAGGGTTCCTGGAGGACACCTGCTCACAGGACTCTTCCATCCTGTAGCTCAGCCCTGCTGCTACCAGAGAGCCTACAGGAAGGGAAAAGGGAGTCGTTCTCCCTCACCTTCATGTGGGGCATCCGGATCTCCCAGCCTATCAGAGGGAGATGGGCCAAGCTTCCCCTCCCCACCCCAGAAAGGGAAGCTGCTTGGATGTTCCTCTAGGTCACCTCTAGCCCTCTGCCTGGCTTCAGCAACTCAGATCTAGAATCAGCAAAGATGTGGGCTGGCCACAGGCATCTTGTCCACCCTCTTATGGAAGGTCCTTCCCTCAAGTCTTCCATGTGGCAGTTCATTTTCAGGGCACCGTCCACGCACCACCTCCATGACCTTCCCCAGCTAAAGAATGCCACCACTCTCAGTCACTTTCCATATCATTATTCTGTTTTATTTTCTAGAAGTAGTTTGAAAGCAGCCTTTCCCCCTTGTTTGTGTCCTGCCTCCCCCACTAGAACATAAGCCCTGTGAGGGAACAGAGCAGGTCAGCGCCATTTCCCATGACCGCCCAGTCCCTAGCAGAGTGTCACACGGACTATCAAAAAACCGTGATGGGATGGATGAATTCCCCTGCATGATCCCTGGGAGCAAAGCCCTGAGCCGCTCCTTATTTCCTTTCCCTGCCCTCTATTCCCACCCCACTGCAGACAGCACATCCTTAAATGTCTGGGACTCCAGGCGAGCTAGAAATACCCATGACAGCTGCTCTCTGGGGTCTAGAGGGAAAGACAGCCCCTCCCGGCCTCCAGCCTCTCAGATGCCCAGGAGCACATGCCCAGGAAGGCCGGAGGCTGTCTTCCTGAGGCCCGCTCCCAACCAATGGATGACTCATGCACCAGAAATCCCTGGGCTCTGAATGGCAGCACCCTCACACATTTGCACACACACCTCGACACTTTCCTGCACACTCACCTCTACATAAGCATGAACACACTCTCACACTCATATGCCCCCTGAAGTCTGCTGGAATGAGGTCATTGGGCGCCGCTGCCGGGCATCACAATAAATCTGAAGGCTCTGTATAGACGAGACTAATTCTCTCGGAGTGTGTGTGTGTGACATGTGTGGCCCTTGGTAGCATGCGCAGACAGTGGCTGAAGGGAGGCTGAGGCCCTTCCTGGAGTCCCACCCTCCCTTCAGGGAGGAGGCGCTGGAACAGGGGCCAGGGGATGACAGAGGGGCAGAGGATGGCAGAGATGTCACAGGCCCCACGTGGTCTAAACCCGGGGCTGTGGGCAAAGCCAGGGAGCGATGGAGAAGGTCAGGGAGGAGTGGGGGCCAGAGACGGGTGCTGCTGAGGTCCGGAGGCAGGAACGGGCTCTGTAGCTCAGGGCAGCCGGACCCCAGGGGCCCCACGGGAAGGTGAGAGGCAATAGGGTTCAAAGCAGGGAACTCGGGACAGGACAGAAACTTTCCCTGACCCAGGAGGGTCAAGGAGAGAGTGGAAGTATCAACAGGGCCAGGAATAGGATGAGGCGAGGGAAGTGACCCTGGTGGGAATCGTGAGGCAGCATGGGCCCCAGGGCTAGACAATGCCAGTGCCACACTTGCTGCAGCCCGAGACTGAGCGCCTCTGACACTGTGCCATCTGGGCCGCCTCCCTAGCCTGGCCCCAGCCCTTCCAGGGAACTGCATACAATGGGAAGGGACACCACTGTCAAGTGTCAACGGGGTGCAAGTCCCTGACCAGGCCAGCACCTAGCGAAGGCAGTGTGACAGTCTGGGCCCGGAGAGGCTGAGAGTGGCCTCTCTGAGGGGTCCTGTGCCTCAGAAACTCTCCCTGGCGAGGGTGATAGTTAGACCCAGCTCCGGGGAGCCAACCACTGCAGCATCCTTCTCCCCCTCATCCCCCCTATTCCCCCCCCACACACACACACATGCACACACTGGGAAGAATCCCATAGACCTTCAAGCCATCCTTCACCGGGGTGGTGGCCAGCAGGCAGGGAAGAGGCCTGCGTGGCCCTGAGGGCCCTCCACAGCCCCATCCTGGAAAGAAGGGGGCAAAAGGAACCTGCCAGGGACACTGGGGCTGGATGAAGGCACCATTTTGCTGGCTTCAATGGAAGCTATTAATACCCATAAGGAGGTGCTCCAGCACCTGTCACCGTGGCAACCCCGCCTCCCCAGTAGTGTGGATTCTGAAAACAGTGCCCAAGGAAGGGGATGGGTGTGAGTGCAGCATACATGCTTGTGTGTGTGTGTGTGTGAGAGAGAGAGAGAGAGGGGGAGAGAGGGAGAGTGCTCACACCCTCGAGGACCCAGCTAACACCGCAGTAGACCTCCACTCTTCCTAGAGTTGTCCCCGAAGCCAGTCCCCTCCCTCTGAAGGATGGGAGTCTGCTCTACCTCAGCACAGAACGGGCACCACACAGCCCTGCCCCCAGGTGCTTTGGAATGTGGCATTGCTCATTGCCCCAGTGACCAGTCATTGAGTACCACCTCTTTGCCTGGCACTGCGTGAGGTGCAGTCTCCCGGCCAGCACCATGGGGGGCCCAGCCTACACTTTCTGGTGCTCCAGTCCATTTTCCTGCCTCCTGTGGCTAAGTTTAGGTCAGAACACCTTTGTCAAATATCAGCTGACACCTTTTGGTCTCAATATCGTCAAGATGTCAGTTCTTCCTACCTTGATCTAGAGATTCAATGCACCCCAATTGAACACCCAGCGAGTTATTCTGTGGATATCCACAAACTGATTCTAAAGTGCATCTGGAGCCCTGGCTGGTGTGGCTCAGTGGGTTGGGCACCATCCCACAAAGCAGGGGGTCACCAGTTCAATTCTGCTCGGGGCATATGCCTGGGTTGAGGGCCAGAGCCTCCCCACCCCCAATTGGGGGCATGCAAGAGTCAACCAATTGATGTTTGTCTCCTTCTGTTTCTTCCTCCCTTCCCATTTCTCTAGAAATAAATAAATAAAACCTAACAAATAAAGAAAGTGTGTCTGGAGAGGCAGAAGACCCAGAATAACCAACACAACATTGAGCACAACACAACTGGAGGGCTGATACTACACGGCTTCAAAATGTACCAGAAAGCCACAGTAATCAAGACTCTGTGGGCTGGTGAAAGAACAGATGAATATAGACCAGTGGAACAGCATAAAGAGCCCAGAAAGAAACCCACATAAAAGGGGTCAGCTGATATGTGACAAAGGAACAGAGACAATACAGTGGAGCAAACACAGCTTCTTCAACAAACGGTACATGACCGATTGAACACTCACATGCAAAAAAAAATTAATCTAAACACGAACCTTACATCTTTCCAAAAGTTAACTCAAAACAGATCACAGTCCTAAATGTAAAGTGTGAAACGATAAAACTCTTAGAAAATAACAAAAGAGAAAATCTAGATAGCCTTGGGTTGGATGGTGACTTTTTAGTTATAACACCAAAGGGATGAACTGTAAAAGAAAAAATTGATAAGCTGGACTTCATTGAAATGATACTCTTCTGCTTTGTAAAAGACATTACCGAAAAAAACAAAATATAAGAAACAGGCCACAGACTGGGGAAAATACTTGCAAAATGCACATCTGATAAAAGACTGAATATACAAAGAACTCTTAAAAATCAATAATAAGAAAACAACATAATTTAAAATGAGCCAAAAGCTTTAATAGACTTTTCACCAAAGAAGATAGGCAGATGGCAAATAAACATATAAACACATACTCCATATCTTATGTCATTCAGGGAATTGCAAATCAAAACAACAATGAGATACCATACACACTTATTAGAATGGCCAAAACCCAAAACCTGACAACACCAAATGCTGACAATCACGTGGAGCAATAGGAACGCTCATCCATTGCTGGTAGGAATATAAAGTGGTACGGCCACTTTGGAAGGCAGTTTGGTGGTTTATTATGAAACTAAACATTCTCTTACCATCTGATCCAGCAATTGAGCTCCTTGGTATTTACTCAAAGGAGCTGAAAACTTATGTCCCCACAAAAACCTGTACATGGATGTTTACGGCAGCTTTGCTCACAGTGGCCAAAACCTGGAAGCAGCCAAGATGTTCTTTAGTAGGTGAGTGGGTTAATAAACAGGTACACCCAGGCAATGCAACAGTATTCAGTGCTAAAAAGCAACGAGTCACCAAGCCATGAAAAGACATGGGAGAACCTTCAATGCATGTTGCTAAGTGAAGGAAACCAATCTAAAAACACTATTGACTGCATGATTCCAACCGTATGACATTATGGAAAAGGCAAAACCACGGAGACAGTGAAAAGCCCCTTGAGCGGGGGGTCCTGGGATGGGTCACAGCATGTTCGACTCCTGTGAAGTTACCACACAGGTTTCCCGGGGGGTGGCTGTGGTCCTTTTCCTGGGGTTGCTGGGGTTGGGCATTTTCCTTTCTGTTTCCTTTCTTGCAGGGACGTCCATCTGAACTTTCAGAGGCAACCTTGGCAGTGCTTGTGGTCAGGACTGGGTTTCATCCATGGGCACGAGAGACCCAGGACTTAGGTCTGCACAGGACCAGAAAAAAAAACCATTGTGGATCCCAAATATGACAGGAAATTTTAAAAATTAAAATTCATAAATGTTACTTACTTGCCTACAAAACTTAATGTTGTGTCAACATCATTAATTGTTAAAGGGGTACTCATAAAGATTTCATTATATTCAAAGACAACCACAGGTTTTTCTCACTTGGCAAGAAACCCAACACACGCATGATTGCTTAGAAATAAAACCAGTTGTGAGTTCAATGAGTTCCTTGTAGTCTGATGATTTGAAAAGCCAGATTTATAAAAATCCTTTCAAAATGTTTAAGGCAGGAAAATCGCGTTTCATGTGGGACATAGTATTTTGACCTGATAGGGTTGGGCTCCAAAGATAAGTGTGTGAGAGTCTTACAATTGACCCTGGACCCAGGGGCTGCCTCCCAGAGTGTAAGGCCGTCCGGGGACCAGGGAAGCAGCTGGAAGTCCCCTTTCCTGCACCGCCGTGTCCTGCCCTACCATCCAGGGTAACGAACCCTGCTTGGGCGGCAGCCTGCACTAGCCCGCCCCACAGGGTGTCCAGCTCTCCCTGGGAAAGCTCCCGGGCATTCTTCAAATAGCAGCCTCTGACTACCACGCATGCCCACGTGGAGCAGTTTCCCAAAGTGTGGTCAATTAATGGCCTTCATCAGATCTACTGAACCAGAATGTCCTGGAGCGTGGCCTGGAAATCGCATTTTATTACCGTCTCTCCCTCTCCCCTTTCCCTGCGGATGATTCCGATGCAGGCCATGTGTGAGAACACTGGTCTGGAGTGTGTGTGCACTCCGGGAGAGGGCAAGAGGGTCCTTTTAAAAAATAGACTTTATTTTTTAGAGCAGGTTCAGTTAGGTTCACAGCAAAATTGAGTGGAAGGTACAGAGATTTTTTTCCATATACAGTATACCCTCTGAGCCCAGACATGTATCGTTTCCCCGTTTATCAATACCCCCACCAGAGTGGTACATTTGTTACAACTGACGAACCTCCGCTGACTTGGTCAAATGCGTATGGAATTATCGTGTATCCACCATCATGACATCACAGAGTAGCTTCATGGTCCTAAACGTCCTCTGTGCTCTGCCCGCCTGCCCATCCTTCCTTTCCCCCAAGCTTCTGGCAACCACTGTGATGGGCAATGTCTGTGGAACACTTCATTACATGTGCCAGGCCTTGGTCTGAGCATTTCACCTGTATTAACTCATTTAGGCCACATAAGAACGTTGTGAGGCAGGTACTATTATTGTTGTTACTATTATTTTATTAGTAGTGTCCCCATCTCCATTTCACAAATGAAAACCCTGAGACCTGGGGAAGCTCAGACACTTGCCTGGAAGCTGGTAAACAAAGCCCAGAGGTACAGCCCGAGGATGGTCTGATTCCAAACCCCTGGGATACTGTACCTGCCCCAGAATGAGAGCCCTTCAAGTGCCCCGGTTGAGGAAGACCCCTGGGGCAGGTGAGGGGTCCTCACTGAGTTCCCAAAGGAGCCCCTTTCACCTGAGAGACCCTTTAGACTCCCAGGTACTTTGGTTCAATTCTCTGGAAGTCAGCCAGGGAGTGCAGGGCCACTACGGGACTTCAAAGAGATTTCAAATAAAGAAACTGGAATTGAAGAATGCTCAAAGTGGGGGTACTACCCCAGCATCTCTTTTCTCTCGCATGTTAAATGACTCCTACTTAGCAAAAAGAAAAAAGGGGGAAAAAGCCTTTCTAAGAATGTAACAAAGACCAGAGAAACCTAAAGGAAAGTATGATAAATATGACTACATAAAAATGTGAAACTCCCTCAGGGCAAAGGTTGAAAGACAGACAGGAGTCCAGAGGCACATCTGCAGGGAGTCACTGGCCTCCATCCCAAGACCCAGAGTAGGAGACAGACATGTCCCGTCACTGCCGCCAGCGTGCTGTCTCACTCCCACCCTCCTTTTCCAAAAGGGATCCCAGAGGCACTCTGTAGGTCCGACTTTAACCCAAAGGCGCCTTGGGGCCAGCGGGCGGAGTGGGGGGGCTCTCTTCCCAGTGACGTGGCTTGTGGAAAATTGTCTCTCAGCAGACCTCTTGTCCCAAGACCCCTCCCCAACCCTCCACGGCCTCTCAATTTCTCTCTCTCCAGCCACCACCACTAGACAGCGCTAGGACTCCACTAGAATCCCCCTTGTCTCTGGCAAACTTCTGTGGGGAGCCCTCCAGTCAATCAAAACACCTTAAAAAATGTTTACAGGTTGTTCTTTTCCTCTTTCCAAGTGGAAAGAGCCTTTGAGAGAACTATACCCTCATAGCTTCCATTAGCTACTTCGTTGTAAAGAAAACCTGTGGATGAGGAAGTCAGCCCTGCTCTTCAGCCACCCAGACGGTACCCTCTGGGCATTTGCTTCACTGCAGCGACCTTCTCGGGTTGCACCCTGAAACGCCGGCTCTGGAGCAGCCCTCCCCACCACGGCGGGCGGCTAGACCCAAGAAGGTCGGACCCGCCGACAGAGATTCTCCCAGGGCTGAGGGGGGATGTCTCCAAACTTAGGCCAAGATAGGTCCTCTCCAGGGCCCTCCAGTTCACACTGAGATGCTCTGCTGTCTGCATCTGCACCTGGTGTGGGCACCTGTGTGTGCCCAGCACAAGCACGGTGCCTGGCCCTCTGCAGATGCCCCGTGAATATGTCTCTGTTGCTCTGTGGATCGATCTTCAGGACGTGCGGCCAATACCAGAGGTGCTTCCTCGTGTGGCCCTCTGAGCACCCCATCACCCTCAGAGCTGGGACGTGCCACACCCATCCTGCCTGTCCCACAAACACCTCCACATCTATGCCACCCCAGTGGGGGACGTTCGGTCTCAGAACTCTCCTGAGTTGGTGCACGTAGGCAGCTGGGGAAAAGGGACCCTGGGGCCATTCTGACTCTGGTATTTCCTGAGAAGTGGAATTCAGAAAATCCAGCCGGGTGGCTGTTCCTCCCAGAGCTGCTCACCTGCTTTTGGCCCCAGGTCTCCCGCACTTGGGCCAACATCCAGTTCCCAGAGCCACCCCTGAAGGGGCCTCCACACCCAAAACTAGCACCCCTCAGCAGGCTCTGGAAACAACTTCATTTCAGTTTAGTCAGAAAATCCATGTTTATAGCTTTTTAGTTATGTAAAAAAAGAAAATGGGGGGAGGGGATAATATTATAAAACCAGGCTTATGTGTTTCATCTTCTGAGAAAGGAGTTAGGAAGGTTTTGTGAACCAAGAAAGTTGTTCCACATTCTGTAATCTATGGGACGAAGGCCAACAATTCAAGCGTCGAAGGACATACAGGGTTGAACTTGGTCATTTTATTTTGTGTAAGTCATAGCATTTTAACCTTATGTATCTATTTATATATAGAAATGTATTCTTTAAATTTGTAAGTCCACAGCCCAGAGAACCTCTGTTGATCTTTGGAAAGTAAAATTTATATGTACACATTGTTTGGAAAGTCAAACAGGATAGATAGAAAATGGGAAGAAGATAACAGCCCCCTCCCCAACCACCCAATGGTAGCAACTGTCCATATCTCTTGCAAAAAGCATGTGCATAATATGAACTTTTACATATTCATGTGCACTAACTGTGCTTTCTTAGTTTATCAGAATCTAGAGGTCTTTTTCAAATGAACACATACAGATTTGCTCATTCTTTTAGTGCACACTGTATGAGATCTACTGTATAGACCCAGTAAACACTGTATGAGATCTACTATACAGACCCAGTAAACACTGTATGAGATCTACTGTATAGACCCAATGCACACTGTATGAGATCTACTGTATAGACCCAATAAACACTGTATGAGATCTACCGTATAGACCCAGTGAACACTGTATGAGATCTACCGTATAGACCCAGTGAACACTGTATGAGATCTACCGTATAGACCCAGTGAACACTGTATGAGATCTCCTGTACAGACCCAGTGCGTGCTGTATGAGATCTACTATACAGATCTCACATTACAGCACCCCCATACTTTACTTAGTCAGTCCCCTGTTGATGAAACGGGGGTTGTGTTCACTTTTATTGCCATTCAGACAAAGCTACAATAATGGGCCCCCTTGTTCGTTTATCTCGGCCACTTCTGCATATCTACCCATAGGGTCAATTCAGAGCTTTGTAATTGTTAGGTGAAAGGACATGTGTATTTAAATTTTTGCTTTGAATATATCACCAAATTGTCCTAGAACCCTCCCCCCACAAATGTGTACACTTCCTTGCCATCGGTGTGTAAAAGTGGTTGTTTCCCAGAGCCCTCACTGGCCCTGAAGATTACCAATCTTTCCGTTTCTAACAGCTTGGCGAGCTTTGAAAGACCTCTGGTTGTTTGGACTGTGTTCAATTATGAATGAGAATTAGAATCTTTGCAGGACTGGGGGCCTTTCTTTTTCTGTGAATAGCCTGTTCACATCCTTTGACCATTTTCCTCTAAGATTAGTCATCTTTTAAAAAATTATTTATATGCTTTCTCTACAAATCAGAGGAAAGGGCCCCTTTGGGTGACAATGCCTCACCCAGTTCGTGATTTTTGTTTGTCTGTTGGCACTTTGCCAGCAGAAGCTGAGGCCACTCCCTCCCCCTCCTGCTCCGTGGCCACTGGACTGGGCGCTCTATTCGCAAACCTCTCCCTGTATTCTCCTGTAGAAGGTTTGTGATCTTCACGTTCATGGTGAAGCCTTTGAGCCATTGGAGTTTATTCTGGTATAAAGAATGAGGTGGACACATGCCTGGGTTGCGGGCCAGTTCCCAGCAGGGGACTCACGAGAGGCAACCATACATTGATATTTCTCTCCTTCTCTCCTTCCCTTCCCCTCTTAAGATAAATAAATAAAAAACCTTTAAAAAAAAGAATGAGGTGGGATTCCGTTTAAGTTTTCCCTGAGTGGCTACCCAGCTATTCCAACGCCATCTGCCAGACAGCCTCCCTCAGGGGCCACGGGGCTCTGTGTCATCACCAGAGTGGAGTCCACGTAAGGGACACACTGCTCTCCCCCGGGCCTGCCAGCCCCGGACCAAAGAGCCCTGTCACACGGATCCCACAGGGGCCTCTGTCATCAGGGTAGAAGAGAGTCACGTCTCTGGGACAGAGAGGGCACCATTGCTCTGCTGAACCGGAGGGAACAATAGCTTCCCAGTCCTGAGAGAGAAGTGGGACGCGCATCCAATGTCTTCCTTTGGGAAGAAAAGAGAGAACCCTCAGGGGAGAGTGTCCTCACTGTATAAAAAGACGAGACACAACCATAGCTGAATTTCTGAAGACACACACTTATACACATACAAGCCACACGTGTTCGCACACACCCACAGTACAGGTACACCACACACACACCCCCACGCCCACATCAAACTCTGAGAGTCTCCAGTAGGGGGCACCCAGTCCTAAAGAACCGCTCAGCCGAGGGAACTCCAAGGCTGAAAGAGACAGTCTCTCAAACACTACGCAGGCTCCTTTCAAAGGGCAGAAAACCCAGAAGACCGCCAAGCATGGACCCACAGTTCTCTAATGTGAGGAAAAGAGAGCAGACACCTGTTCTATAAAGATCTTTCCACTGGGAGTTAACACATGTTATCATTAAAATAAAATGTGAATTTCAAAACTGCCCCAGAATTAAAAGACACCTCCCCCCCCCTTCCCCAGGACAGAGCTGCAGGTTCCTGGGCAGGACAGGCGACCGAGATAGGACTGAGGTGCTCTTGTGCAGCAGATCTACCAGGTCTCAGGAGTAAAGCAAGTCTTTCTCCTTCTGCTCTTCCCTCTGTTTCTGCCTCTTCCGGTTCAGTTGGTTCCAGGGCTCTAGGCAACAAATGTACTGCCCTCCCCTTTTACTTGTTCCTTAAACCCTTCGAGTTTTTCCAGTAAACATATTTTATTGTTATTATTGGGAATTTTTTAAAAATCATCACTATAAAAGTAGACAATTTAGAAAATACAGATGTTTTCAATGTGAAGCCACCCCCTTGCCCTAGGGTATTTCTTGGAGGTGTGGTGAGCTTCCTTCTCACCTTTTTCTCTGCTGGAGTGTTTTCCATAAACACCCAGCAAGGGCCAGGGCAGTCATGCAGAATTCCGCCCCCTGCGGGGCCCAGGGCTCCGTCTCCACTGTCAGCGGTTGGAGCTGTGGACAGACTGGCCTGGGGGTGACTTGCCCCAATTTCCTGCAGTGTTCTTCCGAAAGCCATGCTTCTTCATTCCTGGAGACTCCCCTGAGACTAGAATGGGAGAGGGGGTGCCCAAACCCTCCCAGCCTTGTTCTCTCCACCCCCTGCACTTGAGCTGCCTCTTGAAGGGTGGGTGGGAAAAGGGGCAGGAGTTTTCGGTGGACGTGGGAAGCCACAGCTGGGCACAGTTAGGAGGGCCTTGAATGCCACGCTAAGGAGGCTGAGAGAGCCCGGCTTCACAGCTGAACTGAGGAACGAGGTAGTGGAAGCTGTGCCTCAGGGACTGGAACCGGCTGGTGGCCAGGCCTAGAGGGCAGTGGGATAAAATGGAGCAGAGAGCTGCTGGCACCCAGTGACCCTCCAGCCCGCTCTCCTGACACCCATGGCCTGACACCACCTTCCAGCCACCCCAAACAGCCGGCCACACCAGACTGCTTCTCACCTCCATGCCTTTGTGGGCGCGGAACCGTCTGCCTGGAAGGCCTTCCCTTCCCAATGCCTTTCATTGGCAGACCATTCTGAAATGAGGTTCAGTAAACTCTTCTCAAGGGTTTTCTCGTCTCAGAACCCTTCGGGCAAGGTAAGGTGCCCCACCTGGCTCCTCCCAGCGTGAAAGTCAACATGAACTCTCCCTGGGCTCAGCTGAATCAAGTCACGTTTTGATTAAGACCAGAAAATATAAATTGGCTCTACCAGTGTCTTGCCCTTACCATACCCAGAATTTGCCTGTCTCCCACGGGACACCCTGCCAGCTGTCAGGCCTCAATAGCCACACCCCGAAGAGAGGAGGGAATGGGCTAGGGAGGCATGGAGAGACAGGGCAGGGTGTATTTGCTTAAAGGTGCTTTGGGCTGGCTGGTCACAGAGAGGAGGGAGTGGCACTGGTGACAAGCAGCCTGGGCATCAGAGCCTTCGTGGAGAGCTAGACCGCAGAGGCTTGGCTGGGGACCCTTGGACGAGAAGAAGCTCCTGGGGGCCCAGACTCACCCCCCAGCACAGCCCCCGACTCACACTGCCCACCCACCAGGCGGGAGCCATGGATAAGTTCCGCATGCTTTTCCAGTACTTCCAGTCCAGCTCCGAGTCGGTGATGAATGGCGTCTGCCTGCTGCTGGCTGCGGTCACTGTCAAGCTGTACTCCTCCTTCGACTTCAACTGCCCCTGCCTGGCGCGCTACAACGCCCTCTACGGCCTGGGCCTGCTGCTCACACCCCCGCTCGCCCTTTTCCTCTGCGGCCTCCTTGCCAACCGGCAGACCGTGGTGATGGTGGAGGAGTGGCGGCGGCCTGCGGGGCGCCGGAAGAAGGACCCAGGCATCGTCAGGTATGGTCCCCTACCACCCAGAGGCCTGTGGGCATTGTCAGAGTCCCCCACCCGCACAGGAATCGCCAGGGCACCTCCAAACCCTGAGCCTACCCCATGGGCATTGTCAGCCCCTCCGCCGACACAAAAACACTGCCAGCTGACCCCCAAGTCCCAGTGACCCCACAGGTGGTGTCAGGGCTACTCGCCCACCCCCACAGTCACTCTCCAGTGTGCCCGCTCCTTTCCCCAACTAAAGCATCGTCAGCATATGAGCCCCATTTGCAATTTCCACTCTGGAAACAGATATTCCTGTCCCTGTCATTTGTCACCTTTCTGTGGCCAGTGCTAGAGATAGATGAGTAGCACAGAACCACCCCGGTCCTATCTGTCACGCTGGCCCTGGATTGACTGCACCTCACCACACACGTGAAGGGCCATTGCGTGGCATGCACAGAGCGTTTGTGTGTGGTGTGAGAGGCGTGACCAGCCTGCAGGCTGCATTGCTCTCCCGTGGGCTCTCCGGGCAGCCCGTGCTGCGCAGTCCTCAGAGCCTCCCGCTGGTGGGTGCCCTCTATCAGCATCAGTCCATGGGGTTGAGCCATCAGAATCGCTCAATGGCCAACACCAAACAGCAATGCGGTGCCAAGCTCCGTGCCAAGTGCTGTGTGTGTGTGTTCACAGCCTCTGAATTCTCGCTTCGGCCTTGGGTCCACTCTGACTGGGGACCCACTGTTAAGGACGGGGGACCTGAGGCACAGAGAAGTGAAGTGACTTGGCTGACTCCCCCCGATAGGAAGAGGCACAACTCACGCCACTGCCCTTAGTGTTTTAAACGAAACACCTCAGTGCTCTAGGCCTGTGGGCAGTGGCTGACAGGGCTCGGTGGGGTTTCACCCATTCATGATCTCCCCCCATGCTATGATTTGACAGGGACAACTAAGGTGTCCTCAAGGGTGTGAAGGTAACTTCATGACAAGTCTTCAGTTCCCTCTTCTAACCACACTGCCCCCATAGAAAATGCTAGAACCCCACCACCACCACCACCACCTACAAGGGATTTATAATTCACCGCTGGGCGGGCCATGCACACACACAGCAGGCACCATTTCATGTTTGTACACAGTGCAACTTGGAAACATTTGTGTCCTGTGCGCGAGCAGCCTCTATCGTGCTCCTTGGGGGCTCTGTGCTTCCTGTCATCCAGCCACACAGGGAGGACCACAGGCGCTGAGTGTACCCTTGACCTTCTTCTTGGGGAGCCAGTGGTTGCGGCTCCACTGGGCTCCTTGTCCTGTGACCAACACCCACTGCAGGCCATGAGAGGGGAGGCGTAGGTCAGGAGAGGCACCTGGGCACAGTTGGAGGGTGGGCTCCCTGGATGGGGGTGTTTGAGGTGCTATGTCAGGGAGGCATATTGGGCAGGGCTGTCTTAGTTAGGGCTCCCCTCAAAAGTAGGCTCTTGGAAGAAGGCAATAATGGGTGGGCAACTGGCACTCGGTCCCTCAGAAATATCCCACTGAAGGTCTAGAAAGATGGGGCATTTATTCGCCAGGCCCCGTCCCTCTTGAGTTGAAGGTTGATTTGGGGGGAGGGGGTTGTCAACATTCTACCACTTGCAGCCGGCCTTCAGGCAGATAGAGTTGGCTGAGGTCGGAGGCCCTCAGGCCTCCACGTGAACAGGAACTATCTGCCGAAGCTGTGGCTGCCCTGGCTGGGCAGGGCACCTGCAGAGTCTGCTGCAAGGCCTAGAGCAGGAAGAACACCAGCTGCCCAGTTGGCGGCCCTGGGACTCCCAGGGCCCCCAGCCCACCTCCCTCCTTGCTCTGTGCTGCTGGAAACCCTGCAGTGGAAGCTGGAATCATTCCCTTGCTGTAACTTCGAGTACTGTGTCCCAGCCCTCCTGGGAAGTCCATCTTTGCATCTCTCCTGTAGCCCTCCTGCTGCAGCTGAATTCCAGCCACACTTTGTGACCCCGCCTTCCTCTGCTCCCAGGTATATGTGCTCCTCTGTGCTGCAGAGAGCACTGGCCGCCCCCCTTGTCTGGATCCTGCTGGCCCTCCTCGATGGGAAGTGCTTCGTGTGTGCCTTCAGCAGCTCTGTGGACCCTGAGAAGTTTCTGGACTTTGCCAACATGACCCCCAGCCAGGTCCAGCTCTTTCTGGCCAAGGTGCCCTGCAAGGAAGACGCACTGGTCAGGGACAGCCCTGCACGGAAGGCGGTGTCTCGCTACCTGCGGTGCCTGTCACAGGTACTTTGTGAGGTCCTCTCCTAACCCTCCCAAATATCTTGCATGGGTTCCAAGGACTGAGGAGTACAGGTGACTTCCTGCAGCCCCTCCCCACTCCTGGAGACACAACCAAGGAGCAGGTGGTCCCTGGGGGGATCAGGAGCGTGAGTCGAGTACAGATCAGTGTGGGGCCTTAGGAAGTGAGCACTTGGTCAGCAACGCTGACTCACCTGGGGCCAGCGGCCAGGTACCCATATCCTCCAGGAGTCAGCTGGCCCCTCCCCAGGAGGCTGGATGGCAGCAAAGCTCTGGAGGCAGACTGCTCCGTCTGCCCCATACACACGTTCCTCTCGCCCAGGGGGTCCCACCTTTGGGTGTCTCTCCACCACACTGGAAGAAGACGAGTTGTCCTGGCCACACATTAAATACATTGTGACACATAATCACAAAACAATCTTATGATGTTTTCAGTAAACACGATTTTGTGTTGGGCCACATTCACAGCCATCCTGAGCCGCATGTGGGCTGTGGGTTGGCCACCCTTTTCCCACTCCTCAGAAACAGTGCTGATTATGCTTTACGGAGCACTCACGTGTCAGGAACCATGCTGAGCATTTCATATGCGTTATTCTGTTTCATCCTCAGAACAGCCCTATGAAGAGGGTGCGGTCATCATCATCCCATTTTACAGATGAGGAAATGCAGGCTCTGAGAGTTTAGTTCACTAGGCCAAAGTCACTTGGTTTGGAAGAGGCAGGGCAGGGATCTGAAACACGCTATAACCGCTGACCCTCTTGACCGCCTGCCTCCCTACAATTCAGGTTCCCCCTAGACGCCTGGCCCTTCACAGAGTGTCAGCTCATCATCCTGGGAGCAAAGCCCAGCCCCGTTCCCAGCCCAGACTCTGGACTCCACCACCACTATCCCCTGAGCCCCGCTGGGCTGTGTCCTCCAAAACGTAGTTACGTGAACCGTATGTGCCAACTCTCACTGGGGCTGCAGAGTGCAGACACGTGACCCCAGCCCTCTGCGGAGCTGAGACAGGCTGGTGGCAAATGCAGGCCTGTGGTGTGGTGTAGAGAGGACCAGTGCTCGGAATGCACTTGATTCTAGTTCAGACTGTGACCTCGGCCATGACACGCTCCCTCTGGGCCTCAGTTTCTCCTGCAAAGTGAAGGGAGGTTTGGTCTCCTTCACCTTGACGGTCCCTGCGGGCTGAAACGCTGTAGGCTTTACTAGCGCATGGGAAAGAGTGTGGAATTTCCAATGGGAGCAGGGCCGGAGTCCCCACCCAGCTGTAAGTTTATCAGGCACATTCAGCGCTCCTCTAATGTAGAATACTCACACGAGTATTTTAAATTGGCAAGCGGGGTGGGGGTGGGGTGGGGGGAGGGGCCGAAGGAGAGACACCTTTGCCTGTGCTAAAGGAGTGGGTCTCCGCTCCAGCCCACACCGCTGCTCTGGTCTTAAGCGAGGCCTTGGGGACACTGGAGCTGCGGGCGCGCACGCGCAGAGAGGAGGGAGCGGAGTCAGCCAGGCGGGGGCTCCAGCCCTCGAGAACCGCTTCCACTTGTTCCTCACTCTTGGCCTAGAACGCTGCTCACTGTTTATATCTTGCACAACTCTTACTCTTTCTTCGGGTCTCAGCCTGAACCTCACGGCTCCCCGAGCCCTCAGGTTCAGGTCCGGTAAATCCCTCGGCACGGCCCATGGCCTGTCATTGCCTGTTCACGGTTTCCTTAAGTGTGAGCTCTGTGAGAGAAAACACTTGGTCCCTGTTGCCTCCCCCAAGATACAGGACAGATGGGTGCATAGACAGTGTGGATAAATATATGTGAGGATGGTAAGGATGATGGATGATGGATGGATGGATAGATGGATGGGCGCGTAGGGAAGGCAAAACTTTACCTCTTCCAATCTTAGGTTTCCACCAAGGTGAGAACAAAAAACATCAACAAATGGGAAACAGTGTATTATCACACGCAGTGGACATCACAGGGGAGAAACGTAAACCGAAGATTAACTCAAAATGGTGACTTAGAATTCCAGCTTATATTTCATCTTCAACAAAGAGCAGGACCTTCGTAGAGAAATGACAGGATGAAGGAGGGTGGCGTGAGGCTTCCAGGGGCAGACATGGTAGGAAGGTAAATGCATGAGAGGAAACACAGGTTCCTTACTCCCTACTGATGGGCAAGGTTCGTCTGTACATCCTCTGGGGCTGTCTCTGGGCTGACAGGGGTCTGTCTCCAGTCAAAGGAGAATTATATCTTGCCTTTAGGCAGATAAGGGGGAAGGTAGAGAGAGCTTTTCCTATGTTTGCTGGTTCTTAATTGTCTTCAGATCAAAATAATTTTATGTCAAAGAGGCATACTTTGGGATGATATATTTTGGTCTCCAGAAGAAAGGTCGGGAGGATGAATAGTGGGTGCATGAATGGTTGGGTGCATGAACTGAAGGAGGAATGAGTATCAGTACAGGAATGGGTGGGAGGGTAGTTGGCTGGACAGGAGGATAAATGATGGACAACAGAAAGATGGTTGGAGGACGCTGGGTAGGAAGATGACAGATACACAGTCGGGTGAGAGGATGGATGACTGGGGGACGGGGTAGAGAGGTAGCTGGGGAGAGGAATGGGGCAAGGATGAGAGAATGAATGGAAGGGAGGATGGATGGAGGTAGTTGGTAGGATGGTGACTAAATGGGAAGAGAAGCAGATGTGAGGAAGGATGGGAGAGGGAGACTCTGGAACACCCATGCCTGCCACGCCCACACCTGACCTTGCTCTCCCCACCGTCTTAGGCCATGGGCTGGAGTATCACCCTGCTGCTGATCGTGGTGGCCTTCCTGGCGCGCTGCCTGAGGCCCTGCTTTGACCAGACCATCTTCCTGCAGCGCAGATACTGGAGCAACTACGTGGACCTGGAGCAGAAGCTCTTTGATGAGACGTGCTGTGAGCATGCGCGGGACTTCGCCCACCGCTGCGTGCTGCACTTCTTCGCCAGCATGCAGAACGAAATGCAGGCACGGGGGCTGCAGCGGGGCAAGGCCAGCAGGGGTGTCGAGGCCCCCGAGATCTCAGAGCCCACCGAGGGCATGGATGGTGGGAGTGGGAAGGCCTACGTGCGCACAGTCTCGAGCCAGGAGCAGGTGAACCATCTCCTGAGCACCTGGTACTCCAGCAAACCGCCGCTTGACCTCGAGGCGTCCCCGGGGCTCTGGGGGCATGGCCTCAGCCACCGCGCCCCCACCATTGCCCAGGGTACCAAGCTGTCCCAGCACACTTATGTGTAGCCCCCCCACCCCACAGTGTCCCCATGTCAAGGGTCAGTGCTGACCAGGGTCAGGGGCTCCCCAGGCTGCGGGAACCCCAAGGCAAGCCAGCCTACCCTTGTTGGCCTCTTTCCCCGCAAATAGCCTAGTTTTGGGGTGTGGCCACCCCTGTGCTCTAAAGCAGGGCTCAGAGGCATGAATGCGCTCATCATTCAGCGGGGCTTTTGTGAAATGCAGACCCTGACTCGGGGCATCCAGGACTGATTCCAAGACTGCATTTCTAATGGGCTCCCGGGTGATGGCGCAGGTTCTGGTCCGTGGACCAGGCTTTGAGTAGCAGGAATCCAAAATGATCTGCCACGGGTTCTGGGTTCCAGGTGCCAGATTCTAAATAATAATAGTACAATAACAACAACAACAACACATGTTTATCTGGTGCTTACAATGTGCCAGGCATTGTTCTAACTTCCTTATGAACAGGTGTGGGCAAAAGTCAGTTTACAGTTAGGAGTTTAGTCTTGTATTAGTATGTATTTGTTATTGTATTACTTATTTGTATTATTTTCATATGACAACTGCAAACCTACTTTTACTGCAAACTGCAAACAACTGCAAAACTGCTCCACCCCTGTGCATTAACTTACTTTATCCTCATGATAACCTAATGCAATGGGATGATTGTTAGCCCTATATTTTAGAAGAGAACACTTAAAGAGGTTGAGTTGCCCGAGGTCACCCATGTAAGCGCTGACCAATTTCACCCATGTGAAACTGGATCACAGGCAGCTGGCTCCAGAGTCTGTTCTGAACCACTCCGTGGGTCAGCCCTGCAGCTGGTTTCGTTTGTGCATTTGCTCTCGGTGCTCTGGTCGGGTTTCCTGCTGCTTCTGCCAGGCTTCTCTGAGAAGGCTCCACAAGTTCCACTGGGTGAGTTCCTCTGGAAAGTGATGATTAGTGCCTCTCGATGGGTACTGCGCATGAATAGTTTTGTATTTTCCTGTTGAAGGGATTTTTCTGTTTTTGAATGTCAGGGGGGCTGACCCTTTCAGCCCCCAACTTCCCTAGTCCGGCCAATTCCTTTCCAGCAGACCAAGGCTGCGTGTGCAGCCCTGCCTGGTGCAGCCCCCTGGAAGGTGCAGCTCCTTTTGCAGTACAGCTCCTCTGTCGGCCCAGCTTTTCTGCCCACCTTCGGTTAGCAGGTGCTTCCTCCCTCACCTCTCCACCCCCCACCTTCCCCACCGTCTGCGGCCTGACACCTGAGCTCAGCATCTCTTTATAAGACTGCCTCCTTCCTCAGACATTTCCAGGGGTATCTGCCCTCTGCCCTTATTGAGAAGCTGGAACCCTGGGGAGGAGTCTCTGGTGTACAGTATAAGGATCAGATCTGCAAATCGGGGTGGGGGCAGACCTAGACAGCTCCACACTGAACCAGATGATTCGGTGCATTCCAATGACTAGAACCTCTGGGCCAAGTGTGCCTGTGGGGTCTGGCTCTGGGATGAAAACTGTGAATTGCCAGGGTTAGATCTTGCTGGGGAAAAAAAAGAAAAAACAAACCACTGACACTCAATGTCTGGTGGCCCTGACAGGAAGGGGAAGGTCTAGCCTGTGAACTCCTCTGGGTCCTCGCTCCTCCCTCATGACTCACTCACCACACACACACACACTCTACCCCTCTGTGGTCTTCAGCACAAACGGTGCTTCTCATGTCCTTAGGGCCTAGAGGCAGTCTAGGGGCCCCCGATGCCCCTCCAGAGCCCAGCCCCCTCCATATCAGGCTAGCCACATCTGTTCTCCTGGGCTCTCGCCAAGGGACCATGTAGGACCAGACAATCCCTGCAGCTCAGCCTCCCTCCACCTCCCCTGCTGTGGTTAGGCCACGCAAATATCAGAAATGGCATTGGGGTGAGGCAAGATTTAGGCAAAGTGTTAGCAGAGGTTGGGTGGGGAGGGAGGTGAGAGCCTGAAGATGGCCCAGTCAGCACTGGGGAGATCCCAGCCTGGGGAAAGGAGGCCCAGGGACCTCCCCTTGGGCTGCAAGGATGCAGCAACTGGACCAGTGAAAAGCCACCGACAGCCATCGATACTCTCGCCTTCGTATGTGGAGCCCCTCACAGAGCACCTACTGCATGGACAGCCCTGTAGCAGGGAATGGGGGAGAGAACATGCACAGATGACAGAGCCTGCTGTCAGGGAGCTCGCTGTCTCACAGAGAGACAGTCAGCGGTGGGCACGGAAATCATTATCGTCCCAAGCGAAAGCTGTATGTGATGTGATAGAGGCGAGCCAGATGCCACGGGGATTTAGCATGGAGAACAATGGCTCCACGCTGGGGGATCGGAGGAGGCCTGGTGTGAATGGGTCTCAAAGGATGGGGAGGGTTTTGACAAGTGGAGAAGACACGGGGCGGGGGTGGGGGCATGGGGCAGAGCACTTCAAGGGAGGAAACAGTAAGAACAAAGGCAAAGAGCTGGGAATGGGGCAGCACATGTTTTATTTATTCATTCAATAAGCTCCTTTTGCGGTACAGCTCCTCTGACGGCCCAGCTTTTCTGCCCACCTTCAGTTAGCAGGGGCTTCCTCCCTCACCTCTCCATACGTCCTTCGTAGGTGAAGACCTAATACCTCTGCTAATACAGCCTGACAGTACTCGAGCTGCCCGGGCAGCCGCATCTTACCAACCGCTGCTGCCTCCTCCAACTGCCCGGCTCTCTGGGCGTTCCCCCGCAGCTGGGGGAGAGCAGTGCCTCACACTGCTGCTCTTCTACGCAAATTGAACATTTCCCTAAATGTCCGGCACCCACTCCGTGGAGGCCCCCTTTGCATGCTGCTTTTCATGATACTTGACTCCCCCCGCACTGGGGCGGGTGCCGGGACAGCACTCCTGAGGGCCAGAGGCACAGGGCCCTGTGGACATCCCACCATGGCAGCTGGGTGTGCTTTCGCCACCGCTCCTGCATGGGTGGAAAGCTTGAGCAGGGTCGTGATGTCCTGTGTTCTTTCCATCTACACCCAGTCACGCTGCAGGGAGAGGTGGAGATGACCAAAGCACCCGGAGCCCTCTCCCGGAGCAGAAAGAATAAGGGGCCCCCAAGGTCCATCTCCCAATCTCCAGAACCCGCGAATGTGACCTCCCCAGGCGACTTCGCAGATATGTTAAGAATCTGGAGATGGGGAGACTCTCCTAGGTGATCCAGGGGGTCCCGTGTAACCACAAGTGTCCTTATAAGAGGGGGCGAGGGGGTCAGAGTCCGGATGTGATGATGGAGGCAGAGGCTGGAGTGATGTGGGGCCACAAGCCAGGAAACGCAAGTGTCTGTCTTCTGGAAGCCGGAGAAGGCCAGGAAACGGATTCTCCCCGGGAGCCTCCAGGAGGAGCACGGCCGGCCAGCTCCTTGGTTCTTGGCCCACTGAGCCCCNTCCAGGGGGTCCCGTGTAACCACAAGTGTCCTTATAAGAGGGGGCGAGGGGGTCAGAGTCCGGATGTGATGATGGAGGCAGAGGCTGGAGTGATGTGGGGCCACAAGCCAGGAAACGCAAGTGTCTGTCTTCTGGAAGCCGGAGAAGGCCAGGAAATGGATTCTCCCCAGGAGCCTCCAGGAGGAGCACGGCCGGCCAGCTCCTTGGTTCTTGGCCCACTGAGCCCCACTTCAGACTCCCGACCCCCAGAATTGTGAGAATAAGTTTGCGTTGTTTTAACCACTAAGTTTGTGGGGCTCTTTTGCAGCAGCAATAGAAGACTAACACCCATTGTCAAAGAAAAGCTCAGGTGCTTTTGATAGTAATGACAATTATTACTATCACCGGGTTGTAATAATCATTCAGTGAGAGCTCACTGTGGGCCTGGCACCATGCTGAACTCACGGAGTCCTCAAGACAACTGGAGAGGTAAACTCTTTTATGCCCCCACCCATTTCACAGATGTGAAGACTATGGCACCCAAAGTTTAAATGACTTGCCCAAGGTCCCTAGATAGTTTGTGGCAAGGTACAGACATGAACCCAGGTCCTTAAATAGGTTACTCTTATCCACTCTGTGACATGGTTTCTTGCTAAGAAAGTCGACTATTCAGTGAAGGAAACGCTGAGCTAATGGGCAGGGCCTTGCGGTGGATCTGGGTGGGCAGAGTGAGGACAGACGGGGCTCCAGGAGGGGGCGGCACAAGTAAAGGGGTGGTAGCCAGCCGCGTCGTGTCCCTTCTGTGGTCACTGACACTGCTCTGGCCTCAGCTGCTGCTCAAGACGCCACCCCCTTGGTCTCCCCCACTGTCCCTGCCCCTGCCCCCCCACACACACCCTTCAGAGGCAGAGGTCCCTAACCTTCCCATGCTGGTGCTTAGAGATGTTGATTGGCACGTGACACCATTGTAAATGGAGGGACTTTGGAGATGTCGTCTCTACAGAATTTATTGGAAAAAACAATCGCACCTTCTTTATCTTATAGAATTGTAAGAAAAAATGTAGTGTGAAATATTAGAATAGATACCAAATGCTGTTTGGGTGTAAAACATCCAAAGGAACTCTCCCAGGCTTCTTACGCGAGAAACAAGCTGACTTCAGTGAGCTGGATTTTTTAACGTCAGATTTTGAAATGACCACAGGAGATCCTCTTCCAGGCTCTTTGTTAAAAGTCGAGATACAATTGGTATATAATGCTCCATTTCGGGTGGGCAGCACAATGATTCGATACGTGTTTATACTTTGAAATGATCCCACAGTAAATCTAGTTAACATCCCTCACCTCACATGGTTACACACTCTTTCCCTGCAATGAGAATTGGTAAGGTTCACTTTTTTGCGACTTTTAAATGTACAATACAGTATTATCACCACGCTAGACCTTACATGCCCAGACTTATTTATTTTGTAACTGGAAGTTTGCACCTTTTGACCCTCTTCACCCACCACCCAGCCCCTCCACACTCCTTAGTAATGATCTCTTCAAATGTTTGATACATACCACCCTCGGAAGACTTGGCCCAAGGTGATAAATTTAAAACTAACAGTAACAACCATTCAAAAGTGTAAGCAGTCTGAACGGCAGGTAAACACGCCAGCACTCATCCCTCACTTTCAACAACTGTAAACAACATTCCTATAATGATGAGAATAGTTAGGATCCAATCAGACTTGTTTCATTTCAAGTATTTCAAGATAACACTGAAGTCAGAATTTGTGCGGAGTGTGTATGTGGTGAGGGCGGGCACTGTGCAGCCAGCTAGGGCACATCGGCTACAAATAGTGTCTACCAGAGAAGACAGAGACTCCAGGCTGCTCCCTGGAGGCACCTTCCTCCGGCCCCCCCCCACACACCTCCCCACCAGGAACTGCGCCCGGCTCTGCTGCAGCTCGGACCCCTTGTCAGACTTGCATATCAACACTGCAGTGTGTCCTTAGCTGGACCTCCTTCATTCTGCTCCCACCCTGTGGGAGCCCCCCCAAAATGGTCCTCCAGAGGCCACCAGCCTAGGGGCTCCATCTGCCCCAGGCCCAGCCTGAGGGATGAAGAGAGCGCCATCCTTCTCCACCTGTCTCCTATTTGTGCCACTAACTTTCCCCGCCCAGGCTTAGAGAACAGGAGAACTTGATTCAGCTGGAAGAGAAAGGGCAAAAACCACTTTCCTGCCCTTTCTTCCCACCTAGTCTGTGTAAACCTTAGATAGTAACTCAGCCTCTCTGAGCCTCAGCCCCAACCTCGGTGAAGCGGGGACCGCAGCACCCACTCCACAGGGCTGTACGAGGGTCACACGGGGTAGTGCGTGTGAAGTGCAGGCACAGGGCCTGACATGGGAAGGCCCAGTGAGTGCAAGTTCTGGTTGCTCACACAGGGGCACACAGACCACTAAGGTGGTTATGTACACCCATGCAGACACGCAGGCACAGAGGCCCAGAGCCACAGCCAGCACGTGCGTGCACAGGGACACGTGGGTCTGTGGGTCCCACGGAGCCAGCTGGCCAGGCTCTTGCGCTGTGTCAGTCCCTGTCCCCTACTCCCACTGCAGACAGGAGCCATCTGGTCGGAGCTGCGTCCGACCTGCTCTTCTGGGAGAACTGGTGGGCATCAAAGGCAGCCCTTCAAGCTCCTTCCACTTTGATGGGAGGGGCCCTGGCCTGGTTCCCACAGACAGTCTGGAGACCTGAGCTCCAGGCGTGAAACCCCACCATCCCACCCCTTTATCTGTGAATCTGGGGGAGTAGAAGTAGGAGGCGGGGCCCAGAAAGGGGTTTTCATCCACAGTCTGCAAACGCACAGACACCCACGGAGACAGAAGCAAACCAGACAGAAAAGCACCTGCAGTAGAGGCCCTCAGGCCATAGATCCCTGCCCAGGAGGGAGGGGACCTCTCAGATATAAACCCTCTGGCTCCAAAGTCAGGGCTTTTTACTCTGTGCCATGCTGCACTGGCACTGGGTCCACCACCTCCACCACCGTACCCCTGCTGTGACAGTGTCATCACCACAGTCATTCTCATCACTGCTATCACCACCGTCACCACCACCTTCACCAGCGCCGTCCCCAACACCAACTCTGCCATCACTGGCACCTCCACTATCACCATCAGCAGCAGCACCACCATCACCCCCCATTACAGCCCCCACCGTCATTGTCGTCACTCCATCATCATACCATCATTGTCTGAACTCATGGAGGGGTCCTCTTGGGCCCTGATACAGCACGGAGGGAAGACCCAATGGGAAGGACAGAAGGAAGGTGACATGCTTCCGAGGAGCCTGGGAGCAAGATTCAGAAGCTCGGCCTCTGCAGCAGCCCTGGATCGTCCCAAACTCCAACCCTGCATCTGAACCTCCATGTCCTCCTCCCACACCCATAACTGGTCCCCATCGGGTGTGGCCCCGGTAGTTTCCCTCTGCTGGAGGTGGCTGTGGCGAGAGAGGCCCAGGAGGGGAGGGGCAGAGCCCCAGTTACACCCACAGGATTGGCTGCCCTGCGCCTCTCAGCCAGCACCTGACCAGAAGGTTCCTCAAGCACACAGTGACCTCAGGCACTGCCCTGAGCACTGCCCATCGCAGCCATGAGGTGCACACCTGGTGGGCTGCAGGGCCCATCCTGGGGGCAGCGGTGAGGTGGGAGGGGGCAGCCAAGCTCCCTGGGGGACGCGATGGACAAGTTCCGGATGGTCTTCCAGTTCCTGCAGTCCAACCAGGAGTCCTTCATGAACGGCATTTGCGGCATCATGGCCCTGGCCAGCACCCAGATATACTCAGCCTTTGATTTCAACTGCCCCTGCCTGCCTGGCTACAATGCCGCCTACAGCACGGGCATTATGCTGGTGCCTCCCCTGGTGCTCTTTCTGCTCGGCCTGGTCCTGAACAACAACGTGTCCATGCTGGCTGAGGAGTGGAAGCGGCCGCCAGGCCGCCGGGCCAAGGACCCCGCCGTGCTCCGCTACATGTTCTGCTCCATGGCCCAGCGTGCCCTCATTGCTCCCGTCGTCTGGGTGGCTGTCACGCTGCTCGATGGCAAGTGCTTCCTCTGTGCCTTCTGCACTGCTGTGCCTGTGACTGTGCTGGGCAATGGCAGCCTGGTGCCTGGCCTGCCTCCGCCAGAGCTTGCCCGCCTGCTGGCCCGGGTGCCCTGCCCAGAGATCTATGACGGTGACTGGCTGCTGGCCCGTGAGGTGGCCGTTCGCTACCTGCGCTGCATCTCCCAGGTGAGGGGGCCGGTGACCGGGGGCTAGGTCTCCTCGCACAGACCTGGGCCTCTCTGCAGGGGCCTAATTCCCCACCTCTCAAAATGGGGCCTCCTCAAGAAGAGTTGTTTTCCCAATAGATTGGGGCACCCCCTCAAGTGGAGCTCTGTGGGGCAGGGGCTTACTTTCCCAATTGGGGCAGGGGCTCCTGAAGGCCATGTGTCCTCATTCAGATCCGGGCCACCTGGGGAAAGTGCTATGGCTACTTAAGCCCAGAGGCCTGTGCTCTGTCCTGAGGTCCCCAGAGCAGACCCAGTGGTACAGCCAGGCCCATATCCTCCACCCTGAGCTCCAGCTCAGAAGCCTGGAGGAATTTGCATCCTTTCCGTCTTCTAGGCCCGGGCTGTGGTGATGCCGGTGGGTGGCTGGGACATTTGGGTACATTTCCCTGGCAAATGCCCCCAGATGGTACCTCCCTGTTTGGAGAGTGGGAGCCGAGGGTCCAGGTGCCCCTGGAACAGAGGGCATGGGTGAGGGGCATGCACTGTTGGGATATGCCCTCAAGACAAGGTTTGAGGGCCCGCCAAAGGGAAGTACAGCGCACGGGTCTCCCAGCCTCACTCCCGAGTCCTCTGCCGCTCTGGGCACTCACCCACCTGAGGCCCTCAGGCCAACCTGCAGTCACTGCAGTGTGCAGAGGGCCACCTGGGCGGCATGTCCTTGCAGCCCGTGGCTGGGGCTGTCAGGGGTGTGGGCTGGGGCTGGGCCTGCCCTGCAAGGGAGAGAGAAACATGCGCACTCTGCTCCAGCAGGTCCGGACACCCGGCTCCCTCTCTCCAGCCCAGAACTGTCTCCTGGAGGCCTGTGCCACCACCAGACACCCACGCGAATCTCTCACTCTGAGTGTCTGGTACAAATTCTGATTCCCTCCCAAACCTGTGCCTCCTCTCTTGTGAGCACTTGTCCCATCATCCATCCCAGGTGTCAGGGCCTGGGGCAGCTGTCCCTCCACCTGATTTTTTTTTTCACTGTTTGTGTCGGGATTTTATTATCTTCCTGCTAAACTATCCAAGCGGGGAGGGTGACATAGATGTGCATTCGTGGTGCTAGGAGGCAACTCGCTAAAAACCGGTTATTCCTTTGGTGAGGAGGGCCAAATGAAAAAAGGAAAACAGGAAAGAAAGGAGGGAGAAGGACACACGGGGAGAAAGAGAAAGGAGGTCTGAGTACGTAGCGGCTGCTCAGCGTGCTCCTTTGACGCCATGCAAAGGCCCACCCTCCCTGAGCCCCGTCTTCCCCTCCCCTGCTCTGAACATCACACCGCAACCTACGAGCGCTCCCAGAGGACAGGCTGCCCAGCCTGTAGACATAGTTCACTTGACCTTCAGAGGTTGAAATAAAAATTCAATTTTAGAGTTAATTGGCATCACCTAAAAGTCAGAATTTTCCACATAAAACGCAGATTTCCAGCTTCATTTGAAACTTCAGGAGATCTAGCCCCCAGCGCCCACAATTCCGCGGGGAGCAGCAAAGGGGGTGCTCCCTGCCCCCGTGAACACATGCTCCAAAGGTCCCCATTTGATGTCTGCTCTGCCAGACCCATCGTAAATATTTGGGCCTACTCTGCCTCCCGCTTTTCTGGTCTGACCAGACGCTTCTCTGTGCAGCTGGGGGCGGGCCCTGAAGCACAGGTTGGGGGAGCATCCTGACCTGTGGTCCCCCAGGTAGTGATTGACACAGAACAGAGGCAGCACCTGAACATTCAGTATTGCTCAGCACAGAGTTCGAGTGGTTGTCTGACGTGTCCCTGTGACCCCGAGGCCTGGCTCAGAGCCCTCAGGGTGGAGGCACCTGGTGCAGGTGACGGAACGGCAGACAATAGCATAGACAAGGACACAAGGCAGAGACACAGAACTCAGAGGAGGAAAGGTCACTACGGCCTGGGGTGGTCAAGGAAGTCTCCCTGAAGGAAGAGGCCTGGTCGGCAAAGGCCTATTGGCATAATTATAGTGGCTATCAGATACCGAGCACTAACTACATACCAGGCACTGTGCTAAGTTTAATATTACATTTAGCCCCACAACAGCCCTCTGAAAATAGTACTGTCACCATCCCCCCTTATAGGTGAGGAAACTGAGGCACCGTACTCCTGGTCAACTGGTGAGTAGTGGAGACAGGACCCTGACTCAGGCAGCCTACCTCCAGGGGCTTCCTGGGTCACTGCTATGTGTTGGGAGCCAGGCCTGCACCAGTTTTACTTCCTCTGACACGGAGAATGTGATGGGGTCTGGGTGCAGGCAGGCTGGGGGTGCCAGAGAGCAGTGCCCACTGACCCTTTTCCTTCCTCCCATCCAAGTACTAACCAGGCCCGACCCCGCTTAGTTTCCGAGATCAGAACAAGATCAGAACAAGATCGGGCGTGTTCAGGGTGGTATGGCCATAGAACCCCAGCCTTTTCCTTCCTTTCTCTTTTTCCTTTTCTTTTTCTTTTCTTTTCTTTCTCTCTCTTTTTCTTTCTTTCTTAAATTGAATCAAGAGATAGAAGAAGGGCAGGACAGAGAGGAACATCGATGTGAGTGAGAAACATCCATTGGTTGCCTCTTGCATGTGCTTTTACTGGGGCAAAATCCAACCTGAAACCTGCGCATGTGGCCTGAATGGGAATCGAACCTGCAACCTTTCGGTTTGCAGGACGATGCCCAACCAACTGAGCCACCCCAGCTAGGGCCTGGGTGACTCTTTCTTCTCTCCCCTGCAGGCACTGGGCTGGTCCTTTGTGCTGTTGACCACACTGCTGGCGTTTGTTGTACGCTCTGTGAGGCCCTGCTTTACGCAGGCTGCCTTCCTCAAAAGCAAGTACTGGTCCCACTACATTGACATTGAGCGAAAGCTCTTCGACGAGACGTGCACAGAGCATGCCAAGGCCTTCGCCAAGGTCTGTATCCAGCAGTTCTTTGAGGCCATGAACCATGACCTGGAGCTGGGTCACACCCATGGGGTGCTGGCCACAGTCCCAGCCGACTCAGCTGCCCCGGCTACCACTGAAGGGGCCAAGGAGGAGAGGGAGAAGCTTCGAGGCATCACCGATCAAGGAGCCATGAACAGGCTGCTCACCAGCTGGCACAAATGCAAGCCGCCCCTGCGGCTGGACCAAGAGGAGCTACTGATGGGCAATGGCTGGGCTGGGGGCGAGCCTCGGCCTCCACGCAAGGAGGTGGCCACCTACTTCAGCAAAGTGTGAGCTGTGGCCAGGTGAAGAGGCAGAAATGAGGGGGGCTCTGAACCCACAGCCCTTCAGACCCCCAAACCAGACAGAAAAATGAAGGCTACAGGTGTGGGTGATAGGCCCCTGGAGCAGACCCGCGTGCCCAGGCATTCACCTGCAGGTATGAGGCTGGAAATTTGGAACTGGAAGAGGACCTCACACCTCCAGTTGTCACATCGCTTTGGGTGGCCCCTGGGGAAGTGGACAGTGGAGCCATGAGCAGTATTAGTCAAAAGGTCCAAAACTGGCCCAGAGGGGACAAGCTCCCCCATCCCCAACCCCTGCCGGCCCACTTTATCTGATTCACAGTCCCCACTCTGACCCTACAGACACCCTTGCCCTAGCACCTGCACTTGCCCATGATGTGTTAGGGTCTCTGGTCCCTTAAGCTCAAGGCTCAGGGAGTGAGGGCGCATCCAGCCAGCTCCTGAAACGGGAGCCCTCTGAGGGTTCTGCCAGGCTCCTGAGGGAGGCCGAGTGGCCCAAGGGGGCCCAAAGGACATGACATGCAGCCTCACCTGCTGTGACCCATGAGATGCCAGAATCTAGGTCCACTGGGGAGGAGCCAGGGTATGTGGTCACCATGGAGGTCATTCAAGAGTTGTCATGGTGACCTGCACATTTATTAGCCCCAAGCACACAGGGCTTCCTGTCTTAGCTCATTGGGCTGCTGTAACAAAATGTCACATATCAGGTAGGTTATAAACAAAGGACATCTGATTCTCCATTCTGGAGCCTGGAACCCCAAGCCCATGGTGCTGGCATGGTCACATTCTGGTGAAGTTCATGGTCTCGTCCTGATTCAGCCAGCGCCTTCTCACTGTCCTCACGTGGCAGAAGGCAGCAGAGATCTCTCCGGAGCCTCTTTCATAAGAACAACTAATCCCATTCGTGAGGGCTCCACCAAGGCCCCTCCTCCCTTGGGGGTTAGGATTCAACAGATGAATTTTGGAGAGGACACAAGAACATGGGAAAGGCCCTCTCACCCCCTCACATCCAGGGTAAATCAGACCCCCCCCCCAGGCCTGAACAGTTAGAAACAGAAGATGAAGTCTTCCCATTTTCTCGAAGCCCCCACCTCCTGGGCCGGGGTCTCCGGAGTGCTCAGAGGCTCTGCCCTGAGATGGGGATGAGGGTGGAGGGGTGGAAGCGGAGCTGCCTGGGGTGGGAACAGCTCAAGAGTCCAGGGTGACGCCGAGCTGGCTTAGGTGCTGGCTCTAGCACTCACAAACTGTGTCCCTTGGGCCAGTTGCTTCATTTCTGTGCCTCGGTTTCCCCATCTGTACCCGGGAGATGAGGGCACCTACCTCGTGGGGTTGTCCTGGGCATTAAATGGATGGAGAGTATAAAGGACACAGCACATGGTAGGCACTCGGTGTGTGTGTGGCTGACACGTTTGTTGATTTCCGAACCTGCGAGCTTACCCGACTCGTCCCGCTGGACATAAGAGGAGGGGACATCAGGGTCTGGAACCATCTGTGTTGAGGAGGAAGAAACAGGGCCAAGATGGGCTGACCGCCCCACCTCCCCTGTTTTTAAAACGAAAGCCCCACTCATCTAAGAATTCATTTTGATCTTGACTCCTACGGTTTTGCTCTAGTGATTTCCATTCGTTCCTGGGCACCCTTCCCTCCATTCCCATGTCTGAAACCCAGTCTCTGTCCCTTCAATTATTTGGGAGGAGGGCCATCCCAAAGGCCAAGCTGGACCGCAGGGCTCCTCCAGGGTGTGGGACATGATCTAGACCGCGAGCAGGGGCAGGATTCAGATGAGTAAAGCTCAGGTGTGTGCTGGTGAAGGGGCTCCCGATGGGAAAAGCCGGCCAGGCGGTACTGGGGAGGAAGAGTGGGGAGGGTAAAGCTCGGGTTGGGCAGATGTGGGTTCAGATACGAGAGCAGCAGGGCCCAGGGTAAGTCACCGAGTCCCTCCGAGCCTCAGCGTGAATATGGTGAAATGGATGTTGAAAGATCTGCTTTTCTGGATACTGTGAGGAAAAAGGGAGATAATTTTTGTGGGAGCATCTGGAACCGTGCTTGGCACAGGGTAGGACCTGAAAAATAAACACTGGTCCCCTTCCCTTCACCCCTGCACGTGGGCGAGGCCAGCACGGAGAGGCCAGCACGTCACCCAGCAGTTCCGCTGCGAGCTGACGGGGGCCTGGGGGCCTTTGATCCTGGGAGTCACGCAGCCTGTCCTTGCACAGGACTCCCCTCTTCAGAATTTCCGACCTGTGACTTTTCAGCCTTGGCTTGCCCACTCCCACAGACGGTGGGGGGCCGGGCTCACAACCACTTTTTGGGACAGTCTGGGCAACTCTGATCATTACAGAGGTCCTCTGATATTGAAGCAGTACCTGAGGAGTTAGCTGAAGACTGGACAGAAGATGCCAACTGGGCAAGGGTTTGTCCAGCCAGTGGCTGAAGAAGGGCCAGAAGAGGGGTGGGGATGGGGGTGGAGGGTGGGGGTAGGGTCCGGGGAAGGGGAAGGACTAGCCCTGTGTATCCTGCAATGCGTCAGCTTCAGTCTGACGGCAGCTCTGCCCTAACTCTGCTGAGGTTTTGTTCTAGCAGTTTCTGTCCATCTGGATGGAGGGGTGGGTTTTCAAGCATGGGCACTACTCTTGACATTGTCCAGGAGGGCAGGCTCAGGCCAGCTCTCCCGAAGGCCCTCTGCCTGGCCCCCAACCAGTCCGGCGGCTGTGGAGCACAGACCCTCTGCTGGGGAAGGCAGGCAGAGCCAGGCGCAGGCGGAGGGCTGCTGAACAGGCGGCCCAACTTCCTCTCCTCTGCACCGCCCTCTGCTGCTCCGCCCTCCCCGGCCTGGTGCGGGGGATGTTTTCCACTTGCCGCTGTGCAAGTTTCATCCCGCTGCTTCCTCCTCTTCCCTGGAGTTAAACTTTTCTGAGGACGCCACCGGCCCTGCTCCTGTGCAGGAGAAAAGCAGGAGGGCGCCCTTGGAGGGCACAGTCACCGGAGGGCCCATCGGGTGGAACAGCTGCCCCACCCCAGCTCAGATGTCTGAGCGCCACTCACTTGGAGAGAGAGCCCTGCCGGAGGAGGCCAAAGCCACTGGTGCCTGTGCCTGCCCCTGGTAAGAAGGGCCCCTTCTGGAGTGTGCCAGGGGACAGGGGAGCATGGGAGGGCCTCCCAGAGGGAAAGAGGCCCCTAGCTGAGGACCCCACTATAGGTAGGGGCTAGCCTTACCCCTCCTTCCAGCCGCCTGTCTCCTGTCCTGACTTGGAGGTCCCATGCCCAGCTGCGGGGGCAAGGCCAGTGGTCTCTTCTGCCCACCGGTGTTCAGGTATCTTGTACCCAAATGCATGCAGTTTCTAAACCCAGGGCCACCCACAGGGAACTCATTAGGAACCTTGAAGCCCAGAGCAGAAGAGGAAGGGGGAGAAGCGGCTTCTTTTAACCCATTCAAGCCCAGCAATATGACAAACTCCCTTTTCCAGAGAGTGAGGCTGGGGCCCCTGGGCTGTGAGTCGGGGAGACTTAGATCCATCTTCCTCCTCCATGTCCTGATACCCCACGTGGTCAGCCAGCTCTGCCTGGGCCCATTGGACAGCCAGGCAGACCCCAGGGCCGGTGTAGAGGAGGCATGGTAGGGAGTATGGGCAAGCCCCCTCCACTTTGTTAGCTACCCACCCCTCCCCCTACTCCCGGCTTCCTCTGGCCGGGGAGAACTTTTGTTTTTCATCCCAGGGATGGGGAGAAGAGCACATGGGCCACGCCCTGAGCTGTCTCTGGCTTGTGTGGGTGGAGCCTTCAAAGGCAGCTGGGCCCAGGCCTCGGTCACTTTTGGGCAGGCTGCCAGCGCTGCTGGGTGGGACAGGGCTGCTGGGCAGGGAAGAGGGTAATGGGTGAGCAAGGGGAGGCTCACCAGGGCTCTCACGGATGGGCACAGAGCAATGGCGAGCTCACTTAGCTTGACTCGACCTGGTCCATTTTCCAGGTCTCCTGAGGTTGTTGTTGAGTCTTGCCCAAGCACCTCCATGTCTGAATGGCTCCAAGCAAGGTACTTTACCTCACTAGGCCTCAGCTGCCTGATATCTGCAGGCAGGAAAATCATCCCACCCTCCCTCACCTCTGGCCGTCACCCTGATGACTCAACAGGGTGAGAGAAGCAGAGGCACAAAGGGTCCCACGTCACATATAGGACAGTTATCAGGCGTTGTTTACTCCCTGGCTTTGCCCTCCTGCATTCCTAAGAGGAGAGCAAAGGCCAGAACGATTCGTGCCCTTTTCGTAGGCGAGGACACTGAGGCCCGAGAAAAGTCATGACGTGTGCTGTGAGTCAGGATCCCCTGACCCAGTCCGGAGCCTGAGCCCTCCGACAGGAGAAGGTTCTTAGGAACTGCAGGTGGCAGAGCGGGTTCTCCACCTTCTTCCTCCCCTAGGGCTAGAAGCCTTGAGGTCACAGTCCTGGCTTCCTCAGCACACCAGCCCTGCCTGGAATCCCAGAAAGAAAGCCAGTCGACATCGCACCCCCCCACCACCACAGGGTCATCCCTAACCCCACCTGGAGGGTCCTGCAGGGGCAACATGAACCTGAGTGAACGAGGCTGATGGACCTGAGCTTGACTCCCAGCCACTCACCCTGGGGAGCCCCCACCTCCTGTGGGGACACGAGGGGTACACAGCTCACTGTGGATCAGGAGGTTGGGGAGTATGGGCTGTAAAGCACCCGACACACAGTAGGAGCTCAGTGAAATGTGGCTATCATCAGCCCCCCGGGCCCCGGGGCTCCCCATGTCTCCTCTCTTTCTCACCTGCCGGCTTGCAGAGGCAGACATTTCTCAGTGATCTCCTGTTCCCCAGGGAGCACCAGGCCAGCCACTCCGGGTGACACAATGGCCAGACCGCGCCCTGCCCTCTGGTGCCCACCTGCCTGCGCTCCTCGCTAGCCTCACCAAGCACCATCGAGCAGTAACCTGTCTCCACCCCTGCAGTCGGTGCCCCCTGCAGACCCCTCAGCATGGCGGCCCTGATCGCTGAGAACTTCCGCTTTCTATCGCTCTTCTTCAAGAGCAAGGACGTGATGATTTTCAATGGGCTGGTGGCACTGGGCACGGTGGGCAGCCAGGAACTGTTCTCTGTGGTGGCTTTCCACTGCCCTTGCTCACCAGCCAGGAACTACCTGTACGGGCTGACGGCCATCGGTGTGCCTGCCCTCGCACTCTTCCTCATCGGCGTCATCCTCAACAACCACACCTGGAACCTAGTTACTGAGTGCCAGTACCGGAGGACCAAGAACTGCTCGGCTGCCGCCAACTTCCTCCTTCTAAGTTCCATCCTGGGCCGCGCGGCCGTGGCCCCGGTCACCTGGTCTGTCATCTCCCTGCTGCGAGGCGAGGCCTACGTTTGTGCTCTCAGTGAGTTTGTGGACCCCACCTCACTCACGGCTGGAGAAGGCTTCCCACCAGCCCACGCCACAGAAATCCTGGCCAGGTTCCCTTGCGGCGAGGGCCCCGCCAACCTGTCAGGCTTCCGGGAAGAGGTCAGTCGCAGGCTCAAGTATGAGTCCCAGGTAAGGCTGTGTAAAGGGAAGCTCTTCTTCTCTCTCCTACTGTGGCTGGAGGGGAGGTGCCGGGATGCCTCCAGGGGCTAAGGTCTCCAGGAAAGCACTAGGTTAGCAGCATCAGGCATCAGAGCTGTGTAACCTATGGGTTAGTGCTTGATGGGACAAGGGACAATTCTAGCCTCAAGTGAGAGTTTTAAACATTAAAGGAACATTTTTCTGGCTCAGACTGAGCCTTAAGCCCATGACTCCAGCCAGAATGAGCACAAACAAAACCCTGTGAGCCGAGGACACATTTGCTATGGGCCATGAGTTGGCCAGGGGGGTGCATCTGGCTTCAGGGATGAGCATGTTCCTATTCCAGGAAGGACCCGGCCAGCATTGAATCAGCCTCAGGCCCTGCTGACATAAGGGGAGTCCTTTGAGCCAGGAAGAGGTGTCATCAGGCAACAGCAGCTGCTGCCCTGAACCCAGCCTCAGCCTTGACTTGGTTCTGAGGGAGTGAAGGCTGGTCGGGGGAGAGAAGGTCAAGGGCAGAGATGTGGGCAGAAACGGAAAAGCTGAGCTGGAAGCATTAACTTAGAGAGGCGGGGGGTGGGGGTGGGGGTGAGAAAGAGACACGGAGGAGCACCAGACTTCTGAAAAGGTCTCCTCTCAGGTCCACGAGGAACACAAAGAGAGAGAAGCAGGGCTGGAGGCAGCACCAAAGGAAATGAAAGACATAAAAATAAAACTTGATGATTAAAAGCCACAAATGACTGCACAAGCTGAGTGGGGAGACAAAGATGACCCCAACTGCCCTAGCCTGCCACAGACTCACACCCCAGCGAGTGTTAAGACAAACACATAGGCAGAGTGGTGATGCAAGACCAGGCCATCGGGGACTCAGGGAAGGCAGGATTGCTTCCTGGTGGTGGCATCTGGGCTGAGCTTGGCAGTTTGAGCTGGATTTCCATGTGGTGAGATGATGCGAAGGGGGGATGGGAAGGCTGCGGCTAAAGAAATGGCGGAAAATGTGGGAGGCAAAGTCTAAGAACAGAGAAAAGAGTAAGTTCAAGTGAGGAAAAACCAGTGCGACTACAGCCAGAGGACCTGCTTCCCTTCCAGAAGCAGAATCAGAATCGTCAGCCAGTTCTAAAGTCCAGGCTCAGCCCAGCCCACCCTCTACTTCATCCTGGGTGGGTGGGGGGGTCCAGGCAGCCCCTTGCCCCTCCTCAACCCTGCCCCTTCTCTGGCCAGCTCTTCGGGTGGCTGCTCATCGGCGTGGTGGCCGTCCTGGTGTTCCTGACCAAGTGCCTCAAGCACTACTGCTCACCGCTCAGCTACCGCCAGGAGGCCTACTGGGAGCAGTACCGCAACAACGAGGACCAGCTCTTCCAGCGCACCGCCGAGGTGCACGCCAGGGTGCTGGCTGCCAACAACGTGCGCCGCTTCTTCGGCTTCGTGGCGCTCAGCAAGGAAGATGAGGAGCTGACAGCCAAGTTCCCAGTGGAAGGCACACAGCCGCGGCCACAGTGGAACGCCATCACCGGCGTCTATCTGTACCGTGAGAACCAGGGCCTCCCACTCTACAGCCGCCTGCACAAATGGGCCCAGGGTCTGCCAGGCAACGGCACAGCCCCGGACAACATGGAGATGGCCCTGCTCGTCTCCTAAGGGCCCTGTTCCCAGCCTCTGCAAGCAACAGTCCTCAGTCCAACACTGCACCCCACCACCTGCTCACAGCAGCCACAGAACATTTTTTTTTAAACTACAACTTTTGGGGGAAAATGGGCCAAGAGAAAGAAACAGTGATCTGGCGACAGAGGACAGCGCTAGTACACAGTGTGGTCAGCGCGGACAGGAAAGGCCTCAGACCTGAAGGAATCCACTCTCCTACTGGCACCAGCCGCGGGGCCAACAGCTTTGGAGGAAAGACCCTTTCTCTGAACTGTGGTGTGGATGCCCTTTTCCTGGTGGGGCTCCAAGCCTGAGAAGCCCTGGCCAGCAGAGCTGGGTGACAATGAGTCACCAGTAGGCTCACTGTGTAGGATGTCATGCAGCTGACTTATGTCTAGCTCCACAGGACACCCAGCTCAGTGGTGCTCAGCAGTGCTCAGCTGAAAAGCTTCCCTGAATTTAATGTACGCTACTGGCTTTATTTTACATGTTTACAATTTTGATAAAGGTCTTCTGAGTAGAAAAGACTAGCTTGGTGTGTGCATAATGGGATGGGCCATGCCACAGCAGATAGGTGGTCATGGGGATGGGTCTAAATCCCATCTCCTGCCCTGGCCAGTGTGGCTCGGTTGGCTGGAGCATTGTCCCATAACCGAAAGGTTGGGAGTTCAGTTCCTAATCAGGGCATGGGCGTGCACGATCCCGTCCAAGTGCTGATCCCCAGTCTGAGCACATATAGGAGGCAACTAATTGATGCTTCTATCTCTCTCATCAATGTGTCTCCCTTCCCCTCTTTCTAAAAACAAAGAAAAAAAATCCTCTGGTGAGAATAAAAAAAAATAACCAACCCATCTCCTGTGGGAGGGAAGGGGACAGAGACCCTGGGCAGGACTAAAGTGGTCGGGAGGGCAGGCACCGGAGCAGGGAGCAGGATGGCTGATGCTCTCTGAGCAATTGGATTCATTTATCATCTGATTTGCTCAGAGGAACAGAGGGAGCCTGGCCACTCTTACAGGCAAGCTCAGCTTAAATTCCTTGAGTCAGAAGATTATGCACTCAGTAACACTAGTTCTCGAAACCTTGCTGACAACCAAGAACCAGGGCAGCCTTGGCTTCTCCTCCCTCCCATGCCCACCCCTGCCTGACCTCCTCACCACCTCCAAAACCTTCGTCGCCCTTCCCTGTCCTGCTTCCTGGTACATGACTCAGTCATGAACCATGGAAAAGCTCTCTCGCTCTCAAGGACACTTAAACTCTGCCAGAGAACATTTTTAAATTCTCTTAAGACCAAGCCAAAAAAGTACTGGCTGCAACAAGTAGTTGGGTCTGCACTGGCCTCCGAGAACTCTGGAACATACAGGACTGCGACTTATCAAATGATGCAGAGACCTCCTGGGAATTTCACAAGGGAGGTGTGGGTGTGGCAGGTGGGTTGTCTCCTCTCCCTCTGGACTCAAGGAATCACCCCCCGGGTCAGTCAGTGCCCTCTGCCCAGCCACCTCTCCCCAGAGGAGCTAGGAGGGACAGAGAAATGCGAGGCTCTCCCCAGACCCACACAGCACACCCATCCTCACTGAGCCTCTGAGCTGCATACAACGTACATTCTCTCTCATTTCACCACAAAACCCTTCCAGGTAGGGTGTTTTAACCCCATGTCACATGTGAGGTGCCAATTTGGGGATGTTGGGTCATCTGGCCCTGGGGGGCTGAGAGAAGATGCCATTACTGGGTGGCCTTCTGAATCAGGTGCCCAGGTTCCCCAATATCCTTTCTGGGCTATGCCTGTGTCCTTCTGTCCCAGCTCATGGCCTCCACAAAGACTGAGCCGAGCTGAAGCAGAAAGAATGCTGAGAGACTCAGAGATTCAAAGGGGCGGGCCTGTTCCCTGGGTCCTGCTGACGGCCGCCCTGTGACTGGTCCAAGAGGCTGCCGAGACCAAAGAGGGACCTTGGCCACTGGTTGTCAGCAGTCAGCGCCCCCACTTTTGCTTTCCCAGGAATACCCATGAAGGAGAAACCCTCAGCTTTCCCTGAGCCTGCAACAACTGAGCTGTCTCAGATAGGAAAAAAGATGAAATCACTACTTTGAACAAAATAACAAAGAGGAATTTATAAGAAATCTCAAATGCCTTTTTATCCTAACAGGATTACCCCAAGGACGCTGCAGAAAACACAGCACTTAAATAGAGTCCTCAGGCAACAGTTTTCAACTGCTGGGAGCCTGAGGCTCGGGCAGGCTGACACGCCGTGGACCGTGGCCGTCCCAGCCAACCCGCCACTAGTCCTCCAGCACAGAGCTCTTGGCCTCCACGTAGTCCAGGGCCTTGGCCTTCACTGCCTGCACATCCTTCTCAGTGCCGTGCTGCTTCTCGTAGTCCAGGTAGCGCTTGAAGAAGAACTTCATTCGCTTGGGGGCCAGACTCAGGTGAATGACCCGCTCAAAGATGTCCCTGTGAGGAAGAGAAGGGCCGCATTTGCTTCTTGGTCCCCTGCCACACGATTCCTGGCTAACCTTCCTCACTTGCTTGCAGGCTCTGGAGCAGGCCCTGTTCCATCCAGCATCCCCACGTACACCTTCATTTTTACCACCACTCTGAACGTCTATCATGCCTACTGTGGGAGGGATACCACCACTCTTACTTCCAGGTGGGCGCACAGACACCCAGAGATGCTGAAGGACTTACTGGCCTGAAGGCACATGGTGAATCAGGACAAAGCTGCTGGGATGGGACACACGTGAGGTATGCGTCTGTGAGAAGAGCTCACTTAAAAACTCACTGATGGGCTTGGGTGAGGCACTTTCTGGACCGAAGCCTGCTCACCTCTAATCCTCCCTGCCTGTGGGGATGCTGGCGGACAACAGTGAGAGTGTGCCTGTGAACATTCTCTACAATCAGAGCCAGGCAGTGTTAATTATGAGGGAAACCCAAGACTCCTGCCCCCCGGCCAGCAGCCAGGTTCCAGATACTGACTAGAGGCTGGACCCGAGGCAGAAACAGAAGTTGGAGAAGTGAATGCCACGAGCCCTGATGTGTCAAGTCAACGCTGTTTTCCCAGATGCAGTAAGACAAATGGGGAAGCTGGGAGCTGCTGTGGCTGCTAATAGTCATCCGCTTGGCCAATGTCCCCGGCCCCCCATAGGGAATTCATCCCCGGTCTGCCTGCCCCTCTTACCGGACTTCCTTCTGGCTGCCATGCTTGATAGTCATGTCGATGTAGACCGACCAGACATCTGTGCGCTTTGGGTAGGTGCTCAGTGTGTTCTCGAAAATGGCTTTGGCCCGCTCCGCATCGCCCAGCTGGAACTCAAGCTGGGCGAACTTGGAGATCACATCCACGTCTGCAGGGAGAGGACAGCTCAGGCCCACAAAGCAGACAGACCCCCCATCACAACACAATGTGCTACAGGGACTGAGTCTGGCTCCTGACTCCCTGCTCTCGTGTCCCAAGGCACAGGCAAGGACGAGAGGGGCAGTGAAGCGGATTCAGGGCCAAATGCATAGATGGGCACTGATCTATGGCTCCCACTGCGCACAGCTTACTCTGGGCAAGGGGGCAACAGAATGAGCGCTGACTGCTTTTTGTTCCTCCATCTTCAGAATTCAGCTCTTGAAATGCATCATGCATTGTTCATAAGCATACAATCACAGAAACACAGACAGCTACATAACCTCGACAAGGCTGCCCACCACCACCCACAGAGGAGGGGACTGGCAATCCTGTGCCCAGGTAGGAGAGCTGGGTGTCCTCGGACACTGAGGCCAGAGGCAGGACGAGGCACTCACGCTCTTTTTGAGGCAGGCACTCGAGGGCTCGCTGCATCACTCGGTGACTGGCCCCGGCCTGGCCCTTCCGCAGAAGGAAGGCCCCATATTTGATCCAGACAGCTTTCTCCTGCCGGAAACGCTTCAGCATCCGGTTGTAGAGCTCCCCAGCTTCCTGTGGGAAAGCCACAGCAAGCTGAGGAATGTGTGATGTGAGACAGGGGGCAACAGCTCCATTCGTGAGAAGGCAGACTCAGGCTCACAGGCTCTGATCGCTATGCAGGCCCAGCTCCAGCTACTGCAGGGAGAGGGCGGGCTCACAGAGATGCGGAGGCCTAACCCGAGCAGGAGGCTCCCTACTGATTCTGGGCCCACACGGAGGTCCCGAGACTAGAACTGGACCCAGAATGTGGGGATTCTTTCCTGCTGCCCCCGTGACCCCCCGGAGTCAGTTTCTGAGGGCAGGGGATGCTCCAGCCACGAGCCAGCTGGCCCAGACTCCTACCTGGAACTTCTCTGACTTGGTGTAGATGTCAGCCAGCTGGAGAAAGACCTTCAGGGGTTCATTGTATTGGACGGCCCGCTCAAAGACCCTGGTCAGTGACTCCTGAGAGCCGTACATGTTTTCTAGGTTCAGCAGGGCCACCCACACGTTCAGCTTCTCCTGCTCCTCTCTGGAGGGAGAGCAGTCAGCCCATGAGCTCCACCGCCTCAGCCCCAAGGGCCCCTCACTCCACTCTGGGCATGGCGATGGGAACTCCATCCTCCTCCCCAGGCTCCATCCATGCCCTTGGTTCCCACCCTCAAGTGCAGGCACCGAGAGGCCCTGTCCCGTGCGGTTCACACAGCAGCAAGGACCCCAACCCCGACTGCCGGGTCTGGAGCTCCCAGACCGGGGCTCTACCTGGCTCCACCTCCATTCCCGGGGAGGAAGCCTACCGAATCTCAAAGTGGCCTGAGATATGAGCTGGAAGGAGCAGGATCTCTGGTCTGATTCTCTCCCCAAACTAAGAGAATGAAGTAAAGATCTCCATTCCTTTTCATTAGCCTTTGGGAAACTCATTCTACTCTCTGCCTGGAAAGTGGCCACCTGCAGGGTTCCCCCCAGGTACATGGGAAGCTGTGTTCCCTATTCTACTTGTTGGGACCTTTGTCCGAGTTAGGGACTCTTGTAAATGTGACCCTTAGCCGTTTCAGTGAAGAGAACTATAAAATATAAATGAGCAGATCTCTTTCACAGATGGCATTATCTACGAGAGACTGGGAGCTCATGGGGGCCCCTGGTGGCAGCCACCCCAAATGCTAGCAGCCCGCAGAGGAGAAAATGACCCGCAGGTGGTGAGCCCTGCAACCTGGGGAGGTGTGGCCCTGCTTGTCACAAGACCCCGCCCTAAAGCGGGTGATGGGGACAAAACCCCGACCTGAAGGAGATGGTCTTGAGAGCCCTCTCGGCCACGGCCCGGGCCTTCTCGATCTCTGTGGCCTGCAGGTGGAAGGCCATGTACTGCAGCCACAGGATGGAGCTGTCGGGGGAGCTCAGCACCAGCCGATCAAAATCGTCTGCTGACTCTGGCTGTCGCCCAGGATCCATCAGCGCCTCCTCAATGCGGGACAGCTCTTTCTCTGCCTTCTGCTTTTCCAACTCCCTTTCCTTCTTGCTTTTCTTCTTCTATGAAAGGCAAAAAGAGGTGAGTAATCACTCCTCAAACCCTGGGAAGGTCTGTGATAGAAGCCGAGTGTTGGCAGGGCAGTCTACCAGCTCTATAAATACTCCTTGGCCTGAGAACACCCCACCCTGCCGGAAGAGACACCCACAGGCTAGACAAAGCACAGGAGACTGGCACCAAGAGGTCCCTGCAGAAAAGGACAAAGCCCTGCAAAATACGACACCGTGGCTTGCTGTGGCTTCTCATCCTCCTCGCTGTCTGAGCTCTCTCCTCGAGGTGGCAAGGCCGGGGTCAGAGAGTCTAGCCCCACGTCCCACACGAAGCCAGAAGACACCTGCAGCCGGGGCAACTCTGCTCCTCTGGTCTGCTTTCCCTAGAGGGTCGCGGAGGTGTGTGAGGAAAGCACTGGGTTCAGGCGGCTCCTTCTTCCCCACCCCACCCACCAGGAGGAACAGGGACCCCCACCATGCTCAGAGAGCCTTCCCCCCCTCCTGGGGCCAGGTGAGGCCCGGTCCACCCAGGAAATTTACAGTCGTGACAAAAACATTTTCTTTGTAAATAAATGCATTTAGGAACAAATTTTAAAGATACACGTATGCATTTGTGTGTGTGTACACACATACACAGTAACACATACTATATAAAGTAACAGGCAGGCTAGGATGGAGACACGACACACACTCTGAGGTGGAAGGAATGCGATGCCCGAGTCTGGGAAGCCCTCACACCCTGAGTCCCCAGTTCACGCAGCACTGTTCTGACTCTGCATAGGGGCACTCAGGCTCCTACCTACTCACCCCACTAATTTAATTCTCTTTCACTCAGTAAATTAGAATTTAATCTGATCACAATTTATTTTATGCAACCCACTCTAGGGGTAGGACAGGGTCCCTGTCTTCAGGGAGCTCATGGCCAATGGAAAAAACCAGCAGCCCCATTTTTTCCTAGCTTACAGAAATCAAGAAAGAGGATGGTGCCACAGAACTTAGGCAGGAGTCAAGGACTGCCTGTGCCAGAGCGGCTCCCGCATGCCCATGTTCGATGGCGCCCCTCACCTTGGGCAGCACACTCCTCTCTTCCATCTCCTCTTCTCCTTCCCGGTAATAGACTTCGACACCACTGTCGTCCTCTTCTGATGCAGCGGCTTTCCTTTGCTTCTTGTTTACCCCTTCCTGAGATTCGACAGGTGGGAAAATGCTGAGCCACACTTCTTGTCCAGGAGCACCCTTGGGCAGCCCAGGGCGATGCCTCCCGTTCCGTCTTCCCTGGCACCACCCTGTGTCCAGCCGCCAAACTCCCACACCGTTCTCAGTTCAGGAGAAGGCAGGGCAGCTGCCCGGCTGGCTTCTGAATCGCTCTCCTTCCCATAGCAGGGGAGGCCATCCTCCCCGAGGACGTACCTGCTCGCTTCTGGACTCCAGGCGCATCCGCTTGCCCGGCTTCTTCGCTTGTGGTTGCTGAGGCTCTTTCTTCTCTTTGCTAGGCATCGGCGCCTCCTCCTGCCCCTTCTGCTCCCTCTTCTCTTTCCTTCCCTGGTTCTTCTTCTTCCTCTCCTTCTCTCCCTCCTCTCTGTGGTGTCTCTCCTCTGCCTCTCCTTGCCTCTCCCCTTGCTTTGGAAGTGGCTGTCCTAGGGGGGCAGAAAACACGTCCGGCTTTCCCGTGTCACTGGGGAGGAATGATAGCTCTACCAGGCTCTTCTGGTGGTTCACCCTACAACAGGAAGAGAGGGAAGATGGATGAGGAAGACGACAGAGAGTCCCACGGGCACAAGCAGCAGCCCCAGGCCTTCCTCTCTTCCCCGGCCCAGTCTTCTGGGCCCTGCCCCACCCACCCTGGAGTCCAGCCTAAGAATGAACGAGCTGCACATTTCTAAGGCTTAGTGGTAAAATACAGGGCGCGGCTGTGATGGTCCCGTACTTTGTCCCCAACAACAGGTGCCTATGCAGAGAAATTTCTCCACATTTCAAGAGCTGAGGTAGAAGGTTATAAACAAAGGGGCTTCGCTCATCAGAACACCTGCACCCACCACTACCCAAGCCATTCTATTGAAGTTGACCTTTAAATCTCCTCCCAGGGCTCACACAGAAAGGGGTGAAGGGGGGCGGGGTGGGACAGCACCTACCTTAGGACCTTGGCTGTGAGCAGCTTCCCTTCAGGGAGGTGTCTGTTATAAAGGGCTTTCCTGGTCGGGCTGCACTGGGAGACATGTGGGTACCGGGCCAAACCCACAACTGAGGGGCCAAGGCTGACAGAAGAGAGACAAGGGTCTGTGGTCACGAATACAACACAGCCCCAGCCAAGCCCAGCCTTCCACTTTCCCAGGGACCCAAGCTACGCCCTAGATTTATGACAGACATAAGTTCTTAGCATTTAAATGGATAAAGTGAGGCACTGGTCGGACAGTTTAGTTGGTTAGAGCATCATCCTAAGGTTATGGGTTCAATGCCCAGTCAGGGCACATAACAAGAATCAACCGCCGAATACATAAGTAAATGGAACAACAAATCAATCTCTCTCTCTCTCTCCCCCCTTCCATTATAAAGTCAATTAAAAAAATAAATCTAAAAAAGGGAAAGATTAAAGAGGGCTTGCTTTATAAACTGGGGAAAACCAGCAAGCACAGTGACACTGTGGTTGAAGGGCACTTTCACCCCAACCAGAGCAGCACAGCGTGTGACTCACGAGCTGCTGCTCTGGATGAGCAGAAAACGAGGGAGCCTAACCGCAGAGAAGACTGCATTATCTGGTGGTTGTGCACGTTACGTGACTTTGCAGAACACTTACAACTCATGATCAAACACTGAACTAAAAAAGATATCCCAATCCATTTAAAACTGAAAATGGACATGTCACATTCTTTGTCCAACACACCAAATAAGAATAATTCAACGTGTTTTTTAAAGTAAAAACAACCTGGAATTTTAAAAACTGGTGGAAACACATAGACTCTCCTTCCTTCGCATCCCCTTCAGAGAAGACCGCAGACCAGGGCAGGCCAAGGGGGGCATTCTGGTCTGGCCCAGGCTCCCAGGTCCCACGTCACTCACCCAAAGCGCACACCGTCAGGCTGGACGGACTTCACATAGCCCCTCAGGAGCTGCCCTTCCTGAATGTCCCGGATGGAGTTAATCTCGGGGTCTGTTATTTTGCTTTTTGTCTCTGGGTTTGTCCTAAAGGAAGAAAAGGCTCTCGTACTCATACCCTAATCCCCTTTCCCCATCCTCCCCGAGACGGACCTGGGATGCAGACCTCACATGCAGGAATACGACTCTGGACCTGCTAGCAAGACAGAGCCATGATTTCCAACCTTTTTCACCTGACACACATACACTATTAAAAGTCTGAGGTACACCAAAAATACATTTTTTGCCATTCTGACAAAAAATAGGTATAATTTTCATTCTTTCATACCAGACAGATGTTGTGTTAGCTGCTGTCATTTTTTTATTTGTCAGTCTAAGGGAAAAGAGGTCAGTGGCCCCGACTAAATAGTTGAGTATTGCATGTTTTAAAAATTCTTGTGGCACACCGGTTGAAAATTGTCGCTACAGAGTGCAGCCCCACTCTCTCCTGAAGTCCCATCGTCTGGGGACACATGTCTGTGAGCTGGCTATGCAGAAACAGGGAGAGGCTGACCAAGCGTCAAACCTAAAGCCCTGGCCTTATCAGCATCCATCTCTAACCAAGAAACAAGCTGACCTCAGGCCAGCCCACTGCAGGGTACACTCACTCCTGACCTGGGACCCTAGGGGCTAAATCCTCTCCCCTCCCCAGGCCACCACCTGGCAACCTGAATATCCACTCTTGGTTGTCTGGCCCTTTCCCTGGGAAACAAGAGCCTAGCAGACAGGTTCTTCTGGTAATCTGAATGTCCTCAGCTATTCCAAACAAAAACAGGGTGAGAGGCATAAGGTGGACAAGCAGAGATGGGTGGGAAGCCCAAAGACTATTATCAGGTCCACGTGGCCTCCCCTCTGTCCTCTAAGTGGGATTTCCTGCTCTCGTCCGCATAACGCCGACGCCCACCTGGACGACCGCAGCGACAAAGTCAGTACTCCATCTGCAGTCGACAGGACGTAACACCTGGAATGAGAGCAAAAGAGAGGGAACTACTGACATTTCAGCATCTCAGGGCAGCAAAGGGCCTCAGCTTCCTCTCTGTGAGGCTGACCCGCAGACTAGAGGGAGGAGATGCGAGGCCTGGGCTCCGTTCTTCTTTCTGCTGAAAACCTGCTGAGGGACTGTGGACAAGCCCTGCCACTTCTCTGAACCTTAGATCACCAGTCTGCCAGGTAAAAACACCACCACCTCCTCTCCTTACCCAGGAAGGTGCCAGGAGAGATTAAAGGAGGGGACACAAGAGCCCAGGCAGATGGAGTCATGTAGCGAGTATACAGGAGACAAGACCAGCCCTGTATCAGGTCCTGGGAGTGTGTGACCTCAGGGGAGAGACAGTGACCACAGGGAACCGTGACCAGGGGACGACAAGCGTGGGTACACTTGCAGACTCAAGGCAGCCGAGCGGTGAGGTCTGAACTAGCTAGGGAGGCTGCCAGGAAGTATGCAGGGTTTACTCTTTGGCTGGGTTTCCAAACATATTTCATCCAAAGTGGCAGTTAGTAGCCCAGAGTCACAAAGTATAGAATTTAGCAGTAGAACTTGGACTCAGAAACAGGAGAGTCCAAATTTTCCTCACAATAGGTGTCTGGCCTTTTGTAACACAGCATCATAACCTAAAGCAGGAAAAGACCTTGCGAGAAGTCTGCCTTTAAGTAACTACTTTATTATCCATGTTGGACAGATGAAGGAATCATACCTGAATGCTACTAAATAAATCTATTTAGGTTTGGCTATAAATGAATTTTAAAAAATACTTTGCTAGCCGACCGGTTAGTTCAGTTGGTTAGAGCGTCGTGCTAATAAAAAATACTTTGCTAAAACTCACACCTGTATCTGTAAGCCACAAGAGACAAAAAAGCAGAAGTGACCCTGGATTTCCCTCTAACCCCTCTGTGTGCTTCGCTCAGGCCCTCACACTTGCACGAGGGTTAGCTCGTCAGTGTCTGGGAACTCGGGCAGGTGCCGGTGGCCAGGACACTGGACGGGAAAGGGCGAACCACTGCTTTCCGGTCTCCGCCTCCTGAAGGCACCTGCTCTGTTGTTAGCTTGCTCTGATTCTCAGAAAGTCTTCATCATTTCAAGCTGAAACCTGCCTCTTCAACACTAGTTTATGCAGGCTATTAAACGGTTTGAAAACTGTGAGGTGGGCTCATTTCTGCGCATCTAAGAGGTTCACAAATAAATCCCCCCTCAGCTGCAAATGGTTACTAGCCTTTTCTAGAGAGCACCTACAGATCAGTCTTTTTTTAAATTAACAGAATGAATGTTTCCATATAAAAATGAGCAAGCAACCTTGCCAAGCCAAGTACAGAACTAATGTAAACAGCCAATAAACATGAGAAAGGTTTAGCACGCAAATATGAGAAGTGCAAGTTAAAATGGGAGATCAAGTTTCGTCTATTCAACGGCTCAGATTGAAAACTAAAGCCCTGGCTGGTGTAGCTCAGTGGATTGAACGCGGGCCTGCAAACCACAGGATCGCGGTTCGATTCCCAGTCAGGGCACAGGCCTGGGTTGCAGGCCAGTTCCCAGCAGGGGACTCACGAGAGGCAACCATACATTGATATTTCTCTCCTTCTCTCCTTCCCTTCCCCTCTAAAGATAAATAAATAAAATCTTAAAAAAAAAAAGAAAACTAAGACTGTCTGCTGTTGACGAGGCTGCGAGAAATGGCCAGTCACACCTGGTATCAATGGGGACACAGGTCAGCACAGTCCTTCTGAAGGTCGCTTGGGCAAAAAGTATAAGATCATTGGACCAATTTTACTTCTAGGGATTTATTTCACACCAGCATTGAAACATATGTGCAAAGATATTCACATTATTGTCCATCAGCAAAAAATTTTTTAAATAAATTATGATTAAAAGCCACATTAACAGAATACTAAAAAGGGGTTAAGAATAAGGTGAAAGAATAAGGTTGACTGAGATAGACTAGCATGCGAAATGAAAAAAATCCATGATAAACTGCTATGAGAAAAAAGCAAGCTACAGAACAGTAGATGATATAATATAAAGGAAAATAACACTTATATATGTGTTAAAAGTCTTGAATGATAGAAACCAGAGTATATAATTCCAAAAAGTTTTAGAGAAAAAGAGAGCCAAAGTTTTCATTTTCTATACAACAATTTTTTTCTGGTACATAATCGCATTTTACCTTTATAATTACAATAAAAACCAAAACCAAACAAAAAACCACAACCCCACAACTAGCTGAAAAGAGGAAGAAACCAGAGCCTACCTGACAATCTTCTGGGGGGTGAAGTCTTCCAGGGGCGTCTCTGAGTAGGAGTCACTCACGTGAAACAGACTGACTCTGCCAGTCCTCCCAAAGGGGAAGGAGACGGTCAGCCCCTCGTTGGGAGTCACCTTCACCACTCGGCCCACGGCCACCTCCCCCTCTTCAAGCTTGTGAGGACCTGGGAGGAGAACGAACCCAATTCAGGGAAGAGGCTGCCCAGACCTGGGCTTCCTAGGCTGAAGGGACCAGGACGACCATGAAGACCCAGGTCACCCTGCCATGTAGTCAAAAATCCCAGGGCCATGGGGTGGACAGCCCTTGCTGAGGCCGAGGAAAGCTGTGTAAATGTAGTGCAGTAACACAGGCCAGAGAGTCGGGCTCCAAAAGAAATACAGTTCCAAGAATGTGCCACGCACATTAGGCTTTCTAAGGACTCTAACACCAAAGGCATCCTTCAGCCTGGGCAGTAACTGGAGACCCCTTCCCACCCCATCTGACCCCTCCCTTCTGGACCAGGTACCATTTCATTACCACACCTATGAGCGAGAGACACAAGAAGGCCTTGGAGGAATCAGGGCCAACCACGGTGGCCTTCAGGGCCTGGCCAATCCGAAACTTCTTATCAGGATGTTTCAGAACCTGGAGGGACAAGGAAACTCCTCTGACATTTGAAGAAAGGTCTGTCATTTACCCAAACCACACAGCACATAAGTCTCCACAGCGAGGATCCCCCAAACCAACCCTTGAGTAGGTGCACAGTTCCTCGCACCACAGTGAACACACAGCAGACACTGAGCTGGGCTGCGGGAGCCGGGCTTCCCCTCCAGCATCTCAAGCACACTGACCTTGAAGCTAAGAGAAGTGAGCAACAAGGGAATTCTTCCCCGGATGTCTGGAGCAACCTCCACCTCCAGCCATTTCTTAACCACATTGTACTGAGGAGGAAAAAAACAGTACAGACGTAGAATGAGACAGATCCAAGCATGTCTTCTTTTCCCTTCATTAAAATACAGACTCTCCCAATTGCTGGGCTGAAAGGGTCCCAATCCCACATTTTCCCAAGGGACAGGAATCTATCCCTATATCCCACTGTCCTGCCCAACCTCCACTTCTCACAGCCTCACTCACAGCCTTGAGCTCAGAGCCTTGGCCAGCCCAGCAGGACATGCATCCCTCCTGGTGCTCAGCTTACGGGGAGGCTAGAAAGACCTTGGAGCGGCTGGAGCAACAGGACCCGCCCCCTTGACCCCTGCAGCCTCCCCCAAGCTCAGCTGTGCCCAGGGCTGCCAACAAGCTGCAGGGGCCAACGTCTTATTTCTACATCAATTTAGACTTTGATCCTTCACTATTTACACTACACACATACCCCAATTTTCAAGTCAATTTAACAAAACATCTATCAAGCAGCCATGATGCACATGGCGTGACAGTGACAAATAAAAGCCAGCCCCGCTGACAAGGAGACAGTCACATGAATAGGTTGAGTATGCAAATAACTACAGCAGCAAGCAACACAGAGGAAGTGCATACGCTATGGGAATATGCAGAATTCGTAATGTGGGAGGGTTATACATGCTGGACCCTGAGGGACTGTAGGCGACAGGAGTAGAGGGCACTCTGGGTATAGAACTAAAGACAAGAAAGGAAAAGGACAGAGGAGGCTTTCAGCCTGCCTGGCACACCAGATTCGGGGGGTTGGACTATGAAGAGCCTTCAACGCCACTCTAAGGCACCTGGGCTTCGTGAGGCTTCAGGAACATCTACAGACACAGGCGGATAAAGGGACCAAGCACCAGTGGGACACTCAGAGAGATGCTATGGAAGAAGAATCTGGCAGCAATGAAGGAGTTATTCCCCAAGGTCAAGCCCAGTCGCGCTTTCTCTCCAATGTACCCCAACCAGTACAACTCTCACCCATCTCTTCCCTTTTCGGAACTCCCGTCCCACCTGGGGTTAGAACGCACCATCTGGCACCCAGTATCATTCTGCACCACCTCTGAACTTCGTGGAAGGAAATAGTATAAAATCCAATACTGTGTTTATTTTAAATTTTGCTTTATGATGTATTTTTCTTTACATCTTGCACAGTTAACCCAGAAACATGTTGAATTATGAGTTGCTTGTTAGCTATTCGCAAGCTATAACTGTTGCTCCTCGATCAGACCAGAAAGTTTTCTGGGAGCGAGACCTTACACTGTCTCCCACAGACCAGCACGGGAGCAAACCCAGAGCCAAAGCCTGGCGCTAATGGCCCTCGTCTCCAGCTTCTCCTTTTCTTTTGAGAAAAGGATGGCCCCGCAAGGCAAAGGCTGCACTACTCACCTTCTTCAAGAAGCAAGTCACGGTCTGACCAGCCTGGTACTGCCTGATCTTCTCTGAAGGGCTGACGGAGTGAGTGTTGAGAGCAGTGTGGCCGTCCTTCGCCAACTCACTGTTTGCAGAGAGGTGATGGAGAGAGTAAGCCAAACTCTGGATAAGCTTCTGGCCTGAAACCGCCCTCCCCCAACAAGGAGCCATGGATAGAGTGTACAGGACTCCCCCACTCACACACCCTCACTTCTCTCCTTAAAGGGGAAGGTTCACAACACCCATGAGACAGCTAACCTTTTCCATTTCACTCTCCTAGGTATGAGCAAGCTATGATGTAGGTAGCCCACAACAATCTTTATAATTTTAGGAAACACAATTATTTCACTTCTTTCTCAATACTTGAGCCATTACTTCATAGTTAGCAGAACTGCTTTCACAAATAATCTCTCACTGAATGTGACAGCACTCTCATGTATGACGTAGACAGGGCAGACACTATTAAACTCTCCTCATGCTACTGCATTGAAGTGAGGGCTCCATCCCCTATGCTACCTCGCCATTATTACTTTCCTGATTCTCCTTCTTCTCAGAAAAGCAACAGGAGGATCTGGTCTGAAAGTTATCAGCCCACAAAGTACCCCAAAGGACCCACAGAACTCTCATCCTCCTCACCCAGCCCAGCTATCGCTTCCATAGTTCGGCTGGAAAGAACGCATCACTCCACAGCCGGACACTGCAATGCCTGTTATGGGCTGAGCTGTATCCCCACCCACCCAAATCTCTATGTTGAAGCACTAGCCCCGGAGCCTCAGAATGCAACTACATAGAGAGACAGGGAATTTAATGAGGTAATGAAGTCAGTATGAGGCCACTGGAATAGGCCTTAATCCAATATGCCTGGTGTCCTTTAAAGCTCTGTCACACGAAAAAACCACACACACAAAAACAATCTAACAAAATTATTTTGAAAGAAGTTAAAGATAACTAAGCACTACTATAGCCTCCTTATAGAAAACACAAATGAACTTTTTGGCCAACCCAATGTATGTTAAAAAAAGGAAATAGGGTCTGAAAGAGGTATCTGGGCAGACATCACTCAAAAGAGCCGAGTGTGGAAGCAGCCTAAGTGTCCCTTCAGCGGAGGAACGGATAAAGAAAATACGGTGTGCACATAAAGTGAGGTATCATACAACCTCAAAAAGAAAACCCCGCTATATGCTACAACATGGGTGAACCTTGAGAACATGATGCTAAGTGAAATTAGCCAGTCACAGAAGGGCTATGCATGACTCTCGCTAAATGCGGTATCTCACATAATCAAATTCGGAGAAATGTAAGTAGAATGCTGGCTGGCAGAGGTAGATGGGGAAGGGAGGAACAGAGAGCTGGTCACTGGGTATGGAGTTTCAGTCATGCCGAGATGCCGAAGTTTGAACGAGCCACGACACAGTAACGTGCATATAGTTAGCGAGGCTGTAACACAAACTTAAAAACTGTTGGTAAATTCGTATCATGTATTTTTAACACAATAAAAGAGAAAAGGAGATTAAGACACAGACATATTCAAAGCGAAGACCAGTGAAGAGGAAGGAAGACTGCCGTCTATAACTCAGAGTGAGAGGCCTCAGACGAACGAACCTCTCTACCACCTTATCCCAGACGTCCACCCTTTGGAATTGTGAGAAAACAGCATCTGTTGCTTAAGCCAAAAAAATAAAATAGAACAAAATAACCCACAAAAAAGAAGATACACACACAACAGGTGTGTTATCCTTTTTCTTTCCCCAAAATAATTTTTAATTGCCTGCCTACAGAACTGGAAAAAAAGAAGGGTAGAAGGGTCTAATTGAATTAACGCTAAGAGACCAACAAGAATCTGAGATACCTCTGAAGACTCTTGAACTGTTTCGCTCTCTAACCTCTACTCCTACAAAAGAGTGAAGGAGTGGGCAGTGTCTTATCTTGAGTGACCCCCAGCGACCCCGAGCCCAGCTCTGGCACTGATGGCATCCTCTCTGTGCACGAGATCTGCGTACATAAGCGGGGAATACAAGCATGACTGTATTTCCTCAGTAAGTCGACACCGTTAATTAAATGTTTTTTCTCCTGACTTCAAAATACCTTCTTTAAAACATAAGCATTACAGAAATGTGGCAATAGTCCTATTATTATACTTATACTATGTTGTTTCTCAGAGGCCTTGATTAAAGTAGGTAACAATACAACGCAGGTGCAGGAGGAGGCGGCAGATGTGCCCAAGTTCACCCGCCGTCCATCCTGCTGTTACTACAACTCCCATCCCCCACCCGCTCAATATATGTACTGTGGCCAGGCTCACCCCGACTAGCACAGCCAAGGGGCACCATGTGGGTTCACACCTCTGCCCCCTGAGACAGGAGGGTGGACCACTGACCCACGACAGCAGTGTTAGCTAAGGAGAGGGGCAAGGGCCACTCAGGATCACAGTGGGTTTTCCCTTACAGTGTTCATTAATTTAAGGCATCTACCCTTAGCTTGAATAAACTACCCCACCTCAACACTTAATTAAACAAGACACCATGCCTCAGAGGTGAAGCTGCATTATACAACGACTAATATGATGAGGTCTCTTTTCTCTCCCCAAAACAAAGAGACTGGAGGGGACACAAAAAACCCTACAAAACTAGAGAAACCGGAGATCGAACAAACAGGAATGTGCGCCCACACCAAATCTCACTGTTTTGGAACTGAGGGTGTTGTTGGCATTTGGGATTCAGGGTTCCAGGGCCACTTCCCCGTCTCAGACACAACCCTTCCCAGAAATATTCCACTGGAGCCCATCAGGATGAGGACCAACTCTTACTCCCTGAAAGCTATGTAAGAGGCCCTTCCATAATGGCATTCCCACAGTCATTCATGGACGGCCTATCAGTTCTGAAAGGCTGGGGGTTTTCGTTCGTTTTTATGGAGGAAGCACAGCAGATAGGCCCATGGATCGAGATGCTTAAGATCCTCTGAAAAAATGACCCCACACAGACTGGACCCACCGCTACCCACAACCACTACTTACTTCTCCTCTGCACGGAACACCCCCTAGAACACCCCTCTGCAGAGTCCGCTAGAGCACGACCTAAAATTCCAGTCACCACATAGTAGTCTGCATTCCGAAAACAAGTATTCTTGGCTACGTAGCATTTATTTAGGAAACTGGGTTGAGAGCAGAATTATTTCTTTTTGTTACATGCCTACAGACAGAACTGCTATCAAGCCTTTAAATGATACTTAAGCCCTGAATACAGTTTTTACATTAATTTTCATGTAATCCCACTAACTAGCCCTCTGAGAGCCAAATATCCCTACAAGAGAAAAACTGGTAAGTCCACCCGGACGGAGAGGCAGAGTCAGTCACGACACTGGCAGAATGCAGACTAGGACTCGGGCTCCTGCCTCCGAAGCCCAGAGCTCCTCCCATGGGACGATGCTGCGGGAAGCTCCCCTCACCTTGGCCGAACACTCAGCTCCGGGATGGTTCGAATAAACCTGGGATGACTTATTGGGAGAAACCTGGGGACACAAATCAGATCAAACCATTTCTCTGTTTCTCTGTAACAGCACACCCTGGAGACCAGTTTCCGTCCACTCCCCACCACGCTCGGAAAGCCGCCCGCCCGGCTGCCACACCACCACCCGGGGCAGGTCGGGCCTGAGGAGTCCCACTCTCGGCAGCACACGCTAAGGGGCCTGCTCGTCTGACCTTTTAGCATTTTCGTCTGACACCCTGAAAATAACTTTCTTTACAAACTATACACTCTAATTCCCTCATTCTGAAAGTTAAGAAATTGAGGTCTAGAGGAAAGAAATGACTTACTGAAGATCTCACAGTTAGTTAATGAAATTAGTATTGCAAGTTACTGCTAGACTTAAGTATTTTTTTTGCTTTTCTTACTATAGCAAAGATTTCTGCTACAATAACATATTGCAGCAAGATTGAAAGCAAATGAGTATAACTCAGGTGTGCAGACCAGGGTGAATGACAGTAACCGCTGAGGCAGAGGGTGGCCTGTTAGGCGTGTTACACACTGGCTGTCCTCTCGGTCTCCACCACTTGCCTATGAATCAATCACTACCATCACTCGCACTTCACAAAGCCAGCAACCACCTCTCCTCAAAGCCGCCCACCCCCCAAAGCCTCCATACTTGAATGTCTTCATGTCTCGCCCGCCAATCACTCGGGCGGTGACCGTCTTCCCGACTTTCAGCTTGGCAGTAGGAGATGTGCCCACTGGAACATCATCTAGAATGTGGGAGGCATGGATACAGCCAACGATGCCATTTTCCAGGGTCACAACCACATGGGTGGGCTTAATGGACTTGACGGTCCCTGTGACCATGTCCCCGATGGAGAGGGCGTGCTCCTTTTTAGCCCCTACAACCACTGCCGGATCCCCTTCATCATCCTCGTCGACTGTCTCAGAGTCCTTCCGGGTCTGTCTCATGGTCCTCTTAGCAGCTGGCCCCTCCACAGCCAAAAGAAGGCCAGTCACTCCCGGTTCCGTGGTCTTGATGGTTAGGGAGACACCCTGTCCCACCTGCAACTTCTCCGAGTCAAAGCGGAAGGTGTCGTTGAGATGAGTGGTCAGGGAGAAAGCTACCAGGTCGCCAGTCTCCACCAAGGAGGCAACGGCGAAGGGCTCCTCCAGGTGCTGCACCACCGCCTGGTGCTCACTGCCTTTCTTCAGCTGGAAAACAGGAGACCCGCGGTCCCTACTTGTTACGGGGCTCACACTCGTGCCCTGCCTGCTGGGCTCCACGCGGTGAGCGGAGCCACGGCTAGTCTGGTGGTGACAAACCAGCCTTCACTTCCTCGGCCAAGCTTCCCCTTCCTGTACACTGAGGTGACTTGACTAAAATCAGAATGCCACACCAGAACCACCTGGGCTAGCTTTTGTTCTGTTTGAATTCCAAGTCCAGGTCCTATCCTCGAACTAGTGAAATCCGCCAGGTGACTTCTAAGGGTACTCCAGCTTTGAGACAGTATGGCTCCCACCTCTCTCAGTCCTACAGCTCTCCCCCCAGTTTATTTACTCTTTCATTCAACAAAGAGTCACTACCAAGAGCTTACTTACTATGTGCTAGGCACTTAGCCCATCTTTCTCCTACATCCAAGCTGTGCTCACGCTGTCATGTACCAGCTCCACTTGGATGATAAAACAGAACGAGGACCTGCTAGAACACTTAGTGAGGGGTTAGTACTGTTTTCTATTTCTCTTTGTCCCTTGAAGTCTTAAAATCACAAGCAACTAGAGGTTAAGAATTATCCATATGAACTAGCCCCCCATACCACATTCTACTCAACTGAGTGCTTAGTAAGTACTTTAGACAATGACCAAATATAGACATCACCCAGAGAAAAATTCTGCGAGACTGGAGATTCTGCTTGAACCCATCATTCTCTCACACAAAAGCGTTCAGGAGGGGGTATCGAAGAGCAGCCTGGAGGTCAGAACTACCCACAGACATGTTTTGTTTGGGTCATGTGATGTTTTTAAAGTGGTTTTCAACCTTCCCACTCTTATTCCAAATAAAAATCCAAATTCAGCCTGCTCTTAACAATCGAAGGCTACCAACACCAGACGCTGCTGCCTGATGACACCAGAGGGAAAGGAATGGTCTGTCCCCTCAGCGGGCAGTGGGCAGGGCGTGCACCCCGCAGGCTGGCAAAGGCTTACTGCTCCCCCCCCCAAACCCACCTGGCCCGCTTCCCTCATTCATACTACCTGCTTGGCCCTTATCATCTGAACCAGAATGAAAGTCAGTGCTCCTAATAACTCACCAAAATGACAGGTATGAACTGGCAACGACACAGATACAACCAGGCATGAGGTCAGCCCGTCTCCAAGCATTTGTGTTAGAATTCCTGGGCAAGATGTGTGGGCTGAAGGGTATATAATGCCTTTAAAACCATGGAAACAAACGGCATCAGCGAGCTCACCTTTTTAGCTTTTCTATTCACCAAATCGTGGGAGAGGGAAACATGCACTTCCAGCTTCACCATGTCAACATGCAGGATCACGGCCTTCTTCTTCTGCCCAGCTTCCACCTCCTGCCCTGCAGGGCAGAAGCAGACACAGCCGGTCACCACCCCCAGGCCGCCAAGGGCCTGGCTCCCACAATTCAAGTACAGGTGTGTCTTAACTTATGCAACCTGATGTATAAAGATCTAGATTTATCTAATTTTCACAATAAAAGGATTCCTACCTAAACCTTCTTTAGAATGCCGTCAGTTGTCCTGATTTGCACTCACACAGGACAGGCATACCCACAGTTTCTACTGAATCAGCTCATCTACCCTGTGTATTTGGAAATTCTGTATCCAGGGAAGGAAGCAATGGGCAAGGGTTTCCCACCAACCACGGTGGGCAAGACCAGAGCACTCACCTGCCCGATGGTATCTGCTGGCCCTCAGAACCAGGCCTGGCACCGGGCCCTCGCTGAACACCACAGAGCCATCTCCCAACACCTCCTGCACCTCCAGGTCAAGGACCATCCCTGGGACCATCTCGGCCAGTGTCTGGATCAACACAGAGTCTGCCAGAGCCCCAAGGAAACAGGAATTAGCAGGAAGAAACAACCTTCTCACCATTCTTTCCCTTCGGAAATGGGCTACTGCATGGAGGACAGTGGAGCGCTGAAGCATTGTGAAGGTGACGTCACTTTGGGTAAAAGTGTCTGACACCCAGGAAAATTCCTGTCGCAGGGACAGACGCCTATGGCTTGTGCTAATTCCACCTGGCCATAGCTCATGAATACAGCCAAACAATGCTGGAAACACACACTTTCCCCTGCTTTCTGAATTCTCTTTCTTTCTCTTTGGATTCTACCCTCCTGAGCTTCTTACTCCCAAACCCAGTTAGGGTGCTGCCGATCCTCCACAGCGGTTCAAAGCTCAGAAGGGTCAGAACAGCAACCAGCCCCTCCCCGAGCCCTCTGGCAGGTCCCTATTCCACCACTCCCAGGACGTCACACAGGGGAACAAAAAGTGAGGAGGAAAATGGAGTCACAGCAAATACAACCCTGAGAAGGCACAGAACGAGGGAAGTTCTGGTTCTGGACTGGACAAGGGCACAGAGGGGCCCAGGATGGGGGCGGTGATCTTTATCTGAAGTTGGGTGATAGGTAAACGGGCATGTTCATTTTATACATGTTTACTGAGCTGAGCTGAACCGTAAATGATTTGTGTACTTTATGCATCACGCTCCCATTCTGAAAAGTTAATCAAAAGTGTTGTCAGTATCTAGAAAGCCCAACTACTCAGAGGAACAGGTGGGCACCACTTATTACGCAGGAACCCCACCTGGCCCCTGCCCTTGGCACCCCCCGCCCCCCTCCACGCACACACCTCGGTTGCTCATGAGACTGCGCACGCCCTGCCGCTCCTCCAGGCACTGGCTCAGGAGCAAGAGGCTGGTGGTGGCCCGGTCCCCCAGACTGCAGTCCGACAGCCGTAGAGACAGCAGCATCCGCTGCTTCTCCTCATCCACGTTGGTCACCTTCGCCACCACTGTCTGCCCCTCGACAAAGTGGTCACTTGTGGAGGTCACAAATTTGTCACTCATGATCTAAACAAAACAGGCAGAAAATGGAAACGGGGAAACACATCTCTATTAAGACAACCCATTAACGTGCCCAGAAAGGGGTGTGAAAGGCGGGGAGACGGGACCCAGAAAGTTGCCCCAGCCCTCTCTGGGTCCAGCCTCACACCCCTTCCATCAAAACAGAGTGTGAAGGAGAAAAAGGTACCCTTCCCACAGGAGGACACAGCTGCTCAGGAGGGGCATGGACGGCACCTCAGCTCCATGCCCTCCAACCAGGGTCCTTTACACCATGCCTCTGAAAAATCTTCCAAGGCATCGACATACCCTGCTCCTTCCCATCAACCCTCTGGTCCCACTACCCCGTGCCCTTGTGCACGGAGCGGCACTTACCGCTTTGGGGGCCAGTCCGCTGAGACCTGAAGGGAACTGGACGAACACACCATAGTCCTTGATGCTCTTCACAAAACCAATGAGCAGCATTCCAGGCTGGATTTCTGAGAAGCTCTTGGGATCCTGGCCACCCTCTACTGTGGAGACCAACGCTGGCTTCCTACAAAGGAGCTAGGGCACTTCATCAAGGAATATTCCAGAAAGGGCAGATGAAATGTCCACCTCCCCATCTTTCTCCCCCCCGCTCCCCTGCTGCTCCTGTGGGTCTCTAAGTGTGCAGACCCCCAGCAGCAGCACCCCCCCAGACCTACAGACTGGAAACTCTGAGGTAAGGCCCAGCACGCTGTGGGAGAGCCCCCATGATTCCGATGCACAGTCAAGTTGGGGACTCACTGTTCTGCTCCTTTCCTTAACCCCAGGCTCCTGGGGGGGCCAAAACAGGGATGGCTCTTCCCTGCGGCTCGGCAGCTGGACTGGCCCCGACACGGTCCTCCCAGGTCTTCCCACTAACCAACCCTACCTCAGCTCCTCTGCCTCTCTTCACTCCAAGGGGATTTTATGTTCCGTGAGAAAAGAGGCAATGTTCTCCTTCAAAACACCCACTCCAAGATCAAAGGGAACATTCTGAGCCCAATATCCCTTCGGGGGAATGAGGGTGGAAAAGAACAGCAACTACTCTGTTAATTATTCCAACTCGAGGGGCGAGCACTGAGCGCCCTGTGAAGGCAGAGGCGCTACTGGAACTGCCCCGCTGGGCCTGGCAGGCCACTCCGCCTCCACTCTGCCCCGACCACCGGCATGTGCTGGCGGGATTCCACTCCCACTCTTAGTTCCCACCAGGAAATACAGGGAAGTGCAGGCTTGCTCACTGGTTTGGTTTTATGGAAGCAGTCAAATGGCCAACTATTCCCATGGGGTTTCCAACCAAGAGCACAGCCCAACCCAGAGTCTCCCGGACAGTGACTGTGACTCCCCAGAGACCACTAAAGGATACGACATGGCCCTCACTCTGGCTCAGACACAGCACTCTGTGAAGGGTATCACCAGCCTGGAGCCAGTGATACAACAGTGGGCCATTAGCGACGTGGTCCGACAGGTGAGACGTGGGGAGGAAAGCCGGGATGTTGTGGGGCAGGACAGCCACCTCCAGCCCGTCTTTGGTCTTCTCTAAAACCTTTACATCCACCAACTATCCAGGGGAGAGAAAGAGGAAAATAAATAGTACTTGTACTGGGCAGAGAGAGCAACCTTGTCCCGGTCAGGCAGAGACCAGAGACATCCAATTCCAGCACCAGGAGTCACGGAAAGGTCAAGATCAGAGCTTTCTCCACACTCCACACCACTACCGTGATTCCAAAGACCCAGCAGGCACACCCATGCATCTGCCCGGACCCGTCAGTGTGTTCACGTCATTCCTCTCCCAAGTCCCTCCATGGGGTCCCAGAGAAAGGACAGTCTCAAAGCACAGCCCTAGGAGCCAGAGAGGAAAGAGGGCAGCACACGCTGCCAGAAAGCCACCCCATGACACAGCGTTCCTGTTCCGGACAGCTGTCATTTGCTCTGACATACAGGGAAGAACATACGTGAGGTTCCCCCTCAAAACCTCAACTCACGATGGCCCCGGAATCTTAGCTACCTACCTGGGCCTTTCTATCCCCCAGGTTGCAGTGCCCTACAGGTCAAGGGCACCTGCTCATGGCAACTGTAAACTCAAACAACTTGTCTGGAGAAGTCCATGTACCTGCCCAACGTTAATGGTTTTTCCTTTCTTCTGGCTGCGTCTCATGTGCTCCTTCTTTGGATCACTCAATAGCTTGAAGGACAAGAGCATCCTCTCTTTGGATGGCTCACAGTTCAGCACCACAACCTTCACCACCTGGTGGGAAACCACACCTGCTCAGCAAACCTCCCAAGAAGCCTGTCAGACCCTGGAGAGAGGTGTCTTCTACCAGCACTACAGAGGCCTTGGGAGATCCACCCAGATTCTGGATCGGATCAGAACGCAGAGGAAAGAAATATACGGAGAACTACAGAGAAACTCCCTCCCCAAGTCAGCCTTTAGGTGAAAGCAACACATAAATACATTTTTGGTACCACCTCAAATTCTAAACAATTCTTCCTAGACAGACCCAGATTCACTAGTTTTATGGCACTGCCCCCTGGTGGTGGCAGTGGCCTGAGAACAACTTGTGATGTGAGGGACACCACCACCAGGAAAGACTTAATTTCTTCCAGGTTGTGGGTCTGAGGTCCATTAGTTTGCCAGCTTCTGTTGAAACCTCTCGAGGGTTTCTCTCTGTTCTGTTCCCAACCCTTCACCTAGTTGGCTCAGGCCCACTGTGCCATATGATCTCTTCCTCATCTATTAAAAAATTGCTCTCCTTACCACTCCTTCAAATCTGTGGTCATGGGGTCACCAAGGGTCAGAGCCTGTCTGGGGAAAGGATTACCTGGCCGATATAAAAGACCCTCTCTGGGTCAGGGACATACTCGGCACTGAGCTCATGCTTGGGTACCAGTCCCTGCACATCATTGTAGAACTTCACAATGCAGCCATAGTCCTTGACCCTGAGGATGAAGCCATGTGTCTGCAGACCGGGCTTGACGTCGGCATAGCAGGTAATGGCAGGAAGTTTGGACTCAACCAAGGTTTTCTTCAGGGTCATCATCAGCTTTTTGGCTTCAGGGTCACAAAGCAAAACCTAGGGAAGAGGATACTGGCTGTCATCAAGTTGCCCATTACCAAGAGGGCCACCGAGCTGGTCTCTGCAACCCCCTGAACCAGAAGCTGTGGCCAGTCCCTAAGACCCCGCTATCTCCCCCCTCCCAAGAATCATCTCAGCTGCAGACCCTCCCTGCTCCCTGCTGGGTGACAACCCAGGCAGCATTTGTCTGTTTCAAATGCACCCCCTCCCATCAGCTCCCTCCCGGGTCTGCAGCAACACTCATCAGCCCACTGCACCCGCAGAGGCCTGCGCCAGTTACTTCTACCCGCCTTAGCTCCTTCCTGGACCACGAGTATCTCGTCCGATAGAAGGAATGTCTGAGGCAATCTACCACCTGTGTGTCAGCTGTAGGCTGAGACCAAGAGATCCAACCACCTCTCATCCCTCAGAAAGTCACCTCCCCGAGGGCACAGATATGCCTCTACTTGTAAGCTTCCTGACCCCACAGCCACAAAATATCGTGCCAATGGGTAGTCAATCTCTTTGTTGACAGAAGTGAAATAAAAAGAAAACACAGCAATAAAATACAATGAAAATAATAAAAAGTACTGTGTACTATCACCTTTAATTTCACAATTTTTGTGAAGCTCTTCCTGAGATTCAAACCTTTGTAATAAGATACTTGGTTTCGGCAGCCTTGTTTGGGCTATTTCGGTGCCTGACATACTGCTTGCTCCTCCTCACCCTACAAAATCTTACCTGCCCTTTCTAGTTCAAGTCCCACTTCTGCCAGACATCAAGGATACATGACTGTTACACAGAGCTAAATGTGAAAGCTGGTTCTGCCATTTACTGGCTGTGTGACTTTGGATACTTGGCTTTCCTAAGCTTTAATTTCCCCGCCTGCAAAATAAGGACAATAGTGCTTACTTTACAGGGTTGTTTGTTTTCAGGACTAAATGAAATACTGCATTTCACGTGCCCAGCACAGCAACGGGCGTGTTACGTGGTAGTTGCTACTGCCACCATCAACGATTCCAGCTGCCCTGGTCCGCCCTCGCCTCCCCTTTCTGAGGTGTGATCCGAGTAGAAACTGCACCAAACCACGGGGCGAAAGGTCACACACTGGCCTGTTCTCTTCATCTCTTCATCACTGGCCTGAACTCTTGATCACGCTACACGATTCTCAAGGACAGGAAGCCAGTTGCCTCTTCCCAATGCGTAACACTGAAGCTATTACGGGACCATTTAGTGGAAACGGGCAGAAACTTCGTCCGAAAAGCATTGTGCTTCCCATCGGGCCAAATCCCCAACAGAGACCCTTCAGAAGGCTCACCCGGCATGTGACTTCATCCCCAATGTGGTACTTCTTCTCTGGATTCTTCATCAGGATGTCAGCCAGATGCATGGGAGGTACCAGGCCCCTGATTTGCTCTCCCACCTGCACCAACATCCCGTATGGCTTCACGGTCAGCACTGTGCCCTAGGGAGTCACAAGAGAAGATGCATCATGCCTCCAGAATGGTTTCCTCCACCTCTTAACACAATGCACGTCGCACCTCTCTTCCAAAGTCCAGGTTTCTGGGTTAACTGTGCCTGTTACTCCAGATCTCAGAGGGGTAAAGCACATAGCCCGCACTGTGCTGGATGTAGTCAGATTTATGTATGGGAACCTTGGCATCTTTTTGTGTGTGTGTCTGCCTTACACATGTATTCTCTAAAGGAGGGGACTGTGTCCCCTAAAAAATAAAGGGGAGCTGCTCAGTTGGGGCTAAAGGGTTGAAAAGGAGAAGCCACAGGAACTGGCTTCTTACCAACATGCCAGGCAGGCAGATCACCACAAAACTACCTTTTGACCCGGTGTAATAAACGCCATACATGCCAGGGTTGCTGACTACCACCTCTGTAGTTGGGCGGTCCTGCTGAGACCTTACCTTGAAATCAACTACATGTTCCCCAAGGGAAGGAAAAAAAATCCCAGTTAGCAGGCAGAGAGGCAAGGAATATGGCTTTAAATGCGTTCCCATGAGGACAAATGAATGGACTGTTAACCTGTGGAATAAAACATGTCTGAAGTTTGGGGAGCATCTGGACGCATTACCTTTACTAATGCCCCAGGCTTGATGTCATGAAAGCTCAGGTACTGAGCTTCAATAACAGACCTAGAACAAAAGGAAATATAAGATTAAACAAACCAGGGCTGAGGTACCTAAAATTCAGGGCTACTAAAATCACACTGGCGAGAAGGGAAACTTCCACCAAGCAGGCCAGGAGAAAATGTGAACGCCCATCTGCGCGGGAGCACTCGGCCACATCCCCCACGCGCTGAAACCACTTACGTCCGCAGGGAGAGCAAAGCCAGTTCATCCATTTGGCTGTAGTTGATGATTCTACACTTGTGAGTGCTTCCTGGCTTGAAGGCCCCAGGATTGAAGGCACTCTTAGAATCAGAGAGATGGCTGAGCTACAAAGTACCAAGTGATTAGGGGTAAGCCAGAGACAACAGATCTGAGGCAATCAGACATTAAAACAAAACAAGATGACACTAATCACCTACCATAAAATCAGTCCTCTAATGACCTGTTAAAATAATTCTTCTAACTACAAAACTGCTCTTTAGCATTGCAGAATCTCTATGTCAGAGAACGGTCTAGATCATGGCTTAGTAAATTATAGCTCACAGCTGGTGCCTATTTTTGTAAATTAAAGTTTTACTGGAACACAGCTGTGCCCATACATTTACACAGTGTCTATACGTGCTTCCAGGCTATAACAACAGAGTTGACTAGTTAGGACAGAGACCATATGGCCTGTGAGCCTAAAATATTTACCATCTGGACCTTTAAGAAAAACTTGGCCAAGTCCTGGTATAGATCCTAATTCATTCTTATACCTATAATCCACTAAGTATCAAATATATAAAACCTACTCCAAAGCATTCTAATATACCAAACAGGCACTGTTTGGTCCCAGACAGTCTGCCACACTTGGGGATATTCAAAACCAGGAAACTAATTAAGGAATGGAAGAAGCAGAAAAGGACCCATGTGTCCCAATAGTCCTTCTAGTGGTAAGATCCTAATGAAACAAAGAGACTCCGTACCCGAGCATAGGCCAGAGACCCATCCTTCAGTCTGAATGTGGCCCCGGCCTTGCTGAAAAAGCCCTGGACAGGAATGTCATCCAGGACAGCTCCCAGGTGCTGACAAGAGAGCCGGGTGAGTGGGCGACTGGGCTGCAGGAAAACGGGGCGCAGGCTCAGCCGCACAGCCCTGGTCCGAGGATGGACACAGAGGACGCAGGCCCTCACCTAGAGAAGAGAAAGGACATAATGAACAGGAGGAGGCACGCAGGGGCTGAGGTCCCTGAGGGCAGACTTCCAGAGGTCAGGACTCCGTGTGCCGACCAGGTCGTGGACGTAAGTACTAAAACCGACTTGCGCATCGAGCAGCATGCAGAACATTCAAACCAAGTGTCCCAGAGGAGCCATGTCCAACGCATCAAGGCCACGAGGACAACAGTGCACACGCAACAGACACCACGGGAGCGGTCACTACACCAGAGGCTCCTCTAAATACACCTGCAACAGCCGGCTCTGACCACCGGGCGTCAGCATGCGAAATGCCTCAACTCCGACTACAGGGAGAAGGCAATTATTAGAAAGAGGGTCACCAAATGTTAACAGTATTATCATTAGGTGGTGGAAAAGGCTATCTTAGCTTTTTACAAAGACATCTCCATAGAATCCATTACCATGGATACAAACAAGAAATAAATCACTTCAGGATAAAAAATATTCTGAATCCTACATATTACAATTTTCTTCTCAAGTATCCATGTTAATTGTAGAAAATTTGAATTTTTATATAAGGGTAGAAAAATCACCCAACGTTAATCACCATTAAGACCTGTTCGTATAACCTTTCAGTATTTTAACTAGGTACATTCCTTAATTTTTTTTCAAAACTGGGTCTTTTTACATACACCCGTTCATGTTTTAAGTCATATTTTTTTACTTAGACATATTTCTTATTCTCTTAAACTGGATCTATTATACTCATAGTATTTTTTAAAATTACATTTTTCTATGTAAACATACATCTTATTCTCTCCTGTTAAATACTCCTCTGAAGCACTTGAAATTATAAAAGCAAAAGATTCGCTACCAAAAAAAAATCAAACTATATGGAAGGATAAGAAATAAAACTGAAAGTTTCCTTCTCCTCCACAGGCTCCTTCTCTAACTTCAGTCCCCAGAGATAACCACTGGGGGTTTCTTGCAGTCCTTCCGAGCACTTTTCATTCCCCTCGCCTCCTCCCTGCACCCAGGGAGGACCTGCCCTGACGCTAACCAGGGCACTGGGTAGCTGACTGGACTACAACTGGAATTAAGAAAAGATGGGGGCAACATCACTTACTGCTTGATTTGAAGAATATGTCCCAGCTTTCTTGGGATCCAAGTGCATAAAATCAACGAGGCCAGTGAAGAACGAGAGGAAGTTTAGCGTGAGGCCCAGTGGAGTCACCTAGGAACAAACAGGGCATGTCACGGAAAACATCTCTCCGGAGGCACCGAGAATGTGAGAGCCACTGTTCATACTGGATGCCACACCTCCCCTCCCCCAGCCAACCCTTATCAATCTTTCTTCCTACAACTGTAAGTGGCAGGAAAGCCCTGGAACCGGATGTCTCTTCACTCAGCAAGCTCGCCTCCCTTCCAGAAAGAGAGGTGGACCCTTGTCGGGAGTGGACCAACAGCCGACCCTTGACACATTCGGTATGGATGAGATGCATCTGCACAGCAGAGGCAACTGTGGCTAGATTTCCTGTCTATCTCTTCCTGCATGTCTGTCTTTGCTATTTATAGGTGGTAGGATTTTTAGACATCTGTATTTCAGGTCCAATGATCTGCAGAATTCCAATGAGGTTGTACAAAATGATTTCTTGGCCATAGAACAAAAGTCCCCCCTGATGGGGTAGCCCCTGAACGTCTAAAAGTTGATGGAGTAACAGCCCCTCCTTCACCTTGGACAGGAATACACATTAATGGGATTAGACAAATAAGAAGCAGGGGAAGCTGGGTAACTACTACACACTAAGCACACAGGAACAATTACAAAGGAGTTAGAGCCCAAAGTACGTAAAGAAAGAGTCTAGACAGGAAGACAGATAACTAAGTTAGACACTCCAAAGGTCTTTTAATAAATTTTCTATAACCCCTGTTTAGTCTAGTGTATCCTTCTGACCTATGCCAAATTCTAAGAACTTTAATAAACATCTATTCATCAATAGACATTTAAAGCTCTGTACATACAGCTATTTCTAATTGTCTGATTAATGGCCCTCCTGGTCAAAATAACCTTTGTTTAGCATAATTGAATCTACAGAACTTCCTGTACTTTTCCAAGTTACTTCTGTACTGACTTTTTCTGTTTAACTGATCATGCCATGCACCTGTTCCTTTGATGTCATGTAACAATTTCTATAAAAATAAAGCTTAATCAAACTCTGAGTTCGGTCAGACCCATAGAGGCTGGCTGTTTTCCGGCATCCAAACAGGTGTCCGACTCTTCATTCATTGCCTGCACTGTCCATCCTTCGGGGACACTGGGACCTGCCGAGGCTGGACCCCAGCAGACACTCCCACCTCAGCATTTCCCAATGAGAAGGAGGGCACTTTGCTCAAAGGTCCCCAGGGAACTGCCAGGTTGACAACGCAGACAAATTGTTGCTAATGTGGTGATTTGCCCAGAAAAAGAAAGTAAAACTCAAATGACTGCAGAAAAAAGACCCTGACCCTGGCTGGTATGGCTCAGTTTTATTGGAGCATCATCCCATAAACCGAAAGGTTGCAGGTTCAATTCCTAGTCAGGGCACACGCCTAGGTTATGGGTTCAGTCCCTGGTCAGGGTGCATATGAGAGGCAACCAATTGATTTTTCTCTCCCACATTAACGTTTCTCCCCCCCGCCTCCCTTCCTTCTTCTCTCTCTATAATCAATAAGCAAGACACTGACCATGAGCAAGCTGACTCACCCTACTGAGCCCCCCCAAAATTAGAAATTAAGGTGAGAAGCACCTCAAAAGAAAGCAATGAGGTAGATCAGTGAAATCAGGAACCTCCAAAGAAAATGGGAGTTATTTTCTGGAAAAACTGTACCAGACTCAAAACATGGGAAGACTGCAAAACCTTAAAATGTGGATTAAGAAAAATTCTGAATATCGTATGGACGTAGACATTGAAGACGCCCAGCCCCTTCCCCATCTAGCTGTCGGGCAGTCAGGGTCAGACCCTCCCTGGCAGGTCCTTTCCAGAGAACTGTCACACACCAGAGACTTAAAACAATGGCCTTTGGAGACTGCCCCCTGGAAGTCGGCTAGCTCCTGCTCCTGACGGCAAAAACCAGCCAGTCAGCAAGTCCTGCCCAGGCACCCAGACTTCCTAACAGTTTTCAGTGCCTCACGTGCACTGTGGCTGTCAAAACAAAACTTCAATACAGAATGGGAAGTTCAAGTTGAGAGACTCTCCCAAAAGGCAGAATAAAGACAAATACATGTACGTGATCAGGAAAGAGGTTCATCCATGAATTCCAGCATCATATTAACAAACGGTCCAGGAAAAAAAGAGAGAAATTTATACTTTAAAACCAAAAAAAGATCTAATAAGGGGCTGGTATCCAGAATATATAAAGGATGCTTACAATTTAACAATAAAAAGACAACCCAAGTTTAAAACTGGCAAAGGTTTTTGAATAGATATTTCTCTAAAGAAGATATACAAATGACCAATAAGCACATGAAAAGATGCTCAATATCTACATCACTAATAATTACAAAAATGCAAATCAAAATCACAGTGAGATACCACTTCACATGCACTAGGATGGTTACAATAAAAAGGAGAATAATGAGAGTATGTGAGGATGCAGAGAAATTGGAATCCCTACAGGGCTGGTGGAAATTTAAAATGGTGTGGCCATTTCAGCAGTTCCTCAAAAAGTTAAACAGAAAGTTATCATGTAACCCAGCAATTCCATTCCTAGGTATATACACCCAAGAGAAATGAAACACATGTCCACACAAAAAGTTACACATGACTGTCACAGCAGCACTGTTCGTGAAAGATCAAGCTGGAAATCACCCAAATGTCTATCGACTGATGAACTGACAAACCTGCTATATCCACATGGTGGAATACTACTCAGCCATGAAAAGCAATGAACAACTGATATGGGGTACACCACAGACGAACCTTGAGAACGTGATGCTAAGTGAAAGAAACTAGACACAAAAGACCACATATTGTATCATTTCGTTTACATGAAATATTCAGGACAGGCAAATCTAAAGACAAAAAAGGAGATTAGTGGTTGCCGGGGATTCAGGGAGGGAAGAATGGAAAATGACCACCAGTGGGTACCGGGTGTCTCACTGGGGTGATGAAAATGTTTGGATTAAACAGTGGCCATGGCTGCACACCCTCTGAACATACACACACACACACACACAACTCTGAGCTACACACTTCAAAATTATATGAATTACATCTCACGTGTAAAAAAGAACTTTCCCAGAACTGAAGGATCTGCATTTCTGTATCATAAAAGTCCAACACAAACAGAGCTGTCCACACCAAAGCACAGCATCATGATACTTTCAAACAGCAGGAATAAAGACAGTACTTGAACGTGCACATACAAAGGAAAAGAACATCAGACTTTCCCATCGTAACTAAGGCCAGATAACAATGGGAATAATGCTTCAAAATTCTGAGTCATTTTTGACCTAGAATTCTAAACCCAGCTGAACTGTCAATCACGTGTGAGAGCAGAACAACCATGATTTCAGATATAGCAGACGTGCAGAAAAGAAACATAGCAGGCCCGAGACCATGATCCATACAAAAGCCTGCTTCCAATGTTAGCACTTGGCTAGTGTCTCGGAACTTGGACTTTGGGAAGGTTCCTACCACTCCCAGAACTGAGTACCTAAAGTAACTGTACCTACACCACTCCTTATACGAGCCTGGAATTTTGGTACATGCAGGCAGAGGGTGCCAACGTGTCCTGCCCCAATTAAAAACCCTAGGGCACTAAGCTGCTGCTGAGTGTCCTTGGTAGACAACATTTCACATACATCATCATAACTAGTCGCCGGAGGAATTAAGTACATCCTCTGTGGCTCTGCTGGGAGAAGACACTTGGAAGCTACTGCCTTGTTTCTTCCAGACTTCATTCCATCGGCCTCTTTTCCCTTTGCTGATCTTGCTTTGCCTCCTTTAACTATAATAAATCATAGCTATGAGTACCACTGTCTTCTGAGCCCAGTGACTCTTCCTGATGAAGGGAACCTAGGAGTGGTCTTGGGGATCCCTGACCTACTAGGTCGAGGAAGTAACCCCCCATGTACCTTTCCAAAAGTGCTTCTGCCGAATGTGCCATTACTAACATGAGGGAGTAAAGCCAAAAGCAGTAACACGTGGAGTCCAAGAGGCTCCAATACAGGAGGCAGGGTGGCAGCAGAAGGGGCTCCAGGTGGAAATAAAAGTAACTAAGAGATTATTGAAAGGGTCTGAGAACACGGAAAAATGTAGCGAAAGAAAAATAATTATGGAGAATTATGGGTATGGAGAAACAGCAACAGGTAGAGGAGAATTTAGCAAATGATCAAAAAAGAGCTGATTATCAACTCCAGGAAAAAAGCTACTCAACACATTGCCACAGTGTATTAATCACCTAGCTCAATAGTAAACAAAATTTACAGTCATAGTAACTTAAATACTAGATAATGATTTATCCAAACTTTTAATCTATCTCTGGTGGAAGGCTGGGGCAGGGGAAGGGATTACTAGGAGCGGCAAATCTCTGTCTACCCTGATGAGAAATTTTAAACTCCATGCCTACAACTGATAAACCAAGAGGTACCAGCAGAAGCTTGTAAATTAGAAATATGGAGGTGAATTTCAAAAGATAAGCTAAAAGAGTTAAAGATGTTAGGAAGGATGAGACAGTTCATTTTAAGTCTTTTTAATACCATTTGACTTTTTCCATTAGCAATAACACACGCCACACATGTAATTTTAAGTTTTCGAGCAGTAAAATTTTAAAAACATCAAAAAAGGGGTGAAATTTGTTGTAACAGTTATTGAAATCAGTATGTCCAAAATATTACCATTTCAACACGTACCACTGGCTGATTTCAGGTATGTAATAGCCATACATGACCAGCGGCTGCCCTATTGTACAGCACAATTTTAGATCATGTGCATGTACTTTAATAAGAACTACTTTTATTTTAGAGGTTAGCAGTGACAATGAACAGCTTACCTTCTGTACCTGGGCTTTGACCACCAGTCCGGGCAGCAAATTATTAAGGGTCCAGTTTTGCTCCTCAGTAGCAATGGCGGTAGAAACTTCCGAATGACTGACAGACAGGCGAACAACTCCTCCGTTGCCTTTCACCTCTTCAATGACGCAGTTCAGGTACTGACCCACCTTCAGGTCAGCGCCTGCAAGCCCCGCCCCAGCCCCCAAAAGGAAAAATACCCATGAGAAGGGCCTTTAACTTGGGTTCAAGCCGTACCTAAAATAATCCATGGCCTACTTGCCCAGTTTCAATCTACCACTCCCCAAATTCCCAATCTCTAAGGGACCAACTAGGAGACTGAAGTGACCCTAATTGATCTGGAATTGATCACAAAAATATGACAATTTCAAAAAGGCAGGAGACAGCTAGTTCAGAGGCCTTGGAGGCCCAAACTTCAGCGGAATTTCCCCCATGAGAAACAGTAAAAATGGCTCATCATATCTCAGCCAAGACCCAGCCACTGGTCCTTCACACATACTCCCTTTTCTATCGACCAGGATTAACCACTGATCCCAGCAAAGCCTTCAGGGTCACCATTCTGTAATTCACTCACCAGAGTGGCATTTGAACAGTATAATCCCACGCATCCCCTGTCACAGCCACGCACTGGCTTCTCTGCTTCCCTCACCTTTATTCTTCTGTCTGCCATAATCCTGGGCTTTCTGCAGTGGCAGGAAAGCTCTGGCCCCAACGACACCAATGTCCACTAGGTAGCCATGGTCCTCTCGACTGGACACAGTGCCTGTGAGCAGCTGGAGGAAGAGAAAGCATTCCCCCCAATAGTTCAAAAGCCGAAGGTAATAGGACAAACGATAAATACCCACAACAAAATGTGTGTTTCCACCATCAATCTCAACACTTTATCCCATAATCCCACCCTCCTTTTGACTTTAAACCACAATCCCACCAGAAGACAAAAGTGGGAAAGATCAGGGCTATAAGGATTTCAGTTTCCGGACAATGGAGTGCTGTGCACAGATGAATAACGGAATTTGAGAGGAGCCTCTCCCCCCGATAATTTTCAAGATAGGAGACACAGTTTCTGTGAAGTAGCTCCCAGCGCTGTCGCCAGTGAGAACACAGAACTACCCTTCTTTCTGTCCTCATATCTTTTCTAACCACCTCCAAGACCAAAAAAAAAAAAATCTTGCCAACCTCTTTCACGTTTCACAGGAAACAGTCAGTGCAGCATTCAAATCAGGCTCCGACACTTACTATTTGGTCTTTGGCAAGACTCACTTCAACTTCTCTGATTCCATTTTCTCAAATGAACAAGAGGGATATTTACCTGCTTCACAGGGTTCTTGTGAGAATTTCTTCAAAGAAAGTGTCTAAAACCGCACCTATCCCATAGCAGGCTCTCCACGCTTGTCAATTTCCTGAAACTTGGCTTCCTTTTATTCCCCTTTCTCCCCTTTCAGGGGCTGACCCAACATCCACTGCTTCTGCCCAAACATTACAGGATCACATTGATCTCCTCCCTCTTAATTATAAGCGTACTTGACTGAGTGCAGCTTATCTAAATGTTCTGTACCTACTGGACTTGGAGGCTCTGAGCTGGGACCAATTTCAGGATGGAGAGAATCGGTGGTGGCTGTCCTTTAGCACAGAAGATAGGACAAATTGCCCTGTCTACTCTGTCTCTTGCTGTTGGAGAGCAGCCCTCAAGATTCCCCTCAAATGCTAGACAGTCTCTGAAAAAACTTAACCTGTGAAGAAATCTGGGTGAGAAAAGCACTTCAAGCAACTCCTCACCATCAGCAAGTCCCCAGCTATGGCTTCCTGGAGGCTTTTTCCGCCCCCACCAGCAAATCTTTGACTTGCTTTCCCTTTCTCCCCTCCAGGGTGAAATGATTAGGTTCCCAGGCTTCAATTTCCAGTAAGTATCCACAGCACCCTCTGGAAAAGACCCACTGCTGTGTGTAACAGTTAAGCTGAAAGTATGAGGTGATCGAGACACTCCCTAGGACACCAGGCAGGGCCAGGAGGAGGCACGCTGCCAGCTCCTCCTCCCGAAACCCAGATACGCACCATGCCAGGCTTCAGGGCTTCTGCACTCAGCACTTTGTTGACATTTTTGGGGTTCAGCGATAGCTTGACACTCTTTCTGCCTTTCTCTGTGATGCCCAGACTGCTCACCACACATCTCACCAGCATCCCAGGAGAGAAGAGTTCAGGCAAGCTGGCCAGGTCCTGCATGATACAAATGAGAAAGCCCGTCCTGATACATATCCTTCCCAGCAACCAAGAACCCACTGCCCAGTGGGTCGATGACTTCTCACCCTCACACGCCAAGAATGCAAGAGGCAACAAAGACAGTAACTGATCACCCACAAAGGAGGGTGTGAATTTCCAAGTCTTGAACTTCCAAGTCTCTTGTCAAAATCTTGTCATAATGACTGGTCAAAATAGTTGTCTGAAGACCTAGCCAGGTAGGTCAGTTGGTTCAATATCCCAATATGTAAGGTTGTGCCCAGTCCCCCATCAGGACACAAATAAGAATCAACCAACAAATGCATAGATAAATGGAACAACAAATTGTTTCTCTTTCTCTCTTCCCACCCCCCCAATCCTTTCTTTTCTCTCCCTCAAAAAAAATTCAATTAAAATACATTTGTCTACGAAGACCAAAGGGATGGTTGTCAAGGGGGTGAGGATCAGGGATGGGTGAAAAGAGGGGAATATAGTCAATAGTATTGTGGTAAGTTGCCACAGTGACAGATAATTAATAGAATTCGTGGGGTGATCACATCATAAGATATAAAAATGTCCAATCACTAAACTGTATACCTGAAAGCAATATAACTATTATAATATTATATACCAACTGCACTTAATTGAAAAAAAGAGTTGTCTATATTTATTGGCCCACTTCTTCATCTCTGATTTGCTCTTTGGCTACTGCAACCTGTGTGCCTCCCTTCACTCCATTAGTTTATCTCCCAGTGAAGTCGCCAAATCAATGGTCCATTTCACAGTCCTTCTCTTATGTGACTTTTAAAAAGAATGTAACACTGGAGTCTGCGCCTCCCTTCATTAAACATTCCCTCCCCAGCTTTCAAGACCAAAGGGTCTTTGTTCATTGGTTTTCAATGTCTGGCTCTCCTGCTCCAACGGCAACTCTCCTTTCATTCAGCAACTAAAAGGCGGTGCTGATTCGAGGGTCAGTCTTCAGTCTCTTCTCACTGTATTTGTTCCCTGTGAACAACCTCTTCTCCCTTCACAGCTTCAGTTACCACCTACGCAAAGAAGGCTCACACATTCTTGTTTCCTCATCTCAAACTCAACACAGCAAAAAGCAAATCGCAATAACCTCTCAATTCAGGTCCCCTTTCAAGATTTCCTATCTCAGAATGCCCTGGCCATCCGCCAAATCATGGACAATAGAAACCTAGGACTCATCCCTGACACTTCCGCCTCATCACCCGTACCCACTATGTCACTGAGCACCAACTTTACCTCCTTGGCCCTCAGTAAACCCTGAACTCACGCTGCCGTCAATCTCAGAGCCTGGACTACAATGACAGCATTCCATCTGATCTCTAGGCAACTACTCTCGCCTTTCCAATTTATTCCCTATGCTGTCTACCTGTCACCCACCCCAATGAGAACCTGTCAAGGACTTGTCATTAATTCTAGAAGGAAAAACCAGTCCTTCACATGGTCTGGCCCCCACCCAGCCCTCCAGCCTCACCCCACACCACTCTCCCTTGCTGCCTCTGCTCTAGCCACTTCTCTCTACTACATTCCACACTCTTTGTGCCTGGACTCCCTTCCTTCTGTATCTAGTACAGCCTCATCCTTCGGATCTCAGCTCAAGCATCCCTTCCTCTGGGAAGTCTTCCAGGCTCCCTGAACTAAGTCAAAATCCCCTTATTTAAAAAACAAAACAAAACAAAAAAGACTATTATAAACTTTCATGGCACCTTGTAATTTTCCTTCTTAGTACTCAGCAAACTTGTAATCTTTTACTTATTTGTACACCACTTATTTTCCTTACCTTCAGAGGTTCTTCTTGCGCCACCTGCTCATTCAGCTTTTTGGTGTAAGCATCACAGATTTCAGTTACTTGCACAAATCCCTGGAGGCCATTGGGGAGACTAATCACCAGTTCTAGTTCATTTACCTCTTTCACACAACCCAAAATCCGCATTCCCTCGCACAGGGACTAGAAGAGAAAAAGTAGAATCAGTACAATAGGGAAGAGAACAACGAATGGGGAGGTTGGGGGTGGGGTCTGGCTTCCAGTCACACTCTGACATATAAAGTTACAGAAAGTACATACATGTTCATGTCAATGCACTTACACATCTGACTGAGCACCATAAACAGGCGGAAATTATACAATAGTGTTATCAGCACGAGAGTGCTGGAGGGCACTTTCACCTTGTACTTTATTCCAAGCAACCTAACCTCAAATGCCTGACAGGCAACAAAAGGAAGGATGGAGGCCAGTGGAGACAATGGCAGTCTAGAGCGTGGAGGTCAGTCTAACGGTGCAACCACCCACTCAGCTCCATGTGACTATGAGCACGAGGGAATCTGAGCATGGCTGCTCAAGTCATCGCCAGTTCTAACCTACACATTTACTGAAACACAAGTCCCCTGGGGATAGGAATGGGATGAGCTAAAAAGAAAAACAAAAAATACATGATCCCAGGCATCAGTTAATAATAGAATAAAATGATGGTCAATTGTGAGCAGAAACTGCAAGAATCTTTATAGACACAAGCAAAATACACACACATGAATGAATGAATGAATGAATGAATGGGAAAAGAAAGCAAGAGGGAACTACAACACACACAAATTTAAGCAATCCAGGTACTTTGCTTAAAACAAAACCAAACTTTAACGAACCTCAATACTAAGGATTTCAAACTTTTCTTTTATAGACTTGCCACTTTCTCTCTTTTCAATTTTCAACTTTTTTGATTTTTCTGGCCCTGTCTGGCTCTTTTTCCTTTTGGTGGATTCCTCTTCAGCAGAAATCTAAAGGGGGGGAAAAAGTTGCAAAAAATGAAAAGAAGCAATCTTGGCCTTTCCCTCCAATTTCAGGTCACCTGTCACCTTGCTCCATTATTCCTGCACTTTACCCCATTCCCAAATGTTCCTTTAATTCCTACTTCAATCCCAACTCTCCCAATTTTCTCCCAATTCTCCCCTTGTCCAAAATTTGCCCTCTGTGTTCTCAAAAGCCCCTTCTCTCCAGCATTCTCCCTCCCCTGACTTAGGACAGACACTGGGAGGCCCCAAAATAAGAAGCAATTTGGAACAATAGCATGAATGGAAAGTGGAGTCGGGAAGACCCAGTTTAAACTCCCAATTCCACCATAATGAGCTGTGTGGTTTCGGCTAAATTATATAACCTCTCTTAGCCATAGATAGAACTGAGATCTCTATTCTGTGGCACAGTTGGGAAAAATAACATAAAATAAACATAAAGCCATATAATCAAATGCTAGTTCCCTTCCCTCCAGCATTTAGAGCACAGGTGCCATAGGTGAAAATTATGAGTTCTAATGCAAATTCTGACCATTATACATGGCAAGAAGGACCCCAATGATCTAATGCTTTCTCTACATCATGTATCAACATGGCACAGTTCCTAAGAATAAGGGACAAGAGTTCAAATGCTATGCGCCAAAAAAGTATAGTCTCATGGTGGTATGAACTCGCTAACACATTCAATTTACAAATGTAGACTTTAAAAACAAACAAATCTGAAAAACAACACAATTCTCATACAGGACTCATTGTTACCAACGATATTACAGAGCAAGTGTTTAGTGACTCTTACCAAACAAGCACACCACTTACATCAAATAAATTGTCTTGTTCAACTGAATGCTCAAAAGCTTTCTCTGATTTGTGGGTCTTTCTTGTGCCCCCACGAGGGAAGCTTTCTTCCATGGTTGACATGTTTGTGTCTCCTAAAAACAATGCAAAGAGTTACCAGGACATGTGACTTTGGTGTCAGATTTCCTAAAAGCTGTGATGAATGGGCAAGAGGTAGGGCCTTCCAGCATCAGTGTATGGACAGTACTCAGGACCAAGAAATAGATGATTTGATGCCAAGCCCCAGATAATCGACATTTCATCTTTCCAAAGTCTCTCCTGCCAATCACAAATGCACATGCTTTGCTCCAAGGAAAAAAGGCATAGATCCAATGTAGTAAATATCATTAAGCAGCTACATTTAAGTCAGAAGTACTCAACTGAATAAATCACCCCCTACCTTCAGAGAACATGAACACTTTTAAGAAGATAAAACAAGTATGCAAATAATTTAAAATACATGGCAGATTATATACTTTCAACATAGGAAGTGATGAGGCTTCAGTAAAGAATGCAACTGTCCTAAAGAAGATGTTTTGGGGCTACATGTTAAAGATGAATAGAATTTTGACAGGTGGAAAGGGAAAAGCAGAAGGAATGTGAGAAAAAAGTATGGAAAAAAGAAAGCCAATTATTTCCATGAGGACCAGCAATTTGTCTGTCAAACAATTGCTCAAAAGCCTGCTGTTACCTTTCTTCAAAGGGCTGTTCAACTAGACCACAGGGCAAACATAAGGAATAATTGGAGTTAAATTTTAAAAGACAGATTAGGCTTTTTGCCGAAGATCTTCAATTAGCTATGAGTAGTTAAATGTTAGGCAGACTTATATAGTTAGAATTAGAATGATTGCCAAAGTTAGAAAAAAAACAAAACAGTAATCAAGAAAAATATACTACAGGCTACAGATTGAACAGGAAGACAGACAGAACTGAAGGAAAGTAAACCAGGATTAACTGCAGTACAACCGGGAAACCATGAGAGCCAAGTAAAAGTGAGGTGCAAGTGAGGACAGAAGATAGGAGGGCTTGGTCCTGAGAGCCTTGGCAATAAGAATCTGTAAAGGATTGAGAGTGTAGCAGAGGTGACGAGGAGAGGGAGCCAAGGTTCGGGAAAGGATTTATGTTTCCTAGAAATAGACAAGTGCAGAGTATAGTTTGCTGAAAATGTGATCCTTAATCTCACTTCAGACAGTGACACTAGAGCTTCAAAGAGACAAAAGATCCAGAGGCAAAGAAGGGACTTAAGCTGCTTTCCGGGGACAGTGTCTGATGTTACAGGAGCCACTCCTGCGCAGCCGGCTTCTGAGCTGGGCTGGGGTGACAGAATCACTCACCCGGCATGCGGGGAGCGCGGTGGAGACCCGGGAGATCTAGCCTCGGACAGACCTGGCAGTTACAAAGTGTCCGCCCTCTGCCCTCGCTCACCAGCTTCGCGACGCCGGCCGGTCTCAACCTCGGAGGCCACGCCACTGTCTTCACACACGCGGAGACCAGTCTCTCCAAAGCACAATGATGCTCTTCCGGGAGCAGGGGCGGGCCCAAAGCCCTACTTCCGTTACTATGCGGGGTTCTGTCACTTCAAGGTGGGGGGTAGGTTTGGAGGCCGGAAGCGGAAAAGCGGGACTTCGAGCCACAGCCAATCGACGCCGGAGGCTGAATCGCCGAGGCCGGTTGAACGTGTGCTGGGGAGGCGGATTCTTCCGGAGGACCGAGAGTAGCTCGGTAGGTTGAAGGACACTGTGGAATTCGTGCTGTCTGCAAGGTGGGTGTGGAGAGGGCCCCGGCCTCGGGCCTGGAGCCACAGCCTTGTGGCGCCGGCCTAAGATCCGACCATTTCTAGTCCGGGAATGCCTCGATGTCTTCCCTTTGTGGGGCGAGGGCGGTGGGGGACGGAAAAGGGGTTTGAGATCGTGAGGCCCGCAGTGCCAGGGGTCCGACAGTGGCTGCGCAGCCCTGCGGAGAGGCTAATAGGTGCTCCCAAAGGCTTCCGTGGCTCCCGAAGGCCCTTAGATTGCATTTTTCAGTGGAGAAAAATGACACCCGCAGCGGTGTCTTCCAAGGTCATGCGGTGACGTGATAGTGGATCAGAACTTGAGCTTTTGACCCCCATCTCTGGCTGCATTATTCTTTTTTCCTCGGTATGTCCGTAGCAGCTCGTTCTCGCTGAGCTGTACTAAGGAACCTCGCCAGCCTGACCTCCTTTAGCTGCGCCGCAGCCTTTATCAGAGCGAGAGTGAGTGTGGCCGTCCCCTACTGTTCTCCAGACCCCGCGGGAAGCGGAATAGATTTAGACGCCAACACGCTCCATCAACGGGAAGGCCTTTCCTAGGAGGTAGCCAGGATGGGGAATTGTAAACTCCTTGAAGTGCTGGAGGCTGGTTCTGGTACCTGAGCGTCTCCCGGTCGTCTTTGTGTCCTTCACTTTGTGATCTTCCCATTCTGGGAAGATGTCCAGTCAGACAGGGAAACAGCAATATCGAGAATCAGAAAGTAGCTAGGGCCATTAATCACTTGAGGCCTTTTCCGAAATGCGCGTTTTACAGGTGAAGAAAAGGCATAGAAGGATCAATTATATTTGATAGCTGTCGCCAGTTAATTACAAACAAAAGTGGGGACCCTATTGCTTTAGATTTCCTCCCAGGCTGACATTTAACAAATAGTACACTTATTCTTAGGTAATTTTCTCCTCTATTAAGCAAGTTGCAGTTCAGTTATTCCATTAAAGGGCACTCTGCCACAAAGGTTTCTGATCTTTGCCAAAAATTAACCAGCAGTTTGCTGAAGAGTGCAGACCTGAGTGTTTCCAGGCTTTGCTCCCATTGTTTATCTCACCAGCAACATCACGCGTTCCACTCCCTGCTCCATCTCAGCCTCTCAAGAGTCTTCCTTTAAGACCCAGACTAAAACGCAGTTCCTATGCCATGTGCTTCAGTCAGGATTAGTCCTCTGCGGGCTATCACAAACACCAGACTGCATCCCACTTTGTGTAGAGAGGGCTTTAAATCACCTTAAATTGTTTTAGTTGCACACCACATCCTCCTAAATTTGTTTGTTTGTTAGGTACAGATAGTGGGGGTTATCGTAATAATTTGACAAAAGTTAAATCCTTATGTTCTGTAGGGTTTCTCCTGGAAACCCACATAATACTATTAGTATCCAAAAATGTATCATGAAGGTAAATGGGGTGGGGAATTTGCCTTTAATAAGTTTAGTAGAATGAAACAGTTAATATAAAAGCCATGTTATAAAGGTTTCTGATCATAGAGATGTTCCTGCTTGTGCTGGACAGGCCAAGGCCACCGAAGGGACCCAAGAACGTTTGAATTTCCTTAATTGCTCTAAGAACGTTCTTGAAACAGTTCAAAATTGAGGTCATTTGTCCAAAATTTTCATTGCCAATTCTGTGCACGTGGATGCCTCTGAAGGCCTTTGAATGGTAAACAGAAGAGTGCCAGTGTCGATAGCAATGACTGCCTCACAGGTCTCCCTCTTCCATTTCAACAAGAGCCAGCTGTACAGCTGCCACTGCCTACCAATCTCGACCGGACCTCGACCGGCTCGTCTGTGTTGCCAATCGACTCGGCGTGGCGTCGGTCGTGGTAGATAGGTGGTCATACATACGAGTTTTTGAGCATTGTTCTGGTGGTCTTTGAATGTGCCTTTGCTATTTCTATTATAAGAGAAATACATGTCTTTGTAGAACACATACATACTATAGCTATAACTCCTCTGAAAAGTTTGCTCTGTGTTCTTCCATTGTTTTCTGTTAGTCCAGTGTTTTTCAAATCTGAACGTGCATCAGAAACACCTAGAGGGCTTAATAAAATGGGTTGCTGGGCCCGAGTTTCTGATTCAGTAGGCTTGAGTGTAGGGCCTGGCAGTTGGCTTTTCTAACAAGCTTCTATTGATGTTGATGCTGCTTGCCCTCTGGACCAAACCTTGAGAGCCATTGATGTGCTCTGTGATACAATGTCCAGGAATAGGGTTTTAAAAAAGATTTACATGAGGGTGTCTTTTCATGTCAATGCATAAATACACACATTATATTTCTCCCAGTAGAAATAAAACCATCATTTTATCAGGCTCCTGTGGGTGGACTTTTAGTTTTTCTACTTTCCTTTTTTTTTTTTAAGAGAGAGGGGAGAAGGAGGGAGAAAGAGGGAAAGAAACATCAACATGAGAGAGAAAAGATGGGTCAGTTGCCTGTCCTACGAGCCCCACACCCCAGCTGGAAACTGAACCCACAACCTAGGCATGTACCTTGAATGGGAATCCAACCAGTGATGTTTCTGTTTGTGGGACGATGCCCAACCAACTGAGCCACACTGATCAGGGCTCCAGTTTACTTTTGTCAACAGTGTTTCAGTCACCATAGACTAACCATGTAACATGTTTCCACTTTGTAATATTTCTATAAGGCTAAATACCTGGAGAACAAATGAACCAGGCTAGATAAAAGGGTATGCTAATTTTATAATTTGACAAATACTGCAAAATTGCAGTTTAGGAAGTTATTCCAGTTTACGCCCTAGGCAACCCAGGGAGCGCTTGTTATCTACCACACTACCACTGCGGCTTATTATCATAATTTTATCTTTGCCAGTCTGCTGAATACTGGTCTTATTTTACATTTCTTTGATCGTGAGGTTGGTTATCTTTTTTTATGTTTTGCTGTTTTGTTCTTTTTATTTTCCCTTCCTAAGGGGATTAAATGTCTGCCCCAGTTTCTAACAGGATTTTTTCATTTTTACTGTTGATACTTACACTTAAATCTTTCATCCGTTTTGGTATTAGGAATAAGGATTCCAGCTTCCCCACACCAACAGCTACTATGTGTCAACTCCATTTAGTGAATGATTCCTTCTCTGCCTTCCCGTGGGGTCTTAAATTGTTTAGAAGAGAAATTGTAAAAAGAGGGGTTGTGAGTTGGGCTGTTTAGTTAGTGGTTATCCCTCTGTGAAACTTTGCAGTTTCACAAGATCTAATTTTTAAGTAGTCAGTCTTATAATTGATTAATTCCATTTACATTATACCATGGTATATAGGTAGAGCCAGGAATGAAAACATCAAGCAATATTGAGTCAGTGGGTGGACTTAGAGACCACTCTGTTTACTTCTTGTGCCAGGATTTGATGTATAGTCTGGATTGTTTTGTAAAGGCAACCAAGGTAAAGTCCTCCTTCCAAAACTTCTCATCAGCAAGGTTTTTTCTTGGATTTTAGCAAAGCAAAAATCTTTGCTACTGCTATATCAGACAAGACATACATTAAGAACTTACAATATTTATATGTAGTGATTTTTCAGATTTTTTAAGCTTTTAAAAAATGTCTTTTTAAAATTGCATCCAAACCAATTTATTGTTGCCTTCTTTCTTTTTTTAAAAGATTGAAATCATGGCAGGTCCAGAAGCTGATGCCCAATTCCAATTCACTGGTATCAAAAAATATTTCAACTCTTACACTCTCACAGGTCGAATGAATGTAAGTACAAATGATATCTTTAAGCAGTTATGTTTTAGAATAATTGTGATGGCAACTCCTCTTTACTTTTTCCTTTCTTCTTCAGTGTGTACTGGCCACATATGGAGGCCTTGCTTTGCTGGTTTTATACTTCAAGCTGAAGCCTAAAAAAAATCCAGCTGTGAAAGCAACATAAAAGGTAAGGAGTTGACATTTAAAAGTTTATAACTTAGCCATTTTGATGCTAACAGTTTTTTCCTGTCTATAAGAGTAAATCATTTTCATTATGCAAAATTTATTACATACATAGGGGAAAAAAGAGTAATGGGATATTACCCATATCCCATTACACTTGAAATTTTAGTTACTTTTTGGTTTAGCTCTTTTTTGTATATTTCATTTCCATTGGCCATGATTAATACCTGTGTTTTGTCTTATAACAGGTATGTTCTCTATAATTTGCTTGTGGATATATGGTTTATTTCACAGAGGAAATGTTTCCTATTACATTTTGTTTTAATATAAATAACATTACAGTGAACATTTTGGGGCATGACATGACGTCTCTGCCTGTGATTGTTTCTTAGACTCAAGATCTTTACCAAAGGGTTGTGAAGCACCTAGCTTTGTAAGATGTCATCTTTCACCCCAGCTAATGTTGAATAATATCAGTTTTTGGTTTTTGTTCATTTGATGGGTAAAAATAATCTTTTTGGTGAAGTTGTACTTTTTTTTTTGCATTTGTCTTTTTCTTAACATTTTTTTCATTTAACAATTGGGACTTTTGTCTTTGTGAGGATCTTACTTCTCTTGTATAAGCCCTTTATGTAATACTTATTAACCAACTTTTTAAGTCAGTTGCAAGTATATCTCTCTTTTTTTGCTAGTGTGCTAGTTTCAAGGTTTCTTTTCATCGTCTTTTATTTTTCAATTGCAATTGACATATTATATTCATTTCAGGTGTACACCCCAGTGATTATAGATATTATATAACTTACTAAATGAGCGTATCAATAAATTTCATACCATCTGACACCACACTACTAGAATGTTATTGACTAAATTACCTATGCTGTACTTTACATCCCCATGGCTATTCTGTAACAACCAATTTGTACTGCTTTTTTTTAAGGTTTTATTTATTTATCTTTAGAGGGGAAGGGAAGGAGAGAGGGAGAGAAACATCAATGTGTGGTTGCCTCTCGTGTGTCCCCTGCTGGGAACTGGCCTGCAACCCAGGCATGTGCCCCGGCTGGGAACCGAACCTCAATCCACTGAGCTACGCCAGCCAGGGCCCAATTTGTAATTCTTAATCTTCTCTTTTTCACCCCCTTCACATCTGGCAACCATCAAAATGTTCTCTGTATGCCCTGGCTGGTGTAGCTCAGTGGATTGAGCATGGACGGGCCTGCGAACCACACGATCGCGGTTCGATTCCCAGTCAGGGCACATGCCTGGATTGCAGGCCAGTTCCCAGCAGGGGACTCACCAGAAGCAACCGTACATTGATATTTCTCTCCTCTTCTCCTTCCCTTCCCCTCTAAAGATAAATAAATAAAATCTTAAAAAAAAATGTTCTCTGTATTATGAGTCTGTTTCTGTTCTGCCTGTTTGTTTATTTTGTTTTTTAGATTCAATAGTGATAGATAAGTATTTATTGCCTTTTTATTCTTTTTGTTTTTTTTTTTTACTTTTTTTGTTTATTTTTATAGTTCATAGTCTTTTTTTTCCTTAAGAACCCCTTTAACATCTCGTGTAATGCTGATTTGGTGGTGATGAACTCCTTTAGTTTTCTCTTATATGCAAAGCATCTTATATGTCCTTCAGTTCTAAATGGTAGCTTTGCTGGGTAGAATAATCTTGGTTGTAGGTCCTTGCTTTTCGTTGCTTGAATATTTCTTGCCAATCCGTTCTGGCCTACAAAGTTTCTTTTGAGAAATCAGCTGACAGTCTTATGAGAGCTACCTTGTAGGTAACTAACTACCATATTTTGTTGTGTATAATGTGTACTTTTTTGCCCAAATTTTTTAGGGAAAAATGGGGGTGCACATTATAGATGGGTAGTACTAATTCAGTATCTATATAAATGTTTTTAATTATTTTATTTATGCTTATGTGTTAAAAGTGCAACTCTATAAAGCAATAATGATATCCATATGCGAAATAATACCCTGGAATTATTGTTTTGTTTCTGAATATAAATAAATAATTGAATTAAAAAATTAAAACAAAAGATTTTTTGCCCTGGAAGTTTGGGCCAAAAACGTTGGTGTACCTTATACACAACAAAATACGATACTTTTCCCTTACTGTTTTTAAGATTCTCTGTCTTTAACTTTTTACGTTTTAATTATGATGTATCTTGGTATGGATCTCTTTGGGTTCATCTTGTTTGGGCCTCTGCTCTTCCTGGACTTATATGTCTAGTTCTTTTACTAGGTTAGGGAAGTTTCTGTCATTTTTTCAAATAGGTGTTCAATTTCTTGCTGTCTCCCTTCTCCTTCCAGCACCCTTGTGATGTGAATGTTGGTAAGCTTGAAGTTGTCCCAGAGGCTCCTTATATTATCTTTGGGGGGGGTCTTTTTTTTTCATTCTGATTATGGTTTTTTTTTTTTTGCTTCCTTATGTTTCAACTCACTGATTTGATTCTCTGCTTCATTTACTTTGCTGTTGGTTCCCTGTAAATTATTCATTTCAGTTAGTGTATTCATTTCTGAATGGTTCTAAGTGGTTTCCATGTCATTATTTATGGTCTTGAAGTTTTCACTAAATTCATTGGCATTCTTACAACCAGTGTTTTGGACTCTGCATCTAGTAGATTGCTTATTTCCATTTTGTTTCTTTTTCTGGAGTTTTGTTCTCTTCTTTGGGACATGTCTCCAATTTTTTGCAGCCTCCCTGTTTGTTCCTATGTATTAGGTTGAGCTGCTATATCTTCCAGGCTTGGTAGAGAGGTCTTATGCAATAGGTGTTCTCTAGGGTCCAGTGGCACAGCCTCCCCAGTCACCCAAGCTTGGCACTCAAGGTGAGCCCTCTGTGTGTGCCATGTACACCTTCCTCTTGTAGTCAAGCCTTGAGTGCTATTGGCACATTGGTGGGAAGGATTTATTCCCAGGCCACTTAGCTGCAAGGACTGCCTGTGACCACCAACCACTGACCTCCAACCACCTTGGAGGATCAGCTGTGCAGGGACCCACCCCACAGAAGATAGCATTTCAGTGGGATTCTAGAGCCCACTGAATCTGCCTCTTGAGTGTGTTGCTTGTGAAGGTGATTGGGTGATGCATTGACGTGGTCTGAAGTTGCCCACTGGGTGCGCTGGTTCTGGGGCCTCTGGAGAAGTGCAGCCCAAGTTCAGCTGCCACCTGTGTTTTGCCCTATGGCTACCTGATAGGAGGTACAAAGCAATCTGCAGATGGCTGCTACTAGTGCTAAGCTTGGAGTTGTCCAGGAGAGGCCAAGCTGCAAGCCAAGGCCAGCTGCTGCTAGTGCCAAACCTGGGGCCACTTAGCAAGAAGTACAGAGCACACAGAGGCCAGATGCTGCATGTTTGAGAGATTTTAGGAAAATCTGAAGCATGAGCCAAGATAGGCCATTCATAAGGAAAAGCCACTGGACAATTTGGGTGGGCCTGAAAGTTGTGTGGGGCGGGGTCTCAGGACTCACCCGGGCCAGTGAACAGTGTGAGTGAGGTTGATGGAGACTCACGGTGCTGGACTGCCATCTTTCTTGGGTGAAAGGAACAGTGGTCTCTGCCAGCAGTTTGGCAGAAAGCTGCCCCGCTCAGCTCTCTCCCTGATGCCAGACGATTCAGTTCCTTCTTGTTCCTGGTGCCCTTTCAGCTGCCATCTCAGCACTGGAGTGCAAAGGCAGTGAGTCCGAGGAAGTCCATGGGCACCCTTTAAGAGGAACTGCTTAATTCCCTAACTAGGGAATTTCTGTTGAGCTAGGTTTCAGGGTGTTCTGTAGTTTAAATTTTGATGTCATTGGCTTCAATTTTTCATATAAGTAGTTCTGTCTTTTCTTAAATCCCCTTTAGGCTTCATTTTCTTCTTATAGTGTCCCCAACCCCATTTCCCTATGCTAAAGTGAAAATTTGTGTTTCACAGTAGATGTGCAGAAAACCCAAAATCCAGATCTTTATCTAACATAGGTCTCCACAGGTAGAAAAGTTTCCCTCTCCTCTTAAGTCTTCCCAGTCCTTAGGGGACTGCATATCCCAGGATGCAGTGGTCCATGCCTTATTCCTGACAAATATATTTTCAATATCCCATGTTAAGTACCTCTTAACTTTATGTAGCCCCTATACAAATAAACTGTGTCTCAGATATCAAATAACAGATATACACTAGATAACATACCTGTTTTCTACTGTTTAAAGTATTACTTTATATAGCCCTGGTTGATGTGGCTCAGTGGATTGAGTGCTGGCCTACAAACCAAAGGGTCACCGGTTCGATTCCCAGTCAGGACACATGCCTGAGTGCAATGCAGGCCAGGTCTCCAGTAGGGAGTGTGTGAAAAGCAGCCACACACGGGTGTTTCTTTCCCTCTCTCCCTTCCTTCCCCTGCAGATAGATAGATAGATAGATAGATAGATAGATAGATAGATAGATAGATAGATCTTCACTAAAAGTTACTTTACATATTTGACTTTTCCAGTAACATACATTAGGATCATACTGAATTGTTGACAGTTCTTTTGTTAAAGGTGGAGTGTTAGGGTAAATTGTATAAGGCTGAGATACACCTTAATTTTGGGGTGGGTTACTGACTCCTTTGAAAATTTGATGAATTTGCCTTCAATTTCAGGGGGTTCGTGGATAGTCCTATACTGGCAATTTACTGAATATCTTAAAAGTAGAGTTGAACATGTTTGTGTCTGAACTATTTTTGCTTTGTTTATAGGATTCTAAACGGTACCTCATCTGTTAATTCCCCAAGCCTGGAGAAGCTAATGTCAACTCATCATGTGATACTCAATTTGTACAATAAATTATGAACCTGGAAAAGCTGGTTGTCTTTATTTACAAGATATCAAAAATATAAAAACTGTACAAAATGCAACAAAGGCAAAAAACTGGCAGTGACTTGGTCTGAATTTTAGTTTCCCAAAGCAAGGCTCAGTACTGGAGGTAAGCAACTGAAATGTCTGTCTGACTTCAAGTGTACAAGGTTGTGTATAGCCATTTTAGCTGAAGTAGAACATGAAAGCTAAACTTCTTCACCCAGTTTCTAGAGTGTTCAGGTGCACTCAAGAGTCTGACAGGTGCAAACTCAGATGTCAGTAGGTGGTTGTACTTCATCTAAATCTTAGAAAGAACTGCAGTTCACCCTACCCAGTTACATACATTCCACTAGTCATGGGCCAAGCAAAAATGTTAGTGGATCATTTAACATAGTATTTGAGTGCCATACGTTAACTACATTTTTACAGCAGAAACATAACATGCTCATAGAATTCTTCAGCTAAAATTCATGATGGTATTATATTACTCAATTTGAATCTTGAAGCAGGATGAGTTATTGAAATCAATTTTTTCCTAAACATAATAAATTAAAATAGCATTTGAACAGAAAATGCATAGTTTCCACACATTCCAAAGCACCAGAAATGTCCCCTCCATGAGCATAATACCTCTTATTCAACTAACAGAAATTAGTTAAATGTGGTTGCTATAGAAACGTGGGACTGTCCTGTTCAGATTTTCCCAGCAGCATACTTCCAGATCCATATAGACAAAACATTCTTCGTAGCTTAAATATTAATCACTGAGGTATTTGCTTTTAGTCTCCCTTTTTCAAACAGTAGCTTCCAAAGGTCTTCAATACCGATGGTTTATTGCGGACTATAAGCTCCTGCAGCTAGAACCAAGTTTCTTCGAGTAAAATGGAGATGTACGACTGGTGTTGATTTGGTCATGTATGTTCCCAACAATAACTCCTGTGAATTCTCAGGTAAATTTATATGCCCAGTAGCTGTAGTAAAGTCATCAGTCTCTAAATCTTCAAACGCTTTGACAGCATCCCATAACCGGACTGTATTATCCATTGAACCTAAGGGTAAAGTCAAAGGAAACCATTTAGTAGCATCTGCCCTATTTAGCATCTGACATTTTGCCAAGTACACTTTAAGTATTTACTGTATGTTTCTGGTGAAAAATCTAAACCTGATTAACAACTCTGGTCCTGCTAAAGGAGCACTTCAAGCAGTAGTGTAACGTAACCTGAGAGGTCAATACACATGGAGGGTGATGCTCTGGAATCACAGCTAAAAAGAAGAAAAGCCTGGAACAGCAGGACTTTGCCATTATTAACACTCCATGTTTCCTTTTAACATACCATTTACCCTTTCCCACAAAGCCATTTCCAGTTATTTACCTGATGCCAAAATTTCACCGTCTCTACTAAACCTGAGTGAACAGACTGTATCAGTGTGTCCTTTTAATTCTCCAACCATCAAACCATGTCCAATATCCCAAAGGAGAACTCTGCCATCTGTTGCTCCTGTAGCCAGAAATCTCCCATTGGGAGAAAATGTCAAGGAATGAATTGGTCCCTAGAAAAGAAATCCAGGGAAAGAATCAAAAGCAGGGCTAAAAATACCTAGGAAAATAAGAAAGAATTTTGAAGTATAGTGGTATGAATAGTATCCAGAATCTATGTGTCACTGGTTCATTTTTTAAAAATACATCTCAAAAGCAATCGTGCATGCTGGAATACCAAAAGTGTGAAAATACCTTGTGTCCAGTGAAGATCCGTACACAGTTCCCATTCAGGACATCCCAGAGCCGCACGGTTCTGTCTGCAGACCCCGTAGCAACATAATTAGAATTTGGATGGAATCTGGTACAGTTCACATCAGCTAGATGGCCAGCAAATATCCTTAAAGGCTGATAGTGGTCTGTAGCCCAAAGCCTTTTAAAAAATGTATTAAAAGCAAAAGATGATAATTAGCATTTAACTATGAAATGCCCAAATTTTATCCAAAATAAATAATCCATGTGAAATGTTAGTTCCAAATGGGTCCCCCTCACTATTACCTAACAGAAGAAGGAATGATTGAGGCTAACATTCTTAAAGAAAAAGTTGATCTGGTACAAACATTTTTTAACTTTATAATTCTTGAGTACTCTCCTCTCCTTATTCCCCTTCTCTCCTACCCACCCAACTTCTAGTCTAACCAATACCAAAGTTTTGGCCACTACAGTTTCTAACCTGAGCTACCTCGTCCTAAACTTTAAGGAGGTGATAGAGAAGCAGCGGTTCCACAGTAGCAGGGAAAAACCAAGGTTAAACAGCTGATGGAAAGCAGGGGAAGGTAAGTTAAAAAGCTACCTTGAGAAAGAAAAACTACTCAGGACTTTGGTACAAACATAATCATAGACGGTAATACTTTTTCCCCAAATTCATTTTCAAATAATGAATTGTAAATGCTCACAATCTCAGAAAGTTGATCCTGAATAACAGAAGTGAAAATGAGTTCGGCTGGAGGTTTATAATCCCCAACAAGAACCCTTTCTGTTCCTGACCAGACCCCAGTGTAAGGTAATAGTGTACCTACCGAGCTACTCGGTCGTGGCCCCCTGACACAAAATAATATCCATATGGAGAGAACTGTGTGTCCCAGACTGGGTAGTTGTGTCCTTTGTATCCTACCAAACAAGTAAATGTCTGAAGACTCCACAATCTAACAGTTCCATCCTCTGAAGAGGAGAGTAGGTAGTTCCTGAGAGAAGAGAAAATAATATATTTGATTCCCAGAATAACTTTGTTACCAGTCCAGTTTCTGTACATCTGAATATATTAAATATAGCTGATGTGCTACATCTCACTTTTAATCTATACATGAATTCACAGTAATTGAGTGGAAGTACTAACCAAACTAATGTTAGCCATGATATTCTGTATCTACTGAGCATCTACAGAATGAGGTTCAATTTTTTTTAAAGAATATTAGGGGAGATAGCAATTCTTTTTTTAAAAAAAGACTTACTTTTAGAGAGAGGGGAAGGAAGGGAGAAAGAGAGGGAGAGAAACATCAATGTGTGGTTGCCTCTCACATGGCCCCCAACCCAGGCGGGTACCTCCAGGCGGGTACCCTGATTAGGAATAGAACCGGTGACCCTTTGGTCCGCAGCCTGTGCTCAATACACTGAGCTACACCAGCCAGGGGAAAAAATAACAATTTTTTAAAAGTAATACACAGGGCTAATGACAAAAACTACACTCAAATAAGGTCAATTTAAAAAGGCTTCTAAGAAATGTCATATGTCCCTTAAAACTCAATCTTTGATTTTAAAATGAATCTATTTTCCTGTCCTCTATGAGTTGTATAAGAATTTACAAGGAAGTATCTCTGACACAAAAGCAGAAACAACACTACAGACACATGAATAAAATACATTTTTTGAGGATAAATACCAAAGTTGAACTATTCAAAGTATGGTCTTTACTGAAATCAAGTTTTCCTCAAGTAAAAATACATCATCTGTCTAAATCCTATCAAATAACAAAAACCTCATTCTCAAAGGCTCATAAAGATGAAAATCTTGATGGATTAGAAGCTAGCATCGATTCAAGTAAGATATAAATGGGATAATGAATACAAAATACCCTTCCCCCATTTCTATGGGATATTAGAGATCATGAAAAATAAGCAAATACCTATTTATGGATTTCAAATTCCATTTTCGGTATTCTCTTTATTTCTTTTGATTACAGAAAGATAATCTTCAACTAATAGCTAATAAGCCTTTAATATCAGGAATCTGTTACAAATTTGGAGATGATGGAAGATAGCAGTAGCCACAAAACCAAAACAGGAACCCAAAGAAGCAATTCAAACCAAGGGTTATACAAAACCAAAACTAATTTTTAAAGCCAGCAAACGCTGAAGTTGTGCATCTTCAGTCTGTAAATCTGGGTATATGTTCAGTTGCTACCCTGTACACCCAGGATCAATTAGCAAATGGCATGGTCTGAAGGACAATGACTGACAAGCAACCATGAGATTTTTCTAACAAATTTTCCTAACATTTGTATAATATTTCCAGTCTGTACTTTACCTGTCTGGACTGAAGCTGGCTCCATAGACAGGTCCACTGTGACCATACAAAATCTTCAACTCACTTGCTGTTTTCTCATCCATGATTCTTTCCAAGACATCATCTGATTCTTTGTCTATGAGGCTAAGATCTAAAATGGTTCAGAAATATGAAATTTTTTAAGTACATTCATTAAAACATTTTAAGGTAATCACATCACAGTTGAGGAAAAAAACTAACATTTGAACAGTTCTGCCTACATATCAGCCCCCGTGCTGATGCCTCTAAATTAGGTGATACTACCACAAGGTACAGCGAAGGACAGTGAGGTGCGGAACAGTTCATAATTAGCCAGAGTGTACACACTACTCAGTGTGGAACTAGGACTGAAAGTCAAGATAGCCACTACATCACAATGTTTCACAAAAATAAAAATGGAAATATTAAATTACTGAAAATATTATCTTGTTTAAAAATACATCAAGAAACTTTCTTCAAAATGGAATCCTGACCTTATTCTTTTAGCCATTTTTATGTCTAAAACAGAAAACATTCTCCCACAATTTACGTCCAAGGTTTTAAAGATTTTATTTATTTTTAGAGAGAAGTGAAAGGAGGGAGAAAGAAAGGAAGTGAAACATTGATGTGAAAGAGAAATACCGATCGTTTGCCTCTTGCACGTGCCCCCAACCAAGGACCAAACCAGTGACCCAGGCATGTACCCTGACTAGAAATTGAATCAGTGATCCCTTGCCTTGGGGAATGAAGCTAAACCAACAACCAAGTCACACCAGTCAGGGCTACTTCAAAGATTTTTAAAATACACAATCAATCATAAAATGTTGGATTTTTAACTGTAAGGAGTTTTTCAGCCTAATCCCCTCATGCTACAGAGGAGAAGACTGAGGCCCAGAGAAATTAAACCAGTCTAGTACCCCAGTCCCCTGCATGCCACCCAGAGCACTTCTTACTACTGGGAATGTTAGTTAGCATTGTGAGTTAAAGTAAAAAACAGTGCAAGTCAGCTCAGATCACAATCTCTTGTATATATTCTATGGGAAGCAAGATGGGTGCAAACTAAGAGTTTACATCCTGACAGGTCATCTCGGTCACCTGCTGCTTGTTTGACGCTCCGAAGCTTTTTGGGAGTCACAGACCACACTCTGACAGTTGAATCTGCAAAACCACCAGCAATCAAACTAGAATCATCAGTGACGTCCACCGCAGTAAGGCCCTGCCAAAAAAAAAAACAAAAAAGAAACGCAGCTTTATACTAAACAATATCGTGTTAGGGGAGCAAATTACAATCACATCCCAGAGAATAAATAATGATAGCTATTTTTCTGTCATCAGTTACCCCTTTTTGCCCTCCAGATTTGGAGTGCAGAACATGAAACAAATGTTCATCATTTTTGCACTTTACTAAATATATCCTCAGCAGCGTATTATAAAGAATCTATAAAGATGTGGAATTCTTAATAAAAAATACTAAGTTTCTATAAGTACTTAAACCAAATTCAAAAAAGATGAACTACAGTCTCCTCCTCCTCAAAGGCTAGCAGAGGACTTCTGACCAGAGAAACCTGGGGCACACGTCTGCAGAATTCTGGTACCTACAAGCTGCTAAAGTTCCTTTAAATGTCATCTTCTGTCTTTTCACAGCAGTGTCCCATTCTCCTTTCTTAACAGCTGTCTTTAAGCTATATTTATGTCAAGAGTTTAAATAAGAAACTCCATTCCAATTAACACATTTCTTTTACTAGTATGTCACCATTTTACATGCTATTCCAGGCAGAAGTTGCCCAATTATTTCACCGACCTGGTAGGCATTGAGGAATGTATAAAAACAAATGGAGGGTAAACAGTCTGGCCCAAGGCGCACTCGTTTGGTGGTTTCTTTCATATTCATTATCTTATCCAACTTATCTGAGTCTTTCAACTCAGGGAGAGGAATTCTGTGAAAGAAAAAACAAACTAGGGATCACTAAGAAACCAGAACCTTGTAGAACATAACTCATACCTCCACACACGTCTGAGGTGTTTTCCTCACCTGTTTTGAGGTGGAGCATTGGGATCTTGTTTTTTGCTTTTGGATCCAATACTATCTTTTTTAGGTTTCTTCTTTTTAGGTTTTCCTTCTTCATTTTCTCCTTCTTCATCCTCATCATCCAAAGGCACTTCAATTTCTGGCTCTTTTAATAAACCAAAAAATACCTACAAGTCAAAAGGGCCAACATTTTCTTAAATTAATTACAATTTTTTGTTCATTAATATATTCTGTCCATATCTTGACAGATGGATCACAATTAAATAGTCATTTATACCCGGAAGCAGATCCTGCATTTGTCTACCCAACAGCCAATCTCCCCGTCCTCACTAACAGAACCCAGATTTGTTGGAGCAGCAGTATGATCAGTTAAACAATTTCTGTTCATGGGCTCCCATTCAGCTAGGAATGGCCATAGTGTCATACCGGCCAACTGATGTACACACAAATGTACAATGCAGGGTTTTAGAACACAATACTGTGTCCCTGATAAAAAGGGAAAGATTCAGCAGGGATATGCCTTTCGTCCCCCCCTCTGCCTTCCTGGAACGCAGCTGCAAGGCTGGCGCTGCAAGAGCCATTTGGGAGCACAAAGAAGAGAGCCACATTCTAAAGAGGACGGAGCAGAAACAAGTAGCCAGGTTCCTGATGGCACTGTGGAGTCCTCGCACCCGCCCAGGAGGGCCTTCCTCTGCAACTCACTTCATGGGAGAGAAAACCCTTTACTTGTTACAGCCACTGTGGCCAGGGTTCTGTTAAATGCAACCACGCCCCAATTCTCACTGACATTTATACCATCCTTACAACATGAAACTTAGGGTACAGTGTAAAATCATTCCCAAACTAGCTGTAAGAAAAATGTGTAGATGGAAATGCTACAGTTTTTCATAATCTGCATTATATAGTTCTTAGGTTTATTCCCATACCTTTGATTTGTTTGCCTCTCGTTTAGCCTCTCCTGCCAAACTTCCCACCATCGCATCTATCTGTTGCTTACTACGCGGCATCCCATCAAAGATGTCAATGTAGAGGTGCTCCTGAACTATGTTCCATATCTGATTGTTCTGTTTCTCCTGAAGATGCCTCTTCAAGAGTTGGTACGAGTCACGGGAAATACGCAGAACAAATTTACTTGTTCGAAAATCCAACATGGTCTCATTCCCTTTCATGTGTTCCTTTTTGGTAAGACTAGATAACACTCGTAGGTCATCTTGGTAATAACATTCCTGATCTCCATGGAACCTGTTTCAGTGATTTTAAAAAGTCATTTTTCAATGTAATCATTAAGGGCTCTGCCTCTCCCCCATATATTTATAAACATACCAGAATATAGTCAACGTGTCTGAATAATCTTGGACTAAGCTGTAGGATCAGAAGTGACATATTTCAAAATGATTACAATTCAGTTCCTGAATTCATCCTAAAAATGACCAATTTAACTCTCAAATAAAATGCAGCATAAACATTTTAAGAGAACCTGAAATAAATAACAAGCAAAGGAAAGATAAGATGTCCACCACTGGTAGACAGTCTTTTCAATGTCACCTTTGGCAGACATTTGAAACTCCAGAAACTTTGCTTTACCAAATTTTATGTTCTCTCAAACCCACTTCTAAGAACTTTTTTATGGAAAAACTTCAAATGTATACAAAAATAGAAATTAGTATAATGAATTCAATGTACCTATCACCCAGCCTCTCAACAATAATCAATACATGGCTTTCTCATAAACCCACCATTTTTCATGGTTTCTTATATAATTAATACCAGGCATACCTGTTAAATATCAGTACTTTAATAATATGATAGAGAACAAAGAACTGCTGACACCAAAGAACGAGCACTTCCATTTACTCACCATTACCAAAGGCAGTTAAATAAAGCTTTCAGCCTTGGTAATAACTAGTAAAGTTAAATGTACTTTTGTTTATAAAAATCTTAATTTTCCTAATAAAATAAAATAAAAGATTACTTGGCATTCAATAAGAGCAGCAAACAATGCAGAAACATTAAGAAAACAATGATTAAACATAGTATGACCCTAGCTCTGACAGACACATTGCCGAGATTGTGTTATCCTTTTACGACTTGTCAAGATGTGACCTAAGGGTTTCTAGGATTTGAATGAACCCGAAATCTCAGCCTCTGAGTGCTGGTATCAGTCACTGCCCATAACCTCATCTGAGCACTGGATCCAGGACTGAGAAACTGTCATGACGAGGAGACAGGAAGTCCCCTCTGATAACCCAGCTTCCTATGTGAGATGGCTATACCATGAGAAAGGAAGTTTATTGACAACACTGCAAGAAAAGTTAGGTTAGGGTATGCCCTGGCTGGTGTGGCTCGGTGGACCGAGTGGCAGCATATGAACCGAAAGGTCACTGGTTTGATTCCCAGTCAGGGCACATGCCTGGGTTGCAGGCCAGGTCCCCAGTTGGGCTTCTGCAAGTGGCAACCAGTTGATGCTTCTCTTACACATCGATGTTTCTCCCCCTCTTTCTCCCTCCCTCCCCTCTCTCTGAAAAAATGAATAAATAAAATCTGGAAAAAAAGAGAAAAGAGAAGTTAACTTAGGGTAGAAGTTCTGTCATCATCAGCCTTAATTTTTTTTCCAAATCACTGAACTACAAAACATTTGCTCCATACGCCCTCCATTAGGCATCACAGAGTAATGAATAGATATAATGGCATAGAGGCCAAGAGTCCCGAGTTTTATTATTCCTCCACTACCACCTGTGCTATCTGACAAGTCCGAGCTTCCAGGCCTATTCCTTACACTAAAGAGCTCTCCTTAAAACTTTTAAGCACCACCTCCTTCATTTTTTTTTTCCTGGATGGAAAACCTTCAGAAGATTTCATTCAGGCTGCAGGACTCTCCTATCACTGCCTCCTTTCTTAAACATTCCTTCCCTTCAACATCTGTAACTCAACACTCCCCTGGTTTTCTTCCCATTTCTCTGGCCTCTTCTTTTACCTCTCTTCTACTCCAAATGTCAGAGATCCTTAAGGCTTGGGCCTAGCCCTCTCACTGACTTATTTCCAACCCCTCCCAGACAATCTCATCCGTATCCATCAATACTACACACAGCTCCAATTTATGGCTCCAGGCCCTACCTCCCCTCTGAGCCCCAGAGCCTCACATATCATCCACCAATCAACTTGACATCTCTTAAAAAGTGAAAGGCATATTCAAATCTGAACTTAAGATTTTTCCACCACCTGAGAAGCCAGGTCCTCTTCTAGGGTTTTCTATCTCAGTGAAGGGCACTCCTATTCAGGTGAGGGAGCCAGAAACCTACAGGTTATCAATAATACCTGCCCGGGTAGCTTAGTTGGTTAGTGTTGTTCCAATATGCCAAGGTTGCAGGTTTGACCCATGGTCGGGGCACATATAAAAATCAACCAACAAATGCATAAATACGTAAAACAAAAAATCAATGCTTCTCTCTCTCCCCCTTCTCTCTCAGATCAACAAACAAAAAATGTTTAAAATCATAATATCACCTTCGTCTCCCTCACCTCCATAACCAAGCCGTCACCGATATGCCCACTGCCTCTCACCAACACTACCGCACCCTGGTCCTGTTTCTCAACAAGGCTGCCACTGGCACTCGGGGCAGAACAATTCTCTGCTACTGGGACTGCCTGTACATATCAGATCATTTAGGATCTCTAAGTCACCTGCTTCCCTCCCCAGTCATTATGACAACCAAAAACGGCTCCACACATTTTCAGGGGAGCGGAACAGTATCACCCCTGGTTGAGAACCACTACCATAACCTCCAAAACTGGTCAGTCTACAGCTATTCTTCTCCCACCACCTGTTTTCCCCACTGCATAAGAGTCCTTTCAAAATGAAATCTAATAATGACATGGTTCTTCAATGACTTCTGTAGCAGAGATGCCTCACTGTCCCCAAATATCCATTTTTTTCTTTTTCACTTTCTGTTTAAAGATTTTATTTATTTATTTTTAGAGAGAGGGGAAGGGAAGGGGAAAGAAAGAGAAAGACATCAATGTGTGGTTGCCTCTCACACGCTCCCTACTGGGGACCTGGCCCTCAACCCAGGCATGTGCTCTGACTGGGACTCGAACCAGCGACCCTTTGGTTCAGACCAACACTCAGTCCACTGAGCCACATCAGCCAGGGCCCATTTTTTCTTTACTCCTCCACAACAGAACACCTGATTAGAACACGTTATCTGAGCACAATGACACCTAGGTAAACAGCACATTTCCTACCTCCTTTGTAGACAGATATGACCATTGACTAATGACATGAAAAAGAAGAAATGTGATTGCTTAGAGCCATCTTGTGCCACAGGCCGAAGCTGCGCGACAAGGGTGGTAGAGCAACAAGGCAGAGAGTGCCAGCGTCCTTGCTAATCAAGGACTCCATCTGAGCCCTGGACTGACAAACTTCATGAGAGAAAGAAATAATCTTTTATCGTATTTAAGCCTCTAGTTTTGGGGTTTTCGGTCACTCTCAGTCTAATCTAATCCCAACACAGCTTTCCGTTGCTCATAAGATATTTTATTTATGCCATTATGTGTGAGTTTTCAGTGACTCTCAGCCAAATCTAATCCTACACAGTAACACCCCCTACTACTCTTACAATAAACAAAGACCTTCGGCATGGCCCAAGGGCCTGCCTATTCCAGCCCCTAACCAACTGTCCTGCTTCGTGTTGTCCCACCCCACCCCCACACTCCGCTCCAGCCATTCTGCCCTTCCTTCAACTGCATACCCACCATGACCCCCACAGCCACAGAGCCCAACTTTCACACAGGCTTTTCCTCTTCCTTTCATCTGCTTAACTCCTACCCAGTCTTCAGATCTTAGCTCAAGCACCACTTCCTCTGGGAGCCTTCCCTAACTTCTCCAAATAGAGAATCCCCATTTTAGGTTCTCACAGCACCAGGTACCTCTCCTTCAGAAAGTGCTTTTTGAGTTGCAGTCTTACACCTGTGTGGTCACAGATGCGCATATACATCACACACACGCATATATTCTATGTGTACAATATATAAAAACCCACATACTTCTCAAAGAATGATTTTGCTTCATTCTCATGTTGATTGTAGACTAGTTCCAAGTACATGTGCACAAAGAGAGGGTAAAAGAGTTGGGACAGCTCTGCCCGATGGCAGTCCAAAGAACACTCGATGAAGTGTTTCAGTCCACTATAGTACTCTTCGTACATCGCGGGGTCTCCTTGCTGGTTGTAAGCTGACAGCACAGCACTGACGTCTGGCTGGTCTTCCACAGCTACACTCCCAACTGTTTAAAAAACGAAAAACAGCTTTCAAGAAAATGACCTAACATGCAGCAAACACTAGGGCTGTTTTGCTAAGGTCCAGAGGTGACTGATGTTTGTCTCCTCTCAAAATTTCGTCCCCAACCCAATCACGTTATCTTTTAATGCGAGTTTGACTTTGTTTAAAGCCAAACTCTTTCAGCTTGCCCATCTGAAAGCAAAATTTTCAAATCAGTAACAAAAGATCCAGTATTTTTCCTCAAGCTACCTTATTATAAACACCAGTTTAATAAAAGTTGGTAGTGCAAATGGAAGAACTTCATTCATCTTCTCTCAAGCCTCAGTGCAAATGGCACCCACGTCACTAAAACACACGCGCTGCAGTAATGTTCCCGTTCTCCAAATAAAGTACTTTGTAACCTTCCTGTAACATCCTATCCTGTATTAACTTCCTATGTGTACCTCTCTCACTCCTGTAAGCATTCCAAGGGTGGGAAGGACACACTTTATTTATATTTCCGAAACAATTTCCAAAACCATCATCTCAAGGCAGTCAACTTGAGTACTTATTGGTAATCAAGATCCTTATTGGATAAGGATATTACCAAGTAAGGATGCATGTGTCAATAGAATCAGAGTTTTATTGTTGGAAATATTTAAGCTGAAATTATAGTAGTTAGGCTGTTTACTGCACAAATGATATAAATTATTTTGGTTACTCCGATGGCCTTTTCTTTTCCTCCCTACTGGTTTCTGAGTTATGGTCTAAAATACAGGTCAAGTTTCTGAAGAGGTGAGAGATTACAACAAAATAACCAACAACATAACTCATCCATCTTACTATTTCATTCACAAAATTCAGCATTCAGAGAAAATTCTTCTCACTCTGACAGGGTATCTCAGATGGTTAGAGCATCATCCAAATACCTCAAGGTTGTGGTTAAATCTACATACAAGAATCAACCAGTGAATACATAAATAAGTGGAACAATAAATCCATGTTTCACTGTCTCTCTCCCTCTCTTTCTCTCTTTCTTCCTCCCTCCCTCACTCTCTCTCTCCAAAATCAATTTTAAAAATTCCTCTCAATCACATTTTTCACATTTGTCTATGGATTACAATGCTAAGTATTCCCACTTCATTTCTGGCAGTGCCACAAGACTAGGTCTCACAGATGCAGATTAATTACCTAGAGGCTCTGCCCTGGATAATTTAATTCAACAAGCATTCATTATTGGCTCGGGGTCACTCTGACACCCTACATTGTGTGTGCGTTTTACTGCATGGACTTTGTGCAGCTGTTGTTGAGAAAAGCAGGCAGGCCCTCAGTTGTCAGAAATGGGTAGCCAGGCATAAACTTTTCAATGCCAGGCATTTTACATATATGACAGCCAAGCCTCACGATAACCCATTTAATAGAGTGAAACTCAACCTTAGTAAGGATAAATTAATCAGCATCACGCTAGTAAAGCAACAGAGACACGATCTGAATCCAGGTTTGTCCAACGCCAATTCCTAAATAAGGAATATTTAGGAATATTCCTAGGCGTTTGGAATATTCCTATTCCTAGGCGTTTGTCCAAAGCCTATTCTCAAATTCTGCCACACGTTTTGGAAGTATTTATTTAAAAAATGCAGATTCCCAAACAGACTTCTACAGGGTCCGATTCACTAAGTTTGAATTGATGCCCAGTAGTCTGCATTGCCCCCACAGATTTAACAGGCGAGGCAGTTAGCCTGTATTTTGGGAAACACTGGCTACGCTGTGTTCCATCACTCACTGGCTGCACAATCGAAGCAAGTCCTTTGGCTTGTCTCCCTCTGTTTACTCATCTCTCCAACAGAGGTAATGTGTACCTTACCATGGGACTGTGAGAATTAAGATACAGAACCAACCTAAAGTATTTCTGGTACTTAATGTACGCTACTAGAATTATACAAATATTGTCAATGTTCGTGCAGACCTGCACAGGGCTCCAGCGCCCAAGTAAGGGGAAAGGGACCAAAATCCTGAAGGTCCCCGCTCTCCGCGCCCACCTTCCCCGTACATCCCTGTGCTCAACAGCTCTCCTCAGCCTCTCGCTGGAACTGACAGCTCTACCAGGAGGGTTTGACTGCGCAGCCGGCGCACTAGAGAAAGGGGCGGGCATGTGGCCCTAGAGGCGGGCCCAGGAAATTCAAAACAAGCCCGCAGAGGTGCAGGCCTGCCAGCCCCGGCATTCCCGGCTTGTTCCTTCTGGTGCCGGCGCTGCCTCCCCGGGATCAGCAGGCTCACCTTTCCCCGGAGCCGCAGGACCTGTTGCTGATCCCGAGACGGCGGCAGCGCCCGAAGTGCCCGTGCCCGGAGGGTCAGGGACCGCAGGGCCGGGAGCCGAGGCTGCCACCCGGCTGAGAAGCGCGCTAGCCGCCTCGGCGCCGGCGCCGTCCACCTCTCCCGGGGCTCCGGAGCCGGTTGCGTCCTCCAGCAGCCGGGCCTCACGGCGCAGTGCCTCTTCGGCCTCGCGGAGGTTGCTCTGCCGTAAGAACTGTAGCACCGCCAGCAGAGTCGGTCGGTCTTGGGGAGCGCCGGCCTCCGGAGCAGCGGCGGGCACCGGGGCCGCCCCCGCCGGGGCAACAGCAGGGACAGCCACGGAAGGTTTGGGGGTCCCACCATCCCCGCCGGCAGACGACGCCGCCACAGCGTTCCCGCCGCCGCCGTTGGGGCCGTTGTTGGTAGTGCCGCCGCCACCTTCGCCAGCGCCGTCCCCCGCTTGTGGAGATAGCAGTGTTGGCGGTCCCTCCGCCTCTAGCTTGACCGCCACCTCCGTCTGCTCCTCCGCCAGCGCCGCCATCTTGCGGCTGAGCCACCTTGTGCCGTCAAGTGTGGTTGAGTTTTCGCCACATGGAGGGCGGGGAGGAGCATTTTACGACATCTCTGGAAGGCAATTTATGGTAGTAGGAGGGGCGAGAGAGAAGAAAAAGAATTCGAGCGAGAGCAACTTTCAAAAGGCAGGAAGTTAAAGTTAGTGAGCGCCTATTGAATTTGCCTGAAAATAATTATCATTTATTGCAGACGAGCACTATTCAGGCACAGTGATGGGCGTTTTACATTATAGGAGCTTTAATTCAACAATTTTATAAGGTACTATTATCGTCAATCTACAGTTGGCTTAACCGAGATCCAAAGAGATTAGGTAATTTGCCAGAGTCACACAAGAAAATGAAGGTTTGAATCCGTATCTTTAACTCAAAAGCATATACCACTTGTCAGAGGGAGGCTTTTGAAATACTGGTAATGTTTTATATTTTGATCTGGATGGCGGTTAGTTTTTTTCCTTTTTTCGTAGTTTTTACTTCAGTAAAAATTGGGCTGCACTACTAAGCTTTGCGAACTCTACAGCACGTTATATTTCAGGGAAAAGTTTTCAAGTACCTAAAGTTTGTGACTGAGATGTGTACATTGCGTATTTGTGCTGTTTTTCATTATTACAAATTACAAAGTTTCTGTATTTTCCTTGTATATCTCAAAATAGTATGGACCATTTTGCATTGTCTCACTTGAACCTCACAATTCTGTGGGGTAGGTGCAGACACGAAAGGTGAACCTGAGACATTGGGAAGATCTAGCAGAGTTGTGCAGGTTGTTGGTTTTGAGTCCTACTCTCTTCCCTTGACCCTGATTTCCCAGGCGAATGAGATGGAGCAAGTTGCTTCAGTCGCTCTGCCCCAGTCGCCCAATTTCTAAAATAGGGAAAATAATAGTGCCTACCTGATAAAGTTGTGTGAAGATTAACTGAGATAATGTATACGTAATACCTAACACATGATAAATAGATATTGGTTATTTTTACTTCATCTTTAAAGGTGTCATGTAGCCCTCACTGGTGTAGCTCAGTGGATTGAACGTGGGCCTGCGAACCAGAGGATCATGGTTCAATTCCCAGTCAGGGCACATGCCTGGGTTGCAGGCCAGTTCCCAGCAGGGGACGCATGAGAGGCAACCATACATTGATATTTCTCTCCCTCTCTCCTTCTCTTCCTCTCTAAAGTTAAATAAGTAAAATCTTTGAAAAAAAATACCCTGTAAATGTTAAAGTCCAATCATGATGTTGACCAATCATGATGTTGATGGTGATCTCAAGACTGAAATATAAAACTAATCTAATTGGATACACAAAGTAATATGAAACATGGTGGGGCGGGGGTGGGGAATGAGTAAGAATTGATTAGTATTTACTTAGCACTGAGGAAGAGAGAGAACCTGAATGGTACATGCTTATGGGATAGGGAGAATTCATCCTTTTCCTCGGGATCATTCAACTAATTCTTCTGATGTAGCATTCACTAGTTGGTAATTAATTGAGTACTTAGATGAGAGGTGCCATGAATAACAAGCCCAGATGGCCCTGGCTGGTGTAGCTCAAAGTATTGAGTGCAGGCCTGCGAACCACATGATCTCGGTTCAGTTCCGAGTCAGGGCACATGCCTGGGTTGCAGGCCAGTTCCCAGTAGGGAACATACGAGAGGCAACCATACATTGATATTTCTTTTAAATAAATAAAATCTTTTTTAAAAAAACCCAGATGTGTTTACTCTTCCCTGTATAGATGTTTTACCCCAATATGAATGGTACATTAACGTTCTGGTGCATACAGTAGTGTCTCAAATCAGGTCCTGGAAACTGGATCCACCCATACAACTGAAGCCCAGGCACTGGACTCACAAAATTAGAGCCATCCACCTTCTGTGGGGTCCACCTTTTACCTGGCTTTGTCTTTCCAAAGAGTCTGGGTTGCGACTTCAGCTGAGGTTACTTACCCCAAGTAGAGCGGTTTTTCTGTTACACTACCATAGAGGTAAGTTCACTGAATGTCCGCAAGGCCCACTGTAAAGTTTTTATTTTCTTTTTCCCCTTCCTTTCTGACCCCTACTCCCATTTTCCTCCTATTCTCTTCTTGGGATGTTTTAAAGGTCTAGTGTCAATCTGTATCTTGTTCCTTAATAGAAGAGCTGTTCTTTCTATCTGAATGTTTCTCTTTCTCTTTGAAGTTCTAACATTTCTAATGTATCTAGAATTAGATTTTTTTCTGTCTATCATAATTTGCCCTTTATGTACCCATTTAATCTGAGATTTTTTTTTAAATTTGGGCACTTAACAAACATTATATCTATAAATATATCCTCCCCTTTATTTTTTCCATCTTCTTGGATTCTTAGGACATAGGTGTTATATTTCCACTTACATCCTCTGAGTCTGTTAGCTTTAATATTTTCATCTTTGCCTTTTCCTGATACCTCCTTTTGTATCTTGTATATATATTTCCAAAAAGTATTTTTTGGAAATACCTTTTATTTCCAAAAAAAAAGTTCCTCAACCTGAGTTTTCGGTGCAGTAATTCATGCTTGGCCTAGATCCATATTGCTTGGAACTCATTGATTGATTGATTGATTTCAACAGTTATATTTTTCATAGCATTTTGAATTCTTCAGTATTTATTGTTCCTGCTTCAAGTAATCCAGGTGGGTAATTCCCCCGCCCTCCTCACCTACCCTAAGGGGACATCTGACAGTGTCAGGAGACACTTGGTTTGTCACAACTCAGGGTGGTGCTACCGGCATCTAACGGGAGCTGCTAAACATCCACAGTGCATAGAACAGCCCCTGCCCCACCGCAGCAAAGTACTGTCTGTCCCAAGACGCCAGCAGTGCCAAGATCAACAAACCCTGATGTAACCAATATGAACTCTTTTTTTTTCCTTTGAAACTATGTATTATCTTCAATTACCTTTCCATCTGATGCATTTGATGTTTCATCTAGTCAAGGTTGTTCACTTTCTTACTTTAATGGGAGTTGCACCCCTTTCTACCTCTCATTACTTTTCTCTGTGAATTTGTATTTCTCTGGGGCTACCGTTTATCTTGGCTGGTAGAAATATTTCTATATCCAGAGGGGGTGGAAAGCCCAGCATTGGGAGAAGGTGAGTGAGGCCCCAAAGGAGGAAGTCCATGGTGTCACTGTCCGGCCTTCATCACTCTGCTTGCCAGCACACACGTGGATGCAGGGTTTTCATAGCTTCTACAGATATGTCGATTTCTGTGCCATCTCTTGGGTTGGGACTGTTGAGGAACCGGCCACCAGTGTGAGTTTACCATCTTGTTTAGCTTCTAAGTTTAAACTCACACCGCTGCTTGGTTTTAGTTTCATTAATTAAAAAAATTTTTCATCCTCACAAGAGGATGTATTCATTGACTTCAGAGAGAGAAACATCAATGTGAGAGAGAAACATCGATTCACTGCCTCCCAAATGCGCCACAACCAGGGACTGAGCTAAAACCTGGGCATGTGCCTTGCCTGGGAATTGAACCCACAACATTTTGGAGTATGGGACGATGTTCCAACCAACTGAGCCACCTGGCCAGGACTAATTAATTTTAAATTAAACCAGACTAGGTCATTATTATTAGAAGTATAATTGGAGGAGGATATGTGAATAAATTCATAAATTATATAGGTTTTGAAGACACAGGACTTCATACTTAAATTTGGGAGATGAGGGCAAAGATTGTGGTAAGTGTGATTTCTAGGCATTTGGCTTGGGTGAGTGAGAAGATGGCGATAGAACTCCCTGAGAATTCACCTGGTTAGGGGGAACACTATGAGTTTAGTTTTTGACATGTTGAGTTTGAGGTCCCTGGAGGTCATTGAAGGGGAGCTGGCCAGTAGACAGAGCACATATGGTTTAGATGTAAGGAGAAAAACCTGGGCAGGAGATGGAGGTTTGGAAATCAGCGTGTAGGTGGTGGTCGAAGTCGCATGAGTGACGAAGATTGCCTGAGAAAATGCACAGGACAAAAAATGAAGACGTTCCAGAACATAAGGCTGAGGCACATCCGTATTTAAGACAAATCCAGGGACCACTTGCTCCCATGTTCTTGAAATTACCTTTTCTCCTAAATTTTGGAATTCAAACGTTTTCCTGTTTCCTCTCTTGCTTCCTCTGACCGCTCCTTGACTCTCCTACGTTGCCACTACTTCTACCTCACTTTTTTCCTTGCAGATTTATTTTTAAAAATTTTTATTCATATTTATTTTTTTAACTTCCTTGTTGACACCATTACAGATGTCCCCACTCCCCGCTCCTCGCCTACCTCTACCCAGGCCCAGCCCCGACCCCTGCCTCCGCGACCCCCACCAGCACCGCAGCCACCACCGTCAACAGGGCCACGCGCCCCGCTCCACTGCACGCGAGTGTGCCGCGGCTGTCAGCCCTCCACCACTGGGTTCGCCCCCTGGGTCCTGCGTGGTCCGTCTCACTGCGCGCAAATGTGCGACCTTGGTCAGTCTGCCCCGCACCCCGACTAGTTCCGGGCTGCCTGTGCTCCTAGGTCTGTCCTTCCCGACCCTGCTCCGCTGCTGGCTCTGCCTCTCTTACCGTCCCCGTTGAACGGTTCGTAGCTGTCGGACTTCCGTATAATTCGGTTTTCTGGTCTCTGGGTGTGTCTTAGTTCTCCAAAACTTTTGTTGTATCCAAACTTGGTTGTGGGAGAAGGCACAGTGTTTCCACCTATGCCTCCATCTTGGCGGAAGTCTGATAGATTCTTAATATATTCAATAAATTACCACCTGTTGTTATTATCATTTTTACTTGATGTTCATTTTGTCCCAGATTTAGTCATTAGGGGTGCCTTCAAACTGGCTTCTATGTTATTTTGACATGGCCCAGTATTTGAGCACTTCCTTACTTTTTAGCACAGTAAGAGGTTCTAGGTCCTCCTCCATTCTCCTGGCTTCAGAGCTGGAATCAGCCATTTCTTCAAGGAAAACTGGTTTCTTTTGGTGGTATTAGGAACCAAGGATAGGGGGCTAGGTACGTCACTGCTTCTGAGCTGCTTAATAGGCAAAACAGAATACACAGTTCATACATAACTTTATGGGACCCTTTTATTAACCTCCTTAATCTCTGAACACTTCCCTTTCTGGTCCTCTGACTAGAAGAGGGAGCAGGATTTGTTTTATTTATTTTTAAAGACCTTATTTATCTATTTTTAGAGAGAGGGAAAGGGAAGTAGAAAGGGAAAGAAACATCAATGTGTGGTTGCCTCTCACACGCCCCCTACTGGGGACCTGGTCTGAAACCCAGGAATGTGCTCTGACTGGGAATCGGAAAGGAGACCCTTTGTTTGCATGCCTGCGCTCAATCTACTGAGCTGCCCCAGCTGGGGCAGAAGCTGGATTTAATTTCCTTGCTGTGCATTGCACTCATTGCAACGGCAGTTTCCTTGGGACCAAGAGGCCAGAGGCTGTGCAGTGCGAACAGCCATGGGGATCTACTCTGACCCTTAAAACCAAGAGCTCTCCTCTCAGAGCTGTAGGTGACTGCCTGGCTTCCACTGCCATCCTCTCCATTTCGGCTTGGATTTGAGACAGGATAGTAAGAAGCTAGGGAAATTCCTTGGCAAGTGGAATAGGGAAACTGGGACAGACAGCTGAACAAACTGGCCAAGCAACTTAGAGCCAGATGCAGATGGTCACCAGGGCTGAAGTGCCTGGCAGGGGGCAAAACTGGGAAACCAAAGATCTTGACCCCAGGGCAGTAACCTTTACTCCTGGAGATAACATCTAGGCCTCAGTTGTATTTCAGCTCCAGGCCCAGAAAAGCAGCAAAACCAGGTGGGTGATGCCGGGACCACCTGCAGCGACCTAAGATTTTCTGTCCTATCACTGACCAATCAGTGAGACCATGACCCTGTAAGGGCACTCCTGGAGAACTGATGAATATCCTGAAATTCTCCCTTGAAAGTCTCCCTTGAGACCGCCCCTAAGATTCCCACCTGCAAGAAATATAAAAACCTAGAGACAAAAAAACTCGTGGACTGTGTGCTCTCCCTCTGGGTTACGTGGTGCCATTCCCTTTCCTTCTTCCCCCACTTCTTTCCCACAGGCATGTAGCTCCTAAACTCTAAGGCAATTGGCATCTGGCAGCTTGTCCCAGGCTGATCCCCAGGACCTGTCCCAAGGCCGACTTTTCTCTGACATTCCAGGGAGCTAAGGCAGCCCAGCCCAGGCTCTCCTGTTGCTTCTGTGCCAAGCCCTCCCTTGTTTCATTGTCCCCAGCTTTCATGTATCCTCATAGGAGCCTGGATTTGTGTTGTGACATCTTTCCTACACAAAGTCAAGGACCCACACACTACAACTGGCCCTAGACAGACCCACTCAGGATCAGGCCACTGTATGGTAACACCCTGATTGGGAATCAAACCTGAAACCTTCTGGTTACAGGACACACTCCAACCAAGCCATATCAGCCAGAGCCAGAGTAAAGTGCTTTTTATCTTGACCAGAACCCTGTAATATCAGTGACATTTTTTAGATAAGGTCGCTTTATTTATTATTATTTTTTAAAGATTTTATTTATCTTTAGAAGGGAAGGGAAGAAGAGAGGGAGAGAAATATCAATGTATGGTTGCCTCTCGTGTGTCCCCTGCTGGGAACTGGCCTGCAACCCAGGCATGTGCCCTGACTGGGAATCGAACCGCAATCCTCTGGTTTGTAGGCCCGCGCTCAATCCACTGAGCTGCACCAGCCAGGGATTATACCAGTGACATTTTAATTTATATTTTCTCTTACTAGAGAGTTGGAACATCTTTTCATATTTTGGAACTATTTTTATATTATTACTTTGGTGAATTAAGTTCTATCTTTTCCCCATGATTTTTTTATATGTTAGGTTCTTTATCAGATATGTGTTGCAAATATTTTCTTGCAGTTTGTTCATTGTGTTTACATATTGTTTATAATTTGGGAACCAGGCAGAATTTTTTCTACGAAGTCAAATTTGCCCATCTTTATTTTATTACAACATAATTTTGAATCGTAGGTAGAAAGCCTTTCACCCAAGTTAAAGAATAATTCACTCACGTTTTCTTCTAGAGCCTGTATAGTTTACAATTGGCTCTCTATTCTTACCGACATAATGGACAAAAAGGAGCTACCTACTAAACCTGACAAGCTTAGCCCACCCGGCAGGCCTTGCAAACCCAGACCAAAGTGGTCTGAACATAAAAGTTCCTAGCTAGAAGCAGGTCATGGTGGGTAAGTCACATGATAGGCCTTGACAAAAGTCAATCTTTATCTTTGAAACTGTCTGTTGCCTTTGTGATCTAAGATAACATACCTTTGAAATGTCAGAGTAATTTTCTTTCTCAGACCCCTCAAAGGCACAACCACTGGCACCAAAGCAGGGGACTGACCACACTGTTATCTTGTTGTCCGAATACCATCTCTATGTGCTGTAAATGTCCATTATCAACTGTCCTATACCCACCGATGTAAAAGAAGTATGTGTCACATTGTTTTACTTTTTATCCGGTCTCAGAAGTGTTCCTGCTTCGCTTTCTTCTGCCTCCCTCAGCTACCACCAGTGAATTTCATGTAACCCTCCCTATATCTCCTTCTTTGATTCTGATGTATAAAATAAACTGCAAAACTGCCACTCTCCAGAGCATTTTCTCAATCAACTGAGATTTTGCCTTCTGGAAATTGTCATCAGTTTGGCTCAGACTCTTAAGACTTTTTTTTAGGCTGGACATTCTTTCATGGACAATGGTCTGATACATGGACATAACTTTATCTTTTCAGAAGTGTCTCAAAAAGCCTCACAACCTCCTCAAGTTTGGCAGTTCACTGAAAGTATTCACAAGACTCAACTGCAGGGCCTAACTGGGTAACTCAACTGCTTAGAGTGTTGTCCCCATTCTCCAAGGTTGCAGGTTCAGTCTCCACTCAGGGCACACACAAGGAGCAACCAATGATGCATCAATAAGCAGAACAACAAATTGATCCACCTCTCTCTCTCTCTCTCTCACACACACACACACACACACAATCAGCAAATTTTAAAAACCCTCAATTACAGTGCTCACTTCTACAGCAAATATACTGAAATTGGAAGATTCAGTTGCAGTTTGTACTCAAGGCTAAGGTTGATTACAGCAAAAGATTCAGCTCAAAAGCAGAAGGAAAAAGATGAACTTTGGCTGAGTCCAGAGAGTCAAATCAGAGGCCCTGCATCTTTTTTTCATCCATACAGGACATACTCTCTCTCTAGCATCAAACTACAGAGACATACGTGGTGTGTCTCTGCCCAGAAAATCTTGTTTGAATTTTAGGATCTGAGTCTTTGAGGGAGGGGAGTGCTGGTCATATGGGAGGCACATTCTGCTACATAGCAAAGCATGACAACCTAAGTTCAGGTCCCCAACAGTGAAGTCAGGTGCATGCAAATCATTAGTCTTGATGTTTGTGCAAAGCAATCTGACAAGCTGGGACGGCATGGTTCATTGCCCCAGGTATACTCAGCAAAATCATCAGTCACTGGCAAGAAAACATTCTGAGGGCCCTACTCCAGGGGTCGACCAAGGGTCAATCACGGTCAATCCCTTGAAGGCAAGAAGGAAAAAGCAACCAGGCCTGCTGTTTTAACTCTTTTTTCATGAAATGACTAACCAACTTTCCTAAGCACTTTTATGAAAGGTGCTACCATTGCCTCAGTGATTTGAGATGCCACTTTTATCATATATGGAAGTTCTATATGTAGTTGGATCTATTTCTGGCTTTTCTATTCAATTGCTGGTTTTTCTGGGTTTTTTCATGCGGTAGTACACACAGTGTTTTCATTTAAAGGTTTTTTTTGTGTACTTAATATTTGTAGAGCTTTCTATCCCTGTAGATTTTCTTTTCTAGTGTTTTCCTGGCTATTCTTGAGTGTTTATTTTTCAATATGAAATGTAGTATCAATATGTCTGTTTCCATGAAGAAGCTTGTTTCTATCTGGCTTTTTTCCCTTTGATTTAATAAAGGAAGTAAAAAATTTTTTTCTTTTCCAACCTTTAAACAAATACTACCTTTTCTAGAAAAATAAACTGCATTACAGAGAGAATGACAAAGAAAAACCACATTAATCTGAATAGTCTAACATAATTATTGATACCATTTTGTTATTGTTTCTTATACTATTGTAAATATATTTCTATTTCCTTTGTATCACTACAGTCTTCATAATCATTTTAAATGACTGTATAGTATTCAAACAGGGAGTTGGTCACAATTTTTTCTTGACCTACTTATTTCTTTATTGAAGAATGTTTAAGTTATACCCAAAATCTTGGCTCCTGTAAGTCATGCCAAATACTGCTTGCTTATTTATTTATCTAATTATTTATTTGTGATAGAGATTCCCAGAGTGAAATTGTTATAAGGAAAAAGGTTCATAAATTGCTTCAAGATTGTAGTAATTGAATTGTCACCATCAATAAAAGGGCCTATTTTCACTGCACTTTATTTTTCACTGTGTATCATGGCTTAGAATAAAATAACTTGTCCAGCCCCGGCTGGTGTGGCTCATTGAATTGAGCACTGGCCTGCACAGCAAAATGTCGCTGGTTTGATTCTTTGTCAGGGTACATGGGTGAATTGCAGGCCAGGTCCCCAACTGGGGACACGCAAGAGGCAACCGACCCATGTATCTCTCGTGAAATGATGTTTCTCCTTCCCTTCCCCTTTCTCCAAAAGTAGATAAAATCTTTTAAAAATAAAATAACTTGTCCATTTCAACATGTGATCAAAATGTAAATGTTTATACCTTGTGACCCACAAATTTCACTGTTAGAATTATGGGAATAACCATTTGGTGTGGCATGTTCAAGGCTGTCCACTGAAGAGCATGACTGTGTAATACCAGATATCTTATAAGCATAAGTATGTCCAAGTCCATACAGAAGGTGGTTATGGAGAAGGATTCTGTATTTTACTGTGTATACTTTTGTGTTGAGCAAGCATATATATATTTTTAAAAGATTTTATTTATTCATCTTTAGAGAGGAAGGAAAGGAGAGAAGGAGAGAAACATCAATGTATGGTTGTCTCTCATGAGTCCCCTGCTGGGAACTGGCCTGCAACCCAGGCATATGCCCTGACTGGGAATCGAACTGCAATCATGTGGTTCTCAGGCCCGAGCTCAATCCACTGAGCTATACCAACCAGGGTGAGCATATATTTTTTAATTGTGATAATATAATAACATGAAATTTACCATTTTAACCATTTTATGTGTATGTACAGTACAGTGGCATTTAGTACATTCACACTGTTGTATAACCATCTCCAAGGCTGTTTGCATCTTCCCCAAGTTAAATTCCATACCAAGTAAATGACAACTCCCCTTTCTTCCCTCCCCCCCAGCTCCTAGAAATGACCCTTCTACTTTTTATCTCTGGAAATTTGACTTCTCTAGGTGGGGTAGTAGAGTTAAGTGGAGTCATACAGTATTTGTTCTTTTGTGCCTGGCTTATTTCACTTGGCATAACGTCCTCAAGGTTCACCCATGTTTTAGCATGCAGCACGTTGAAGCAATGTTTAAAAAGCGGTCCTTCCGTTTTGAGGCAGAATAATATCCCACTGTGTGCATATACCACATTTTTCTCCCACCATCCCTCAGTGGACACTGGGGTTGCTTCCACCTTTAGGTTATCACGGAGAATGCTGTTGTGACTATGCGTCGTCTTTGCTAGATCCTGTGTTCAATGATTTTGGGTATGCAGTCACAAGTAGAATTGCTCTACCCATCTGGCTTTTAAACATTGGTGTTTTTCAGGGCTGAGGAACTTGTTCTTCTTTCTGTGCATTTCCCCCCTTAAAATCTGGGTCAGATTTTATTTTTAACACAAAAGAAATGAGCGTATTCATCCACTTCCTTTAATCAGATTTAGTATGGTTCTTATAAACCTCTCTAATGGAATTCTCAAAGGAGGCCATTTTTGGATGAGGTATTTGAGAAGACAAAAATACACTTTAGTTTGGGAACTGTACCACAATGCTTAAAACCTTTGGATCTGACTTGTTTCAAAGGAATTTGAAGTTTGATTTTTGTTCACAAAATCAATTTGTTGTATAACATCAGAAGACATATTTGGCCACTCCCAGATTAGCATTAATTTTACTCAGCGACAACACTTTCTCTCTCAAATGTATCCCCCCCACCGCCTCGCCCTCAGTTATTTCATTAAGGAACACTTCACTCCTGAAGTGGCTTGCACTTCACTGTGGAAGCCACGATGGCTTCCACGCATTGTGGAAGCTGGCTTGCAAGCATCGTGATATTAGCTGGCACTATCTTAGTCAGCAAGGATCAAGTTCACCAACTCCAGATCTCTCTCCTGATGAAACTGCGGGGGTGAGGATGGGGTGCGCGGGTAGCTCTCAGTTCCTGCTACAGCGGACCCTTGATAAACGTTTGCCGAACTAAATATAATTGAGCTTCCTTTATGTGATGGGGAGTCAAGGATGGTCTTTGAACGGCGATCAAATTTCCATCCTACGGCAATACAAGATTTAATTCCTCGAAGTACATACACTTAACATATTTCAAAATAGAACCTTCATACTTCCTAATGGAAATAAATTTGGAAGGAAGAAATGCCTAATTGGCACTCAAATCGAAATCATTATTCGTAATGCAACATGATTATAGCACCTAGTCTAGTGCTCTGCGCATCAGTCGATGCAGACGAATATTGCTGTCTGAAATGGTACCGATTCCGTCGTTTTCAAAAGGCAGTGAAGAGGACTCCAGCCTATCAAAAGAAAAATTGGGTTAGATTTGTCGCAGCTGCGGCCTGCAAGCCCCGCCCCTACACACCTGAGCGGCCCCCTGGGAGTCTGAGCCGAGGCCGGCGAACCACATTTCCCAGCGGGCCCTGCAGCGCTCCCGCGCCTGCGCGTGGCGCCGGAGGCGGCTGGAGGAACTCCCGCGCTATCCAGCCGCCTGGTCGCACCTCGCCTGGCCACCGACCCGGGCATGGAGGGGGTCCCGGTGCTGACGAGGGCTACCGCGGCCGCCGCCAGGGTGGAGGAAGCCGCAGCCGCGCCGCCCCTCCCTCCAGTCTCCCCGCCTGCCCTCACCCCGGCGCTCTCAGCGGGTGAGGAGGGTCCGTCGCCTTTGCCCGAGGCGGGGGCTCCCGGCTGCTCCGGCTCCCGCCCCCCGGAGCTGGAGCCGGAGCGCAGCCTGGGCCGCTTGAGGGGCCGCTTCGAGGACGAGGACGAGGAGTTGGAAGAGGATGAGGAGCTGGAGGAAGACGAGGAGGAGGAGGAGGAGGAAGAGATGAGCCACTTCTCGCTGAGGCTGGAGGGGTGCCGGCCGGAGTCGGAGGACGAGGAAGAGGTATTTATTGGTAACTCCTGCCGGCCACGCCGGGCCCCCCGCTCGCCCCGCGGCCGTGGGCGCTGGCGTCGCGCCCCGCCTCCCCGCACCTTGCCTGCCGGGGCAAGTGGCGCGCGCTGGCCTGGCGTCCCGCCCCGGTTCCTCGCGGAGTCATTTTGTGAGGCTCCTGCAGATCCCCGAGGCTCTCCGGGCCGGACGGACTGGTTTTCTGGGCGATTGTTGAAGCTACTGCGCGCCGGGCGGGTGGGCTGCGAGGGTCCCGCGCTCCTGCCACCGAGTTGGTCTCTTATTGGGCAGATGCCTTTTTTTCTGATGTGGCAGTGCACACTCATCGACTTAGGTAATAATGCACATAGCCAGTCAGAACTAATAAACTTAAGCACCACTATCTGGAAAGTTGGCTCATTTTTTAAAGTAATTCATAAAGTAAGGTGCTCGTCTTCTGGCAGGAGGCACTATATCCAAAAGAATGGGATGTATCTGAAACATCGATTTATATCGCGCTATTGTGTTTTCCAGCAGTATTCTGAAGGGTTGGAGGTACTGTAGTATGTTTTCCTGATGCAGATTAAGTCACCTATTGGTTATAATGAAGTCTTGGGATTCTGGCTTTAAATTTTGAGAAGGAGAGGACTTGTATTTTAAAACTGTTTCCGTTGCATTTACAGCGCCTGATTAATCTCTCTGAGCTGACCCCATACATCTTGTGTTCCATTTGCAAAGGATACTTAATAGATGCAACGACCATCACAGAATGTCTTCATACATGTAAGCATACAGTTCACATTTATGAGTAATAATTAAAATTTTGAAACGTCTTGAAAACATCCTGATTTAAACATTTTCTTTTCCAACAGTTTGTAAAAGCTGCATTGTAAGACATTTTTACTATAGCAACAGATGTCCAAAATGCAACATTGTAGTACATCAGACACAACCTCTCTATAACATAAGGTAAGAGGAATATAAGTACAATTTATATTTTAAGTATACTTTTTCTGAAAGCTTGAAGTCGTGTTTTGGGGAATAAATGCCTGACCTATCTCAATATTATAAGAAAGGTAGCTACCTATTTATTCTTTTTAAAAAATGCATATAGAGTACTTACCGTGTACCAGGCACTGTGATATCTGCTGGGGACTTAAAAAAAGAGAGACACAGTTCTTTTTTCCTGAGGATTTTAATTCTATCACTCAAGATAATGAGGCCAGTTTAGGCTTGTCATTTTCAGTATATTTAGAATTCTATTTTCTACAAGTAATACCTAAGACAACTGGCCTCTTTAGAATAGTCTGTCGTAGATCATTGTGGCTTATTAATCAGATTTTCAGTTCATGCTCAGTTTCCTATGGCAAGAAAAATACTAAACGTGGATTGCTGTAATTTAGTATTTGTTTAGCAAATACTACTGTTTTTACTCCCTTTATAAACAAGTGCTTTGCAAATGGTACACAGAAGTTCAAAAAACAGTATCTGCCCTTAAGCTCACATTCTTATCAAGGGAATAAAAACAGCACGTGTGGAACAATCAAGCAAACCATGAGAGGATCTCTGATTGCTTTTGATTGCATATACCTTGAGGTTCTCTTAGATGAGAACTGTGAGTGCTACCTAAAAGTAACTTGCCTCTGAGCAGTATCCACTTCCAAGAGAAAACAGTACTTACAAAGAGCATCATTCACTCTGTACCAAATGCATGTTTCTGTATTCTGAGGTATTCTCCATCCTTCCCTTTTATTAGGTTGGACCGACAGTTACAAGACATAGTGTACAAATTAGTGATCAATCTAGAGGAAAGTAAGTTTATTTTATTACATAGTTGTGAACCCCAGAATCTGTGCTGACTCTCCTAGTTACATTTTAAGTATAATTTAGTTTGTGTTTTATCATTTTTTAGGAGAAAAAAAGCAAATGCATGATTTCTATAAAGAAAGAGGTCTAGAAGTACCTAAACCTGGTAAGTTTGGGTGTATGCTATAATGTATTTATAGATTAAAGAACACTAACAATAAAACTTACTCCCTTTGGGGTTCTTTTTGGTAATAGTTGGTGGTTTTATGATCAGAGAGAAAGGTTTTGAAGGTATTTGAATTTTGAAGTGTAACCCAGTTTAATTGTTCAGAGAAGTGAGGAGTGCAGGCTCTGAAGCTGATTGTCTGAGTTTGATTCTGGCCACCACTTGAGCTCTGTGACTTTGACACATCACTTCACTGTCTCAGCTTCCTAGATACAAAGCACTTAAAACAGTGCCTGGAACATAGTAACTGCTCAAACATTAGTTTTTTGTTGTTTGTTTTTTAAGATTGATTGATTGATTTTTAGAAAGAGAGTGAAAGGGAGGGAGAAAGGGAGAGAAACATCATTGTGCAAGAGACATGTCGATCATCAATCAGTTACCTCTCGCATACCCCCAACTGGGGACCTGGCTGGCAACCCAGGCATGTGCCCTGACTGGGATTCGAACCAGCTACCTTTTGGTCTGCAGGTCAGTGCTCAATCCACTGAGCCACACCAGCCAGGGTTCAAACATTAGTTTTTTTGATGATGGTAATGTCACAGTATGGAAGTTAGATTAGGGTTTAAATCCTGGTTCTTCCACTTAACTATGAGGATAAGTTTAGGCAAATTGCCTAACCTCACTAAACTGTAGTCTCAGTTTCTTTAAAGACAGTTTAAAAAAAAAGTAGCAATAGTACCCATGTCATGGGATTATAATAAGGATTAAATGAGATGATACATGTAAAGTGCTGAACATGCTCCTGAGTTTCCTGGCACGTAGTACTTGTTAAGGGTTGTCTACAACATAATGAGCTTTCTCTGTGACCCTGATATACCAGCCACATGTGTCTGCCTTCCATCGTGGAGTGGTCCCCAAGCTTGCCTCTTATTTCACGGGCTGTGACAGGTTAGCTGATGTTATTAAAGAAAAGAAGATTGAGTGCTTTACGATCTTTTAAGTGGTCAACGTAATTATAATATCCATGTAATTATTTTCAAACGTCTCAATTTATAAAAATTTTTATTCTAACTCAGCTTTTTTGTTTGGCTGCCAAATAGCTGTTCCACAGCCAGTCCCTTCAAGCAAAGGAAGATCTAAGAAAGTCTTAGAATCAGTTTTTCGGATTCCACCTGAACTTGATATGTCTTTATTATTAGAGTTCATTGGGTGAGTACCCCAAATCTCCGTACCTCTTAATCTTAAAATACAGAATGTTTAGAGTCCCAACTGTTATGAAGTCATCCTGATCTCAAGTAATATCAAATTTTATGATTTCCTTTTAAAAAGTACTATGAAATATTTAAGACTTAGCAAAAGGTCTAATAACCACTTGTATGTCTAACTTAAGAAATAAACCATGCTAATATTGCAGACGCCTTTTGGCTTCCTCTTCCTGTTCACCCTTCCTTCCCTTAGAGTTTAATAACCAAACTCCTAAAAGTAATGATTGTCATTCCTCTGCATTTTTAATATATATATTTGCCACAAATGTCTCTTCCTAAGCAATATGTAAGATTGTTTTTTGTTCATTTAAAAACTTGAAATGGTATCACAGTGTTTTCCAACTTGCCTTTTTCACTTAGTGTTGTGTGATTTATCCATGTTGAAATGTTTAGTTCATTACACCATTGCCTATTATTTCCTTAAACGTGCCATAATTTATCTTTTCTTGTATTGTTGAATTTTTAAGTTGTTCCCAGGGGACTTTTGCTATTGTAAACAATTATACTTTAAATATTTTTGTACATATATCCTTGCATATATATATATATATATATATATATGAGATCGTTTTCTAAGAGTTTATGTAGATTTTCTGAGTCTTATGGTATGTTTGTTTTCAACTTTACTTGGTTTTGCCAACTTGATTTCTAGAGCAGTTGGACATCTTTCTAATTCATCCAAATTGTGTCATTTAAACACTGTGTGCATGGCGTATGCCATGGTACTGCAGCATTGTCACATAGACTGTCATGACCTCAGAGTTGGCACATACCAAACTGTAGTTTTCAACATACCTGCATCAGTTCACAGCGTAAATTAAGATGCCTTTTGGGGAAATCTAGATTTTCTCATTTTATGTCACTGATGACTTTTACTTCTCAGTGATATCCTCCTTATAAGTCTTGGTTGCCTGTATCATTTAATTAATATTTGGTTTGTGCTGTGTTGTATTTATCTATTTATGTATTTAGCCTGTTTTCTCAGCTGAAATCAAGAACTTCTAAGAGGCAAAAAACCCACAAAGCCCACACAATAGTGGTTCATATAATGAAACAAAGATCTCTTTGAAGGAAAGAGAAGAAACCATGTAATACCAAACTTTAAACCAGCAATTTTAGTTAATTAAAGAATGTGTTTCAACTTCTGGCCAAGAGGGAGGCATAGGTGGAAACACTGTGCTTCCTTGCACAACCACAATTAAGGACAACAAATTTAGAAACAAAAACACAACCAGAACAGACAGAAAATTAAACTGTGTGAAAGTCTGACAACCATTCAACCAGACCAGTAAGAGGGGCGGACTCGGAGGCTGGTGGAGAGGGATCTTGGCAGGAAAAGGCAGTGGCAGCCAGACCTGGGAGGACAGGCAGCACAGGGCTGACCGTGGTTTCACCTTCCCATGCAGATAAACTAGGCAAAATTGGGCAGCAAGACAGACCACGCAACCCAGGGCCCCAGTGACAGGAACTAAAGCCTAAAAGCACTGATTGAAAAGGTGCTGGCTTGTGAGAAGCAGCAGAGGGAACTGACATCCGAGAGAGTGGAACAAGCGCCATTGTTCCCTCTCTGACCCCACCCCCACATACAGCATCACAACCCAGCAACTGGGTTGACCCACCCTGGTGAACACCTAAGCCTCCGCCCTTTAGCCCCTCATATGTAACAGGCACAACCTGACCAAAACATTATGGCTCAAGAAGAATAACAAATCAAAGCCCCAGAGCCAATACTTTTAAGTGACCAAGAGATAGCCAATGTATCAGATGTACAGTTCAAAATACTGGCGTCAGGATGCTCACAGAACTGGTTGATTTTGGTCGCAAATTAGATGAAAAAATGAAGGCTACACTAAGTGAAATGAAGGAAAATGCACAGGGAACCAATAATGATGGAAAGAAAACTGGGACTCAAATCAATGGAGTAGACCAGAAGGAAGAAAGAAACAACTAAACAGAAAGAATGAAGAAACAAGAATTCAAAAAAATGAGGAGAGCCCTGGCTGGTGTAGCTCAGTGGATTGAGCGCGGGCCTGTGAACCACACGATTGCGGTTCGATTCCCAGTCAGGGCACATGCCTGGGTTGCAGGCCAGCTCCCAGCAGGGGACTCACGAGAGGCAACCATACATTGATATTTCTCTCCTCCTCACCTTCCCTTCCTCTCTAAAGATAAATAAATAAAATGAGGAGAGGCTCAGGAACCTCCAGGACATCTCTAAACATTCCAACATCCGATTAGAGGGGTACCAGAAGGAGAAGAGGAAGAGGAACGAGTGGAAACCTTATTTGAACAAATAATAAAGGAGAACTTCCCCAATCTGGCAAAGGAAATAGATTTCCAGGAAGCTCAGAGAGTCCCAAAGAAGGTGGACCCAAGGAGGAACACACCAAGGCACATCATAATTACATTAGCCAAGATTAAAATGAAGGAGAGAATTCTAGAAGCACCAAGAGATAAGGGGACAGTCGCCTACAAAGGAGTCCCCATCAGACTGTCAGCAGATTTCTCAAAAGAGACCTTACAGGCAAGAAGGGGCTGGAAAGAAGTATTCCAAGTCATGAAAGGCAAGGACCTAGATCCAAGATTGCTTTATCCAGCAAAGCTTTCATTTAGAAAGGAAGGGCAGATAAAGTGCTTCTCAGATAAGGTCAAGTTAAAGGAGTTCATCATCACTAAGCCTTTACTATATGAAATATTAAAGGGACTTATCTAAGAAAAAGAAAATAAACATGAACAGTGAATGGGCAACAAACTCACAGTTACTAACAACCACATCTAAAACAAAAGTAAAGTAAGCAGACACCTAAAACAGGAGCAGAGTCACAGAAATGGAGATCACATGGAAGGTTAGCAACAGGGGAGGGGGGAGAGAAGGTACAGAGAATAAGTAGCATAGATGGTGGGGAGAATATAGGGAGAGGGCAAGAGTAGTGTGGGAAATGTAGAAGCTAAAGAACTTATGACACATGGACATGAACTAAAGGGGGGGAATGTGGGTGGGAGGGGGTGTGCAGGGTGGAGGAGAATGAAGGGGGGGAAATAGGACAACTGTAATGGCATAATCAAAATATATTTTTTAAAAAGAAAAATGACCCCAAAACTGGTAAGCATTATCTGACACTTGTTCCTTTGTCAAATAGTCACTGTTTGTTTTCCTTTGACCAGTGGGGAATTGTGGCACTATGGGATTTTTCATTGTAATAGATACTTTTTAACTATGGCTTAGACTGTTTTGGTCATCAACAATGATCTTGTGCCCTGGATGATATGGCTCAGTGAATTGAGCTCTTGCCTGTGAACCAAAGGGTCGCTGTTTCACTTCCCAGTCAGGGCACATGCCGGGATTGTGGGCCAGGTTCCTAGTAGGGGGTGTGCCAGAGGCAACCACACATTGATGATTCTCTCCCTTCCTTCCCCTAGCTCTAAAAATGAATAAATAAAATCTTAAAAAAAAGAATGTTTCAACCCAAATGTCCAAAAGGAACTGGCTAAACAGTGATATATAGCACGTGAACATGTGCCATGTAGTAATAATATATGTGCTGACATGAGATGGTTATAAAGTGTCTTAAGTGACAAAGCAAGATACAGAAGAGAATATGTTGCATGTGCCCGTTTATGTTTTTATACAGAGGGTAGTGAGAATCCTTTTTTTTTTCATGCACAGAACATTTCTAAAAGGACAGTAAGAAAATGTTAATGGCAGTTGCTTCTAGGAAAGGTCACTGGAGCCTGAGTCTGGAATAAGAAAGTTTTACTTTTGCCCTGGCTGGTGTGGCTCAGTGGATTGAGCGTGGGCCTGTGAACCACACAATCGCGGTTCGATTCCCAGTCGGGGCACATGCCTGGGTTGCAGGCCAGTTCCCAGTTCCCGGTTCCCGGCAGGGGACACATGAGAGGCAACCATACACACTGATATTTCTCTCTCTCTCCTTCCTTCCCCTCTAAGATAAATAAATAAAATCTTTAAAAAAAAAAAAGAAAGTTTTACTTTTCATTGTATTTGCATTTTAACCATGTAATTTGATTTTCAGTAAGGCTAAGGAAAATTTGAAAATTGAAATGAATTTCTATTTCTAAAAATTATTTTGGGGAAATGTAATCTTTGCCACTAATATACAATAGGTACTGACGATCAGTATTTGTATACCTTTTTTGAAAAGTAGCAGGGATGCACTTTTGAAAAGTGTCAGCAATGCAAACATGGCAAATATGTGACAGGTGTGCCACCATTCTCTCTCTCTTTGCTCACAGCAGAAATCAATAATTAAGCATGACAGGCTTTCCTAATGAGGGAAACTTGGCCATTATGTTCAAGGTGGTCATTACCATTTGCCCAAGTTGTTACATTGACACGTGCCCTGCTACAGAAAAAAAGAGCCCTCAGTAGGAATAAGGAGATCTAGAATTCAGTTCTAGCTCCTCTGTTACCTACCTTTGTAAACTTAGACGAATTGCATTTTGTTTATTCACAAGATATTGATAAAGGTTCTGCCATGTACCAGCATAGCATTCTACTACCTGCTAGGAATATAGTTTGAATGAGTCAGCCATGACTCTTCCCTTCATGAAACTTTTAACATTCCAGAGCTTCAGCTTCCTTATCTGTGAAACAATAGAATTAAATTTGGTGATTATGGTGGGTAGTCAGTCTACCTTTTATTATAGTCCTTCATCTGTTTTCAGATGATCAAGGGAAAGAAAGCTTTTAGTGCAACAGGGAGTCCTTTTGAAAGAGCTTCATTTGGCAAAGAGTCCTTTTGAAGTCCCCAGATTAAATCTCCATGTTTTCACCACAAAAGTCAAGCTACTAAGGATAACACATAGGAAGTTTTTTCAGGGCAGGGGACAAGTGGCAGATGAATTTTAATCTGATGTAAGTACAAGTGCATATTTGGTCCAGCTGGTGACCCTATTGGAACTGGAAGATCAAAACAGCTGAGGTAGGTTCAGCCTGTGGACAGTGATTTTTCAACTACTGGAACGTGAAATTAGATTTCCTTGCTAAATTGGGTATGCATGTCTTGTGATCTTAAGCTAGTCTTGCACTTCTTTCTGTTCTTCACTTTCTATGTTTAAAGTAGAAGATTATAAAAAGCAATGACTTCAGAAAGGCAGTAGAGTGTGTACAGAAAGAGTATAGGCTTTGAAGAATCTAACTCAAGGTATGTGACCCTTGGGATATAGCTTAACTTCTCTGATCATCGGTTTCCGTATTTCTAAATTGGGAATTGTAATAGCAACTCCCAGGATTGTTGTAAGAATCAACATGTGGTAGTCCTAACATGTCTAAACTATTATCAATATATGAATATTATAAATCTATCTTGTACATTTTTCCCTGCCACTGTGGGATTGCATGGAGGTGGAGGCTTGGGTGTGGTCAGTATTCAGCTCCACCCATAACCCTCTGCCAGGGTCTAGGAAAGGCATTACTGCTGGAGGCAAAGTAGATAGATGGCAGTACTGCTTTACAAGAGCTGCTGTGCTGAAGACACCCTCACCTGCTGTGGCCTGGCTCCCTGAGCTGCCAAAGCCTTAGAGGAGCTCCAGGCCCACCTTTGTGTGCTTGCATCCAACTGGGATGAGCTTGTGTATGTCAAATTGGTGGAGGCCCTTTGTGCCGAGCACCAAATCAGCCTAATTAAGGTTGATGACAACAAGAAACCAGGGGAATTGGTCGACCTTTGTAAAATCAACAGAGGGAAAACTTTGTAAAGTGGTTGGTTGCAGTTGTGTGGCGGTTAAGGACTATGGCAAAGAGTGTCAGGCCAAGGATGTCATTGAGTACTTCAAATGCAAGAAATACATGAACTTGGCTTTTTTTAAAACTATCTGTTAAAGGTTACTATATTACTTGAAAAATAATTAAATAAAAAAAATTGGAAAAAAATTTTTTAAAAAAATAAAGGTTACTATAGAGAAAAAACACATTAATTGTGATAGAATAAAAAACAAAAAGAACTTTTACTTTAACCTGGAAAAAGTTAGAATGCTACATGTGGGGAAATCTAAATATTAAGAATATTCTGCCCTGGCCAAGCACCGTTCCATGCACCAAAAGGTTGCAGGTTCAGTCCCCAGTCAGGGCATATAACTAGGTTGTGGGTTTGGTCCCCACTTCTTTCTCTAACATCTATAATAAATATGTCCTTGGGTGAGGATTAAAAAGAAAAAGAAGAATATACTGAAGAGTTAAGAAGATTCTAATGAGTAACCATGACGTCCCCAGAGCTGTCAGTGCACCACACAAAGCTTCATCATTAACCACATCCAGTGCAAGAATATACACAGTTTTGGTGATGCCCAAACCTTACGCCTTTAATACTTCTGAAGTTAGAAACTCCTGTACCAAAAACCATGGCAAGTTCCAGCATCTTTGCCAGAAAGTGGACAGATTATGGAATGATTCTTTTCCAGTAAAAGGCAACCAAAAGAAAAAGAAGAAAAGAAATTCCTGAAATATACAAAGTAGTGTAAAATACTACTGTCTTCTTTACCACTAGGTGGCAGAAATGACAATTAATTACATTTGTTTATTTCCTAAAGTGTTACATGACTTTTAAAATTAAATTGATATTCTTCAAATGTTTGTATTCATGTTATTTTTCTGTTATGTGATTTCACATACAGTTTAAAGTATTTTGTTGATTAATTTTGCTTTTATTTTTTAGTGCTAATGAAGGCACGGGACATTTTAAGGTATTTTACTTTTAGTTTTCACTTGCTTTACAACAGGACCCTGTAACACACATTTAAGAATCAGATTAGCATTCATATAGAGATTGTCTTCCATTACAATAGTGTTTTACAAATAAAAATTGTTGAAATATGAAGTACATTTAATAATCTCATCAAATAGCTTTATGAGAAAATAGTTATTAAGTAGGGATTTGTTATTAATTCAGAACAGTAGTCTAAGGAAGAATAAGTGAGTGACTTTGAAAAGTCTAAAGCTAAAAGCTATGTTAATTTGGTGATAAAAATGTTTCAAAGAATTTTTTGCATAGTTGGCATTTAGAGTTAAATGTGAGCTTAAAAGTTTATTTGCATGTAACATTTTTAGCTCAGGTTAACCTGCCCCAACTTGTTACTTGGCAAGCTTATTGTTTTTCTTTTAATGTTGTATTTTTTATGGAGTTCTGGTTACAGATTTTGATGTTATAGCTCAGTATTCTCTACTACTTAAAAGACCTGTGTTTATACCTTATGTTTGAGTTTAAATAAATATATCTGACTAGAATGATTCCTGGTTGCTAAACTTTTCACCATGTAGATCTGTAGCATGAAAATCATAAACCCTATTTGTTCAGTTTAAAAGCATTTCACAAAGCAGTAATTTACTCCCGAAAAGTTTTCCTGGGAGTCGTTCTTAAAACTTTTTAATTATGAAAAATTTTAAATATACTGAAAAGTAGACAGAACCTTCATGTATTCATCATTTAATTTTACCGATAAACTAATGGCCAGTTTCATTTTGTCTTAAACCCTCATCTACTCACTTCCAGTATTTTGAAACAAATCCCTATCATTGTTCTACCTCATCTGCAAATATTTCAGTATTCTTAAAAGATGTCTTTAATGGCCATGTGTCATACCAAATGTCAGTATCATGAGACATAAAAATAAAGTGTCAGAGCTGTTCTAGATTAAAGGGGATGACAGAAACACGACAATAAAATGTAGTGCATGGTCTTTCATTAGCAACAACTCTTAGTGCTCACTGTGTGCCAGGAAGTGTTAATAGCTATTTGCATACATCATATCACTCTCCTAAGATAATTCTATGAGGTAGGTTCCTGTTTTACAAACAGAAATGTGGAGACAGAAAGACTTGCCCAACTCGCCCAAAGACTTGCAGCTAGAAAAGGACAGAACCCAGTTGTAAACCCAGGCAGTCCGCCCGTCTCTGGAGCACATGCATGTAACATCTGTCGTATCTGCTATGCTGTGGTGATACAGGATAGCTCTGTTGTCCGGAAAGATCTTCAGAAACCAAATTCCAGCCAAGGGAGCTGAGCACTGTTACATGGAAAACGCATGTGGCTCACCCGCCTCGTTCCTCTTGGTAGCCATTCTAGGTTCCCTCTCTGGTAGTGCTAGAAAAATACTGCTCAAGTTTTTTTAAAGGATACCCTTTTAGCTCTAATCACCCCAGCTTTTCTTGTGCATTCGATGGTATTCTTAAAATTTTCTCGGAGATCGTGGCTGGATAAGCATTAGTTTCTACTTCAAAACCCTGTGGCCTCTCCACGTGTTACCTCAGACCATTAGATCAGATTCCAGCCACATAGAGTAACATTCCAGTCTGGGTGTTACTCTTTTTATTTGCTACCTAAAAAGGAAAACCCTCTTATAGAAAATTTCAGACTCACACAAAAGTAGGCAGAACAGTAAAATGAATGCCCATGTACGTCCACGTCACTCTAGTATAAACTCGTGGCCAATCTCATTTCATCTCTGCCTTCATCACTTCTCTTCTTCCCAGGTATTTTTGAAGCACATTTCAGTAAATCACTCCATTTGCTTCTAAAAGATAAGGACTTTTCATGGACATAATAGTGAAACTAAAATTTAAAAAATGAGCAGTAATACCTTAATTAAATGTCTATATACTATTTACATTTCCTACATTGTCTCATAAAGGTTGTTTTATAGGTTAGTTTAAGTCAGGATCCAGATAAGATCCATATGTTGTGATTGGTTGATACACCTCTTATTTATAGCCCTTACATTCTTTTTTGTCTAGCAATTCCTCCTCCGTTTTTTTCCTCAGAGTTTTTTGGTTGTAGAAACCAGGTTTTAGACATTTAATTTTGGATATTCTGTCTGTCAATGAATTTTATTCTGTTTTATTTTGGATGAGGTAGTAAAATAAACCAATAAGCCTTTCTATTAAAAAATTGTTAACATACTTTTCAGACAGGTGGAGCTAAGCAGGAAATCTTTAATAGCTAACTCAAATTGTATAGTAATTTTTTCATAAATGTGGAATCATCTTTGCTATAAAATTTGCTTTAAGGTTTATATGTTTTATGTATATTTAATCTGAAAATACTTATTTATTCATTTGTTTATTTTTGTAGCCACTGGAAAAGAAGTTTGTCCGAGTTTCAGGAGAAGCAACTATTGGGCATGTGGAAAAATTCCTCAGAAGAAAGATGGATCTTGATCCAGCTTGTCAGGTAGGGTACATGTGTGTAAAAGGACAGGTGAAGTTGCGAGATTACCTCTAGCATATTAAAGCAAAGGTTTTCTCTAGGATTTTATGCAGTGGCTTTTGTCTTACAATATTGTAGGTATTGTTTATGCGCATTGATGCTGGTGCACAGGGATGCCCGCCCCATCTTCCGTCACGTTTGACTTACTGTGTATCTCACTGCCGCTGATGACCATCTCCAAGACACCTAGGAAAGTGAAGTATCTATCTACAGTAGACCCTGTTAGTCTTTTAAGGATTGAAAAACAGTCTCCTATTCGACTTACATAATATTTTCTTGTTGAAAACCTCAACCCTAGTGTATTTTTTAATACTGACTGTAAATATAATCATAGGTCTAGAAATATGGGCCAGTGAAATTGCACATTTATATAATTTTACTTTTTCACTAATCAAATTAAAAAGGGATTTTTAAAAGACTTTATTGATTTATTTTCAGAAAGAGGGGAAGGGAGGGAGGGAAGCACCGATGTATGAGAGATATATTTATTGGTGGCCTCTCACACGCCCCCAACTGGGAACTTGGCCTGCAACCCATGTATGTGCCCTGACTGGGAATCGAACTGGCAACTTTTTTGGTTTGCAGGCTGGCACTCAGCCCACTGAGCCACACCAGCCATGATAAAAAGGGATTCTTGTTATTCATCGTGTGTAAATTTCATAGAATAATTTTTATTTAAAATACATATTTGGTATTTAGTAAGTTAGTAGATATTTTAAAGCTGGTTGAAGTTTTGCTGGTGTTTTTAGTACCGATTTCTGCTGATACTAAATGTACATTAAATATCTATTAAAGCCAATAAAATGTAACTTCTCTTACTGAGCTTGACATAATGCTAGCTGTATCTCTGACATCTAAAAAGTAGATGTGACTTTTCTATCACCTTGTAACTATAACATATTTGAGGTTATTCTTAGTTCTCTGTTTAGAAGTAGGTAACTTTGTACCTTGGCTGGTGTGACTCAGTAGATTGAGTGCCAGCCTGCGAACCATAAAGTCATCAGTTTGATTCCCAGTCAGGGTACATGATTGGTTGTGGGCCAGGTCCCCACTTGGGGGTGTGCAAGAGGCAGCTGATCAATGTATCTCTTGCACATCAATGTCTCTCTCCCTCCCTTCCCTTCTCTCTAAAACTAAATGAATAAAATCTTTAAAAAAAAGAAGTAAGTAACTGTTTAGAGACTCCTGGACAAATAATTTGGAATGATCCCATAACAGTCTACTATTTCAAAAAGCAGAAGTCACAAGACTTGAACCTGATTATATAGAATAACCAAAGTAGCACCCAGAAGGGCTTTTTCTAGGCTGTAGATTACATCTTCTGGCTAGATATTGATCAGAGCACAGTTATCATGTACAAGTTTCACATTTAGTGTTCCAAGAAATTTGGTTGCCAGAGCTCTAAATTGATTTTATTGTGTAAAAACATGGGATAATTAATCCTCATATCATAGAACTTAAGACTTTTAGCATTTTGAAATAAAGCAATAAAAAGTTTGTTTCAGCCTTTAATCTTTGTCAACTCTTGGCTCTCTAGGTAAATGTTTCTTTTTAAAATTTTTTATGACATTTTATCATTACCATTTAACCCCCTTATACCTCCCTCCCTCCTGCAATCACCACACTGTTGTCCATGTCCATGAGTCCTTTTTCCTTTTTGCTCTATTCCTCCACCCCCTAACCACCCTTACCCATAGCTGTCATCCTGCTCTCCATCTAAGAGTCTGTCTCTGTTTTGCTTGTTCAGTTTGTTTGTTAGAGTCCACTTTAGGTGAAATCATATGGTATTTATCTTTCTGTGCCTGGTTTATTTCATCCAGCATAATGTTCTCCAAGTCCACCCATACTGTCACAAAGGGTAAACTTTTCTTCTTTTTTGTGGCCGAGTAGTATTTCATTGTGTAAATGTGCCATAGTTGTTTTACCCACTCATCCACTGATAGACACTCAGGCTGCTTCCATATCTTGGCAATAGTAAATAATCCTGCAGTAAACATAGGGTCCCTATGTTCTTTTGAATTCGTGTTTTAGATTTCTTCAGCTATATTCCCAGAAGTGGGGTTACAGGGTCAAAGGCAGACCCATTTTTAATTTTTTGAGGGATCTCCATACTGCTTTCCACAGTGGCTTCAACAGGCTGCATTCCTACCAACAGTGCAGAAGGGTCTCCTTTCTCCACATCCTTGTCAGCAGTTGTTGTTTGTTGACTTATTGATGGTAGCCATTCTGACGGGTGTGAGGTAGTATCTCGTTGTGGTTTTAATCTGCATTTCTCTGATGATTAGTGATGTTGAGCATCTTTTCACATCTGTATGTCGTCTTTAGAGAAATGTCTATTCAGGTCCTTTAGCCGTTTTTAATTGGATTGTTTGTTTTTTCAGTGTAGTGTTTTATAAGTTCTTTATAAATTTTGGATATTAACTCCTAATCAATGAAACACTATATAGCTACTAAAAAGAGAGAAAACTAACTGTGTACTCCAAAAGATGTTCATGGTATATTAAGGGTTGTTTTTTTAAAAGATTCTATTTATTTTTAGAGGGAAGGGAGGGAGAAAAAGAGGGAGAGAAACATCAGTATGTGGTTGCCTCTCGTGTATCCCTTCATGACAGCCTTACCCAAAGCCCAGGCATGTGCCTGACAGGGAATTGAACCGGTGACCCTTTGGTTTGCAGGCCAACACTCAATCCACTGAGCCATACCAACCAGGGCAAGGTTTTATTTTAAAAATAGAGAATTTTGAAAAGGGAACTGACTGTATGGGAGAACATATTTGCTAATGATATATCAGACAAGGGTTTAATCTCCAAAATATATAAAGAACTCAGACAACTGAACACCAGGAAGACAAACAGTCCAATTAAAAAATGGGTAAAGGACATGACTAGACACTTCTCCAAGGAGGATGTACAGGTGGCCCATAGAATGGCCAACATCTGATTGCCAACATCACTAGCCATCAGAGACAATGAGGTACCACCTCACACCAACTAGAATGGCTGTCATTTATAAATCAGCAAATGTGCTGGCGAGGATGCGGAGAAAAAGGAAATCTAGTGCACCGTTGTGGGAATGCAGACTGGTGCAGCCACTGTAGAAAACAGTATGGAATTTCCTCAAAAAATTAAAAATGGAACTAGCTTTTGACTCATTGATTCCACTGCTGGGACTATACCCTAAGATCCTGAAACACCAATTCAGAAGAGCTTGTTCACCTTTATGTTCATAGCAGCACCATTTACAATAGCCAAGATTCACAAACAGGCTAAGTGGCCATCAGTGGATAAGTGGATTAAAAAATTGTGGTACACTTAACACAATGGAATACTTATTACTATGCAGCTGAAAGAAAGAAGGGGTTCCTACCTTTTTGCAACAGCGTGGTTGAAACTGGAGACTTTTATGTGAAGTGCAAAAAGCTAGTTGGTGAAAGACAAATACCATATGATCTCACTTCTAAGAGAAACAAAATAAACTAACAAGCAAAATGGAACTAGAGATACAGAATATACTGACAGCTGCCAGAAGCAGGGGGACGAGAGGATTGGTAGAAAAAACGGGAAAGGGTTAGTCAAAGAACATGGATGAATGACCCATGGACAATAGTGTGGGGATTGCCTGTGGGAGCAGGGGATGGAGCAAGCTGGGTGGAGGAGGGCAAAGGGGGAAAATTGGGGCAACTGTAATAGAAAAGATAATAATGAAAAAGGGGATTTATAGAATAATAGTATGTGGTATAATCCTATTTTTTAAAAAACAAAAAACCCAGCATGCACACGCAGCATCTGGAACCACACATACCAAACTTCAGTAACTGGCCAACCTTTGGGGGTTAAGATTAAGTTGAAAAGAAAGATATAGTAAACAGGACTTCTGGCCAAGATGGAGGCATAGATGGAAACACTGTGCCCCCTCCCACAACTAAATTTAAAGACAGTGAAGTTTTAGAAACAAAAACACAGCCAAAACAGTGAAAATTGAACTGTACAGAAGTCCGACAACAATGAACCACTCAGCCAGACCGGTAAGAGGGGCAGCGTCAGAGCGGTGGAGCAGGGTCGGGCAGGAAAGATTGTTTGGTCCAACCGACCCAGGAGTGGAGACGGAGGCGATTGGTGGATCTCAGGCGTGGGGTAGCAATAGGCGGACCCAGTGAGGGTGCAGGGTAGTTGGCTGACTGTGGTCACACAGTCGCACGCAGATAGACCAAGCGAAGGAGTGAACAGTGAGACAGACCACTGGGGCTAGGGCCCCTGCTACGAGAATTAGAGCCTGAAAGCACCAACTGGAAAGACTTTCTCAGGGTCGAGGAGCTGGGAGAGGCTCCCAGGCTCACAGAGAGTTTGTTGGAGAGACCCACAGGGTCCTGGAGAGTACATGGGCCCACACACCTGGGAACGAGCACAAGAGGGGCCCAATTTGCTTGTGGGAAGCTGCAGAGGGGACAGAAATCTGAGAGGGAGCAGAGCGGAGCAAAGCGCCATTTTTTTCCCTCTCTGACCCCACCCCCACATACAGAGTCACAACCCAGAGACTGGGTTGCCCGGCCCTGGTGAACACGTAAGGCTCCGCCCCTCAAACATAACAGGTGCAAACAGACCAAACATTATGACTCAAGAACAGCGCAAAGCCCCAGAGCCCATAATTCTAAGTGACCAAGAAATAGCCAACCTTTCAGATGCACAGTTCAAAATACTGGTGATCAGTATGCTCACAGAATTGGTTGATTTTAGTTACAATTTAGAGGAACATATGAAAGCTAAACTGATTGGAATGAAGGGAAATGCACAGGAAACCAATAGTGATGGAAAGGAAACTGGGATTCAAATCAAGGGAGTGGACCAGAAGGAAGAAAGAAACAACTAAACAGAAAAGAAGAAAGAAACAAGAATTCAAAAAAATGAGGAGAGGCTTAGGAACCTCCAGGACATCTTTAAACGTTCCAACATCCGAATTACAGGGGTACCAGAAGGGGAAGAGGAAAAGCACCAAGTGGAAAACTGATTTGAACAAATAATAAAGGAGAACTTCCCCAATCTTGCAAAGGAAATAGACTTCCAGGAAATCCAGGAAGCTCAGAGAGTCCCAAAGAAGTTGGACCTAAGAAGGAACACACCAAGGCACACATTAGCCAAGATTAAAGTGAAGGAGAGAATCCTAGAAACAGCAAGAGATAAGGGGGGACAGTCACCTACAAAGGAGTACCCATCAGACTGTCAGCAGATTTCTCAAAAGAGACCTTACAGGCAAGAAGGGGCTGGAAAGAAGTGTTCCAAGTCATGAAATCCAAAGACCTACAGCCAAGACTGCTTTATCCAGCAAAGCTTTCATTTAGAATGGAAGGGCAGATAAAGTGCTTCTCAGATAAGGTCAAATTCAAGGAGTTCATCATCACCAAGCCCTTATTATATGAAATGTTAAAGGGACTTATCTAAGAAAAAGAAGGTAAAAAATATGAACAGTGAAAGGACAGCAAAGTCACAGTTATTAACAACCACACCTAAACCAAAAGCAAACTAAGAGGACAGCTAGATCAGGAGCAGAACCATAGAAATGGAGATCACATGGAGGGTTAGCAACAGGGGAGTGGGAGGAGGAGAAGAGGGGAGAAGGTACAGAAAATAAGTAGCATAGACGGTGGGTAGAAAATAGGGGGGGAGGGCAGGAATGCTATGGGAAATACAGAATCTAAACTTATGACACATGGACATGAACAAAAGGGGAATGGTGGGGGAGGGGTGTGCAGGATGGAGGGGAGTGGGGGGGAATGGGACAACTGTAATGGCATAATCAATAAAATATATTTTTAAAAAATATATATATATAGTAAACAAATTATAAATGTGTACTATCTGGTGAAGTCTTCTAAGAGCAGTGGTCTCTGCATTGCTGAATACTTAATAAAAATATGATAGTTTCCAAATTCTTCGACTTTTCATGAATCTGTGTGCAAGATTTATCATTGCTTTCAAGTCATTTTACAAACAAGTTGTTATTCTGCCTATTTTAAAAACTAGTAAGCGGGCCTGCGAACCAGAGGATCGCAGTTCGATTCCCAGTCAGGGCACATGCCTGGGTTGCAGGCTGGTTCCCTGCAGGCCAACTCCCAGCAGGGGACGCACGAAAGGCAACCATACATTGATGTTTCTCTCCCTCTCCTTCCTCTCTAAAGATAAATAAATAAATAAAATCTTTTAAAAAAATAAATAAAAATAAAAACTAGTAAGCTTAAAACACAAAAGTTGTTACTGATTTGGGGATTGTGCATTATGAGATAGCATAGGAGTTGATAAACTGTGACCCATGGGCCAAATCTAGCCTCTTTTTATATGTAAAGTTTAATTTGAACACAGGCATGCACAGCTTTTCATGCTACAGTGGCAGCACTGAGTAGATGCGACAGGTCCTGTGGCCCACAAAGCCCAAAACACTTGTTTCCTAGCCCTCTACAGAAAGTTTGCTGACATCTGACAGACACTTAGGCTTTGGATAAAGATAGACCTGGGTTCAGGTCCAGATTGTGCTACTGACTAGCTTTGTGACCTTAGGGAAGTTTAATGCCTTCACCTGTTAGTACTCTTATCTGTAAAATGGGAATTGTGATACATAGCTCACAGGAAAGTGAAGGCTACATGAGATAACAAGTAGTATAGTATAACGNGATGCGACAGGTCCTGTGGCCCACAAAGCCCAAAACACTTGTTTCCTAGCCCTCTACAGAAAGTTTGCTGACATCTGACAGACACTTAGGCTTTGGATAAAGATAGACCTGGGTTCAGGTCCAGATTGTGCTACTGACTAGCTTTGTGACCTTAGGGAAATTTAATGCCTTCACCTGTTAGTACTCTTATCTGTAAAATGGGAATTGTGATACCTAGCTCACAGGAAAGTGAAGGCTACATGAGATAACAAGTAGTATAGTATAACGCATAGTATAACATATGGTGTTCATAGTGGCTGTTCAGTGAAATGCACCTGCTTTTATTATTCTTACCCAACCATGCTGACAGTGTGTAGAATTTTTAAAGTAAACAGAATTTGAAGGTAGGAAATCTGGTCAAGCCGAAGGTATTATGAGCTAAGAAGCATCAAAACATAGTAACTGATTGCATGTGAGAAGAAAGGAAAAGGAAAAATCAGAGTCAGCGGTGGTACTCTGGTTTAGAGGGGAAGTGTCATGCCACAAACTAAGTAAGGACTTTAGAAGGTGGAGCAAATTAAGGGATATGTACTAGTAAGAGTGCTGAGGACCTGATCCCATTTTAGAGCAATGGGACAGAAGCACTCAATGAAAGACAGAAAAATTAAAAATTTGCTTTTTTATCTCAGCAAGAAAGTATACTGGAATCTTACTACATTATACTATATAACTGTATAACAGTACCATTCTTCCTAGAGCATTTTATATAACAGTAGATTTATCTTAGAGCTTTGGCATTACAGGAGGGCTAAAAAGACCTTATTAAGATTATTCCATCCATAAAACAGTTCCCTTAGTATGTACTCAGCCACTGTTGGACTTTCCACTGTTGGAAAATGGATATACCCTGTAAGAGAATTGCTCAAATAAGTAAGAATTGCCTTTTAAAGCACTGGATACCCTTTTAATCATTCTATCTTGGAACATTTTTAAAAAACATACTTTTCTGTACCTTCTTATGCTAAATACATCAAATGTGATTTAACTGGTACTCAAGAGTTTCAAGGAAATCGTTTCAAATATTGGCTGTACTGTGCTGGCGTCCTGTTCCTCCACTGCTCTTTCCAGCTATGTCATTTACTCCTGTGAAAAGTTTCTAAACTCTTTCCTGAGAGAGTTTCATCAGTGTAAAGTGTAGGTTGGAAATAATTATGTTATTTTTATCTTCATTTTCCATATGGGTTTTGAGGCCCTAAAGCATCTGGTGCTTTTCGTGCCCGTAGGTAGATATCATCTGCGGCGACCACTTGCTGGAGCGGTACCAGACCCTGAGGGAGATCCGCCGTGCACTGGGTGATGCAGCCATGCAGGTAGGCCTTCGGCTCTATCCTACTTGGTGCCTAACGGGCAAGTTATTTGATGAAATAAAAAAGTTCCATGTTATCAATAAAATTTTAATCAATGTTCTTCAATTTTCTTAAAATTACCTGAACTAGCCCTAGCTGGTGTGGCTCGGTGGATTGAGTCCTGGCCTGCAAACCAGATTGTCACTGGTTTGATTCCCAGTCAGGGCACATGCCTGGGTTGCAGGCGAGGTCCCCAGTTGGGAGCATGTGAGAGGCAACCCATTGGTGTTTCTCTCCCTCTCTTTTTTCCTCCCCTCCCCTCTCTCTAAAAGATAATAAAATAAATTTTTAAAGTCTTTAAAAAACAAATTAAAAAAAGTAAATTTTAGTGTATTTAGAGTTGTCAGAGTATCATCCACTCAATTAAAAAAATTTTTTTCTTTTAAATCCTCACCTGAGGATATTCCCATTGACCTTAGGGGTGAAGGGAGGGGCAGAGGGAGAGAGAGAAACATCAGTGCAAGAGAGAAACAGGATGCCTCCTGCACGTGCACCAAGCAGGGACTGAACCCACAACCTAGGTATGAGCCCTGACCATGACCCTTTGGTTTATGGGATGATGTTCCAACCAACTAAGCCACACAGGCCAGGGCTAGACCATTTTCATCACCCCAGAAAGAAACTCTGTATCTTGTATTTCATTGTCCATGTAACTCCATCCTCCAGCCTCTCTCAACCAGTGCTCTACCTTCTGTCTCTGAATTTATGTATTTAAGACATTTCATATCAATGGAATCATACAATATGTGGTCTTTTGTGACTGGCTTTCACTTAGCACAATGTTTTCAAACTTTATTCATGTTTAGCATGTATCAGAATCTTGTTCCTTTTATGGATGAATAATATTCCATTGTATGGAAATTCAAATTAAGAGAAGGCTGAGTCTCAGAAAGGCAGCAATGGAAGAATTAGGAAAGATCGGTGAAGCAGAGTGTCATTAGAGACCAAGGCTAAGGTCATTCACACCCTCATATTCCCAGTTAGTATATGCAGAAGTTAGAGTTGGACAGTGAGGAAGGCTGATAGGGAAAAAAATTGATTCATTTGAAGTATGGTGTTGGAGGAGAGTTCTATGGATACCCTGGACTTCCAGAAAGGCAACAGTGGGCCCTTGAGCAAAATTAAGCCTGAAACATCACTGGAGGCAAAAATGACAAAACTGAAGCTGTCCTGCTTCAGATACATCATGAGCAGGCAGGGTTCTTTGGAAAAGACAGTAATGCTGGGGAAAATAGAAGGTCGCAGGAAAGGAGGAAGACCAAACAGGAGATGGATAGAATATGGATTTATATTCCATATGTGTCTATGGAATATAAATATAATAGATATAGATTTGAATTATGAGTGATAAAATGTGATTCTATAAATGTATTAAAGTTGATTTTGTAAATGTACAAATAGTACCTTAAAAAGGTAGATTGATTGCTTGCTGTATATGACTTTGGTTTTGAAACAGCTTGTAAGCTATACTTTGCTTTATATCTCTGTATATCAATATGTTGTTTTGCAAATGATGTCTTTCTTTCTGAAATATAACTATGTGCAAAAAGTATTATCTAAAGTATAATTTGTCATGTAAAGTTGCTAATAGACTCTTCCTCTTTGTTTTATATCACAAATTAATTTACTTTGATTAGGCTAATTGGTCCAGAACAGATCTGATGGTCCATGTGCCAAACGTGATATGGAATTATGCTTTATTTGACCTATTCTGTGTTTTAAATTGAGTTAAGATTTCTTAACTAGGCATGTGTTCTCTGGTTTACTTCTGGTCTCAACAGTACTTACTGACTTATATACCTAACACACATGTTCATTTATGTTACTTTCCTAGCCTTTGAATTTATGAACCTTTTTCTAGAATTCTGATTAGTTTTCACTGGTTAGTTGCCCGGAACAGAAGCCAGATTGCAATGAGTTGAGTAGTGAGTGAGAAATGAGGAAGTAGAGCCATGGAAAGGCCTAGCAAAGAAGGAAAAGAGGGGTAGCTAGAGCAGGATTGGAACTGCAGGGCAGACCCTCACTCCTCTTCTTTGTTGCCCAATGTAGGCCAGTTGCTAGTGGCACACGTCCCCAGTGAGTCTTTCTTTAAAGCTAGTTTCATGACAGATTAGGAAATAGTACCTTAAAAAGGTGGACTGCTTGCTGGATGCAGCCTTGGTGAGAGCACAGAGAATTAAGACCTGATATCAAGATAGGGGATAGACACACAAAAAAAACGATAAAAAGACTCAGAAGTGCGGTATCTGCGGTCATTTAGTATAGGTTTAAGTTGCTTAACAATCCCTGACTGAGGACATCACTGTGTTACAATGCAGTGTACTTACTGTTCATAGTGATGACTCTGGACAGCAAAAGGTAAATACTGAACAGTCTTTAAGAGGAAAGTAAAATTATGGTATATTAAATGAGTAAGTTCTAAAGTTTTCTCACTTAGAATAGTAGGGGGCTGCATTTATGTGGAAGTAAATATTTCGTTTCTTAGCAGATCCACGATGCTGTATAATAATTGAGTCTTTTTTTAGGGAAGCCTACTGCCTGGATGGTCTGTTAAGTAGTCTGTGCAGAGAGAAAGGTGTATCTTTTCTAGTTCTTTTTGGACAGCTGTTTAACCATAAACAACCCGAGCAAACTATGGGTACCTGGTAGTTTCAGAATTGTCTCCTGAGAGTTATTAAAAAGGCATGTTGACAGGGAGTCTGAGTGATGAGGTGAGTGAAAAGGCAAGTTTATTTATGTTGGACCCTTTATTCTCTTTCAAGAGTTTCACATTAGTGTTGGGTTATGAAAAACAGACCATTTTTTGACTTGATTATTTATATAACTAGTTTTCAAATAACTGCAAAAACACTTTTTTCTTTGCAGGATGGTCTTCTGGTCCTTCATTATGGTCTTGTGGTTTCCCCTCTGAAAATTACTTGAAGATTCTAGGAGCATTAGGAGGGGGGAGCAAACCAAGGTGGCTTCTGAAGGATTGCGTCTCACCAAAGATTTTCATGAAACATAATTGCTACCACTTTGTTGGGAGACATGACTTGCCTGTTTTCAGCACCAAGCATCGTAACACTTACAAGTGCAACTTGGAATGATGGGATGCGTCTGTTTTACTAGCAGCTGTATATCAAAAGCATCCACAGCTCAGGGCGAAATTTTCAAAGTATTTTTAAATTCCTTGTGATTTCAAATACTTTGATACTGATTTTGCTTCCAGGTCTTTGATGTAGATCAGTTACTACTTTCTTCATTGAGCCATATCACGTTTAAGTTGGGGGTTGGGATTCTACTCTCTAGAGTGGTGTTAGGTGGGCAGGAAAGCAGTGTGCTTTGGAAGTGAAGGTTAAACTGTTGAACTGTGCAGATGGCACCCTCCGCACAAAGACCAAAACTGTTGGCCACTTTGTGTGTTGCCATCATGTTGAACTTGAATCTTTCCTTTTTTTTTTTTTACCAGCAACACTACTAAACAGATGTTACTCACTTCTAAAAGGGATAAGTTATCATTATTCTGTGTAGAGACTGTCTCCTGTATGGTTTACGGCCCCAACCATGAGCCTTCAGTGTAATAAAGACTTCTTTAACTTATCTTACAGCAAGGGGTGCCTCTTTGTGACAATATTTTTATTTCCAGAATGTTAATTTCATTAACACTCATTTTATTTGAATACATAGTATGACTATTGATACCTTGTAATGACACTGCTTCTGAAAGTAATAAAAAATTTGAGAAGTTTACAGAATACTTAATCATTGTTTCCTCAGTAAGTCAGTTCAATGTCCATTTTTTCATTATTTGTCACTGGGATAAAGAATACGGGTGCTTGAGACCTCACTCACACACAGAAACTTCAGTTTTAAACATTATTTTGCCTAAGAATAGCATTTTGATAGCTTTCTAAAAGAAACATTTTGTAGACTCTATTTCCAAGTCTACATAGAAACAATTAAATTGGGTAAAAATTGGCGATTGTTTTATAAAGGATTTGTTAATTGTGTATTAATCTCTTCTAACATTTAATACAAATTTTTAATAAAAACTTATTTTAACCTATTTTGAAATGTTTGTGCTTTTTGGGGATTTTAAAAAAATAACCAGCACTGGCTGGTGTAGTTCAGTGGATTGAGCACGGGCCTGCAAATCAAACAACCGTGGTTCGATTCCCAGTCAGGGAACATGCCTGGATTGCAGGCCAGTTCCCAGCAGGGGATGCAGGAGAAGCAAACATACATTGATATTTCTCTCCCTCTCTCCTTCCCTTCCCCTCTAAAGATAAATCAATAAAATCTAAATAAATAAATAAATAAATAACCAAAACTCTTTAAGGGATGGAGGTATTGAATTAAAGTTAAACTTTGCATTCAAATAGATATTTTATAAGCATCTTTACCTTAACTAATTATACTAGATACTGTTATTTGACAATGGATAGAATAGCAACTATGGAATTCATTGCTTCTTAAATATTTCTTGCACAAGTAGTTAATATTTTTATGCCTGTCCCATTTAACATGTGTCAGGGATACCCAAGGCCACCCTCAGGTTCAGTGGTTCATAGAAGGTCTCATGGGACCCAGAAAACCTATTACACTCATATGTATAGTCTGTTACAGTAAAAGGATACGGATCAAAATCAGCAAGTGAAAGAGCTGTACAGGGCAGAGTCTAGGAGCATCCAGGCACAGGCTTCAGTTGCCCTCTCCCAGTGAAGACACAGCAGTCGTGGTGTGTGACGTGCACAAGGTGTCACCAACCAAGGGAGTTCACCTGAGCCTTAGAGTCCAGGGTTTTACTGGGAGTTGGTCACATGGGCCTGCGGTGCCCCTGTGATTGACTCAGTCATTGAGACCGCAGAGCTTGCCCAGCGGTCTAACTGACAGCATGTCTTGGGGCCCCAGGTATAAGAAAACAAGCATTCGCCATAAATCACCGTGTTAGCATAAACTTTCTGGGGCGGCCCAAGTTCTCAGCATACAAAGACAGGGCTTGGGGCTTATGAATGACATGGGAAATACTTGTTTTTTAAATAGAATATTAAATGTAATTATTTGATAAACAGTTTGTGCAATAAACAAGTCAAAAGAATTTATCGCTTATTAGACGTTGTGTGGACAAGATTAAAATGAAAGGAGAATCCCTTCAAGCTCATAGCCTTTGTGTTGCACATCTCTCAGAATCTTAACAAAAGGCCAATTCTGGTAAATAAGAGTCACCAAAAAAGGCTACCCTCTCCCCACCCCGTATCCTGGACTTGATCTCCAGGAATCTCAGCTTGTAACTGGTTGGATCTGCCCTGTTGTTACTACCAGGCAGCGAACTAAGTGAGAATGCTGATTGATTGGTTTACAGATCTGTACCTCCGAATCGGTGTGATCTTGGGCTGTATCAACAAATACAGTTTCAGGTGGAGGGACTTCCTGCCTCCAGTCTCCAGTGCCTCAGGTCCAGTATTGGGAAGCACACTTCAAAGGTGAGTTAGGGAGCAGTGAGAGAGGGAGAGATCTGGACACCAAAAAACAAGAGCAAGTGTTGAGCAATTGCTTCTGGTTTACTTGAAGAAGTGAAAACTTAGGGGTGAGGAGGCAATACTTGGTAGTTGTCTTTAAAGAGCCAGAGGGTCGAAGACTAAGATGAGGGAAAAGCACAAGCAAGAACAAACAAATCCCTGTCTTGCTTTGGGTTAGCCTTGCTGGGCCACTGGCAGTGTGCGTTTAGTTTAGCTGAGATAAGGTCAAAGTTTTTTCAAAAGGAATTTTTACTAGGAACATCAGCAGAAACAAAATTGAATTCCCAAATCTGCACAGCTGAGAGTGTGTGAAGTGCAGATTCCAGAGCCCAGCTTCAGTGGTTGAAGCGAGATGTGACTGGCTCAGCTTGAGGACCTCGGGTTTTGCGGAAGCCCCCTCTGAGATGCTGCCCACAGGGGCAGTTTGTGGCAGTTGGAGTTTGACAAGATGCACGCGTGGCGGGTTTCTCAGTTCTTCTCGAGTGTCATCCCAACTTCTCCCTCCAGTAGAAGCCCAAGCCGTTTCCTTTGCTCTTGGGCTTCACCGAGCTTCTCTGTTTGCGTGGCATTGCCCTTCTCTCATGACTGAGTCGGATACATTCTTACCTAGTCTCTGACCATTCCTCCTCTGGATTCCAAGCTAACAGGCCTGGCACGCACTCACACAGTCACTCTCCTAAAGGGACTGAATTCTTGGAAGTAACACCTCTGACCCACTTATTTGTCCCGTTCAGCTTGCCAGAAGTGTATGCCCTGTGATTCAATCCCAGATGAATGTTCTTGTAGAATCGCCAGGTTATAATTGCTTGTCAGATATATGACTAATTGTTTAACACTTTTTTCCCTTTAGAGTTCTAATTGTTGCAACCTCTATGGTATATTTACTTATGTTGGAAACCCCTGGTAACAGAATTTTTTAGCAGATGTTGATTCTAAATTTCATCATTGTTTTTGTTGTTTTGCACCCAGATGTTGAAGTTTTATTACTTCCAGTTGATAAAATTTTAGGAATTTTTTTATATTTATTCATAATTCCAGATTTTTACATAAGCGTGTTTTTGTGCTCTGGCCAGGTAGCTCAGTTGGTTAGAGTGTTGTCAAGATACACCAAGGTTGTGGGTTCGGATAGGGTTTGGGTTAGGGTTACCCCCAGGCAAGGCACATACAAGAATCAACCAATGAGGGCATTAACAAGTGGAACAATAAATCCATGTTCCTCTCTCTGCTCCCTCCTCTCTCCTTAAAATTAATAAAGAAAAAATAGGAAGTGTTTTTAGGGACATGTATGAAGGACACATGGACAAAACCAAAGTGGGGTAGGATCAAGGGTGGGAAGTGGGGATGATTGGGGTGGGAGGAAAATGGACAACAAACTTGAACAACAAAAAATATGGGGAAAGAAAAGCATGTTTTTAATATAATATTTCTTATTACAAAGCTATTCATATTTAAAGAAAATATAAAGGAGCTTAAAAGAAGAAAACAAAAAGAACCCAGAGAAAACTGTTAACATTTAGTATATTTTGTGGTTAAACTTTCTAATCTATATGATTATATTTTTGCAACTATGGAACTGTAATATACCTAGTAATTTGTAATTCCCTTTCACTTAATATATTGTGAAAAACTTTTTTGTGCCATTACTTTTCTTTTTTTAATCCTCACCTGAGGATATGTTTATTGATTTTAGAGAGAGAGGAAAAAGAAAGAAAAATTGATATGAAAGAAACATCGATCAATTTCCTCTCATATGTGTCCCTCCTGAGGATTGAACCCGCAGCCTAGGTGTGTGCCCTGACTGGGAATTGAACACACAGCATTCTGGTGTGTGGGATGGCATGACACCCAACTGAGCCACCCAGCCAGGGCCATTGCTTTACTTATGCATCCCACTGGTTGTACATTATTCATTATGAGCATGGCTTTTCCCAAAATTTTTTAAAATTAGATTAAGATTTCAAACAGTATAGGAAACATACATATTAATGTTTGTACAAATCAAGTTTTTCTGGATGGTATTTAGGATGACATTGTATATTTTTGTCTTCTTTACATGCCTTGAATGTTGACCTTTGTGTTCTTCAATAGACCATGACTGAAAAGTAGGTTCTCATTTTTATCCTTTTTAAATATGTTGTTGAGTACATGAATTTGATTATTGGCCTCTTTTCAAAACTGGACTGATGAAATCTAACTTCTATTACCTCTAGAGATTAATAGTCCGCTCACAAATGAAATGCCATATTGATCTGAAAGCTTGCCAAGTACTTACTTACATAAAGTGGATGTTATGGTTTGATCTTAACTGCATTTTTATTTTGTTCTGATGGTGTCTGTGGTTTTTACAAGGGTTCTTAGTGTGATACTATTTTCAAGTAAATGAGAAAAGACTTTTTCTTTTCTAATGCTTCTAAGATAACATTTTTCCCCAGAGAAAAGCTGGTTGAATGAGATGGAGAAGACAAATGTCATCATGAACGGAATTTTTCCCTGAAAAAAGACAGAGAGGCAGCACTGTATAGTGATTCAGAACATGAATTGTAAAGCCAGAGTGCATAGCTTTGACTCCCAGCATCGCCTCTTGCGAGCTATGTATGTGATCTTAGACATATTCTGTAACTTCTCTTTGAGGTTTTTTTTTTAACCTGAAAATGAGGGCAATGATACCTAACTCGAATGCTTGTTATGAGAATTAATGAATATGTAAACACTTAGAATAGTGGCTAGCATTTGTAGTCAATTTTTTAAGACTTTATTTATTTATTTTTAGAGAAGGAGAAAGAGAGGGAGAGAAACATCAATGTGTGGTTGCCTCTTACGTGCCCCCCACTGGTGACCTGGCCCCCAACCCAAGCATGTGCTCTAGTCTGGGAATCGAACCAGCGACCCTTCAGTTCAGAGGCCAGTGCTCAATCTGCTGAGCCACACCAGCCAGGGCACTTTGACCCCCGTTCTAATCTTGACACAGCCGATTCTACTTTGCAGACTGGGGAACACAGGGGCAGAAAGGAGTTTCTTCTGTTGAGCTCAGATCTGGCTCAAGATAAAGATAAAAGATTGTCTCTCCCTAAAGGACATCAGAAATTCTGTGTGTCATGTGTGAATCCTTATGCCAGGAAATCGTGAGTGAGAGAAGTTACGTCTCTCATTTGTTCATATTTGTAGCCAAACAGATGAACTTCAGTGAGTTAAAAACTTTAAATAAGACCTTCTAAGGGGAAAAGCTTTGTAGCCCTGTTTAATAACCAGCCGTTGAGTAGAACCTGCTCCTGTTTGTATTCCCAAACTCCGGAGCTTATCCTAATGATTTTGGTTGCACTCTGCTGAGCACTCTATAAGCTCTAAGAGCACGTGATAGAGCTCGAAAGAAATGTCTCAGACTCACACAGAACAAAGACCACTCGCCTCATTAGGGGAGAGGAGCAGCCATGTGGTGAGCTGCAGTAATTAATCAATGAGGAAGCAGGCCTGGAGACCCCTCTAAGATCAATCTTCCATTTTCTTTGTGGCCTGAACTTTCTCTATTTAGTTTTATTCAGAATTACTGAAGCGTTGTAAAAATATAAATCTTTAAATGTCTGCAGTGTGACTCACTCTGTTTTGTTACAATCCTGGTGTGAGTGTGTGTGTGTGTGTGTGTGTGTGTGTGTGTGTGTGTGTTTCAAGAGACTGCAAGAAGGAATGTATGCATTTTAGCTAGTCCCAACCCCCACCTAGTAAGCTTGTACAATATCAGCATACAGCATGAGGCCAATCTAATCTGCTAGGAGATCAATAGAAGAGGAGAGTAGTCTTTTGATCTACGAAGTAACCATTCTTTTCACCCTTTAAGGGACGTGGTCACGTAGTGATCACAGTCCTTTGTTCGACTGGTTCGGGAGCACTCGCCCATCTGCAAATGGCAAATTCGTGTGAGATATCCGAAGATCACAAAAGGCACAAGGACATCAATCTAACCTGTCCATGAAAACTGAACCTGCAGCAAAGCCAGTCATGTATATTCTATAAAGAAAAATACAATTTCACACATGAGCTCTATTTTAAGAGCTTGCAAAGCCCCCTCGATTATTTCCATTTTAAATTGTCATGCTTTCAGGTACACCAATTTCTGTGATGTTTTAAAAATGCATTCTTATGATTCAGATGTTTCTCAGGACCTTGGAGATTTCTGATGATATGATAATAAAAATAATATTGGTTGGAAATCAGCGGTGGATACCCATAAGTGACTTATGCTCAAGGAGATTTTGGACTTTTTCTTCAGGCTCTGTTTTGAAATCAGTACTCTTATTAGCTCTGGCTTCTGTTGTCCTAATGGAATTGCTCCTAACTGGGATTGACCCAGGGTGGCTATGCATGATGGTCTCAGCTGGAGCAGAAGGCAGAGTAGACCTTGATTATATTTTTCTGATGGTCCCATAAAGTCTCTATCAATGGATTTTTTAAAATTGAGGTAAAATTTACATGACAGAATATTCATCATTTTAAAGTGAATAATTCAGCGGCAGTTAGTACCTTTACAAGGTTGTACAGCCACCACCTCTGTCTAGTTCTAAAACATTTCCATCACTTCGAAGTAAAACTCCTTTCCCTTTGAATAGTAACTCCCCATCCCCCTCTCAGCCCTGGCACTGCCCTCTGCCTTCTGTTCCAATAGACTGAAAAATATTCAATACATTTCTGAGGGGGGGGCACCCCATAAAACCCTGAAATTTATGTATTAAAAATTATGCATATATTCTTACATGTGTAAACTTCAGTCACCTTCAAAGTACCCTCTGTTTGAGGGTACCTATCGAGACATTTTTTCTACCGCTCAGAACAGTTTTTGAACTCGTTGACTTTGATGCCTTTTCGTCCTTCTGCCACTTTTTGTTTCATCTCTTCCACATCTGCAAAACATTTCCCTTTGAGGACTTTTTTAATCCGGGGAAACAAAAAAAAGTCTTTTGGGGTGAGATCAGGCGAATAGGGAGGGTGGGCCACAGGGCCTGTGACAGTCTGGTCAGATACTGCTGAACACTCAGCACAGTGTGGGCAGAGGTGCTTGTAAATCATCCACTATGGAATGGACGAACACGTTGAGTCTTCAAAAGAAAAATTCACTGAAGCCAAACGCAGCCTCTCACAACAACGCCAGCTAGCACACTGATACAGATGGGTTTCTAGAACACTCCCCTAGTGGAGGAAGCCTGTACTAGAAGGGTCCTGCCCTCCAGAAGATAATTCCAATTTGGGGGTTTCTCCCCCTTGTAAAAAACTGTTTCATGTTTGCCTTTAGAGCCACGGTTCTGGGCTTCCTGTTTGTGTTCACAGTTAAGTCCCAGGAGCTTACCCCCAGGACTATATGTGATTTGCATTACCTCTGGACATAAAATGTGGAATCTAGTTTCCAGACAATTGCTCAAATCTTGTCCTCCCCACCCGTAGCCAGTACAGTGAAATGAATTCCAAGTATCCTGGATTTATTACCTCTTGAGGAATTGTTCACTCGAGGCCCTTTGATGACGAGTTACAGAATTTCTTGCAAAATTACTTTTTAAACTTAAAAAAATTAGGTAAATAGCACCCAATTCCATTTAACTCTTAGCAGGAGCAGAGGTGACTCTCGGCTGAGTGGGCCCAGAGCCCTGTTCTGAGCTGCCACCTGCAATGCAATGCAGGGTTGCCGCAGGCTCAGGAAGTCTGCAAAGCACAGCAGTTTGCCCGTGGGACCTGGTGCTGCCCAGGGTTTCTGAGGCCAAGAAGCCGTAAGTGAAACCTGGTGGGGAAGGGTGAAAAAGAAGACAAAAATATTTCTATTCCGAGTGAGGGGACTTTCTTATACACAGAGAGGCATCACAGGCAGGAAAAGCAAACCCTGCAGAGCCGGAAAACCGAGGTTCAAATCCCAGCTTTGTTCCTTGCTATGTGGCGTCGGGCAAGGGTGCTAACCTTGTCATTCCAAGTCTCTCTTCTTTTTTAAGAAAAGATTTTATTTATTTACTTTTAGAGAGAGGGAAAAGGAGGAAGGAAGAGTGGGAGAGAAACATCAGCGTCTGAGAGGAGCGTTGATGGGTTGTCTCTTGCACGCCCCACACTGGGAACCTGGCCTGCAACCCAGGCATGTGTCCTGACCGGGAATCAAACCCATGATCTTTCAGTTGGGATGATGCCCAACTCACTGAGCCACACCAGTCAGGGCCAAGACTCTATTCCTTCATTCATAAAACAGATATACAAATATTACACTTAAAGAATGGTTGTGAGTTGTTTTTTTACAAGATTTTATTTATTTATCTTTAGAGGGGAAGGGAAGGAGAGAGGGAGAGAAATATCAATGTGTGGTTGCCTCTCGTGGGTCCCCTGCTGGGAACCGGCCTGCAACCCAGGCATGTGCCCTGACTGGAAATCAAACCATGGTCCTTTGGTTCGCAGGCCCACGCTCAATCCANAATATTTCTATTCCCTCGAGTGAGGGGACTTTCTTATACACAGAGAGGCATCACAGGCAGGAAAAGCAAACCCTGCAGAGCCGGAAAACCGAGGTTCAAATCCCAGCTTTGTTCCTTGCTATGTGGCGTCGGGCAAGGGTGCTAACCTTGTCATTCCAAGTCTCTCTTCTTTTTTAAGAAAAGATTTTATTTATTTACTTTTAGAGAGAGGGAAAAGGAGGAAGGAAGAGTGGGAGAGAAACATCAGCGTCTGAGAGGAGCGTTGATGGGTTGTCTCTTGCACGCCCCACACTGGGAACCTGGCCTGCAACCCAGGCATGTGTCCTGACCGGGAATCAAACCCATGATCTTTCAGTTGGGATGATGCCCAACTCACTGAGCCACACCAGTCAGGGCCAAGACTCTATTCCTTCATTCATAAAACAGATATACAAATATTACACTTAAAGAATGGTTGTGAGTTGTTTTTTTACAAGATTTTATTTATTTATCTTTAGAGGGGAAGGGAAGGAGAGAGGGAGAGAAATATCAATGTATGGTTGCCTCTCGTGGGTCCCCTGCTGGGAACTGGCCTGCAACCCAGGCATGTGCCCTGACTGGGAATCAAGCCTCGATCATGTGGTTCACAGGTCCATGCTCAATCCACCGAGCTACACCAGTCAGGGCTGGTTGTGAGTTTTAAATGAGATAATTCTATGTTTATTGCCTAGTACAGTATCTGATACATAAGTAGTTACTGAATAAATTATAGCTGTGATTATAGTTCATAAGTAAGTCTCAAGATTACAAGAATTTATTCATTTTAGCTAGTCCCAACCCCCATCTACTAAGCCCGCACAGTATCAGAATAAAACATGAGGGCAATCCAATAATCTTCCAGGAGGTTGACAGAAGTCCTTTGATCTACGAAGTAACCATTTTTTAAAAGATTTTATTTATTTATTTATTTTTAGAGAGAGGTGAAAGGAAGGAGAAAGAGAGAGGGAGAAACATCAATATGTGGTTGCCTCTCGCACGCCTCCACCTGGGGACCTGACCTGCAACCCAGGCATGTGCCCTGACTGGGAATCAAACTGGCAACCCTTTGGTTTGCAGGCCAGCACTCTATCCACTGTCCACACCAACCAGGGCCAAAGGAACCATTCTTTTCATCTAATGAATCTAATGAATCTAAAAGTCTCATTATCCAATGAATCTAAAGCCATGTTTGGATATCATGAATGTGCTTTGCAGACAGGCCTCCTCGCAATCTCATTGGCTCACTTTGTTGTCCTGTTCTGTTGTAACAGGTGGTATCACTTGCTTTCCTTCCCTTCTCCCTGCCTCGTGTTTCCCTATTACTGTAAATGTTCCGATTTTAATGTCTTTCTTTTAAAATGCTTCTAATGTCTTTCTCTTAAAAGATGCTTGTATTTATTTATTTTTTAAATGAGCTCAAGACAATTAGTGGCAACTCATTCACAACAAGAGATACAAATTAGCGGGAGCCAGAGATGATATAAATGTAATGAAGGGACTCAGGTTTGGCCAAGAGAAGGATTCATTAACTAAATAGTATTCTTAGAAGCAACAACCAATGTCTGTATTGCAAACCCAAGTACTGATGCAACTGTTGTTCTTCAACAGGCCCTAAAAGATGTCTCGATTCCAACAAAACCCTCATTGTGAGTGCACGACTAACATCCCCTTTTGGCAGCGGCACCAGTAATGCGTCTGTGAGTGGCCCGCAAGTGCCTCAGCCGGGTGGACCAAAAACAACAGTAGGGTTCGGATTCAGCAAGCTTCGGCCTCAACGGTGAGCATCCGCTGAGCTGCATTCATACCTCTCATTGCAGTGTCTGTCCTGGAACCTGGCGCAGCTTTAGGGAATCTCAGCTTGGCGTCCACAGACTTCTGGGCACCAGAAGAAGATAGTCCTGGAGGAGTCACAAACCCCTTGATCCACACAAAATTCGTGTGTGTGTTTTTTTTTTCTGGGAAAGGGGTTCATAACTTTCTCCAGGGGGCCCACAATCCCAAATAGGTTAAGAATCATTACAGTAGAGGAAGATTCTAGTATTGCTACCCATACCTAAATATCTGAGTTCTGCAGAACTGTAACCCCCTTTCCAAAGAAACAAGATTCTTAACTGTTTTGAAAGACTTTATATCATGTGTGTTCTGCCAGTTGGTTCCCGGAAATGTCACCAAGGTAAGCTAGTGAAAGTGTCATCCAGGTGCCGAATGCCGTGTCCTTCAGCATTTGGTGTGATTTCCCCACTCCCTGCCGTGAACTGTCCACTCAGCGCATTGTGTTCCTGACCAGTCAGAAACTCGCACAGCCTGCAGCCCCCAGGCTTTGGCAGGGGGCGGGAAAACAACTAACTGTGGATGCACAGAACAGAGAATGGAAGGTTTCTGAATTATTTGGGGCGGGCAGTTGTCTCGCTGCATCAAAACAGTGCTTTTTTCAGTTGAAGCCGCAGAAACCACAAAACACACATTACATTGCTGGGACTCATGTGACTTTTAATTCTTAATTTACTAACGTTTTACAGTAAGTGTGGGGAGTAAAGACAGGGATGGAGTGAGGGAAAGGAGGAAGAGAGAAGTATCTTTCAAGTTCCTTGCACTATGGAAGCATGTGCTAGCGTAAGAAAGTTGGGTAAAAGCATCGTGTCCTTATCACCACAGAGCTCTTCATGGAGAAGTGTGACAGAGACATACGTGGCAACTCTGCAGCTCTGGTGAAGTAGCTGCTGGCAAAGAACTAGTTCGGCATCGAACTCGGCACGTGTGGAAGACTGGGCAACGCAGCCGCTACACAGTCGGGCATGTGAGAGGTGTGTGCTCCAGAGTCGGCCTCCTAGCATGCGGGCAGGAGCATGCGTGCACATTCTCTGGTCTGAGTGTCTCTTTCTACCGCAGGGGAGAGCCCACCAACCGCGCAGCAGTGGGAAAACTGTTGGGTGAGACGCGTTTAGATAAGAGAAAGATTTCTTTTTTATATTTGCTGGTGGTGGTGATTGACCAGAAGAAACTTCTTTTGCTTTGGGGCAGTAGCATTGTGTCCTGGGGATAACATAACCCACACTTAACACTCTTAGAAGGCATAGGAGAGTGAAAACAAGGCCTCTTCAGGACCTAGACTAGTGGGAAAGGGAACATGTGGGTTCTGGCTAAAGGTAAGGGCATGAAACAGCTAACTATATCACCACAAACGAACTGACACAGATAAATGAGACCTTCACCTTTCCATTCATACAAATACTCGCCTCTTCTAGCTTCTATTACTAAATCTAAGGTCACCTTAATCACAGCTTGGGGTAACTATTACTGCGTTTCTAACGTTAAGGTGGAAAGCTACATTTTCAATTGAGTAGAGTTTTCTTTTTTCCTAATTAAGTGGATTTGATAAGCTGAAAAGCCTAAAATCTAGGGAGTCTTTATTATTTTATACATTGGGGGAAATCCTTAAAATTTATCACTGCCATTTTTTTTCAACCTACAGAATTGGAAAGATATGATCATAGATATGGTCAACATGCATCTAAATTTTACCCATTCAGCAAAGAGAGCTAAAGCAGGTAAGTTCTTTTGACAAGAACCTAAATGTGTTTAAAAGGGAAAAATACTACGATGGCCTTTTTCTTTTTTCTGAACAGAAGAAAAGGACCTCTGGAATTGAGTGGGGGCGGGAGGAGAAGTGTCCATCAAACAAACACCTATCATTTGCGAAACGGTTCCGTCAGAGTGAGTGGTGTCGGGTGTGGACCTTGAGTTTATCTTTGGCAGTGATCTTATATTTTATGTATCTAGAATGAGATTAGATAGCTGGGTCGTGGCTGGTTATAGTGAGTGAATTGGGCTTTAATTTCAATTCACAGCAAATGACGATGATCACAGATTTAGCACCTTGGTTTGTACTTCCTCTGTCCCTGAATCTCTATCACTATGCAGTCTGGGCTTTAGGTGAGAAAGCCGTGTTCTTAGATAACGCCTCGGGCACGGCTCTAGAACTGCAGTGCGCTCCCATCTACGGGGTGGTTTTCTTATTAGAGACGGTGGGTATTCGGTGCTAAATGTGAGACTGAAGCCTTGTAGACATTTTAGTGTGGCGATAGGTGTTTCAGGAATAGGCTGTTTAACAAGTCAAATGCAATTTATCCCCTCTTAAGCAGGAACTCTTTTGAAGCAACAGAATTATATTTTTTGGCTTGAAGTGGTACTTTCTTCTATAGTTGATTTCTCGGTTTTTTTAGTAGATATTACTGTCTCCTCCAATATTTCTTCAAAACTCTCCCCTATCTGGGAGGTTTTCTTAGAGGCTACCTTAGAAGCCTCCTCCTCCTCCTCTTCCTCCTCCTCTTTCTTAAGAGACAGCCCAGCGGATGACACTTTGGTGGTCGTAGAACTGAGGATTCTAGGGGGGAGCAGATAACCTGGATTAGGAAGTGGATTCAGCCCTGAAATGCTTGATCCACTGGTGCTAAAACGTGTCTCTTCACCTTCCAGCAGTTTCCTGTAAACCGAACAGAGAAAAAAAGTCTCAGGAAGGCAACTCGCAACTTTTTTAAAAAAAAAGAACTTTGTTAACCCTACAGCTCCTATTCATTTCAGAGAGATTCTATAAGACTTCACAGTTATTCATGAGATTGAGTAACTGTGATATAATGAATAAATATTGAATTCCAAGGCTCAAAGACTTGGAGTTACCCAGCATGTGCACGCTCACTTGTGCACAACACACACACACGTCTTCCATACCAGCTGTGTTGAAGGCACTGTCAAAGGGAAACCTACCCTATATCCTAAAACAAATGAATTAAGCAAGGAAAAACCTATGATCCCCCTGGGCCTCATCCCCCCATTTTTGGCACTTAGAGTGTACGAAGCTCCAGGGAAAAGTAATTCGCTAATCAACGTTGTACGTGCAATAGGAAGAAGGAGGTGTGAAGTCCACAGAGGGGGAAGAGGTGCCTAAAGCAGCCTGAACGTGAGACCTGCACTTCTTTAGTGTACGGGAGCACAGGCGGAGTGGAACCAGCGACGTCAAAGACCAGTGAGTGAACCTGTTTCAGATGCCAGACTTTTCTCAGGCTGGCATCACAAGAGTGACCCTAATACCTTGTTTCTCAAAACTAATAGTTTTTAGCATCCTTTCTTTATAATCAGAAACTCAAGACACTATCGAATACTCTTGGAGCTTTGCTTTGGAATAGTATACATAGTATAAAGAAGCAGAGAAGAAAAAATGCTCAGACAGATCTGGGGTTGCCTCTGAGCTCTTCCATTTACCAGCACTGTGACTATGAGCAACTGACACAGTCCACGGTTCAAGTTTCCTCATCTGCAGAATGGGAACGATAAGACCTGAGACCCAGACCATTTATAATGAAGTACCTAATAATAGAGTGCCTGCCTCTTGGTAGTCAGTCGAAAACTTTTATTAGCTGCTGTTATTACATTTTTTAAAGGTAAATGTTCACATGAATATTGCCTTGAGTAGGAATCAGGTGGATACCTCACTGGTTAGGACTCTCTATGTTGTAATAAACCCTGCTTTTAAAGTTAGTCTGGTGGGTTTATTTCAACTCTATGTACTCACATTATTCCCCCAAATCCTAGCAGAGGTAAGGAGAAAAACCAGGACCAGTAAGGAGCAGCTGGGATATAACCAAGTCAAGGGACGGAGGGGTCAGTTCACCCGCAAGGGGCCAGTGATATCTTTCCTCACCCTCCCTCATCTGTAAGAAATAGGAAAGACTAGCCCTGGCCAGGTAGCTCAGTTGGTTGGAGCATCGTCCCAATATACCAAGGTTGTGGGTTCAATTCCCAGTCAGGGCACAAATAAGACACAATTTGTGAACACATGGATGAGTGGAACCATAGCCACCGATGTTTCTCTCTCTCTCTCCCTCCCTCCCTTCCTCCCCTGCCCTCATCAACACATTTTGTAAAAGATTTTATTTATTTATCTTTAGAGGGGAAGGGAAGGAGAGAGGGAGAGAAATATCAATGTATGGTTGCCTCTCGTGGGTCCCCTGCTGGGAACTGGCCTGCAACCCAGGCATGTGCCCTGACTGGGAATCGAACCGTGATCATCTGGTTTGAAGGCCCACGCTCAATCCACTGAGCTACACCAGCCAGGGCTCGAATCAACACATTTTTTAAAAGCAGGAAAGACTAGAGCCACTTGTTTGGGTCACGCTGCCCCAGGTGACTGCATTTGCTTGGGTGAGCATGCCCTTTGAAGTACCTGTAAGCTGCTATTTCAATGTCAAGAGCCATTTTGACATTGAGCAAGTCCTGGTATTCCCGAAGGTGACGCGCCATCTCACTCTTGGTGTTCCTCAGATCATTCTCCAGTTGTCCGATGCTATCCTGTAAAGTAACATATCCAATACATTTAGGCCAAACCAGCTGAAATTCACTGAGCTTTCCATAAGGCAAGGATTCTCAACCCTGAGTACATATAAAAGCATCCAGACCTCCCCCCACCCCACCCCACCCAGCCTGGATTCATTTGTCCTGAGGTGGGGTCCCAGCACCTGCAGTTTTCCATAATGGTCCCCGGGATATTTGGTGAGAGCTGGGATCTTCTACCACAGGGCACATGCTTACCATCCCTCCCTTGCTCACTGTATTTGGTGCTAACTCACTTGTATGTCCTTTCCAGAACCCAAAGTCTCCTGCTAGGAACTTAGATTCAGAAAATTCCAACTGTAGAAAGGACAAAAGTCTCTGCCTGCACTCGTTTTGATGGTTTCCCGGAAGTCTGCTGCTCAATCACTTTACTGAAAACATTTTACATGACAGATAAGGAGAAAGACAAAATACAGCAGAAAAAAAATTCTATCCACATGGCAAATTGAAATTATAATGTTTTTTTTTAAAGAAACTACATTTCTGTAATAGTTTTGCTCCAAATTCTTCTAGGTGCAAACCCAGGCATAGAAAATACTGGAACAGCCAGAAGGATCTTTTAACAACATAGCAGATCCTGTTGTTTACCTGCCTAAAACCCTCCAGTGCCTGTGGAATAGTTAAAGCTCAACATGGCCTATACTTCCCCCCCTTGCTCAACATATTTCAGCTACCCTGCCTGGCCTTCTCTGTTGCCCCTTAGACTTACTAAGTTGCTGTCCCAGGCCCCTTAGGCTAGCTATTTCCTCTGTTTGGAATGTTCTGGAGTGTCTTTACATGGCCCACTCCATGTCACACAAAACTCAATTTCAAATGTCCTCTACTCAGACAGTTCTTCCTGATATCCAACTTAAGTACTCTCTCCACACTGACCTTGCACATTAGTTTACCTCAAGCCACAGCAGCTGCTAGCCCATGTAGGAACATTGTACAAATTGGAAAAAGTGCCCTGACTGGTGTGGCTCAGTTGGTTGGGTGTCATCCCACAAAGTGAAAGGTCACCGGTTCGATTCCCCATCAGGGCAGAGGGGTAGGCTGCGGGTTTGGAGCACAAGAGGCGACAGATCAATGTTTCTTTCACATCGATGTTTCTCTCCCTTTCCTTCTCTCTAAATAATAATAATAATAATAATAATAATAATAATAATATTTAAGAAAAAATTACCACCAGTGGGAGGACAAATTTTTTAAAACATCACCCACTTCAAAGTGGCTGCTGTGCTCTTAGCTCTTATCATTATCTGAAATTTTTTCTTCTTCATTAACTAGTTTACTAATTTAATCTGTCACCTTCCTCTATCACAGGGTTTTTCAGCCTTGGCCCTGTTGACCATTTGGGCTGGACAACGCTTTGCTGTGGGGACTGTGCTGTGACTTGGAGGGAGGGTGTTTAGCAGCATCCGGGGCCTCTGCCCACTAGATGCCAGCAGCACACACTCTCCCTCCCCATGGTGCCCACTAGAAACGCCTCCAGACAGCGCTAATGTCCCCTGGGGACACGCGGATCCTCTTTGAAAACTCCTGCTCTAGACTGTGATTTACTTGGAGGCGGGGACCCTTCTGTCTGGTTCTCCCCTGGAAGCCGGAGCCCAGCACAATGCACACTGCGCATGCTCCAGGAACAATTGCTAAATGGTGCCCCGTGAACGCTTCTTCCCTCACGACCTGAAGAGGTGTGGGCAGAGAACCCATGTCATTCAGTTGCAACACTGTCGACCCGAGGAGCATAGTGACTGAGAGTTACTTTATGAAACAGTGATGCAGATAAACTTATCAGAAACCTCAAGAAGGAAAGTGCTGAGGGCCCTTGTGCAAGGATCATAAAGCCGTGGTGGAAGGCAGGATTCATAAACGGCGGGGGCGGGGGGGGGGGCAATTTCCAAACTGAGAGAATCTGCAGGAAAAATTAAAATTCATACCACCTACCTATTCTATAAATATTGACAGGAATGCTGCAAAGGAGAGACTCAATTAAATGACAGCTACAGAGCAAGGAATGGTGAGCAGTGGGGAAAATACATATTATACTGGACATCAATGGAGATGTTTCAAAGTGTGTTAAGTGGTCATGAGGGTTTAAAAGGCCTTTTACCAAGAAATTTTACTTGATGGTTGCTATTCAAAGTAAAACTGACCTATAAGCCAGTGTACCAGCGAAGCATCAGGAGTAAGAGAATCTACAGTAACTGTGGTAAGGGGTGAAGAGTCTAGGATGAGGAAAAAAGGAGAAAAAGAAAGTAGTGTTCTGTTAAAAAGAAGCAGGAGAAACACACGAGGAAAGAAGGACTTCATCGGGGCCTTTGGGTTGCATTTCTCGTCCTGCTACAAACATCTAACATGCCTGAGTCCATTTTCTAGTCTAGTTTCTTTCAAACTTCCATTTCTGCATATGGAAAATGACAATATTTATTCTTTGCTGAGGTGTTCTGAGATTCTCAACCTGGGATTCCAATTTAATGCACCTCGCATTATTGTACGCTTCCATTACCTATTACATTAGATAACAGGCATCAGAACAGCACTTGTCACATAGGAACTGCTGCATAAATGTTAGTGGCTTTTATTATTGTTAATACCCTGCCATGTGACTCCCTACCTTTTAAGTCAAACAGACAAATTAATAATGAGCCCTCCCTATAACCCCTTAGACAACTGGGAAAGCAATGTACAATACAACTTGAATCGTCAGAGCACCCACTTTTTTCAAAAAACAACTTTGAACAAAAGCCTTTCTGGAGTGGACTGTACCACTCCTAATTAGGACATTAAACATAATTCAGCCTTTCTCAGTAATTGTGGGTTACAATAATGATCTATAATTCTGTGATGTCTTTTACTTTTTAGGTCAACCGAGGTATACCCATGTGTTTATTTCTGCCCTAAATGACCCCCAAGAGCGGCGTTTGAATTACTGTTTCCTACTCATCGGTTTCCTTTGTCCGGAAAGAACTGATTGCGGCTCCCCCTGCTTGAAATGCCTGACTCCAGTGGCCCCTTCTGCTCCATCAAGCCGTTGGCTGGAAATCCAAACAAGGTGGTCTACAGTCCTGTAAAGTAAGAATGAGCAGACTGGGGCACCAGAGGGGTCGACTCCCTATTATGTAATTTAGAGATACATATTTTTGTCTCATCAGCATATTAATTAGGTCCTTTTTTAAAATTTATTTTTGTTTTGCAGCTGTGTTTTCCGAAGAAGAGGTTACTGGGGAGCTGAGTTCTAGGTGGATGAGATTTCCCTGAGTTTTTATGTTGCACATTTCACATGTCTATTTTGTGGATCAGAGTAAACAAAAAGCATGACTTGGCTCCTTCCACAAGGAAGCGTGCTGACTGCTGATCACTGCTCTTCAATGTCTCGTCTCTTTGTTTGTGCTCTTTGTTTCCCTATACCAGGCTGTCTTGCCTCGCCCTTCAAAAGCTCTGCCAAAGATGGCTTCCTGCTCACGAAATCTGAGCGGAGCGCTGCAGTCTGCCCCTCCCCCAACCACACCCCTACCGCTGGCTTAGCCGGAGGGGATGGGAGAGGCACTCCCAGCTCCAGCTGGGGTCTCTCCTGGAACAGATAAAACAGGTGCTGAGCATCTTCTTCAGGGCTGGAAGGATGTGGGCTGGGGCTAAGAGAAAACTGGCTACATTACTGCAGTGAAGGGGAACGACAAACACAGCTGTGGATTTCATCACTTTGGGGGACGCTCAGCCTGGCTGAGTAGTGAGTGCAGCTATCCGGAATTACCACTCTTCCTAACAAACATAGGCGGGGAGAGAGGATTTTTAATATGTGATCTACCCATATGCCTTATTCTCCCTCCTGTCTTTGTTTTAATCCCACATTTTTTTGTCCCTACCATACTTTAAAATCTTATGAACATTTTATGAAACTTGTTTATACTGGGAAATGTGGTTTAGGTCTGTGCACCCCAAAATCAATCTAAGGAATGACAGGATGCAGTGCTTTTTTTTATTGACAACGCTTATCCTTGGGCCACACCCACTCAAACTACTGAGTCCATATCATCAGGAGTGGGCTTGAGAATCTTTTTTTTAAAAAAAACCCTCAAGTGACCTTTTGAAACTAGTGGATTTGGGAACCACTAGTTTCAATTCACTTTTGTTAAGGAGCTGCCACGCTGGCCCACCTGAGTCTAATCCAGTGCGGGAGAGAGGGGCAGGAACAAAACAAAAGCACATGGAAGGGTTAAGACTAAATGTGGCTTTATTTTTAAATTCTACCTTCAAATCGTATCTCTCAAATGCTATAGATTTACATGCAGGCACTGCCACCCCCATCTCCAAGGGGCCAGCCCCTTCCTGCTATTTAATTAGGCTGTATTCCAATCTCATAGTGGAGAGAAGAGGGCATACTTGGCTCCTCTCCCTGGAGAGCATTAAATACTGGTGATCTTGATTGTTCAGCAAGGTCCTTCAAGGAAATCTTCAGCTTTCGAAGACTGACCGTAGTGCAGGGCCAGGGGCCCCCAGGACCCTTCAAAAATGTCCTTAGGTATCTTTGGAAGAGCGGGGGCTCTACTGGTGGTGAAGCAGGAACCCGAACTGCCCCGTTTTAGAAATGGGAAAAGGCTCCAGCAGAAGAAGGCGGCCGCGTTTGGCTTTTGAAGATAAAGCCCCTAGCCCTTCGTCACTTCTCCTGCTGCCTGAGTTGGACCTCTCGTGCACCATTGTGTATTTACGATGTCACCTTGAATCACTGTTTACCCTTTCAAAGTGCAATAAGCGTTCTCTCCTCAAATAGGCTGCCAGCTCGCTGGGGCAGGGAAAACGTGACTTTCACGGAGCCTTCCTCTGCCTCTTGGAGGCTGGCGAGCTTGCAAAAGAAAGTGGGCCTACTACTAATCACCGAAGCAGAACAAAGAGAACAGCCTCTCATTACTGCAGTGAAAAGGGAGGGGGAAGGGGGTGAGAGGGCAAGAAAACAATGGCTGCATCTCATTGTGGAGAAGGAAGCTTTTCCTCTTCATCAGCACTGCCAATACTGTCAGAACAGCCAGAAGACACGCCCATGTGGCTTCAGGCCTTTGGGATCTGCAGGTAAGGACGTGAGCCCCTCCTCTCAGTCTTAGGTCCCCAAAGGCAGGAAATAGCTGTCATCTGACCTCTTCCACTCCATCAGCAGGTCCACCGAGGCACTGAAAGCTAACGCTGATAGGGGCGGCACTGCAGAGCTGCAGACCTGCCGCAGTTTCTGTCGCTTCTCTCTTTTTTCTTGTGCACTATGTCTACACGACCCTACTGCTGTCTGACACTGAAGGGCTTTCAGTGCAAACAAAACAAGTCAGACAATATTGTCACACCTCACACACAGAACGAAGGGGCTATGACCAGCAAACAGAGGACATGGCAAAGCCCAGTTCAGGTGGCAGTTGTGGGTAAGCTATTCTTTTTGGAGAAACATTGGGCTAGCCCTGCAGAAGATCGCCTAATTCATCCTAGGAGGCTTCTAGAAGAAAACATGAAGCTTCCATTAACTAAATATGATTAACTCAGACATTCCAGGGGCTGGGCCACACAATGAAAAGTTCAAGTCACAGATCATGAAGCAAAATAGAAGTCTGTATTTGAATAGTGCTGTAATTGCTAACTAAATAAAACAAATGATTCAAGCAAGCTTTCTTCCTTTATCAAAGGAAGTCATTTATAATAAATAACAAATACCTGCACACCAATAATTAGTCTTTATCTCTAGGCTAGCATCGTACTTTTGAGGTTTCACTCCTTTCTTGTATTTTGTTAATGTTCCCCAAACCTTATTAATGTAATCAAATATAAACCTTGTTCTTGACCAGAGTGAATTATTGCAAGTTCCTGAATTATTAGCTTCTACTCACAGGAGGTTTTTCGGTACCTTTAATCTGAACTGCACTGTTTAGATTATTTTCTACACTGTCTTCCTGCCCCTGTGCCCTTGTGGTCATAAGCCCAGAACGTTTGCTATCACGAAAATGAAGAGGCAGTGGCCTTTGTTTGGAGAAATAAAGGAGGAAAACGCCAATCAAAGAAGCTTACAGCATAGGCAAAGATGAAAATAAGTGGTCTGTAGGAAGACAGAATCCATCTCTTTGATTTATCACATGCACTTAGATTGGAAAAATGTTAAGAAAATGGGCACTTTCAAGGGGGGCCTCACTGCTGCTGAGCAGATTGAGGGTTTTTTGTTAAGTGCTAAACCATCCATGAAAATGAAAATGGATCCTGTTTATAAAGTGACCTTTGGCTGCAGGTAGCCAAGACTGATGTGTTGGTGTTGCAGAAGAAAAAAAAATCAAAGCAGTTAATTGCCTCGAGACTCATAACTAGGACATGCGACGGGAGACACATTTCTGAGATGTGAGGAACTCGGGATCAGCACCGAGGACAGCGCCCCGACCATTCTTGTTTGCTAACTGCTGAAAGCTTTCTTTAGAAGAAATATCAATGGTCTGTCGACTAGAAAACCGTGTGTGTGTGTGTGTGTGTGTGTGTGTGTGTGTGTGTGTGTGTGTTGGGGAGGGGTCTAGCAAGAGCCTGGCAATTACACCAGCCCAATCACCCATCTCCTTGGTTCCCAATCTCTACTCCTTTGAGGATGAAAGTCAAGAAAATGGGGTGGAATCCTTCCCAGCTCAACTCAGCTTTCTTCCCCAACACCAGGGCAGACCATACTCTATAAATAAGATTCTAGGGTGCACAGAAGCCTCTCAAAGTCAACAAAAGAAGCCAGAGAGCCGACACAGCACTGCCAAACCCGGAGAGGGTGTAACCCACCCCCATTGGGCTCACTCCTACTTTGGTTGGGGAACTGTTCTTCAGGTCTTAAGTGTGTTTATTCCCACTTGCTGACACACAGGCATAAATTAGATTTTTGGACTCTGAAGGAGAGAAGCAAAGGACTTCTTTGTTAGAAGGGCTTTAGGAAGAGACATAAATGAGGGGCAGGAAAAGGGCGTTCAGGCCCCTAAAATTAGCAGTAGAGAGCCCAGAACTTTTTGTTTGCCAAGGCCTCTAGTCGAGGCTTTCCCTCTTCTCCCCCACCCCTCAGTTCCTTGAGCCATAACTGTGGGGGAAAGTGCGGGTATGCGTGGGAGGGGACAGGGTGCCACTCCCTACACAGCACTCCTTACCTGGTAGCTAGCCACTTCAGCACAGTGTCGCTCCTCCAGCTCCAGTATCTGCCTCTCCAAGGACTCATTGGCTCCACGCAGGCCCTCAATCTCGATGGTGCGTGCCTGCAGCTGGCGCCGGTACTCATGAATCTCTTCGCGGCTGGCCCGAATGGCTTCGGTGCTGCGCGCTGCCTGCTCGTTCAGGTTGGCAAACTTGGACTTGTACCACTCCTCAGCTGACTGGAGATTCTTAGCAGCCAGAGACTCATACTGGGCGCGGATCTCCCTCAGCGCAGAACTCAGGTCTGGTTTAGCCACAGCCACGTCCACCTCGGCCGCAGCCTGCGACGACGCCTGCAGCGTGGCCAGCAGCTCCGCCACCTCCTCGTCGTGCACCTGGCGCACGAAGGCCAGCTCATCCAGAAGCGACTCCACCTTCTTCTCCAGGTCCAGGCGAGCCAGGGTGGCGCCGTCCACGTCGCGCTGCTGCGCCTTCAGGGCGCGCTCCGCGCCTTCGCGCCCGCGGCTCTCCTCCTCGCAGCGCGCCCGCAGCCGCTGCACCTCCTCCGCCAGCCCGTCGCGCTCCAGCAGGGCCTGTGCGCGAGCCGAGCTCGCCTCCTCCAGCTGCGCGCGCAGGTCCCGCAGCTCGCGCTGGAAGAGCTCGCCAACGCGCGACGGCTCAGCGTGGCGCTGCCGCAGCGCGGCCAGCTCTGCCTCGAGCGCGCGGTTCTGCGTCTCCAGCTGATGCACCTTCTCGATGAACACAGCGAAGCGGTCGTTGAGGCCCTGCAGCTGCTCCTTCTCGTTGGTGCGGATGATCTTGTACTCGTTGGTGCGCGCCGCCGCCTGGCTCAAGTCCAGCCCTTCGGACGCCGGTGGCCGGCGGTAGGCCAGGCCCAGGCCGAGCGAAGTGACCGAGGAGCAGGCAGCCGAGGAAGCCACATTGCAGCGGGACAACGACTGAGAGCGGTAGCTGCCCGCGCCACCAGCCCCAGAAAGGCGGGAAGACAGACGAGAGCCGTCTCCGAACACCTTGCGATAGGAGGAGGGGCCGCACAGGTAGTGCTCCGAGCCGAAGCTCATGGTGCCGGGACCAGGGCCGGGAGAACGACCGCGGCTATAGATACAAAGGAGAGGAGAGGTGCGCCAGACGGGGCGCGGCAGGGCGGTGTGCGCTGGGTTTTAAAGCGCGGGCGGTTGGGGCGGCGCGCTCGGGGCGGAGCTCCTGCTCGGGTCTGGGTGGGAGAGGGAAGTGGGGGGGCACAGGATTGGGGGTGGGGAAGCGCAGTGACTACTGCAGCTGCGCGAGTGACGGACCTAGGGCGCCCCAACAAAGTCATTTGCGTAGGAGCCGCTTCCTGTCCTCAGTGTCCCTCCCCAAGAATCGCCTCGTTTGGAAATGCCTTGAGCTCAGGGTTGCCTAAACGACTGGAGTTTGCCATCTGGAAATCATAGGGTCCCGTCGCGTCCTTTGACCCCGTCCTAGCGTTTTCTAGGAGGTGTCCCGTACGCTTATTCTCACCCCGGAGCTTCTGAGGGGTGAGGCCCTGTTCCTCCAGTTAGAGTAGGAACCCGTGGGGCGGAGCTTTGTTCCCTCCCTTAGCCCGTTTGGGGTTCCCAGGGGAAAAGTGGGTCTGCGTCAGAGAGCATCTCATCAGCTGTTCCTCTGCAGCTCCCGGGACCGTCAGGGGCGGGAGGCTGCGCAGAAAGCCTGCGACGCCCCGGGAAAAGAAGGGAGGTAGGTAAAGTGCGCGTGGGCCTGAGTTGCAAAGTGGAAAGCAGCGGAGGAAAGAGCCAGGATGGCCCCAGTGGACACAGATGAGGTGCCCCTGCCATTCGTGTAAGTGTGATCTCAGGTTCACCGCAGTCCCCACCACTCTCCGTTGAATTACCCCCACCTTCTTAATCCCTTCACCTGTCTGGCCCGGTAGGCATTTGAGATTTCAGTCTGTGTAAATCATCATCTGGTTTGTGGGAACCTCTTTCTGTGGAGATGTCTCTTTGGACAAAAGGCTAAGCGGGTTTCAGACGCATTTGGGCGGATAAAACCTAGCAAACTGGTTTGTAACGGAATGAACATCGGACCCACAGTCAGAGGTGATGGGTGACTGTGAATCGTGACTTCTGCCTCTTACTAAGCATGTGGAGATAACAACACCTACCTCCCCAAGGTCATGGAGGATTTAGCTGATGCGTGTGAAGGTGCTTTATGAGCCATAAAGGCATCAGGGTCTACTGCCTTTATCGTCTTGTTTCAGACAAAGGGGCCACTGCTTCACACACAGGGACAGCAGGATAAGAGTTGGATTTCGTGATGGGATTGCAGAAAACTATCCACCACCACATCCTTGTGCGGGCTGGCTTTTGGGAGAGAGAATACAGCCAGCCTTCCCTGGTTGTGGTTCCAGGGGCCAGTGTGATTGTGGCTTGCCGTTGTTGCCCCACTGCCGTGTGGAAACAACCATAGATAATGAGAAGATCTGAATTCTGGGCTATAGTTCCGTCTCATTGCGGCCATGTTATTCAGGCCTACTAAAAGTCAACAAATTGCGCTGGTTGGAGTTTCGCCTTTCTTTCTCTTTCCATTGATCAACAGAAGCAGGACTGCAAAAGCAGAGCACAGAACAGAAGAAAGAATACAAAAGACTCAAATGATCCAGTAGAGGGTAGTGGCCCTGAACAACCCAGGGCTGCAGTTTGCATTTTCTGAGTAGCTTATTTGACATTCCCAACTGAGATTCCCTCGTAAGTCTTCTACCTCCCCCTTCTTGGCAACCCACCCCACAGGCCCAAGATGTTTGGCTTTAATGATTTTAGACAGAGCTGCACTACAGAGGAGTGATCTTGGCGAAGCCTCAGACCACAAGGTCTTCCAGCTGGCCAGGTTTCCTGAGGGTTGCCCTGTCTTCGCCTTCCTCCGACGTCAGACTCAGGCACTGTAGACACATTAGTGTGTCATTACCAGGTTCTCCCTCGTACCACATCCTCCGTGACCACTTTGTGGCATTGGGCAGTGCTCACCACTCTCCTTTGTTTTAAGAACTCAGTTTTCAGCCTTCTGCTCTTCCCTCATAAACTTTTTTTTTAAAGTTATTAGGTCTCCCAGAGTCAGGGAGGGTTTGTGGTAAAGTCCTCTTCCTAAGAAATCCAGCTTTGCCTCATCGTTCTTCCTCACCATGGGACTTTGAATGAATCACTGTTGTTTTCTGAAGCCCAGTTTCTTCATCTGTAAACTTTCAATAGAACCATCCACCTGAGTGGTTTTCATCCTGACTGCTCGTTAGAAGCACCTGGGAACTTAAATTCAGATTCTCAGGCCTTATTCCAGCTTCGTCAAACGTAGGTTTGAGAACCCCTGACATACTTCTCAGGAGATTCAGTGACGTTTAAATGAAATTATGTATGTATGCAAAGAGAAGGTATCACAGTGCCTGTCATGCGCATGCTCAATAAATGGTGGCTCTTAGAAGTATCACCTTATTTTATCTACTCAATATTAATATTCACTGAATGCAAGACACTGGATTAGGTGCTAGGAATAAGGCAGATGTGGACTCTGCCTCCCTGAGCCTGGCATTTTAGCAAAACAGTGAGAGGTTAAACCACTAATTACACTGTTCATTGTTCATTATGATCTTGACGAGTGCTCTGCAGGAGAGCACCCATTGCCATGAGACACACATGTATAACACACGTGTTGTTCCCCAATCCCTTTTCCCAGTTTCCAGCTCCGGACTCACATGTCCAGCTGTCTGTTGGGTATCTCTTCATGAGTGCTCGCTGATGTTCGAATACTTTGTATCCAAAAGTGAATTATCTGGCCTCTCCACTCCAGCCCACTTCTTGATCTTGACTTCTCTGTCCCATCCCTGTTCCTTTGCTCCTGCAATTATTTCTTCCTGGAATTTTCTCCTCTGCCCCTACTTCGCCAGTTGAAATTGTTAAAGTTCAAATGCACCTCCTTTTGTGAAGGCGCCCCTGCCATTTCCAGTGTAAAGTGATCCTTCCCTCCCATGAACTCTTCTCCTCCGACCCATAGCCCTAAATGGCGTAGAGTTACCTACCGTTTTCTGCTGTAACTATGTATGTGCTTCTCTGCACTGAACTGGAAGCTCCTTGATCACAGTTCTACATCTGTGTATCTCTGTCAACATCTATCTGTTATAAAACACATGTGAGGTGAAAAAAGGGTCAAAAATTACTTCCTAGACAGCCACTTGGGAAAAGTCTTTGGTATGTGTGACACCAAAGATGCAGTCCATAAAATAAATTACTAAATTAGACTTCATCAAAAAAAATTTAAATATTTTATTTATTTTCAGAGAGAGGGGAAGGGAAGGAGAGAGGGAGAGAAATAATGTGTGGTTGCCTCTCGTGTGTCCCCCACTGGCAACTGGCCTGCAACCCAGGCATGTGCCCTGACGAGGAATCAAACCACGATCCTTTGCTTCACAGACCCACACTCAGTCCACTGAGCTACACCAGCCAGGGCTGACTTCATCAAAAATTTTTAATCTTTTCCTCTGCACACGACTATTGAGAAGATGAGCCCTGGCTGATGTGGCTCAGTGGACTGAGCGCGGGTCTGTGAAGCAAAGGATCGTGGTTCGATTCCCAGTGGTTCGATTTCCTGGTAAACAAAGGGTTGCCAGTTCAGTTCCCAGTCAGGGCACATGCCTGGGTTGCAGGCCAGGGCCCCAGTAGGGGGCCTGTGAGAGGCAACCACACATTGATATTTCTCCACTTCCTTTCCCCTTTCTCTAAAAATAAATTTAAAAAAAAATTTTTTAAAAACTGTTGAGAAGATGGAAAAACAAACCACATACTGGGAGAAAATGTTTGCAAATTGCATATCCAACAAAGGATTTGCATCGAAAATATATAAAGACTTCTAAGCACAACAGTAAGAAAACAAATATTCCAATTTGAAAACGGGCAAAAGAATTGAAGAGATATTTTACCGGGGGGGATAATACAGATGTCAGATAAGCATATGAAAGTACATTTGACATCACCAACCATTAGGAAAATACAAATTAAAAGTAAAATTGTATGCACTATACCTACTAGAGTGGTTAAAACAAATAATGACAATACCAAGTGCTTACAAGGATTCAGAGCATCTGGATCTCCTACTTATTGCTGGTGGGATTGTAAAATGGTACAGCCACTCGGGAAAACACTGGCAGTTTCTTATAAAGTTAAGCATACATTTACTGCATGACCCAGTATTCTCACTCGTCAGCATTTAGTCTAGAAAAATGAAAATCTATGTTTGCACAAGAATCTGTATATGAATGTTTATAGCAACTTTTTTATAATTGGCAAAAAACAGGAAATAACCTTCAACAAGTGAATGGATAAGCAAATTGTGATACATCCAGTATTAAAAGCAATGAACTATTGATGAATAATTTACAACAAGTTGGATGAATTGCAAGGGCATTCTACTGAGTAAAGAAACTAATCTCAGGATGTTATATATTATGTGACTCCATTTGTGTAACGTTCTAGAAGTGACAAAATTCTAGTGATAAGAGGACATATCAGTGGTTAATGGGTTAGGGTTGTGGAGAGGATGTGACTAAAGGGATAACATGAGTTTTTCATGTGGGGAAAATGGGACATTCTGTTACTCAAATATACACATGTGATAAAAATTCATAGAACTAGGGAGAAAGCCAGAGAGAGAAACCTAGTATAATACAAATTCAAATAAGGTCTGTAGTTGAATTTGTTTGTTGTGTTGGTGTCATTTTGATAATGTAATACGAGTGTATAAGGTGTTGTCATGGAGAGTGGAGCTGAGTGAATGACACCTGGAAACTTTCTGTACTATTTTTGCAACTTCTTGTGAGTTTTCAAAGTAAGAAATAATTCTTTGAGCCCTGGCTGGTGTAGCTCAGTGGATTGAGCGCGGGCCTGCGAACCAGATGATCGCGGTTCGATTCCCCGTCAGGGCACATGCCTGGGTTGCAGGCCGGTTCCTTGCAGGCTAACTACCAGCAGGGGACGCACAAAAGGCAACCATACATTGATGTTTCTCTCCCTCTCTCCTTCCCCTCTAAAGATAAATAAATAAATAAAATCTTAAAAAAAAGAAATAATTCTTTGAAAACATACACACATATATATATGTATGATTTATATATGTATATAAACAGGCAAATATTCTTTGGAGATACATACCAAAGTACATAGTATTGTAAATCATGATTTATATAACTTACTCTCAGATATTTTGGCAAAAAAAGTATACACACAAAGAGAGGGTGAAATCAAGCAACTATGGCAAAAAATTAACAGTGAATACAGATGTTTATTATCTTTGTCTTACAACTTTTCTCTAGGTTTGAAATTTACAAAATGAAAAATTGGGAAAATGTATTATTATATAGGTAGATAGGTAAATTGGTGAAGTAAGGGGGAAAAAATAAAGTATTACCCAAATCTGGGATTGACTCAATGACATTTAACACTATTTTAATTCTGGTGAATTGAGAAGTCTTTTCTCCCTTCCTTCCAACAAAAGGAAAATCCTGCTCGCTCTGGAGTAACAGAATAAGGTCAGAATTCACACTCTGTTGGGAGCATTTTAAGTGCTACTCCAAGTCCTCCGTGTTACCATAGTCAGGGAGCATTTGCTGAACCCTAGCTTCGTGCCAGCTGCTGGGATTACTGTAATGAAAATAGGAGTGATAAAAAGTGTCACTTTCTCCTGGCTGGTGTAGCTCAGTGGATTGAGCGTGGGCCTGCGACTCAGACAATCGCGGTTCGATTCCCAGTCAGGGCACATGCCTGGGTTGCAGGCCAGTTCCCTGCAGGCCAACTCCCAGCAGGGGACGCACGAAAGGCAACCATACATTGATGTTTCTCTCCCTCTCTCCTTCCCTTCCCCTCTAAAGATAAATAAATAAAATCTTTTTAAAAAAAGTGTCACTTTCTCAGGTTAATTTTTTCACAAATGTAAGTTCCTATGTATTTTATATACTGTGTATAGTGTTTTGAATTTTCTTTTCTCACTCTATAAATTGTAGCCATTTCGCCACATCAGTAATATACATATATTTACTTATTTTTATAATTCAGTGCAGTATTCAAATATCCAGTAGCTGTTCAATAAATGTTGGCTGATTGATTAAGGCAAAGTAGAGATAAAGTCTGGATTTCACTCAGGTAATGTGTTTCCTTTTTAAAAAAAATTACGGTGCCTGCCCATTAGGGAAAAATTAGAAATACACAAAGTCCAATAAGAAATTGATTTAACAAATTGTAGCACATCCATACAACTGAAGTTGTTTGTGTGAAAAAAGACCTGAGAAATGGTCACCACCCCTAAGGTGGCTTAGGGTTACTTAAAGAGTTATGGCTAACTTGAGGTCCTAACTTAAGGACCACCATAAGGCAGCGTGTATGTGATTGGTCACCGTATGTGCTAAATACTCAGTTTTAGGTTACTTATTTTTTTCAGCCAAGTTTCTTTAGCCTCCACTAAAAGATGCTTGCATGGGCATATCATTAAGATGTGGGGTGGGGAGGCTCATGCCCCAAACTTTCTACAGAAAGGAGAATTTTTTTTTATTTTTTAATGATAATTTTTAATGGTATTTTCCATTACCATTTATCCGTTTGTATCCTCTTCTACTTCCACCCACCCCCTCCCACCCTCACAGTCACCACACTATTGTCCATGTCTATGAGTCCTGTTTCTTTTTTGCTCAATTCCTCCACCCCAAACCTGTCCCCCATAGCTGTCATACTGCTCTCTGTCTATGAGTCTGTCTCTGTTTTGCTTATTAGTTCAGTTTGTTCATTAGATTCTACATATGAGTGAAATCGTATGCTATTTGTCTTTCTCTGACTGGCTTATTTCACTTAGCACAGTGTTCTCCACACCCATCCATACCATTGCAAAGGGTAAAATTTTCTGTTCTTTTTGATAGCTGAGGGGTATTCCATTGTGTATTCCATGGTATATGGGACATTCCAAAATGTCCCACAGTTGTTCTATCCACTCATCTACTGATGGACACTTGGGCTGCTTCCAAATCTTGGCAATTGTAAATAATGCTGCAATGAACATAGGCGGATGTTTTTTAAAAGACACATAAAGAACATGACATCAAGCTAAGTCATACTCCTATTTGTCTTTTTTCCATAAAAATCAAACTGTTTCTATCTACACAGAAGATAAAAATAAAGAGTTATGATCCCTTTGCTATGACACGGTTGATGGTGACCCATCAATCTATGTGGTTGTAGTTTCACTCACAAGTTTGTATTTACACAATTTTGCATTGTGTTGTTTGATGCATAGACCTTCCTCCTCTTTTATCCCATATTTTTTCTTAGGGCATTTGGGTTTCTTGGTGACCGACCATTCCTATTTAAAAATAAAATCAGAACAAAAGTTTCTGTGCTTTGGCCTTAGCATTATTAAGCTCATCCAGAAAGCTCTGTGTATCTGTGTGCTTCTCTCTCTTTCTTTGCTTTTAGCCTTCCCAGGATTATCTCTGCACGCACATCTCCCAAACCCAAAGTTAGGCTGAACTGCAATTGCCAGTGCTCCAGAATTAGGGGAAATGGGAAGGTGTGCCGGCTCAGTCACAATTCAGGACCGTGGACAGCTCCCAGCCTTCCTAGAGTGGGCGCCTACTTTTTAGACTTCACAAAATGTCCGAATGAAATTTAATTTGAGAAACCATTTGGTCAACCCCTGCGTTTTGATGATGCCCAGAGAAAGGATTCCAGTCAGCAAATATTCCAGTATTAAGAACGGCCTGGCTGTGGGAGATAGAAAGAGATTAGAGTGCTTCCTTAGCCCCAGCGTTTCCTGCACCTACGAGTCAGCCCATGCCTAAAAAGACCTTCAGTTCAACAGGGCAGACTTCTATGAATCTCTTACCAGTTCCCTCCCTGGTAAGAGAACTGCCTAACTGCAGATACCGCTCTGAGAAAAGTATTAAGGGGACTCCAGTTTGAATGAGGAAAGCATCTCTTCTAAGGGGTTGTCTCCAGGGGGGCTAGAAGAGAAGAGGGCACCAGAGCATTGGGGGCCCAACAAGGGCAGGAGAGGGAATGACTGGACGAAGTGGAGAAGAGAAGCATTCAGGGTAGTCTGGGGACTCTGCAGGCAGACATTCACATCGTGTGCCCTCTGCACACAGGCAAAGGAGAAGCCGCATACTCTCCTAAAATGAGAGCACAGAGGCCTAATGTCTCCTCTTGCACATACACATAGCAAGAGTCATTAGACTCATTTTCAAAAGATATTTATGTAATGATTCAATATGCTCTGTCTTTGTTTCTCACAACAAACCTAGGGTTTTATTATCTCTGATTTCCAAATGAATAAACTGGAGACACTGAGAGGCTGGGTAACTTGCCTAAAGTGACACAGCTACAAAGTGGCAGAGCTGGGTCTTGAACCCTAGTCTCTCTAACTCCAAGCTGCTGTTCTTTTCATTATGCTGTACTCCTAATAGGGTCTTTGGGTGTGTGGTAAAATATACATAACATGATTTTTACTGTTTTAACCATTTTAAAGCATACAATTCATTCACATTAATCACATTCACAATGCTGTATAATCATCACCGCTATTTATTGCTAAAACTTCTTTGTCACCCCAAACAGAAACTCTTCATACATTAATAATGCCCCTGTCCCCCCAGCCCCTGTAACTTCTATCCTACATTCTGTCTGTTTGATTTGGACAATTGTAGGTACCTTATGTAAGTGGAATCACACAATTGTTCCTTTGTGTCTGGCTTATTTTATTTAGCATAATGTTTTCAAGGGTCATCCATGCTGTAGCATTCACTAGAACTTAATTTCTTTTCATGGTCTGTTGGTGTCTTATGGTTGCAAGGGACAGAGATTCACTCAGGCCATCAGAAGTAACAGGGGGTTCTTGTAAGCAACCTTGTGAAATTAAGGAAGATAACCCTAGCTAGTGAGGCACAGTGGATTGAGCGCCAGCCTGCTAACTCAGAGGTTGTGGGTCTGATTCCCAGTTGAGGCACATGCCCAGGTCGTGGACTAGGTCCCCAGTTCGGGTGTGCAAAAGGCCACTGACATCCATGTTTCTCCACTGCTTCCTTCTCTCTAAAAATAAATAAGCAAAATCTTTTTTAAAAACCCTTCTATTTTAAAAAAATTAAGGAAGATAGAAATCTCAGCCGCATGGCTAGATGTTCAGAAATAGCCATATGGCTGGACTTACACAAACTTACATAGAGTCTGGAATCTGACCAGCACAGCCGTAGGGACTAAAATATCTCATTGCCCGCCTCGTGGGAGGAATTTGCTGTTTTCTGATACTCAGTCATTTTGCCAACTTAGTAATATTTTGCTTTCACAGCTCCTGTATGGTCTGGCACTATCCACCACTTCCTACTCTATCAAAAGCAACTCTCACGCTTTTGCTGACTCCGTATTTCTATAATTTCAATGATATGCTACCCTTTCTCCCTTTGTTGCCCTTCAGCTCCTGTGCCCACTGTCAACTCCAAAACTCTGATCTGTTTTTTGATTGGCCTGGTTAATTACCAGTCCTCTCATGCCAGACCACCCCATAAGCCACATGCATTATTAGAAATCAGCTGCTTTTATTCGAGCATCTTCCCCTGCTCTGGTTATTTGTAGCCAGGGGGACAAGTCACATGCTATGGAATATGGCTCTTAATGGTAAAGAACTGCCTATCTTGGCAGGAGGTTGGGAGCATGGCAGGCACCCAGAGAGTCATTGACTTCAGTCCGCATCAGCCCAGCCACCCTGTGCTCTGTGGGGCTCTCTGTTGCTCTTTAACCCCATGGCCTGCATCTACTTCTGTGACTCACAAGCCACAGAGCAGGGGTGTGTATATATCTGAGCTGATGTGTACTAAGCAGGTATTTCTGCACTTATTTTTAGATTATACAAATCATTGCCATATGGTGATATGTCATTTGGAGTTGTTTGAAAGATTCTCGGCTTATGTCAAGCTGCCTACTTACAATTTCTGAATGGGGTTGTTTCTCCTAAGACTGAAAATCTGGCTTTAGTTCTCTTGCCAAGTCTGCAATAACAAGAAGATATTCAGAACACAGGGTGCACTGAGGTGTTAATAGATCCACCAAGTGGGGTCCATTTCCTGTGAGAGTAGGAAAAAGAACTGGATTCTGGGAATCAGGACATTTTAAGTTCTATGACTGTGACAGAGTATAATGCTTACCAAATAGTACATAACTGTCTCCTGCCCACTCGCTTCCTTCTACATTTCCCAGCCTCACTTGTATCAGGTTGGGTATGTGACTAATCTTGTCACGTGGCTGTGAGAAGAACGATACGTATTCTCCACACGGTCTTCCTGAAAGGTGGGTGTTGGGTTGGCAGAACCCACAGCGTAGAAGCAGGCTGGATCAGGAACGGTGCTGCCCGAGGAGTCTCCCGGCCTGCGGAGGACTTTCTGTGAGCAGGAAATGAATGTACATTGGTCAGGCCCTGGAGATTGGGGTTTGGTTTGACTGTTACTGCTACGTAGCCTAGAGTTGCCCTGAACAGTACAGTCACTAGCTGACAGTGTGAGCTCCAGCAAGTGACAGTGTCTTCAGTCGTAATCTCCTTCCGAAACACGAGTTGCCCCAGATGATCTCAAAGGTCACCTCTGAGGTTCTCTAATTCCTGACTGACCTTGTACTGGTTGTACTGTTTACTTTTTCTGGGCAAGGTTTTTGTTCACTTCTTTCCATTCTTACTGTCACTGAGGTATATTATTCCTCACTTGAGCCATTCCAAAAGCCTTCTAATTGCCACCCCCTCCATGTCTCCAGGATCATGGATGTCAGCCTTCTACTTTCTCAGTGTGGATTATATCACCTTCTTCCTCAGAAGCCTTCACTGGCTACCCCACTGCCTGCTGAACAAAGTCCACGTGATGTCTGACATTTAAGGTCCTCAGGAATCTGTGGTTGGGTATTTGTACAGCGCTCCCCCTTCCGACTGTACCGCGGGGTCCAACACCATGTCTGGGTCGGTTTATCCTCCCACAGAGCTAATGCCTATTGAAGTAGCAGGTCAAATATCACTAAACTAGGAATGAAGCCCTAATAGATATATAGAAACCACCAAATGAATTGTAATGATGATGTTTGCCAGCAGCATGCCTACCAGCAGTGTGCAGAACACGTGTGTATTAAAATGCAGAATATGTGTGTGTTAAAACCCACACCCAATGCTGATTAAAGACTGTGTGAAAGGTTGCTGTGTGATAAGGGAGGTAAGAGAGTCACAAAGATGTAAGGCGAGGTCCCTGCCCGCCGAGGACTAGGAGTGTGTTTGGGTGGGGGTGGGGCCTTGCAGGAAGCAATCTGCTTAGAACAGCAAAGGAGCCCTTAAACTGGCTTCCTAAGAACAGCAGCAAAAGGAAACTATCATTTACATCTTACTTCCTACTTCAGATAACATTTTCACGAGAATCCTGTGAGGTGACCATTAGTATTTTTATTCCACTGATAAGAAAAACAGTTGAGAGGTCAGGGATTTGCCCAAGGTCAAAAATCTGGGCTTCTGACTCAACAGCTTGTATTGTGTTCTCTGTTGCATCAACTCTGGTGTTATGGACCCCTCCCAGTTTGGAATACTGTTCAAAATCCTCTTTAAAATTATAAAGTTCAAAGGCTGAGGCTGGGATAATAGAAGATATGTGTGGACTATTTAGTAGTTCCAGAAAGAAGGGAAATGTTCAAAAAACAAATAACAAATAAAACTTTAAAAAAGATGGGGCATGTTTAAAGGATATTAGGCTAACTTGAAAGATTCCCAATAGTCAAAGCTGGAACAATTTGAGCAACAAAGTAAATTATGACTATAATGGATTATGACCCAAAGAATAAAATAAATATATATGAGCCCATACTAACATGATTAAAAGACTGAATAAATAAATGGGGAAGAAGGAACAAATCAAACTGACAGAAGAATTCCAATTAATACATGTAAAAGGGATGAGAGAAACAGAAAATCACCATTATTAGCATGCCACAGTAATAACTCCTGAAGGCAAGATCTACTGATGAGCTAATATTAGTGAGCAAAACTTTAAGGAGAAATAGGATATTTTCATAGCCTTAAAGTGTAGACCCCCAAATATTTACTAATCATCTTGTTTTTAACATATGTCCAAAAATGCTTTGGTTCTCCTCCCTCCATAATGTGAAGCTAATTCCTCTCCCCTTAGGGGGGCGCTAGATTTAGTGATATGCTTCTGATGGCTAGGGCGGGAGTCAGCAAAGAGCCAAACAGGAGCTGTATTTGTCTCTGTGAGCTACACAGTCTCTTCTGTAACAAATCACTCCTGCTGTTGTAGTATGAGAGCAGCCTAAGGAAATATGCAGACAAATGAGAGTGGCTGTGCACCACTATAAATTTTATTTGCAGAAGAGGTAGATTTGGCCTTGTAGCCACAGTTTGCCAACCTCTAGAATAGCCAATGGACAGGGAAAAATTCTTACATGGCCATGGAGAAGCCTGGCAGACACCACCGTAGCTAATGATCAAGGCTCACATTGCCAATAATAAGCCATACTGAAGGGATGGCAGCAAAATGGCATCAAATTCCACATGGAACTCCAAATTCCATTCTTTCATAATAGCAACAAAAGAAAGTGGCAAAAACTTTCCAAATCAACTTTTCCAGAATGCTTACAACTAACCAAAAGCCTGCAACAACCAGGGGAATGCTTTCAAGAAAAACAAGCTGAATCTGAGCCAAGAACAGCAAGCTTTGCGGTGTTTCAGCTTACCCTCACCCCACCCTCCCTGCCCAAAATTGGATGTGGTCTTGAATAAAATAGTTGCATCCCCAGTATTGGTACCTGTAACAGAGCAGAATGTACCCCATTTTCAAGGAACCATGGTTGTTTATTTTGACCTCTCTGATGACTCCCTAAAGCAGCAGTTTTCAACTTTTTCTATCACATGGCACACATAAACTAATTACTAAAATTCTTTGGCATGCCAAAAAATACATATTTTGCTGCTCTGTCAAAATGGTATAATTTTAATTTATTCACACCTGTTGCCTATTGTTGTGTTGGCTGTTGTCATTTTTTTTAGATTGACAATCTAAGGCAAAAGAGATCAGTGTCCCTGACTAAATAGTCAGGTATTGCATGTTTAAAAAATTCTTGTGGCACACTGGTGTTCCTGCAACAGCCGAAAATCTCTGCCGTGGAGGAATGACTCAAAGTGTCTTGTCTTTATCTTATATAACTCGGAGCTCTCTGCCACTGAGGTGACTATCCAGGGAGCGTTTGATGAAAACATTTACAGGCAGATGTCTTGTCACTGTTGCCTGAAGTAATGGGTAACCTTTGAGGCAAATTATAGACTAATCAAAAGCTTGGGGCAAAAGTCTGGGGATTGAGATTCTTTGGGGAAGAAGGGCTTGGAAAAACTCTGAAATGTATTTCTGGGAAACTAGAAAGTTACAAACATGCCTAGGGCTACGTACATGCTCAAATACCTTCAAAATTCCCTACACTCATTTCTGCCTGATCTTCAGATTCTGCACAAGTAGGAGGTGAAGGCTAAGGCAAAGCTGAAAGCAGCTTGCCTGGGTATTGGAGGCATATGCCAAAACACACAGAACCCATCCACTAAAACTAGGAGGGTTTTGGGGGGGGGTTTGGGGGGTTCCAGGCACTTAAGAAAATCTGTGATCAACCACTGTCTGACCCCTAGGCTAACAGAGAAGACTTAAGTGGTCATATATGACACAGAATACTGACTTTACAACATTAGTTCAGAAGAGTCACTAAACAAGCAAACAGCAAAGAGTACAATAAGTAGCAACAACACACTCTAGGAAGAGGGGAAGGAACTAATTTCCAGAGTTGCCACATTAGAATATTCAAAATGCCGTTTTCAATAAAAATATTAAGACCTGCAGAGAAACTAGGGGGGAAAAGCAGTCAATATAATCTGTCTCTAAGGAAGCCCAGGTGCTAAACTTATTTGCCAAAAAGTTTAAGTTAGCTAATTAAAATATGTTCAAAGAGCCTTGGCTGGTGTGGCTCAGTGGACTGAGCACCAGCCTGCAAACTAAAGGGTCACTGGTTCGATTCCCAGTCAGGGCACATGCCTGGGTTGCGGTCGGGGAGCACAAGAGGCAACCACACATTGATGTTTCCTTCCCTCTCTTTCTCCATCCCTTTCCTTCTGTCTAAAAATAACTAAATGAAATCTTAAATAAAACAAAATATGTTTAAAGAAATAAAGGAAACTGTGTTTAAAGAACTAATGGAAATTATGAGTGATGTCTCACCAAACAATGAATATCAATAAAGAGATACAAATGGAAGCAAAAAGAAATTTTGGATTTGCAAATATAATAACAAATAAAAAATTCACCAGAGTGGCTTAAGAACAATGTTGATGAGGCAGAAGAAAGACGCAGTGAGCTTGAAGATAGGTCAATTGAGATGATCAAGTCTGAAGAACAGAAAGAAAAAAGTGAAGATAAATGGAAAGAGGTTGAGAGACCTTCTGGAATCCCAAAAGGAGAAGAGAAAGAGAAAGGGATAGAAAGGATATTTAAGACATGCGGGCCAAAAGCTTGCCAAATTTAGTTTAAAATATTAACTTGCACATTTAAGAAACTTAACAAAATCCAAGTAGCATAAACTCAAAGACATTTTCACTGAGGCACATTATAATTAAACTTTTATAAGCCAGGGAAAAATAGAATCTGAAAGCAGCCAAGACAGAAACAGCTGATCATCTACAATGGCATCTAATTCAGCTGATTAACTGCTGATTTCCTATCAGAACCAGAAGGCAGTGGGAGGACATATTCAAAGTGTTAAAAGAAAAAAAATCCTTTCAGCCAAGACTTTTATATATAGCAAAACAATTCTTCAAATAGAAAGGGGGAAAATGAGACATTGAAACATTCTTAAATAAAAACTAAAATGTTCATTAGTAGTAGTTCTGCCTTACAGGAAATTCCAAAGGAAGTCCTTTAGACAGAAATAACACTAGACAGTAATTGGAAACCACATTAAATAAAGAATTCTATTAAAGGTAATTCCATAGGAAAATGTAAAAGACAGTATAAAGGTATGTTTTGTAACTCTTGATTTTCTCCTTTCTTATTTAAAAGATAACTACACGAACCAACAATAATGAATCTGCATTGGTGGGCACACAATGTATTAAAATGTAATCTGGCAAGAGTAGGGGAGAGGGAACAGAAGTATATGGGAGCAAAGGTTTTGTATAATAGTGAAATCAGTTGGCATTAATGAGAACTAGGTTTTTATTACTTAAGATATTCATTGAATTTTTATTACATTTGTCCGCAGTCTAAGGACAATGATTAAGAAATTAACTAAAAAAGACATAGTAAGAAAAGGTAAGGGAGTTAAAAATGGTACACTTAGAACATACATAATCAACACAAAAGCGACAGTAATGGAAAAATGGAGGGATAGAAAAGACATAAGACATTAAAAACAAATAGCAAAATAGCAGATGTAAACCCTACCTTAGGATCAACTACATTAAATGTCGATGGACTGAACATTCCAGTTAAAGGACAGAGAGTGTGACAATGGATTTTTAAAACATGACTCAATTGTATTCTGTCTACAAGAGATTCAGAGACACAGATAGGTGGAAAGTCAAAGGATGGGGGAAAGATATTCCATGCAAACAGTAACCAAAAGAGAGCTGGATTAGCCATACTAATAGCAGACAAAACAGACTTTAAGGAGCTATAACAGTTATAAAAATGTGTGTCCCTAAGATAAGTCAAATGTTAGGCCACAAAACAAGTCTCAATAAATTTTCAAAACTTGAAATCACACAAAGTATTTTCCCTAGCCACAATGGGATGAGCAGAAATGAGCAGCAGAAGGAAATTTGGAAAATTTACAAGTGTGTAGAAATTAAACAACACATTCCTAAGTAACCAAAAAATGCATTGCAAGGGAAATTAGAAAGTACTTTGAGGTGAATGAAAAAGAAAATACAACACACCAAAAACATATGGGATGTAGTGAAAGGAAATTCATAGCAGTTCTCAGAGGGAATTGAATATATATATATTAAAGAATAAAGTGGACACTGTATTCGTTTGCTAGGGTTCCCATCACAAATAATGGATTACACAACAGAAATTTATTTCCTCACAGTTCTAGAGGCTAGAAGTATAAGATCCAGGTGTTGGCAGAGTGGATTTCTTCTGAGGCTTCTCTCTGGTTTGTTAGATGGGTGTCTCCTCCTCGAGTCTTCACGGGGTCCTTCCTCTGCGCATGCCTGGTCCTTATCTCCTCTTCTTACAGGGAGAACAGTCGGACAGGATGAGGGCCCACTGCAATGTCCCCATTTAACCTTGATTACCTCGTTAGAGGCCCCACCCCCACATACAGTCCCATTCTGAGGGGTACTGGGGATTAGGATGTCAATACATAAATTTGGGGGCACACATGTCAGCACGTGAGGATGACCTTGGGAGCCCATACTGGAGCATCACAGCCAGAGCAGCAAGCTCCCTGAAGTGGGGAGGGGCGGGATTGTGGCAGACTGTGCATGGAAGGTATTCACTGGCCACTCGTGTGGCAGTGACAGAGGCGGCGGCAGCTTCCGGAAACAGGTACTCTGGTGGATGGAAGTGTGTCTTCAGTTCTCTGTCCTCAAAACAATGCTGGCCCCTTTGGTTTGAGTAAAACTGAGGGTGTTGGACACCTCAAGGGGAGAAAGGGATACGTGCTGGACCCTCTGCTAATCCGGCATGTGGTCATCGAGCTGGTTTTCTTTTGAAGAGTAGAGGAGAGTCTAACCCTATTCGTCCCCAGGCTGGTGATTCTACTTGTTTCAGGACATGCTGGTGACCTAAATTAAAACCGGGCTTCTGAGAAACAGTAGCTTCACATTTTTGGTCACCATTTCTTTCCCCATTCCTCTGAAGAGCAGGACAAGGAGAGTGGAAAACAGAATCCTAAAGTGAGGGGAAGGGCCCTGTTCTTTAGAGAGGACTGTCTCCATACGCTCTGGAGTGTGACTCTGCCCCCTTCCTGCCTGACATAGATACGTGGTTATTCATCAATAGACACAATTTGCTTCCCAGCCTCTTTATCCTTGTTGCCTCTCCATCCCCAAAAGTGGACACACACTGAGTGTTCTGTAATGAATGTTTAGGGATCCATCATTTCTATTGCTCAAATAAATTCATTTTAAGTGATTAATTAAGATGGATTATTCCTGCTCTAGGAGCTTATGATTAATGAGTTGGTTTCCTGCTCATTGTAGGCAGTCAGACCTAATTCAAAGGCTTTTTTCTGTTTCTTCATTTAGAATAATTATTCTCTCTCTCTGTCTCTCTCTTTTTTAAAATGGTTCAAAGTCACAGGTGGATTCTCTCAGAATTAGAGCTTTGTGATATCGTCTCAGACTGAACTTCCATCTAGCCTTGTGTGAAGGAGGTTAATATTTTCTTTCTAATTTTTTGTTACAATTCTGTATCCTGCTTTTTAAAAAATCCTCACCCAAGGATATTTTTAAAATTGATTTTAGAGAAAGGAAGAGAGAAATAGAGAGAGAGAGAGAGAGAGAGGCATCGATGTGAGAGAGATTCATCAATCAGTTGCCTCCCATACCTAGGAGATGATGCTCCAACCCCAAGCCATCTGGCCAGGGCACAATTCTTACTTTTAATGACTGAATTATAGCCCACCAAGTTGACATAACTTATTTTTTACAAGACTTTAAATGTTTATTTTTAGTGAGAGGGGAACAGAGGGAGAAAGAGAGGGAGAGAAGCATTGATCAGTTGTCTCTTGCATGCTCCCAACTAGGGACCTGGCCTGACAGCCCAGGCCTGTGCCCTGACCGGGAATCGAACCAATGACCTTTTGGTTTGTAGGAGGATGCCCAGCTCACTGAGCCACATCAGTCAGGGCTGACGTACTTATTTAGTTATTTCTCAAGACTAGACACTTGGGGTTTTTGTTGTTGTTGTTGTTGTTCTCCAATATTTGCCATTGCAAAAAAACATTGCAGTGAATGTTTTCCCCTACTTTTCATTATTAAGGAAGATTCCCAGAAGCAGAGTCACTGTGCTAAATAAAGTACACAGATATATGTTGCAAAATTATTTTCTAAAATGGCTGTGCCAATTAGTCACTTGGAATTTATTAGTGTATTTATTTTCCTATACCTTTATTATAATTTTAAAATTTGCTATCTAGGCTCCAGCTGGTGTGGCTCAGTGGATTGAGCCCTGGCCTGTGAACCAAAGGGTTCAATTCCCAATCAAGGCATATGCCTGGGCCTTGCGGGCCAGGTCCCCAGTTTGGGGCATGCGGGAGGCAACCAATCAATGTATCTCTTGTACATTGATGTTTCTCTAACTCTCTTTCTCCCTCCCTTTATCTATCCCTAAAAAGGTAAATAAATAAAGTCTTTAAAAAATAAAATAAAATTTGCTAAGTAGAATATATATGTATACGTTTTATGCTCAACTTTTTATTTTGAGATATTCCAAATCTTCAGAAAAGTAATGAGTAATACAATGCAGACTGGACCTTACACTGAACTGTTAGCATTTTGCCATATTGGCTTTAACTCTCTATACAGACATATCTACACACACACACACTGTTTCTTAAAGCATTTGAGTTAGTTGTGGGCATCCTGGCACTTCATGCCTAAATACTTCAGCAAGTATTTCCTCAGAGTTGGCTGTCGCGCTCCTACATAGCTACAGCATCATTATCACCCGGACGGAGCTGAGTTTTGATACAGGTCAGTCAGTCTTTAAAGCTCATGCTTATTCCGCACATGATGCCTTCTTAAAACCAATGTCAGAATAAGATGGAGTTTCCTCCCACAGACCCCTCCAGCATGAGGTAACGGAAGGAGGGCAAATACAAGGCTTGCGCACCGCTGCTGACTGAGGATCCCTTTTCACTCTTGGCAGACATTACCAATCAAATCCACCACTTAACCCTCTGAAGCATTCTCTGCCACTAAGGCATTGTCTACCACACATTCTCTACCACTTACTGGCAGTATGACAGGGACTCAGTTTTGTCATCTGTACATTGAAATAATATTTCATTTGTAGTCGAGTGGCATTAGAATTATCATGTGGATTGGAGGCATGTTTGTAAGCGTACCCAGTGCTGTACCTGGTCCATATTAGGCACTCAAAACCTTACAGCTTTTAAAGAGTCACGTCCATAATCTCAGCTCATGTTGCAGAGCCCTGGGGAAGCATTAGGAAAACCAGGAAATTATATAAAGGAGCCAAAGACTGGAGAGACAATACACGCATACAATCAAGTACAGACTGTGAGTTCTGTAGCCATTAAAAAGGGGAGAGGGAGAGCTGGCTGGTGTGCTCCGGGGTGGCACCCTAGAGAACCGCAACACGTTTCTGGGCTACCACCAGGGGGCAGTATGACCTAACAACTTGGAGCTTCTCGGTTCATTTAGAACTTTTTTTTTTAAAGTTCTTATTTTGTGCCAGGAGCTGAGCTAGGAAGTTAAAAGGATCTATCCACCCACCTGAGAGTCTAAAGTTTGTGGGGGCCTTTGCAGGGAGGTTGCAACGCGCTTTTCCCTCGGTGATCTCTTCCAACATTAACCCCAACCCTACGTGGTCTCCATGGGTTAGGTTAGTCCCATCATCACCGAGGAGGAACTGACGCTTGAGGGTTTTAAGTGAACTACCGATGTTTAAATAGACTGTGAGGGAATCTTTTACTCAGGGCTACACTCTGCATCCCGTACCCTCCACTACAACCTACATAAGAATGTTAGCAGAATAATGAGTTATGTCAGTAATTGTTGAAAACCCATGGCAGAATGTGGGTTTGAGAAGATGAAAAGGTCTGGGGGTGGGGGTGGGGGTGGGGGGGTGGAGGCTGCACAGCACTGTGAATGTGCTTAATGTCACCGAACTGACACTTCAAATGGTTAGAATGGTGACTTCTGTCATGTATATGTTACCACAATTTAGGCAGAATCAGAGTATTTCTGCCTTGGTCGTCAAAAAATGGTTTAAAATGCATATTCTCTAATAAATAGTCACTGATAGCGACCGTATTTTGCCATGTATAAAGCACATCCATGTTTTTGGCCCGACTTCCGCCAAGATGGAGGCATAGGTGGAAACACTGTGCCTTCTCCCACAACCAAGTTTGAATACAACAAAGGTTTGGAGAACAAAGACACAGCCAAAGAACAGAAAATTGAATTATACGGAAGTCCGACAGCTACGAACCGTTCAACGGGGACAGTAAGAGAGGCGGAGCCAGCAGCGGAGCTTGGTCGGGCAGGACAGACCTAGGAGCACAGGCAGCCCGGGAACCAGTCGGGGTGCGGGGCAGACTGACCAAGGTCGCATATTCGCGCACAGTGAGACGGACCACGCAGGCCCCAGGGGGCGAACCCAGTGGTGGAGGGCTGACAGCGGTGACACACTCACGTGCAGTGGAATGAAACGCGTGGGCCTGGTGACGGTGGTGGCTGCGGAGCCGGTGGGGGACGCGGCAGCAGGCGGCAGAGGGAAGCCATTGCCCCTCTTTGACCCCGCCCCCACATACAACGTCACTACCCAGCGATTTAGTTGCCCTGCTCTGGTGACAACCTAAGGCTCCGATCCTGCTACTTAACAGGCACGAACAGCCCAAAAGATGGCGCAAGAAGAACTCAAAGTCCCAGAGCCAATAACTCTAAGCGACCAAGAAATTGCCAGCCTCTCAGAAGCACAATTCAAGACACTATTTATCAGGATGCTCACAGAACTGGTAGATTATAGTCACAAATTAGAGGAACATAGTCACAAATTAGAGGAACATATGAAGGCTAAACTAATTGAAATGAAGGGAGATGCACAGGAAACCAATAGCGATGGAAAGGAAACTGGGACTCAAATCAATGGAATGGACCAGAAGGAAGAACAAAACATCCCACCAGAAAGGAATGAAGAAATGAGAATTCAAAAAAATGAGGAGAGGCTTAGGAACCTCCAGGACATCTTTAAACGTTCCAACATCCGGATTATAGGGGTACCAGAAGGGGGAAAGAAACAGCCACGAGTGGAAAACGTATTTGAACAAATAATAAAGGAGAACTTCCCCAGTCTGGCAAAGGAAATAGACTTCCAGGAAATCCAGGAAGCTCAGAGAGTCCCAAAGAAGTTGGACCCAAGAAGGAACACACCAAGGCACATCATAATTACATTAGCCAAGACCAAAATGAAGGAGAGAATCCTAGAAGCAGCAAGGGATAAGGGGACAGTCACCTACAAAGGAGTACCCATCAGACTGTCAGCGGATTTCTCAAAAGAGACCTTACAGGCAAGAAGGGGCTGGAAAGAAGTATTCCAAGTCATGAAATCCAAAGACCTACAGCCAAGATTGCTTTATCCAGCAAAACTTTCATTTAGAATGGAAGGACAGATAAAGTGCTTCTCAGATAAGGTCAAGTTCAAGGAGTTCATCATCACCAAGCCCTTATTATATGAAATGCTAAAGGGACTTATATAAGAAAAAGAAGATGAAAAATATGAACAGTGAAAGGACAGCAAACACACAGTTATTAACAACCACACCTAAAACAAAAGCAAACCAAGAGGACAGCTAGATCAGGAGTGGAACCATAGAAATGAAGAACACATGGAGGGTTAGAAACAGGGGGGTGGGAGGAGGAGAAGGGGGGAGAAGGCACAGAAAATAGCATAGATGGTAAGTAGAAAATAGGGGGGAGGGTGAGAATAGTGGGGGAAATACAGAATCTAAAGAACTTGAGACACGTGGTTATAAACTAAGAGGGGGAGAATAGTGGGGGAGGGAGTGTGCGGGTGGAGGGGAATGAAGGGGGGGAATAGAACAACTGTAATGGTATAATCAATAAAATATATTTTTAAAAAAATTAAAAAAATAAAGCACATCCATGTTTTTGGCTCAAACTTTCAGGAAAAAAGTCTTTCATTTTAATTTTTTAAATCAATTATTTATTTATATTTTGAAGCAAAATCGGTGATTGTATTCCAGGGTTTTATTTTGCATACAGATATCATTATTGCTTTCTAGAGTTAACACTTTTAATGTATAAGCATAAATAAATTAATTAAAATCGTTTATATGGCCCTGGCTGGTGTGGCTTAGTGGATTGAGTGCTGGCCTGAGAACCAAAAGGTTGCTGGTTTGATTCCCAGTCAGGGCATGTGCCTGGGTTTCAGGCCAAGTCCCCAGTTTGGCAAGCCATAAATGTTTCTCTCCCTCTCTTTTTCCCTCCTTTCCCCTCTCTCTCAAAATAAATAACCTTAAAAAAATTTATATTGATAAAGAATTAGTACTACCTATGTATAATGTGCATCCTTACTTTTCCCTCAAAAATTTGGGCAAAAAGTGGACATTATATACACAGCAAAATATGGATAATAGTTTTATTCAGTTTGATAGCAATGATAAGTAAAGAATGTATATTTAATTGAAATCCCATAAAAATTGGGATATTATAATATTTTAAAAGTAAGAACCAGCTTACAGAAATCAGAAGACACTGTTTTAAAGTTGTTAGCAAGCATAAGCTTTTTTTAAAAAAGCATATTCACTTTTTAAAATATATATAGGAAAATTAAAAACACTTTTCTTAAAATGAAAAAATACAAAATAAAAATGGCAAATACTATATGACATTCATTAATAATAGTTACTGTTCTATATTAGTAGTCACCCTTTAAAAACACTCATGAAGTTATTAATCATTTAATTTAAGTCTCACAACCACCAGTTAGGTACCATTATTTCTATTTAACAGGTAATTTCATCACTTGGTCTGTCCTTAGCCTGTCCGTATAGGCTGTGATAGGCACCTACCGATGCTTCCTTGACCAGCCTGGGAAGCGTGATGTCGTGGGAACACCATGGTCTTTGGATATGACTGACCTGAGACTGACTGGCCATGGAGCTGATAAGGGCTCTGCTGCTTTCCCAGCTGAATGTTTTTGGGCAATTTACTTAATCTCTCTGTGCCTCGGTGTTTTCATTTGTAAAAATAAAGATAATATTAGTACCTACTTCATTAGGATGTTGGATTGAGCAAATAAAATAATGTAAATGTAAAATGCTTAGCATAGTGCTATAACATTGTGAGCACTTGAAAATGATGGTCGTTGCTATTTGCACATAACGGAATGCTCAGAAAATAATAAGTAAATAGATGGGTATGTCTTGAGACCTACCTTTTCCTACTGAGACACGATTTTCCTGTTGTGTCAGGGGTGGCTCCTGTACTCGTCAGTGAGCTCAGTAAAGACCATAGATAATTCCTTTTTGAATCCCCAGGGCCTGCAAAGTGTGGCAGAAAGAAGGCATGTTTGCTGAGTACCTGAAATAGCTCCTGGCTACCCTGAGGGGATTGGAGGAAGGAGTCACACGACAGAGTATTTGGCCCAATCAGCTGAGCCCATGGAATGATAGGACAGAGTAAAGTTCTTTGAGTTCAACTTTGTCATTCTACGGAGAAGCTGACTCCCAAGAAAGGGAGTAGGTCACTCCTTCCTGCCAGTCAACCAGGAAGTTACCCTGAGAAGCAATCTGGTGTGGTGAAAGCCCCTCTCTGGGTTGGGGGCACAGCAGTGAGTCGGGCCTGGGTGGCCCTACATCTGTTCTGAGAGATGCTCACCTCTGCCCTGTTTTTGGAGGAGTGGCCAAGATGATCACAAAACTGGGAACTCAATAGTTTATCTTGGCTACTGGGGCAGGGAGTAAGGAGAGGCAAGGGAGGAGCCCTGAGCTCCCAGTCGAGCACACCTGTGCTTAAATATTTATTCTCTTTCCTTCCTTGGCCTGGAATCCAAGGGGGGAAGTGAAGCAATAGCTTGTGAGGCAATATCCCATCGACTCAGAGAAGGGTGTTCCTCTGAGAGATGACTCATCATACGCCTCAGAGCCACTGAGAGTGTCCCCAGCCTGGATTCTGCATGGCCCATGCCACTTGGTGGGCCACCGTGGCTGGTACTGTTCCTCTGACCAGGAGCCTGCCCTAGGGGACCCTGGGGAGATCCTGGCAGCCCCCTGCTAATGAGTGTGGAGTAGTATCAGGGCACTTGACCTTCCAATGATGCACTTTCCCTTGAAAAGACCCCTCACGTGTTGCCTGGTTGTAGTGACCCTTCTGCTCCCTAGACTCTTGTCAGTACTAAAACCAGACTTCCTAAAACAGATGTCATCAGGGCTCCCCAGAGAGTCCTTCACCGCCTGTACATTGAGCTCCAGACTCCTCAGTGCAGTGTGGTCCTAACCTAAATTTCTGCCTCATCCCAAACCCTTCTTCTTTTTCTCCACTGCGCACCCTATGCTTCAGCTTGGGGCTTCAAAGTATGGTTTATGGACCACCTTCTTCGAAATCATTGAGGACACTTGTTTTAAAATGCAGATTCTTGAGCCCTGGCTGGTATTGCTCAGTGGATTGAGCACGGGCCTGCGAACCAGAGTATCGCGGTTCGATTCCCAGTCAGGGCAGATTCCTGGGTTGCAGGCCAGTTCCCAGCAAGGAACACACGAGAGGCAACCATACATTGATATTTCTCTCCCTCTCTTCTTCTCACCCCCTCTAAAGATAAATAAAATCTTTAAAAAAAATAAAATGCAGATTCTTGAGCCTACTTAATCAGCTGTTCTTGGGGCCAGGGAATCTGCGTTTTAATGATACTGAGGCTGATTCTTGTGCAGGCTGCCATTTAAAAACTGCTCTGCTAGAAAGAAGGAAGGAGTTTCTACCCTTTGCAACAGCATGGATGGAACTGGAAAGCATTATGCTGAGTGAAATAAGCCAGGCAGTGAAAGACAAATACCATATGATCACACCTTTAACAGGAACCTGAACAACAAAACAAACAAGCAAGCAAAATATAATCAAAGACACTGAAATACAGAACAGGCAGACAGGGACCAAAGCGGAGAGGGGAGGGAATTTCAGGATTCACAGGAACAAGTATAAAGGACACATGGACAACAATTAAGGGTGGTGGAAATGGGAGGGAGGTGGGGAGCACTGGGGGGGTGGGCTGGGATGGGAGTAAAAGACAGAAAACTGTACTTGAACAATAATTAAATTGAAAAAAAAAAAAAACCTGCTCTGCTGCCCTGGCTGGTGTGGCTCAGTGGGTTGGGTGTTGTCCTGCAAACCGAAAGGTCACCAGTTGATTCCCAGTCCGGGCACATGCCTGGGTTGTGGGCCAGGACCTCAGTTGGGGGCATCTGATAGGCAACCAATCAATGTCTCTCTCTCCTTTTCCCTCTCTTCCCTTCTCTCTGAAAATAAATAAAGTCTTAAAAACGACTACTCTGCCCAACCAGATTGTTAAGAGCCCTGACTATCTCTGGGCCCTCAGTACCCTTTCCCATGCTGTTCCTCTTTCTAGAATGCCCTTCCCACACTCCCCACCCAGTGTGATCTGTGTACTCTGAGGTTCATCTCACATGTTAGCTCCTCTGTGCTGCCTTCCGCAAATCTAGGTTTCTTTTTCGTGTGCACACAATCCTGCTGCCCTTTCTACCTACCTCTGCTCTAGAATTTTCCTGTTGTGTCAGGGTTGGCTCCTGTACTTGTCAGTGAGCTCAATAAAGACCATAGATAATTCCTTTTTGAATCCCCAGGGCCTAGCAAAGTGCATGGCAGAAAGAAGGCATGTTTGCTGAGTGAATGAATGAAGACCAGGCCTCAGTCTTACTCAGAAAGGTAGATTTAATGCATTGGGTAGCTGACAGAGCTGGGGTCTATGGTGCAGGTTTTGCTTCACAGTTTCAGTCTGTTAACTTGGTCTAAATGTCTGGTCTACCCTTGAAGAAGCTATGGATTTATATTTTGATAACTTGATATTTAGATTAGCATGAGTTAAGACTTAGAAATGTTTTTTCAAATCCCCGAATGTGGCTGTGTCAGGCCAAGGAACCGCTTTCTCTTGATCTGTTTGAATTGACCAGGAAGGAACCTATAGTCTTTTTTTTTTTTTGTCCACCTCTGATCTGTTTCCGAGGATCATCCATCTCATAATTCTTGACCTTTTAATCCTAGTGACGTAACTGACACCTCAGCCAGACACACCCTGGACCTTCTCATGACTGATTCAGCTGAGAAGTGCCAACATATCACTCAGTCTCTGGCTGGTATTTCCTTGCCTTCAGCCTGCTAACTTCTCCCATTCCCTGTGCCCCTGTCCTCTGACATCATGGCTTGCTGGATCTCTTCTCTGAGCCACAGCCCGGGAGTGGCCTCCTTTCTTCTTCCCCTTCCACAGGGAGATGTTCCTCCTCCAGTCTAAGACGGTGCCTCAGCCAAGCGCTGGACTCCACCCCCCTAAACCCCAGGCACTGCACCATCATCATCTCCTTTTCCTCCACCTTCAGTCTTTCCTCTGGCTCTTTCCCTCCCACATGTAAATGCTGTCCGGGTTCACCTTTATGGCTGCCTTCCTCCATCTATTAGCCAATTGAGGCTCTGGGACCAATGGAGACATGTCAGGTCCTTTGCCCATTTTTGAATCAGATTTTTTTTTGTTGTCAGCTTGTGGGCGTTCTCTCTATAGTCCAGATAGCAGCCCTTTATCAGATATGATTTGCCAAGGTTTTCTGCCATTCCATAGGTTGCCCTTTTACTCTGATAGTGTACTTTCATGCACACAAGTTTTTCATTTTCATGTAGTCCATTCTATCTTTTCTCTTGTTTGTGCTTTTGGTGTCCTATCTTCCAATAAGCTTTCAAACACAAAAACTTAGATCCTTTCACCGTCCAGTTGTTATTCCTCTGATGGTTCCTCTTTCAAACTCCTTAATGATCTAGTCTCTGCTTCTTCAGTCTCACCCCTTGCTAATAGCTCAACCCAAATAAACTTATCCAGTCATTCTGAATTACTACATAGCTCTGAGGATTCACCATGTTCTCTAACATCGCCATGTCTTTACGTTAGCTAGTCCCACGTCCTCACCCGCTTTGCTTTTCACTAAATAACCCTTCATCCATCTCTCTCTCTCTTTTGCTTTTGAAGAGAGGGAGAGAAACATCGATGTGCGGGAGTTACATCAATCAGTTGCCTCTCACATACCCCAAACTGGGGACCTGGCCTGCAACCCAGGCATGTCCCCTGACCAGGAATCGACCTGGTGACCCTTCAGTTCACAGGCAGGCCCTCAATCCACTGAGCCACACCACCCAGGGCACATTCATCTCTTAAGACTTCTTCAAGTACCTTCTCCTCTGGGAACATTTTTTTGACTTTTTCTGGAGTTAGGTGCCTTCTTTGGTCTTCCATTGTTTAGTTTTACTATAACACTTATAAGACTGTGTTTTAATTCTTTCCTGTTTCCTGTCTCTCCAAATAGACTACAGATTCCATAAAGGCAGGGACCCCATCCCTATCTTGTCCTCTGCTGCTCAAACTTGGTTAAACAGTTGAACTGGGATCCCGGCCACTGTTTAGTTGCTTTGACCTTGAGCAAACTAGTTAAATTCTGTGGGCCTCAGTTTTCTCCTATGATTATTGTGATAATTAATTGAGATTAAGTTTTAAAAGTGCTTGGTGCCTCCTTTAGCCCAGAGTAAACTCTTGATAAAAAGTAATAGCTGTTATTATCATCAATTGGTTGAGTTGGTATCTCAAACTCTGATCAGTTGCATGACTTTGGCCAAAATTCTTAAACTCCTGGGGCCTCAGGTTTTCCTTCTGTAAAGTGAGATATTGGTCTTGGGTTATATTTAACAGTGGTTCTCAAACTAGGCTGCATGTTGCAATCCTCCAAGGAGCTTTAAATCCACTGACATCTAACGGAGAACATTTTGATGGTTGCCAAATGGGAGGTGAACTGGGGAGATGGGTGAAAAAGAGGAAGGTATGAAGATGTACAAATTGCCAGTTATAAGAAGCCATGGGGATGTCAAGTGTAGCATAGGTCATACAGTCAATAGCATCGTAATAACTATGTATGGCATTGGATGGGTACCACTGGACATTGGTGCGATTGCTTCATAAACTATATGCATGTCTAATCATGATGTTGTACCCCTGACATTAATATAATATTGTATGTCAACTGTAATTGGAAATTTAAAAAAAATACTGATATCTAGGTCTGTCTCCCAAGATTAGGCATGAGGTACAGCTGAGCATCGGTATTTTTTAAAAGCTTCCTTGGTGATTCTAATGTTCTGCCAGAATTGAGAACCACCGTTCTAAAGTTTCTTCCAGATATAACACACGGGAAAGTTGAGCTGCCAGGATTCCCTGGAGGCTGGGGAATGGAATGTCTCCCATCAGTCTTCATTGTCATCTTTTGTTCATCAGGAAGCATTTTCAAATAGGCTCACTAAGCTAGGATTTCAAGAGTGTTTGTGGATTCCTGAATATTTAATCCTCAGCAGCGCCCTCCATTCTGGAGAGACCTGGGGCACCTGAGAAATAGAAAATATTGTCTCTTCCCTACCCCGACTGCTCTAACCCAAGGCCTAGGAAGCTATCCTGGAATGTTATGCTGTAGACACCTAGTCAGGCTAAAGGAGAAGGTGAAGGTTTTGCCAGTGGAAGCTGGGTCCTTGTGGTGTCACAAGAAAAGCATTTTGGGGACCACGCATGGGAAGATGAGGTATGGTGGTAAGATTTAGTGAAGCTGGAGCGAACACAAAGGACTGTCCCTTGTATAGCTCTGTACCCCTGTGGAAGAAGTCCAGCCTTGTCTTCATCACGCCTGCAAGAAAGGCCAGGGTCTAGAAATTGTATTCCATTGGTTTAGTCCATGCCGAAGCTTAGTTCGTTGCAGCCTCTGTTCCCAGCTGCGCTTCGGCTGGCACTGCATTGCTGTGACCCAGGCTCATGCTTGGAGCCTGTGCTTGGAGTCCACATAGCTATTGGGCCCTCGTGGCTTCTATGGAGAGAGAACGAACAAGCACATGAGTGCACAAATGAACGCGTGTTACTGAGTGAGCAGGTGAGTGAGCAAGAGACAGAACTTGCCTTTGTTAGGCCAATTATATTATCTCAGGCTTGGGAAGGACCAGGTGCTCTTTGAAACTAACTAGTCAGTTTTCCAATCCTTCATGGGCTTGTGCTAGGCCTGCCCCTTAAACAGTCAATTTCCTACATCTTTTGTGGGTCTGTGTCCCCTATCCAATCTGATCCATTCCCAGGCTAGGTACTTCCCCTTTGTGGTCTCCATCTTGACTCCTACCGCACATGACTCATGTTAGAAGGACCTTCTACAGTGCATGTGCTTACCTGCCCTGCATCATCATGGCTTGTACTATGCATCTATCCAGCAGAAAAATTGCTCCCCGCATCCCTCTGAATGACCTGGTCGTGGCCCAGCAGTTCCCCAGGAAGATTCTTCCTGCTCCCCCCAGGATTGCTCAGGGCTTGCCTTGGGGTTAAGTCCTGAGGGCAGAGGGTGCAGTGGTCTCCTGGGGAGTCTGTTGGTGCCGTGACTTCTTAGTGAAGCAGGCTTAATGTCCTATTCAGCTTCCTAGTAAATCAGGCTTAATATCTGGTTCCCCTTGTTCCCTTCCTTTATTAATAACTGGCTAACTACCTTCACTAACAGAGGGAAGGATCCTTGGTATAAACTTGTTGGGGAAATTTGGAACTAGGAAGAGATAGTGGCTGAGAGTCACAAATAATAATTTATTTGCAGTACTCGAACACCATATCCACAGCCATTACTTACTTGATTCCCGAAGCAACCTTGAGAAGTGTAGAGCAGGAACTGCCTCCATTTTGCAGAAGAGGAAAACAAGCCACGGAATGGTTAAGGACCAAACCCAAAAGTTACACGGTGGCTTAGCAGCAGGGTCAGTGTGATAGCCTCTGTGTCCTGACTCCCTCTCTCACTATGTCTGGAAAGAAAAACACTGCATACTGAGTTTGAGATCATGGAAAATACATATGCCTATGTTGGCTTCNGCCTTGAGAAGTGTAGAGCAGGAACTGCCTCCATTTTGCAGAAGAGGAAAACAAGCCACGGAATGGTTAAGGACCAAACCCAAAAGTTACACGGTGGCTTAGCAGCAGGGTCAGTGTGATAGCCTCTGTGTCCTGACTCCCTCTCCTGGCCTTTCTCACTGTGTCTGGAAAGAAAAACACTGCATACTGAGTTTGAGATCATGGAAAATACATATGCCTATGTTGGCTTCCCTCCCTGGTTCCTGGCACAGAGCTCCTTAAACCCTTGTAATTCCCAGGCAATAAGACTATCTTTTGTTCTCATGAGGTGACTCTGAGTGGGCTCCTGGGTGAGGGCTGGCTATGGGAAAGACCAAGCCATGATTAGAAGTTTGGAAACTTCAATCCTGCTCCTCATTTTCTTAAGAAGCAAGAAGGGTTGGAAGTAGAATTAATGATCATATCTATGTGATAAAGCCTCCCTCCAAATCCAAAAAGTATGGAGTTCAGGGAGCTTCCAGGTTGTTGGACACATCCACATATTGAGGGGACGGTGCCCTCAACTCCATGGGGACAGAAGCTCCTGTGCTCAGGATGCCCCCAGACCTTGCCCATATGACACAGTGGTTACTCTTCATCTGGCTGTTCATCTGTATCCTCTAACGAACCAGTAAACATGTTTCCCTGGGTTCTGTGAGCTGTTCTAGCACGTAACGGAATCCAAGGAGTTGAAAATGGGAATCTCCAACTTGGCTACACATTAGACAGAAGTTTTGGGTAACCTGGGGATCTACTCCTTGTGATTGGCATCTGAAGTGAGGGGCATTCATGTGGGGCTGAGCCTCTTAATCTGTGGGTTCTGACACTGTCTCTAGGTAGATAGTGTCAGAATTGAGTTAAAGTGTAAGCTGCCTCACTGGTATTGCCTGATGTGGGGAACCCCCCATCACTCTGGTGCCAGAGTGTGGTGAGTGCGGCAGTTGTGTGAGAGTAAAGAAAGGCAGGAGGAGGACTGGAACGCTTTTCTAAAATACCCAGGTGGCTCAGAGTCCTTCTTGTGTCCTTAAAATTGGAGCCAAGATTCTAAATGGCCCTATCAAATGCAATGGGGATCAACTAAAATGATCCCTCCCAGCTCCCCTGTGGTCTCTCCACCTATGGACACAGCGGCGCTCTCTGAAGTCATTAAGAGATGCCTTCAGTTTTGCAGGGTGTGGGGTGTTTAGTAGTGGCTCTGAGGCTTGGGCATCCAGAGAGGAGTTTAGTTAATGTACCCAGTGTGTCCAGGAAGCACTCAGAGGGCCACACAGGGCAATGTTAACCAAATGCCGGGTCATACATGGGATGGAAAAACCAGAAGAGGGAGTGGTTTTTTCACTAAGCTCAATTTAACTTAAAGCCGTCTCCTTTATTCTGAGAACATGCCCTTCTTACTTTTCTGCTTTTAAAATGGCCTTTTGTGAAATATTGATGGTAGTAGATGGCAGTTTATTTTCACATGCTGAATGGCATGGCTAAAAGATGACCACCCTATGTGAATGCCCAAAATTGCTTTTGAAATGTTACTGATCCAAAGAATCCCAGGAACACTCACGGTTTTGGAGAGCCATATGTCCCAACTCCTCAGGGGTGTAGGAGGCCACAGAGAGAGCCTAACCTTGAGAATGGTGGTAAAATGTTAAACAGTAAAAGAATTAAAATGCTTGTAGTTAGACTTTGCCACCTGTAAGTTCATGTAGAAAGAAAAGTTCCATTGCCACTTTGGTTTTATTTAATGAACACTTATATAGTGCTTACTAGATGCCTAGCCCCACCTCACATGCTGTAAAAATATGATCTCATTTAATCTTCATCAAGCCTGTGAGGTAGCTGCTATTACCTTCACCTTCGTTTTAAAGATGAGGAAACTAAGACATGAGAGTATTTGAGAGACTTACCCAAGGTCACATCTAGTTAGCAGCAGAACCTGAAGCTGAAGCCAGGGAGTCTGGCTCCAGAGTCCATGCTCTTAATCCCTACACCATGCTCTCTGGTTAGAAGGAATTCAAGGCTTTCATGGCACGTAATGATCTATTTTCAGCCTCTGATTCCACAGACAGAAGCTGCTTATGAGCGACGCTGTCCGATCTGTATTGAGCTGCTGTCAACGATCTCTTCTGAGCCCTTCCCACCACACTGCTGGGAGAATCAGAGCAGGCAGCTGGCCCTGGGCAGAGCCTGGCAAAACAACAGTGGCGAAAGCAATGAACTTTGGATAAGGTCAGCAGCAAGCCCTTGTAGCATGGAACCTGAGTCTGTGTGAAGGCCTTCTGAGAGGTCCTCTGGAGCCTGCACTGGTGGTTTGCAAACATTGTTTTAAAGCAACCAAACCTTTTTTCAAACAGACATATAGACAGTTAATGCACACACATGTATGTGCACACATACGTGTGTACGCACACCCCATGTGGAATCCCTCCTTAAAACAGATAAGAGTGGAGGTGTGTTGACGCAGACATGAGATGCAGCTGACCTTACTCTCATGCCTTACGCACTATCGAGGAACACAATTTGAAAATCATTGCTCCAGACCAGGGTTTCCTGAACCATGTCCTACAAAATATTAGTCTTATGAGATACTTATTAGGGAAAAAAGCTTCATGGTCAAATACATTTGGCAAAGTCCGGACGTTCTGTCTTTGCTTTGAGATTTACAGTTATTTGCCAGCAGATAAGGAGCCAGAAGTCCTGGAAGGGTGTGAAAGCACTCTTAACCCACAATTTCCCTTAAAAAATGGATGAATTGTGTTATAGGCACAGAATGGAATATTATAGAGCAATGAAAACAGACAAATGATTGTCACATAGGGATGCATCTTACAGATATAATGTTAGGTGAAAGAAGCCAATCACAACACTGTGCAGACCGTATAACTCTATTTACATAAAGTTCAAAAACAGGCAAAAATACACATATGCGGATTTACAAGACAGAGTAGCCATTTTCCATGGGAGGTGAAGTGGAGACTGGGAGGGAACATGAGGTGAGTTTTGAAGCCTCTGGTTGTATTTTATATCTTTTTTAAGATTATTTATTTATTTATCTTTAGAGGGGAAGGGAAGGAGAGAAGGAGAGAAATATCAATGTATGGTTGCCTCTTGTGAGTCCCCTGCTGGGAACTGGCCTGCAACCCAGGCATGTGCCCTGACTGGGAATCGAACCGTGATTGTGTGGTTCGCAGGCCCGTTCTCAGTCCACTGAACTACACCAGCCAGGGCTGTATTTTATATCTTGATCTGGGCAGTGATCACATGGCGTGTTTACTTTGTGAAAATGATGTGTGCATTTTTGGCATATATGTCCATATGTTATCCTTCATTTAAGAAAGAAAAAGGGGGAAATAAAGCACAGCAACACTGAAGGGACTGAAAAATAAATGTGCATGAATTTGGCTCTTCAAAATATAATGTCCTTTTTAAAATTTTTTTTTTAAGATTCTGCAGGTTTTCAGAACCACTTTACGTAGTTCAAAGACAAGGCTCCCAGGAACCGGGAGGGCAGAAGTCTGAAACGGGCTTCAGTGGGTTCAGATCACGGGGTCATGGGGCTGTGTTCCCGAGTTGCTCCTGAAAGCTCCAGGGGAGAGTCCATTTCCTGGCCGTTTCCAGATTCTAGAGTCTGCAGGTGTTCAGCTCGCGGCCCCCATCCATTTGAATAGCTAGCAATGACCGCCAAGGCATTCTCACATCTCGTCCCCCTGTCACTGATTCTCATCCTTCCCTCCTTTACATTTAAAGACCCTTGTGACTGCATTGGATCCACCTGGAAAATCCAGGCTACTCTGCCTGCATCAGGTCAACTGACTCACAAGCGTAATTCCATCTGCTACCTTAATTCTCTATGTCACTGTAACGCAGTCTCAGGTTCCAGGGGTTAGTCCATTGTTCTGTCTACCATACCTGCTAAGGAGTTAGAGTCAGATCCCAGTATTTAACCTCGTCTCTCTCCTATTATTGTGGGATTTCTTTCAGGTAGTATCTACCTGACCTAAAAATTCATTGGAAAAAACTCTTTTGGGTTTGCTGCAAGCAAAAGTTAATACACCGAATGTATTTATCACTTACATGAGAGAAGATTTATTTACTTTTAACTCAACAAGACACTTATTACAAGAGTTCCATGGGTGCCAGGTCAGGGAGGACCCCAGCTTGCAGCAGCAGGCTTGGAAACCTGGCTGGGTCTCGGGGACTGCAACCCCGTTCCTGACAAGGAGACAAGAAATTGCAGTCGCTGAGGGCTATATCTGACATCTGAAGTAGAGCCAAGACGAGGGATTAAGAGACTGGTGTTCTGAACGTGAGGTGACGTGAGGTAACGCAGGAGTTTCTAATCCTCGATTCTGCAGCCATGAATCAGTTTCTTTGTTTGGATCAATTGTAGTCTCTGCAGTATCAGAAGGCTATTGTTCTCAGTGGAACCTTGGGCTAGCAAACAAGGAAGAGACCTAAAAAGGCAGTTGTTGCCTGAGCAGCAGGCAGCAGGAGGTGGTTCAGATCAGCTGCTGCCATGGCAACATTGATCACTGTCACAAGCAGGCAAGAGGTGGGTAGTTAGCATTGTCAGAGAACACATGGACCACCTGCATCAGAATTAGCTGGAAATTTGTGGGTTTTTAAAGAGATTTTATTTATTTATTTTTAGAGAGAGGGGAAGGGAGGTAGAGAGGGAAAGAAACATCCCTTGTGTGGTTGCCTCTCATGTGGCCCCCATTAGGGGACCTGGCCCGCAACCCAGGCTTGTGCCCTGACTGGGAATCAAACCAGCAACCCTTTGAATCACAGCTCGTGCTCAATCCACTGAGCTACACCAGCCAGGGCTGGAAATTTGTTTAAATTTCAAATTTTCAGGCCATGTGGCCAGAGATGGGGATAGGCTCTGAAATTTGCATTTTATGTAGCTCCCCAGGTAACCCTTATTTTTGGTACATTTTGAGAACCACTGATTGAAGAAAATAATACATTACTGTTACAAATCCCTATCAAACCCCTATTGTATATCCTAGGGTGAGACCACACCCCTATGGTCTGAAAACCAGGGCCACTCTCTTGCTTACAAAGGCCCGCTGTTAAAAAGACAAAGTTGATGTTCAGTATCATTGGGAAGGACTAGGGTGGGACCCAAGCAGGGGTCAGCATGAGCCAGCACTGGAGAGGATGGCTAAGCTTCGGGACTAAGTTTCTGATACCACTGAGAAGTATTATTCTCTCTCTAGGGAGGCGCACTGTGCGGAGAACACCACCAAGGATCCCGGCTTCCTGGTGTTTCTGAGAATCATGGCCGTTGTGAGCCACTATTGCTGATGAGAGTGTGTTCTTATCCCTAACATGAGTTAAAAATGAGCACATTACTGGATGTGTGAAATTCAAAGTGTGGTTTTTGTGTTTCTTTAACACATACTTGTAACTCTGATTCTGGGCAGATTCTGAATTGCTAGTTGTGAAAACTCATGCCCACCTTTGGAGGATCTTCTCCCTGTCAAAGGTCCCAGTTTTGCTCAGATCTCCCTTCCATCCCCCAGTGACAAAATATGATTCACCGCTGTATGTTCCTTGCTTCGCAATGATTATTGGTCCAGAGGTCCAACGTGTGTCCTAACTCATTCCAGGTATGTTGAAGGGAAGGACTTGGCATTGGTGACAGAGGAGAGGTGCCTTGGTCTTTTGTTGACATGAGCAGGGAGACTTGTGGCCCTTCTACAAGTACAAGGGGAAGCTGCTTCAGAACGAAGGCCGCACTGCAGGCAGCAGGCACAAGGGCAAAACGTGAGCCTCATGGCCGTGTCCAGTACTGAATCGGGTACCCTGGAGGCTACCACACCTCTGGACTTTCTTTTAGTTTAAGTCTGTTTTAGCGGCTTTTCCTGTTGCTTATGGTCGTAAGTTTCCTGGTGCCTGTAGTCGCTGGTTTGCTTTGCACTCTCTGGTTGATGCATTTTATATGTAAAATGTAAAAAAGTAAAAAAGAGAAGAGAATAGACTGTAGGCTGTAGACTTAACTGCACTCACCAAAGAACTGGCTTTCTGAACAGACAAGTAAATGCTCTTTCTCATTCTGACATTACTATGCCTTAGTGTTTGGTGTGCATGTGGCTTAACCCGAATGTGTGAAAAGTGGGCTGTAGTTCTGTTAGGGGGGCTGCCAGTTCTGGTGTCACCGTGGAGAAGTGTTCCATTTTAAGTCTAATAACATCACTTGTTCAGTTGGACATTTAGAGACCAAGGCTGGAACAGTCGGTGACATATCAGATATACCTGGAAACAAACTGTGCTACTGTCTTACTCAGGTTCCTGCCCCAAGAGACTGCTGTTGACTTCACAAGGTAGAGCGCAGGGGTACAAAAGTGAGAGCCCTGGTGTGCCTCCTTCAAAAAAATTTAATCAAACTTACAGCATTGTAAAAGGCATTAAAATAAAACCCACTCATATCCTAGCTGGTGTAGCTCGGGGGATTGGCTGCTGGCCTGTGAACTGAAAGGTCACCAATTCAATTCCCAGTCAGGGCAGGTGCCTGGATTGTGGGCCATTTCCCCAGTAGGGGGTGTGCGAGAGGCCACTGATTGATGTATCTCTCACACATTGACGTGTCTCTCCCTTTCTTTCTATCTCCCTTCCCCTCTTTCTAAAAATCAATAAATAAAAACTTTTTGGGAGGTTTTAAAAATATTTTATTTACTTATTTTTTTTAATTTAATTATTGTTCAAGTACAGTTTTCTGTCTTTTACTCCCATCCCAGCCCACCCCCACCAGTGCTCCCCACCTCCCTCCCATTTCTACCCCTCTTAGTTGTTGTCCATGTGTCCTTTATACTAGTTCCTGTAAATCCTTCCCCTTTTCCCCCTGAAATTCCCTCCCCTCTCCCCTCTGGTCACTGTCCCCCTGTTCTCTATTTCAGTGTCTTTGGTTATATTTTGCTTGCTTGTTGTTTTGTTGTTTAGCTTCCTATTAAAGGTGAGATCATATGGTATTTGTCTTTCAATGCCTGACATTTCACTCAGCATAATGTTTTCCATTTCCCTTTATGCTATTGCAAAGGGTAGGAGAGAGGGGAAGGGGTGGGAAAGAGAGAGAAACATCAATGTGCGGTTACTTCTCACATGCCCCCCCACTGGGGACCTGGCCTGAAACCCAGGCATGCGCCCTGACTGGGAACTGAACTGGCAACCCCTTGGTTCACAGGCTGACACAAAATCCACTGAACCACATGAGCCAGGGCAATAAAATATTTTTAAAAATTTTTAAAAAGTTTAGGGACTTCCGCCAAGATGGAGGCATAGGTGGAAACACTGTGCCTTCTCCCACAACCAAGTTTGAATAAAACAAAGGTTTGGAGAAACAAAGACACAACCAAAGGACAGAAAATTGAATTATACGGAAGGCCGACTACATCTAACCATTCAACGGGGACGGTAAGAGGGGCGGAGCCAGCAGCGAGCAGGGTCGGGCAGGACAGGGCCCCTGACCCAGGCATGCAGGCAGATGAGAACCAGTTGGGGTGCGGGGCAGACCGCGGGCGCATATTCACACACAGTGAGACAGACCACGCAGGCCCCAGGTGGCGAGGGCTGACGGTGGTGGCACACTCGCGTGCAGTGGGACGAAACGCGTGGGCCTGGTGACGGCAGCAACTGTGGCACCGGTGAGGGCTGTGTCGGCAGGCGGCGGACAGGACGCCATAGTCCCTCTTTGACCCCGCCCCCACATACAGCGTCACAACCCAGCGACTTAGTTGCCCTGCAATACCGGTGAGAGCCATTGTCGCTCTTTGACCCCGCCCCCACATACAAAGTCATAACCCAGTGACTTAGTTGCCCTGTTCTAGTGAACACTTTAGGGCTCTGATCCTGCTATGGAACAGGCACGAACAACCCGAAAGATGGCACAAGAAGAACTCAAAGTCCAAGAGCCAATAACTCTCAGCGACCAAGAAATTGCCAGCCTCTCAGAAGCACAATTCAGGACACTATTTATCAGGATGCTCACAGAACTGGTAGATTATAGTCACAAATTAGAGGAACAAAGTCACAAATTAGAGGAATATATGAAGGCTAAACTAATTGAAATGAAGGGAGATGCACAGGAAACCAATAGTGATGGAAAGGAAACTGGGACTCAAATCAATGCAATGGACCAGAAGGAAGAACGAAACATCCCACCAGAAAGGAATGAAGAAATGAGAATTCAAAAAAATGAGGAGAGGCTTAGGAACCTCCAGGACATCTTTAAACGTTCCAACATCCGGATTATAGGGGTACCAGAAGGGGGAAAGAAACAGCCACGAGTGGAAAACGTATTTGAACAAATAATAAAGGAGAACTTCCCCAGTCTGGCAAAGGAAATAGACTTCCAGGAAATCCAGGAAGCTCAGAGAGTGCCAAAGAAGTTGGACCCAAGAAGGAACACACCAAGGCACATCATAATTACATTAGCCAAGACCAAAATGAAGGAGAGAATCCTAGAAGCATCAAGGGATAAGGGGACAGTCACCTACAAAGGAGTACCCATCAGACTGTCAGCGGATTTCTCAAAAGAGACCTTACAGGCAAGAAGGGGCTGGAAAGAAGTATTCCAAGTCATGAAATCCAAAGACCTACAGCCAAGATTGCTTTATCCAGCAAAACTTTCATTTAGAATGGAAGGACAGATAAAGTGCTTCTCAGATAAGGTCAAGTTCAAGGAGTTCATCATCACCAAGCCCTTATTATATGAAATGCTAAAGGGACTTATATAAGAAAAAGAAGATGAAAAATATGAACAGTGAAAGGACAGCAAACACACAGTTATTAACAACCACACCTAAAACAAAAGCAAACCAAGAGGACAGCTAGATCAGGAGTGGAACCATAGAAATGAAGAACACATGGAGGGTTAGAAACAGGGGAGTGGGAGGAGGAGAAGGGGGGAGAAGGCACAGAAAATAGCATAGATGGTAGGTAGAAAATAGGTAGTGGGGAGGGTGAGAATAGTGGGGGAAATATAGAATCCAAAGAACTTGAGACACGTGGTTATAAACTAAGGGGGGCAGAATGGTGGGGGAAGGAGGGTGCGGGTGGAAGGGATTGAAGGGGGGGAATAGAACAACTGTAATGGTATAATCAATAAAATATATTTTAAAAAATAATAAAATAAAATAAAATATCAAAAAAAAATTTTTTTAAGTTTAAATAATAAAACCCACTCAATCCCAGCACACATTCATTTAGTTATTAATTTATTTTAAAATATGTATTGAACCCCCAGTGTACCAGACCCTGGGCTAGGTGCTGCAGCCCCTCTCAGTGGACAAGACAGACACTGTCCTTCCCCTCCTAGTGCTTACAACCTAATGAGAAGGCAAATATTAAAGACATGATCACACAAATACTTACTTAATTGCAGCTGTGTAAGTAGAGGGAAGGGAAGGGAAGGTACAGGGCAGCCTAAAAGTGACTACCGGGCCGCAGGGCTTACAGAAGGCCTCTGTGAGTAACACGGGCGCTAGGCCCACAGAAGAAAAGAGTTCCAAAGGTGAAAAAGTTTTTTAGGCAGAGAAAATGGCACATGCAGGGGCATGGGCACCAGGACCTGAAAAGTGTCACTTTCGGAGGAGCCCAGTAAACTTGGAGAAAATGGTCCTGTTTGTGTATTTGATTCCTTTTTTTGAATTTTCTTACTGTGATAAAAATATATGTAACATAAAATTTGCCATTTTAACCGGTTTTCAAGCGTATAGTTCAGTGGCAGTGCATTCAGTGTTGTGCGGCCGTCCCCCCTGTCCATTTTCAAAACTGTTTCATCATCCCAGGCAGAAGCTCTGTGCCCATTGAGCAATAACTCCTCATTCTTCCCTCCCCTCAGCAACCTCTAGTCTACTTTCTGCCTCTGAGAGTTTGCCTGTTCTAGATATGTCATGTAGTGGAATCATATATTTGTCCTTTTGTGTCTGGCTTGGTTTCGTTTAGCCTAATGTTTTTGAAGCTCATCAGTGTAGTATGTACCTAGCAGGTATCAGAACTTCTCCTTTTTATGATTGAATAATGTTGGGAACCGTTCTGCCCGGTTTTCAGGAGTGATAACCCCACTGATAGGGGAAAAGGCCCCACAGCTAGGGGACCTTGGGACCATAAGCCACTAAGGGGACAAAAGTCATCCTCCTGGCAGGGGCGCAGCCTCTGCCCTCTTTACTTCACCCTGCTTGGCCCCTGGAGGATGGCTGGATAGTCAATGATGGATAAGAGTCCTCAAGGAAGGAACAACCTATGACAGGCAGTCACGAAGGGGCCATCAGGGAAGGACTTAGGGGATTGTGCAGGAGGGACAAAAGACCCTCACCCCTCAGTTTTATCATATCCCGAGTCCTCATTCTATTTGTAAAAAGTCTCCTAATCTCTTGGCTGCCTTGCTTCCCCCACCTGATTTAAGCCTGAAACTATGCCAAAGGAGGGTGCAGCCCTGTGCCGGAACGGGGGCAATCAGGCCTAAGAAAGATTGCATAAAGTCCTGTGAAACCTGCTTGGCTAAGAATGTGCTCAGTTCAAATGTTAAGAGTCCAAACACAAAATACGTTTGTTTTCCAAGGTTTTCCAGGCATCTCCCTGTCTATCAGACCCTGACTCAAAAGGACCCCCGTGGTCCCAGAAATGTTATCTGTAAACCATACCTCCTCTCCTTGATACGCATCCCTATGCAAGCTAAACTCAATAAAAGCCCACTGAGGGAGGGGCTTGAGACCTTTCTTCTCTGAGAGACTGGCCGGCCTTTCCTCCCCAAGCAGATCATGTCTTGGTAGACTTATTCTCATCCTCAGCAGCTGGGGGAGCTCAGCGGGTGGAGCCTCCTGCCCCAGAATAATATTTCATTGTGTGTGTGTCTTTTGTTTTTCCATTCATGTGTTGATGGACATTTGGGTTGCTTCTACCTTTTGGCTGTTGTGAGTAATGCTGCTGTGATGGCATACACATAACTGTCTGAGTCTGTGTTTTCAGTTCTTTTCAGTATATTACCTGGAAGTGGAATTGCTGGATCATATGGTGACTCTCTGTTTAGTTTTTTTTTTTAGAAAGAGGGGAAGGAAGGGAGAAAGGAAAAGAAACATCACTGTGCAAGAGAAACATGCCTCTCACATGGCCCCGAACTGGGGACCTACCTAGCCATGTACCCTGACTGGGAATCGAACCAACAGTCTTTTGGTTCCCAGGCCAGTGCTCAATCCCCTGAGCCACACCAGCCAGGGCTATGTTTAGCTTTCTGAGTAACCACCAAACTGTTTTCTTCAGAGGCTGCACCATTTTACGTTCCTACCAGCAATGCAAGAGGGGTCCAGTTGCTCTACATCCTTGTCAACACTTATCTCCCCTACATTTTTGTTATTGTTATTATACCTATTGTAACAAGTAAGAAGTGGTACCTCTAAGTATCTGATTCTGACTCTACTGTCTCCTCAGGAATCCATCTCTCTTGAAACTCTGAAGCTCTTTGAGATTATTAATCTGGCATACTGTTACAGAACAGACCCGGAGGCAGGGTGAATGATATACTTTTACTGAAAGGATCCCCCTCTTTTTCTCCAGGGGTTCATCCCCTGCACTAGGTTCGCTTTGCCCACCACCAGAGGAAAGTCGTCTCTCAATGCCAGAGATTGGTAAAAAGAAAAGGAATTATTTATTTAAATGTTATACAGACTTAAGAGTAATGATTTAATGTCTTCATTAAAATACTAAAGTTCTAGGTGCCCATCAGTAAATGAATGGATCAAAAAACTATGGTACATTTACACAATGGAATTCTATGCAGCAGAAAGAAAGAGGGAGCTCCTACCCTTTGAAACAGCATGGATGGAACTGGAAAGCATTATGCTGAGTGAAATAAGCCAGGTGGTGAAAGACAAATACCATATGATCTCACCTTTAACAACCTAAACAACAAAACAAACAAGCAAGCAAAATATAACCAAAGATACTGAAATACAGAACAGGCTGACAGGGACCAGAGGGGAGAGGGGAGGGAATTTCAGGGGAAAAGGGGAAGGATTCACAGGAAACAAGTATAAAGGACACACGTACAAAAAACTAACAGGAGTGGAAATGGGAGGGAAGTGGGGAGCACTGGGGGGTGGGCTGGGATGGGAGTAAAAGACAGAAAACTACTTGAACAATAATTAAATAAAGTTTTTAAAAGTACTAAAGTCCTTTAGAATACCCACAAACACACACAGTTCTTCCTTTTCCTCTTTTCCCAGTCCGGGGTACCGTATCTCAGGAAAAGAAGTAGAAGTTCGTGACTCAGTTTCCCAGCACCATCAGCTGTGCTGCCACCATGATCTCCAGTTAATCCAAAGCCATGTGGCACCTCCTCATGGCCCACCAGCAAGAGTCCTTTCACCCCTTTTCTTCCAGGCAAAGTCTCTCCTGTTTCCCAAGCCATGTGGCAAAAGGGAGCACCCCAAAGCCACGTGGTCCTGACTCTCGCCAGAGCCTTGGGGTCCCCACTCTGCCAAAGCCAATGGTTCTTTCCATATGGTTCCCAAGCCTGAGTTTAAATTCCTGCGCCAATCTTGCTCTGCAGCCCCATTTCCGACTCCTCCTACAATTGGTCACACCTGCCAGCATTCCTGTATTCTTCCAGCTTTTCTGGGCTGCCATAGTAAGTCTGGGCAGGTGTGGCCCCATGGCATGAAGCCAAATCATCTCCAAGCTCTTACACAGGCGCTGTAACCAGGGGGAGTTGCCTCCCAGTTACATCTTGAGTGAAAGTCACTTCCATTCCCCTGGCTCAAAATATAGCCACAGCTATTTAACATATCTGTGAAACCAGTTAAAGGTTATAGATATGTTAAATGACTATGCCAGAGGTTAGCTGCAAAGTTGCTGTACAACACAGCTCTGCCTGCTCCTGCTCCATGTGTCCCTTCCCCCAGCTCAGGCTTATGGGGGGCGGTGAGGACATTATATATCTATATTTCTAATATTCCCTGGACCCCATTACAAATCCTTATTTGGGGCCCCCCTCTTGGCTGCACCCTGTTACAATGCCTTCATGTTTTATTTCCAAGTAGGTGTTGAAAATCCCATCTGACCTCCAAAATAGGTGTTCACCTACCCTGGGGTAAAGTGTAGCCAGGGAATCAATTGGGATCCCCCATGTCTATCACCTGGTGAGTGTTCCATAAATAAAACAATTGTGGTAAGTGTTTTAGATATCATCTCTCTCACTTTGTAAAAACTCAAGGGTGGTTTCCAACAGGCACCTGAGAAATTTGTGCTTGATTTAAATGAATTAGTTTTCATGAATGTATGAGGCAATTGATTGGTTGATTACATTCCATTCATTTAAAATGCAGATCCCCTCCTCTGCTTTATGCCTTCAATTACTCTCCGTGGCACTTAAGGCAAGGCTCCAGATCACATATATGGCCAACAATGCCTTGATAGGTCTGCCTGCTTTCTTCCAGGACCATTTTTGGCCAGTTTCGCCCTTTCAATCTAGGCTTCTGAACACTCCATAGATATACAAGGCTCATCTCGACTTTAGGGCCTTTGTACCTATTGGTCCCTATTTCAGCAATTCCCCACTCCTCCAAGCCAACCCCTCTCTCCCTTTGTACTTAAGTCCCACTCAACCTTCAGATTTCAGCTGAAATGTGATTCTTCAGGGAAATGTCTCCTGACCCTCTCCCTACTCCAAAACATAACCCTCATAGAACCTTTTACTTTTCTTACATAGTACTCACCCAAATGGTTGTAGAATACTTGTTTATTTATTTAAAGCCATCTTCCCAAGCAGAAACTTCCAAGAGGGCAGAAACTCGTATCTCTGTTAATCAGTATTAGGCATAGGGTAGGAGTTCAGTGTGTATTTTTGGAGAGACACCCATGTTCCTGAGTCTGTGTGTCCTCTCTCTCTGGATGGATTAGATATTTCTTATCTAGACCAAGTGTTTTCCGATTATCTCCTCCAAAAGTGTCTGTCCTGGCACTCATCACAGTAAGTACAGATCCTATGCTATCAGAGAAAGAAGGATAAAAAGAGAACCCAAACTGAGTGGAAGGAACGCAGACCAAATGCGTTCTGGCAGAGAGGTTTCTGGGCAGCAGGAGGCTGTTTCTAGGCCCCAGGCCAGGGTGTTGAGCAGTGTTTGCATTTCTCTGAGAGCTCCTGCCAAGAGGCAGAGAGAGAACTGACGAGTGACCTGTAAGTGCAGCTCCCATTCTGGGTGAGGCAGAGTTTATGGTATTATGGGGAAATGGTGTTGATTAGAGGAGAGAGAGAGCCATGTGGCCCATGGGCAGGACGTTTGGTGAGAGGCCATCCAGGGTCACAGTGGGGTGGCTTCTCTTGCCAAGCACTGCCCAGGCCCTTCAGGCAGTGTTAGGTTAGAGACCCCAAAGCAAGCTGCTTTCAAAAGCTCCTCACCGCTTTCTCAGGCTCCCCAAACCTCTTTTAGACAGCTGTTTTATAGTTGCCACGGCTTCTTTTATGCTTCCAAGTCATGAAGCCAAATGTCCTATCCTTTTGCTTTCTTTTAAACTTTAAAAAAATAAATTTTCTGTTATAAAATCAATACATGAATACATTTATCTTCTAAAACAGCGGACCCCAACCTTTTGGCACCAGGGACTGGTTTTGGCAGGTGTTAGTGTTAGATGTGGGGGTGGGGGTGGGGATGTCAGGAGGCGGATCTCAGGCAAGCTTCGCTGGGGCAGGGGGCGGGGGTGTTGTCTAAAACATTAAAACTACACCATCTACACCCCTTGCTGCTGGGCCACAGCCCAGAGTCCCAGGGAGTGACCACATCAGCCAGGGCTAACATTTTATTTTGAAATAATTTTAGATTTGCAGAAGAGTTGCAAAGGTAGTATAGAAAGTTTTGGGTATTATACCATTCAGTCTCTCGTAATGTTAACAGCTTATATAACCCTGGTCCAGTGATCAAAACCAAGAAATTTACATTGGTACAATATTATTAACTAAACTATAGAACTTTAGTTCTTTAGGTAGAACTTTGTTAGAACTTTACCGGTTTTTTGACTAATGCCTTCTCTTCTGTTCTAGGATCCATCCAGGGTCCCACATTGCATTTAGTTGTCTTATGTCCTTAGTCCCCTCCAGTCGGTGGAAGTTCTGTCTTTCCTTGACCTTACACTTCTGAAGAGTCCAGCTCAGGTGTTTTGTAGAATATCCTGAGCTGTAGAATGTTTGGTTTGTCTGATGAGTTTGCATGATTTGACTGAAGTTAGGCATTTCGGGGAAGAATTTTTAACAATATCAGTTATGTTTGTATATCTTTTGCTGTTTTCATTCAAGAATATGATTTTGAGATATTTCTTTTCTTTTTGGGGGAGATATTTCTATATTAACATATAGATCAGTCACTTCTTTTAAATTCTCTACACAATTCCACTATATGAATATTCTACATTCTGTTTAGTCATTCCCCTACTGGTGGGCATTTAGGTTGATTCCAGGTTTTCTTTATTAGCAACATTATAGTAATTATCCTTGTACATAACTCCATGTCCACATGGAGTTATGGTAGATAACTAGGAATAGCATTGCTGAGACATGGATTTAATAGATGTCCAGTTGCCCTGTGCCAGTTGACATTCTTTTGATATCACAAAGCTTGAAAATTGTTGCCAATGATAGTTTTAATTTCCATTTCCCTGGTTACTTACTGATCTTAGGCATCATTTTGTGTATGTACTTGGTATTTTGTACTTCCTTTTGTGTGAACTACCTATGTATATTCTTGCACATTTTTCTAGTGGACTTTTTCTTATTGATTTGTTAAAAGTCCTTTATATGTTCCAGATACAAAACCTTTGTTTTATTTATTACAAATGTTTTTTACTAGATGTTATTTCTTAATTTTGTTTCTCATTTTTTGAGTTATTCCAATTCTCTGACACTTTAAATTATTCTTTCTGATTTTCTGAAGCAAAGATCTTGATTCTAAAGATAATATATGAGGTCTTTCCAGAAGGTGTTCAGCCATGTACTATGAAAAAGACATTTATTGAACAAGATACAAGATACAAGAGATATTGTTCATAGAATAATGACACCTCAGTCTCCTTCAATGTAGGCACCTTGGGACTTCACACAGTTCTCCCAATCACTATTTTTACAAACTGCCCCATTGTATTTTCCTGAATCTCACCAATGGTCTGAAATATCTTCCCTTTCAAAGGTGACTTTAGTTTTGAGAAAAGGCAGAAGTAGCAAGGCATCAAATCTGGGCTGTAGGGGGGTTGAGTCACCTGGGTGATTTGGTGCTTCTCAAAAAAACTCTGCAGGATGTGATGCATGAACGGGTGTGTTGTCAAGATGAAGCTACCAGTCACCACTTGCCTATAGCTGTAGCCTTCTGAATCATCCAAATAGTTCTGTGGAGGAATGTTCAAGCTTAACACAAAATTTGATGCAGATTTGTTATTCTACTCAGGCATTTTGAATGTGATGGCCAAACAGTACACATACTCACTCAATTGCGTCTACTGCCCCCACTGACTAGTTCAGTAAAGTCATCACTGTTCATGCATGTGCGTTCCAGTCCACTCTCCTTGGCTGCCAGGTTACATCAGTGTTGTGCAAACTGTTCTATCAACTGTGGCTGAACTTTTTCATGACAGATCTTGTAAACAACATAGACAATCTGGGAAATTATGCAAAAACATAAATAGAAACCACCTCAAGTTTCATCACTTTAAGAAAATCACTGTTAACCCAACTTCCTTCTAGTCTTGCATGTGTGTGCATGTACACATTTTTGCTCAGTTAAGATCACATTGTGTACACACACACACACCCATAATTTGCATAGTGCCATGGACACAAACCCTGGCCTTTTCCAAATGTACCTTGGTTGTGGTGGTTTTAGACTAATGTTGAACTTCTATTCTTTTCCACATATCTTGAAAAATCTAGTACGTGAGAGGTCCAAGGCCTGTCCTCAGCTGACCTGAACTGAAGTTGGCTCAAAAATAAAAAGAGTGTAGAAATGCTCCAACAGAGCACATACCAAAAATCTTGGAGGTTTTAGTTTACTGTGAGCTCAGTTAGTCAATAGCAGGCAGGTACCAAGAACTTTATTGTGTAAATGCAAAGCAGGAAGTCCTCTAAAGAGAAAGTTACAGTCTTTCTTTGCTCCGATGGTGCCATACACTTTTGGTTCAGTTTTGGGTGGCATACTCTTAAAGAGCCACAATCAGACTGACGAGAACGTGAGGAGTATGAGGATAAAGACCTTTAAAACCCAGTCGAAGGAGGAACAATGGAAGGAGTGGGAAGTACTGGTCTGGAGGAGACGGCTGAGAGATTAGATCTGTTTTCTCTCTGAGGTTCCAAATGATAGGACTCGGGTCAGAGGGTGGAAATTTCAGAAACACTTTCAAACTGTTCAGAACTGCTGAGACTACAGGTTGCATTGCTCTGGAAATAGTGGGCTTTCTGTCTTCCTGAGATGCAAATTGGTGGTGGGTGGTTGGGAGGTCTGTCAACATTTCTTGAGTGCTGTGTACCAGGGTTGTGCTGAGGACCTTCCATTATCTTTTTTGTTTATAATTTAAATTTTTTTTCAGCACTGGCTGGTGTGGCTCAGTGGATTGTGCCAGCCTGAGAGCCAAAGGGTTGCTGGTTCGATTCCCAGTCAGGGCACTGCCTTGGTCGTGGGTCGGGTCCCCACTGGGGTGTGTGGGAGAGGCAACCACACATTGATGTTTCTCTCCCTCTGTTGGGAACTTCCTGCCTGTTTTCAGAAGCTGTAACCCCCCCTCCCCCATTGACTAAGGCTGAGTGAGCGACCTTTGGACCATAGGCCACTAAGGAGACAAAGCTTATCTCCCTGGCAGGAGCGCCGCTTCTGCTCCTTTTACTTCATCCATAACTGGCCCCCAATGCTTGGTCAGTTAGCCAATGATGGGTAAGATTCCCCAAGGAGGGGGATGACCTAAGACAGGCATGATCATGGGGAGGCCCCAGAGAAGGACTTGGGGGGCTATAGCAAAAGGGGGTGATAGACCCTTGCCCCTCGGCTTTGACATAGCCTGAGTCCTCATTCTGTCTGCTAGAAGTCTCCTTCTCTTGGCTGCCTTACTTCCTTACTTCCCCTGCCTGACTTAAGCCTGAAACAATGATGAGGGCAGTCCAGCCCTATGCTGGAAAGGGTAGTTTCCCCGGGTGATCTGGCCTAAGAAAGAATATGCAAAATCCTGTGAGACCTGCTTTGCTAAGAATGCTCTCAATTAAATGATAAGGGTCCCAGCAGGAATTGAGTTCGTTTGCCAAAGTTTTGTAGCCCTTTAGCTAACAGAAGAATGACTCAGCTAACAGACCCTGACTCAGAATAAGCCCTCGTAGTTCTTTGTATGCTATCTACTGTTTGATCCTCACTGCCTGACAAAGATTAATGAGCTGTACCTGTAGTCCTGTGCAAATTGAAACCCAATAAAAGCCTGTGAAGGCAAGGGTTGGTGCACCCCCACTTGAGGGAGTAGTCTGCTGTCCCTTTTCCTTCACAGGACTCGGTAGTCCGTGTGAATGAATGTCTTGTTTCTCATCCATAACGCCACGGACACTGCGGGCCGGTGTCTGTGTCATCCCTCTCTTTTTCCCTCCCTTCCCCTCTCTCTAAAAATAAGTAAATAAAATCTTTAAAAAATTTTTCAGCACTGGCTGGTGTAGCTCAGTGGATTGAGAGTGGGCCTGTGAACCACACGATCACGGTTCAATTCCCAGTCAGAGCACATGCCTGGGTTGCGGGCCAGCTCCCAGCAGGGGACTCATGAAAGGCAACCATACATTGATGTCTCTCTCCTTCTCTCCTTTCCTTCCCCTCCAAGGATAAATAAATAAAATGTAAAAAAAAATCTTTTTTCAGTTACAGTTGACATATAATATTATCTTAGTTTCAGGTGCACAACATAGTGATTAGACATTTATACAACTTATAATCACCCTAATATGTCTACTACCCATCTGACACTGTACATAGTTATTATAAATTGAATCTATTCCCTATTCTTTACTTTCCATCCATATCCTGTTTTTATAGCTGGCAATTTGTACTTCTTAATCCCTTCCCCCTTTCACCCATTCCCCCCCAACCCCTCTCCCATCTGTCAACCATCAAAACCTTTGTATCTTTGAATTTGTTTTGTTTGCTCATTTATTTTTTTTACATTCCACATATGAGTGAAATAATACGGTATTTATCTTTCTCTGACTGACTCTGTCACTTAGAATAATACCCTCTAGGCCCATCTATATTGACACAAATGGCAAGATTTCATATTCTTTTTTTATGGCTGAGTAATACTCCATAGTATGTATATGTAGCACATCTTTATCCATTTGTCTCTTCATAGACAGTTAGGTTGCTTCCATTTCTTGGCTATTGTAAATAATATTGCGGTATACATAGTGGTGCATATATCTTTTCAAGTTTGTGTTTTGGGTTTCTTTGGTTAAGTACCCAGAAGTAGGATTGTTGGGTCATGTGGTATTGTGAACGGCTCTGCCTGGTTTCAGGAATTATAACTCTATCCCCTGTGGCTGAGTCAGTGACCTCTGGAATGCAAGCTACAGGAGACAAAGCTTGTCTCTGGTAGCAAATGCTGCCTCAGTTTCCTCCCTGCCCCCAAAGCATGGTCGGAAGTCCTTGAGGGGTAAGACCCTTCAGAAGAGGGGCAACCTAAACCAGACTCGATCACTTGGGAGGCCATCATGGAAGGACTTGGGGGGCTGCAACAAAGAGCAACGGACTCTCACCCCCTAGCTTTGACAAAGTCGGAGTCACCATGTTCTCTGGGAGAAGTGCTTCCTGGCTCTAATCCCCTGAAGCCTGAATACCTGATGGGGAGGGATGCAGCTCCTTGCCTTGCTAGAGTGTGTCCTGGGGAAAAATCTGGCATCACAGACTTCCTGAAAAACCTGTGAAATCTGCTCTTATGAGAGTGCTTTCATTCGTATCTTAAGGGTTCGAACAGGAAACCCTAAAACTCTCTTCCTGACAGATTCTGACTCAGACTAAGCCCTCAGATTTCTTTGAAATGTTATCGACTGTTTGATCCTTGCCGCCCTGTATTCCTGTGTATTAAAACCCAATAAAAGCCCTTGGAGGAGGGGGCTCAATGCCTTTTTCCCCTGAGAAACTGGCCACCTCTCCTCCCCAAGCAGATCATGTCTCAGTCATATTTACTCTCATCCGTGGCATGGTCGCGGGGAGGACTTGCAAGGATAGTTGCCCCCACAATGTGGTAATTCTATTTTTAATTTTTTAAGGACCCTCCATACTGTTTTCCATAGTGGTCACACCAATTTACAATCTCACCAACAGTGCATGTGTGTTCCCTTTTCTCCACATCCTCACCGACACTTCTTGTTTATTTATTTTTTCCCCATCGCCATTCATCCTCCCTATATCCTCTTCCACCTCCACCCACCTTCTTCCCCCTCCAAAATTGCCACACTGTTGTTTGTTGATTTATTGATGATAGCCATCCTGATATCCTGACAGGTGTGAGCTGATATCTCATTATGATTTTAATTTGCATTTCTCTAATGATTAGTCATGTTGCACTTGTATGGTCAATTAATCTATGAGAAAGAAGGCAAGAATATACAATGGGATAAAGACAGTCTGTTCAATACAAATGGAAAAGAATGAAACTGGACAACTTTCTTATACCATATATAAGAATAAATTCAAAATGGGTTGACTTAAATGTTAACACCTGAAACCATGAAACTCCTGGAAGAAAACATAAGCAGTAAACTCTCTGACATTGCTTTTAGTAGTATTTTTCTGTATATGTCTCCTTGGGCAGGGAAACAAAAGGGACTAAACAAATGGGACTACATTAAACTAAAGAGTTTTTTTTTGGCCCTACCTGGCGTGGCTCAGTGGATTGAGCACGGGCGTGTGAAGCAGAGGGTTGCCGGTTCGATTCCCAGTTCGGGGCGCATGCCTGGGTTGCAGGCCAGGTCCCCAGGCCAGGTCCCCACATATGAGAGGCATCCACACATTGATGTTTCTCTTCCACTCTTTCTCCTTCCCTTCCCCTCTCTCTAAAAATAAATTAAAAATATTTAAAAAAACTAAAGAGTTTTTGCACAGCAAGGGAAATCATCAACAGAACAAAGACAACTGACTGAATAAAAGAAGATATTCACCAATGATACATCCAACGGAGAGATTATATTCAAAACATGTAAAGAACTCATACAACTTCAACATGGAACCAAATAATTTGATTATAAAAATGAGCTGAGGACCTAAACAGGCATTTCTCCAAAGAGGACATACAGATGGCCAACAAACATATGAAAAAATGCTCAACTTCCCTGTATTATTTCATTCTGCCAACACCCTATGATGTAGGTACCATTATTATCTATGCCTGTATTACAGATGAGAGAACTGGGTATTGTGAGGTCAGGTAACCCTCCCAATGTCAATTTGTTAGCAGTGGAACGTGGATTACAGTTTTGACACACTCCAAAGAGGGTACTTCCGGTCCATCACTGGGATTCAGGTCTGATATGGGGGTCTGGACCCGAGGGGCCTTCGAAGTTGGATTCGAAGATTCTGTCACTGTGAAAAATGATGCCTCCTCCCCCCACTAAGGGCAAGGCTCAGAGAGTAAGCCGAGAAGGATGAGATTCGGGCGAAGCAGTCCGGCGCCCTGTTGAGGGACCCCCGGCAGAAGGCCTAGGGATGTAGACATAAAGGACATGTAAGGGTTGTCAGCGTGAGTCACCCCACAGCTCGGGTACTACCTCTGTACTCTTGTCTGAAGAACCCCAGACCCACGTGAGTAACCGAGGCGCAGTTCCGCATCGCCGCTTCTCCCGGGCGGTGCCGCTAGGGAGCGTCGCTGCAGCCAGGTTCTGCGGCGGAGCCGGGGGGTCGGAACAGCGCTCCGGTCCCTGGCTGGGGCGGGCTGGGGGCGGGGCCAGGCTGGGAGGTGGATGCGCGCCGAGGCAACTGCGGCAGTTGCGCGCTAGGATTGCTGCGGTGCGGTGCGAACAGTGAGTATAGCGGCGACCGCGGGCGGGAGGGGAGGGAGGGAAGGGAGGGTCTAGCAAGCGGGGGTGGGAGGAAGGAGGGTTCGTGGCCCAGTATGTTACTCTGGGCGGGAGCAGACCCTCTTCTGAGTCCCTGCGACCCTCAGGCTCCTCTGTCTTACTCCCGAGTTCCCTGCGGGCCCCGCGACTTCGTGCCCGCGTCTTCGTGCCCGCGTCTTCACACGCCCCGCAGCCCTGGGTCGCCCTAGCGCAGCCCCTTCTTCCTTGCTGCGGCGATGCCCCCAGCCTCACGTCACGCTCGCGCCATTGTTTATCAGCTCGGCTAGTTTGGACGGGCCTTCGTTTCGGATCTCCGCCCTTCACCTCGTGGTAGCAAACCTCCCTGCGTTCTTTCCTGCCCGCCCTCCCCCCAGGCATTTCTCTCAAAGTGGTGGCAGCTCCCATCCCGCCTCAGGGAAACACCCCTTTAGGTCTTCCTTTTTCTGGGCGGCTCCGGGTGTCCTCCCATCCGCACTCGAGGCCAGCCTTTCCGCCCAGTTTACCCGGGCTTCCCACCCCTTGCCCGTTCTTGGTCGACCCGAGGATGTGGTTGGTTGCAAAGCTAACGGCATTTTGCAACAACCACAAGAAGTTGCTAGCCCGCACGCCGTTTGCAGCACATCCTGGAAAGCTCACATCGAATGGCAGGCCGCCATAAAAACATACTTATTTCCAGATGGTTGCCACGTCAGGGGTCAGCTGTTCAGTGGCGGCCCATTCTTTTCCCTTTCCTGGGGACCTCTGAAACCGGAGAGCCGAGAGTGAGATGCAGATTTAAGGCCTGAACCATTAGTAGCACATTTTGGGGTTTAACTCCAGTAGGCCTCAAGCTTTTAGAAGCAAGAGGTAGAGCTGGTGTCATATTTATTTCCCCTCCCCTCCCCTGTGCTTTCGTCTTTTGGGCCGTTGTGTTTGAGAGTTGTGAAGTACAGTGCTCTGCATTGGCTGGTCACCATTTCAAGGCTCTCTGTCTCTCTCTGTCTTTGACAGTCTCTGGCTCTGGCTCTGTCTCTGTCTCTCACTCTCTCTCTCTGTCTCTCTCGCGCGCGCCTTGGTGGGGACAGGTTTTTTTCATGGTGTCTGTATACTGTTCATTTTCTCAAGGCAGCGGAAGAAAACGCTGCTGCCTGTACTGTGAAAGAGAATATTGAAACAGTGCCAATTGCGTGGCGACTTCATGTTGTTCAGGTCTTTTAAATATTTACCACGACACTTCAGCCATAATTAGATTTCTTTTGATGAAGACATCCAGGCCTGAAAGAGGTTTAGTTAAAGAAGACACAGCTAGTTAGCGATTAAAATTAACTTCAAATACTGGGCTGGTGGTAGCACACAGGCTTTATTTCTGACATGCATGTCTATTGCAATATAAGCCCTGCATTTCAGCAGTATAGGCCCTCATTAATCCAGAACTTAGATTTTAGAATTTAGTAATCAACTAGTCTGTAAAGTAAGAGGGCTGAAGGAGATGTTCGCCAAGGTTTCATTTAGTGCTAAGATTTGATTCCATTGTGTGAAAATTAACACAATGGAAGTTGTGCTGCAAGTTCCCGAAAGTTTATAATTACAGAAAGGTTTATATAGATACTATTTACTTATGTTAACTGCACACCTTGCTGCAGTGACATTAGGTGTACATGCCCAAGGAAAGCCAAGTTAAAGTGGAATGTTAGGAGGGATAATTTATTCATCTGTCTCTAAGTTATTTTTACTGTGTCCTGGGGAAAGAAAGCACACAAAATGTATTTTTTAATGTCTTTTTTGTTGCTTAACTCTTTCCAAAAAGCGTAATTCAATGAAATACTAAAAAACTCAGCTTTGTCATATGTATAATTACGCTCTTTTACCATTCAGTGAGACCCAGTGTCCTAGCTACCCAGCTTCCCAGCTTCTTCACAGCTGCTGAAAAGCTAAATTTACTTTGAAATATGAAATATTTCAAACATACAGAACATAATGTAATGATCATCTAATTATAGATCCTCATATTTTGTTCATGTGTTTCTCCCATTTTCTAATTGTACTCGCTTTTCTTTATACAGGGTCTGGCACAAATAACACCCCCTTTTTATTACAAAATCATAAGCATGTAATTCTGTAATGTACCATTATCACACTAAAGCACACTGTATGACATTCTAGATGAAATGTTCAAATTGCTGTCCATCTCATGCGAGACATTCACATCCCTACCGACCACACTCAAGCAGGCCTTCCTTCTGCTGGACCCTGTATTTTTTGAAGGGATCAAATTACAGATACAGGTGCAGCCTGTATGAATCTTTGCTTCCTCCCCTCCCTTGCTCTCTCCTAGTGGTAAACACTGTCATAGAATTCAGTAATTATTATCCCCATAATATGTATATACCCACAAAAGTGCATATACTCTTGTTTAACGTACGTGTGATTCTTTAACTTGCTTTTCTTGTTCAGCATTTCTTTAAAAATTACTAAATTTATTGGGGCGACATTGGTTAATGGGATCGTATAGATTTCAAGTGTGCCTTTTTGTGACACTGGATCTGTGTAGTGCACTGTGTGCCCACCACCTGGAGTCAGACCGTGTTCTGTCACCGTGTGTTAGGTCCCTCCCACTCCCCATCCGCTTCCCTTTGGCAACCACCACGTTGCTGCCTGTATCCACAAGTTTCAGTTTTATATCCCACATATGAGTGAAATCATGTGGTTCTTAGCTATTTAATTTAGCATGATATTCTTTTTGTCTTGTTTTAAGGAATTTTTATTAAGCTCCTCAGAGCCAGGTGGGGAGAGGATCTGAGCACCCGTAGGTTCTGGGGGACCGTGCGCTTTGGCAGGTTCCGCTTCGCCTTTCTTGCTTTGGCAAAGGTAGCACAACCTTAAGCCCGTCCATGTTAAGGGCCATCCAAGACAAATGGCAACATTTTGTCTTTATGGGTACTACTACATTGTGTGTATGTATCACATCTTCTTTATCCAATCTCCTATTGAAGGACACTTGGGTTGTGTCCAGGTCTTGGCCACGGTGAATAATGCTGCAATGAACATAGGGGTATATGTATCTTTATGAATGCATATTTTCCAGTATGGGGGGTAGATACCCAGAAGAGAGATTGCTGCATCAGATGGTAACTCTATTATTTCTTTTTTGAGGAATCTCCAGACTGTTTTCCACAGTGGCCGCACCAGTCTGCATTCCCACCAGCAGTGAATGAGGGTTCCCTTTTCTCTACAACCTCTCCAAACTTACTACTTGTCTTGTTGATAATAACAACATTAGTTTTTGATATATATCCATGTTGAAAGATGTATCTTTATGGATATTTAGGTATTTCTGATTTTTTTTTGTTGCTATTTTTAACTGCTGTAAGAAACATTCTTGGATACGTCATCCTGTTTACATGTGTGAGAGAGAATTCCAAACCTGGGGAGTTCTTAGGTATAGGTAAAAGGATCTTTAACTTTATTACATAATGGCAAATTATTTTCCAAAGTACTAAATACAGAGTTTCCATTAGCAGATGGTGAGAGTTCCCATTTTGTAAAAAGGATTATTTTTACAGAGAGGAGAAGGGAGGGAGAGAAAGAGAGGGAGAGAAACATCAGTGTGAGAGAGAAACATTGATCAGTTACCTCTCGAACCTGCCCCTGACAGACCTGGGACTGAACCCGAAACCCAGGCATATGCCCTGACCAAGAATTGAACTAGAGACCTTTGGTTTTGCAGGATGATGCCCAACCAACTGAACCACAGCGGTCGGTTGGGCATGAGCGTTCCCATTTTGCCGTATCCTTACAAACATTGATATTGTCAGACTTTTAATTTTTTGAAGATTTTATTTACTCTTGGGAAGGGAGGGAGAAAGAAAGGGAGAGAAACACCAGTGTATGATTGCTTCTTGAGCACCCCCCTACTGGGGACCTGGCATACAACCCAGGCATGTGCCCTGACTAGGAATCAAACCAGTGACAATTTGGTTCGCAGGTTGGCACTCAATCCACTGAACCACACCAGCCAGAGCAGACTTTTAATTTTTTTTTTAATTTTATTTATTTATCTTTAGAGGGGAAGGAGAGAGGGAGAGAAACATCAATGTATGGTTACCTTTTCTGCATCCCCTGCTGGGAGTTGGCCTGCAGGGAACCAGCCTACAACCGAGGCATGTGCCCTGACTGGGAATCGAACCGCAATCGTGTGGTTTGCAGGCCTGTGCTCAATCCACTGAGCTACACCAGCCAGGGCCTAGACTTTTAATTTTTAAAGCAAAATTAAATTACATTTTAATTTGCTTTTCCCTGATTATAAGTAAGGTTGAACTTCTTTATATTCATTTGTTGTAAGGTTTCTTTTTTAGCAAATTGCTATTTTTATCTTTCATCTTTTCTGTTGACCTGTTTGCTTGTCTGTCATTGGCTTGTAGCTCTCTCTTTTTTTAAACATTCCAGTTTTGTGCTTTTAAAAAAAAGTTATTTTTAGAGGGGAAGGGAGGGAAAGAGGGAGAGAAACATCAATGTGTGGGTGCCTCTCTTGTGCCCCCTACTGGGGACCTGGCTTGCAACCCACACATGTGCCCTAGACTAAGAATTGAACTGGTGACCCTTTGCTTTGCAGGCTGGTGCTCAGTCCACCGAGCCACACCAGCCAGGTCTGTAGCTCTCTCTGTACTTTATACTAATTCTCCCTCAGTTATGGTGTTGCATATATCTTCTCACTGTGTAGTTTCTCTTAATTTTTTGTTGTTTTTACATTAAAATTTTTTTTCTCACTTTTTAGAGAGAGGTAAAGGAAGGGAAAAAGAGGGAGACACACCTCTATATGTGAGAGAAACATCTATTGGGTTGCCTCTCACATGCCCCCAACTCAAGACCTGGCCTGCAACCTAGGCATGGGCCCTGACTAGAAATCCAACCAGCATCCTTTTGGGTCGCTGGCTGGTGCTTAATCCACTGAGCCACACCAGCCAGGTCAGGTTTTACATTTTTACTTCAGCTTTTTATTTGAAAAATTTTAGTCCTACAGAAAACTGCAATAATTAATACTTCAAGAATATACTTATACCTTTCACCTGGACTCACCAGTTGTTAACATTTTGCCACATTTATTGATACTTACACATATGCATTTTTCCCCTGAACCATATAAAAGTGAATTGCAGATACCATGATACTTCACCCTTCAGAAGACTTAGTTGCATATTCTAAGAACAACAGTGTCCTACAGACTGCAGTACAATCACCACATTTCACATGGGTGCAGCATTATCATCTAATACCCAGTGCATATTGAAAATTTCTCAGTGGTCCCAGTAATGACCTTAATAGCTCTTCTTCAGCTCTGCCCCTGGTCCAGGATGTAGCCATAGATCATGAGTTGCATTTAGTTGCCATGTCCCTTTAGTTAACTTTCAAGCCATAAAAACTTTCCAACTTTTTGTTTGCATAATATTGGTACATTTGAAGAGTACAGGCCAGAGTACAATGTTCCTCAATTTGGATTCATCTGATCATTTCCTCGTTTTTGTTGTTTTTTTTCTAATTCTTACCCCCTGTCCACTGGGGCATTTTCATATGCTCTTTAGGGAGAGAGAGAAATATTGATGCAAGTGAAGGAGAGACTGGTTGCCTCCCTGTGCACCCAGACTGCAGATCCACACCCAGATTGGGAATCTGCGCTGGGGCCAGGGGTTGCTGGTGCCAGCGCCCTGACGGGATGAATCTGCAACCTAGGCACGTGCCCTGTCTTGGAATCAAACCTGCAACTTTTGGGTTATGGGATGACCCTCTAACCACTGAGCACACTGGCCAGGACTCCTCATGTTTTGATTCAGATGAAATGTTTTGTCAGAAATAGGCATTACACGTTAATATAGTCAGATTTGTCCCTCTTTACAGTTTGTGTTCTCTTTTATCCTAGAAAGTCTTCCCTACCTTGATGCCTTAAGGCTGTTGGTCTCTGTTCTCTTCTAAAAGTTAAATGGTTTTGCTTTACATATTGTAAAGCAAAATTGTAGGTTTACAAATGGTGTTATTGTTGCTTAGCCTGCATTTAATATGGTATTCATTTAAGATTTGTTTTACACGTTCTTTTTCTGTCATATTTTTTGTCATAAAATTCTCTCCATAAATTCACGAGGACAGGACAGCGTATGTTAGGTTCTAAATTTGGGCCAGAACAGTGTAGAAAGTAAAAATTTAAGCTTAATCGATTACAGTCTAAATGTTTTATTACACTACAAATTACAGGGGGTTTTTCCTAATTTGCCTATAAAGATGAATATTACATGATTTTACTAGTTATCCATGGAAAACATTTGGCAAACTTAAAAAAATATATTTTATTGATTATTGCTATTACAGTTGTCCCATTCCCCTCCCCTTCATTCCCCTCCACTTTGCACACTCCCTCCCACCCACATTCCTACCCTTTAGTTCATGTCCATGTGTCATAAGTTCTTTAGCTTCTACATTGCCCATATTATTCTTGCCCTCCCCCTGTCTATTTTCTACCTACCATCTATGCTACTTATTCTCTGTTCCTTCTCCCCCCTTCTCCTCCTCCCACTCCCCTGTTGCTAACCTTCCACATGATCTCCATTTCTGTGATTCTGTTCCTGTTCTAGTTGTTTGCTTTTGTTTTAGGTGTGGTTGTTAATAACTGTGGAGTTTGCTGTCCTTTCACTGTTCATATTTTTTATCTTCTTTTTCTTAGATAAGTCCCTTTAATGTGTCATATAATAAGGGCTTGGTCGTGATAAACTCCTTTAACTTGACCTTATCTGAGAAGCACTTTATCTGCCCTTCCATTCTAAATGAAAGCTTTGCTGGTTAAAGCAATCTTGGATGTAGGTCTTTGCCTTTCATGACTTGGAATACTTCTTTCCAGCTCCTTTTTGGCAAACTTTTTTTTTAACTAGTCATGTTAGAATCCAGTTGGACATGTGTATATCTAGTTTATGTTTTAGAACTGTTAAGTAAAGTAGCTAAAAGTATACAATCAGCTAAAAGCTGATTGTATAATTTGTTCAGTCATAGAGCTCACTAATGTTGGAGCCAGGTTTGAACCCTCTCATTGTGGCTCCAGAATCTGCACACTTCACCGGAAGTATAATTCTATGACCCTGGTCAAATTACTTAACTTCCCTATGCTGTGTTCTGCTTTGTATAATGAAGGTAATAGTACCTAATTCATACTGTTGCTGCGAGAAGTCAAATAGGTAAAATATGTATGGTGCCTAGAATAACACATGAAAAAAGTGACCATTCAATAATAAATGTTAGCTATTATTATTTTAGTATTATTGAGGCATTGAACACATGCATACCTCTGTATTTTCACCAAATAAATGGACTAAGCCATAACTGTGAATTTATATACAAAAAGGTGGAAATACTGTGGTGATAATTTCTGCCTTTTTGATTTTTCTCTCTTTATTTTGTAAGAGGAACAATAACAGCTAAAACAAAGTTGAATGGTGAGTAGGAGCTTATTTGATAAGAAAATGAATTTAAAAAATAAAGCAGAATTTTTTTACCTGCTTTTAAAAAATTTTTCTTACCCAAGGATATGTTTATTGATTTTGGAGAGGGGGAGAGAGGGGGATAGAGAGAGAGGTGGGGGAGAGAAAGGGGTTGGGGGAGAGGGGAGAAAGGATGGGGGAACACAGAGACAGACATCAGTCAGTTGCCTCTCGTACACGCCTCACAACCTAGGTATGTGCCTGGATCAGCGGAATCAAACTCACAACCTTTTTTGCTATACAGGACAGTGCTGCAACCAACTGAGCCACCTGGCCAGGGCTTTACATACTTTTAAAAAGAGTGTTCCAGAATCATTACTAAAGGCACAAAGTATGTATTGGCTGAATGTAAAAACTGGCACTGTTTCCTTTATGCTTTTGACAGACCTCAGTTATTTATATCTGTGTTTTGAAGAAATAGATGGCAGGCATGCTACATACCCTCAAGCAGAACCTTTTAAAATGTTTTCTTTACGTGCTCACTTACTCCTTTGTGTCAGTAACCATGCATCGAAGGCCTGGTATTACTCAAAACATTCAGTTAGGAGCAACCGTAGTATGCCGATAAAGAATGAGTAGCATTCTGTGTGGTGTGGCAGAGGCATGGAATTCTAGGAGTAAGAGCAGTAGAATGTTCAGGAGAACCCAAGTTCAGGTCTTTTTTGTATAATTTTGAAACTTCAGGAACATAGAAAAAATTTATATTTCTTAGTTACAGTTTCACATTAGAGATTGGAATATGTTGTTGCTTGAAGAAGAAAGACAAATTGTCATGGAAACAGGTACTGCATTTCTCCTTTGACAAGATCTCAGTTTTATTTTCCATCAGTGATCAATAAATTTTTGTTCTAAGGCCTGATGTTGTAACATTAGCAACATAGTACATTAATCAAACCAAGAATCTTACGCATTTCTGAACCAAGAGTAAGATTCCATAAAGACTTCATTTAGAACTTCATTAAAAGGAACTTGTAGAATATTCTTGCATTTTCAGAATGAGCGTCTGAAAGGCAAAGAGCTCAAGTCTAAAGGTTTGAGAGTTTGTTTATTTCTGCCGGTGTGTATCAGTCCCATTCAGGGAACTGGGGGTACAGAGGCAAAGGCAGTCAGTCTCACCCTCGTGGAGTTTACATTTTAGAGAAAGGGATTGATAGTGCACACATCGTCGAATATGTTTATGTCTGAAGTGTCAACGTGCAAAAAAGAAAAATAAAGCAGGGTAAGAGAATAGCAAGTGGTACGTGTGGGTAGGTTAAGTGCCATTCTGTTTGAGTTTGTTAGCTGTCTGCATCACTTGGTGTGCGAACTGAAGTTGGCCTTTGATGGGAAGGTATAGTACAAGTTGGAGCAAATGGTGTAAAGAACTCTGAATGAGTGGGCTGGCATGGGAGTAAAAGACAGAAAACTGTACTTGAACAATTAAATTTAAAAAATTAAAAAAAAACTCTGAATGAGAATAGCAAAATGAAAAATGAACAAAACCTCTTTGTCATGAACTATTTAAAACTATTTGCTTGCTCATGTGTCAAGGACTAGGGTTACGAAGGGCTGTGTGTGAAGTGTGCCTACTTAGCATGATACCAGGCATGCAGATGGAGGACGGAGCCTTCCCTGTTCTTCTTCCATAAAGTAAGCTATTTTAATATGTGTAATATGCAATAAAGTTGCATTTATGAGGACTAAAATAAATGTCAGGTTAGTGAGAAGTTTGAAGAAACCATTCAGCATTCTCCTTTCCATTTAAGTTTCAGAGCAGTGTTCAGTGTTCTTAGAATGAGAGTGGCTGATTATAAAACTTAAAAGTACCAGGCTTTATAATTGAAACACAAAATAAATTCTGATGAAGTTTAGGAAAACACTGAGTGTTCATATTTACTTACTGTTATCATTATTATCTACACAGACACACTTACTGACTTGAAAAAGGAATGTTTGGTAGGACCTCCCCGTCACCAAAAGGATTGAGAAAATCAGATCAGTGGTCTTCCAGGGCAAAGAAAACATGAGTTTTCTATTTTTAGCTCATTCTTTAAAAATTTCTGTGTGTTTGTTTAATAATATACATACTATGTTGGATGAACATACTCAGAAGTTTTCCCAACAGGATGTTACTGAAGAAAGTTTGTCTAAACCACAGTGTCATGATTATGCCATAATATATTCTGTCGGAGCTATAGAGCAGGGGATATTTCACAATACTAATTCAACATACTTGGATCACTAAAAAATAAGAAAAAAATTAATATTTGATTCAAACTGCCATGTGTATTAAACACTTTGCCAAATATACCTTTGCCACAAGTGAATTATTGACATGACCAGAAACAGACATTTATAATGAATGGCTTTGCTAACCAGGCTGCAAGTTGCTAACCAGAGTTGCCCCACAGTTTCAGTTACTCCTTTCTTCCTGTTTCCTGTGCCACAGTTGCCTGTGGCTGCTGGGGCAGCTGGTTTCCCTTTCTTTGAAGAGGAGGGTGATGTCACTGGTGAAGGGAATTGTGTATCTTTTGCCCATGAATTATTTTTAAAGTGTGAGACTACAATATTTTATTTATTTTTTAAATTTAATTTAAAAAATATATTTTATTGATCATGCCATTACAGTTGTCCTATTCCCCCTTCACTCCCCTCCACCCTGCACACCTCTCCCCCACCATTCTGCCCCCTTTTGTTCATGTCCATGTGTCACAAGTTCTTTAGATTCTGTATTTCCCATAATATTCTTGCCCTCCCCCTATTTTCTACCTACCGTCTATGCTACTTATTCTCTGTACCTTCTCCCCCCTTCTCCTCCTCCCACTCCCCTGTTGCTAACCCTCCATGTGATCTCCATTTCTATGGTTCCACTCCCTATCTAGCTGTCCTCTTAGTTTGCTTTTGGTTTAGGTGTGGTTGTTAATAACTGTGAGTTTGCTGTCCTTTCACTGCTCATATTTTTCATCTTCTTTTTCTTAGATTAGTCCCTTTAACATTTCATATAATAAGGGCTTGGCGATGATGAACTCCTTGAATTTGACGTTATCTGAGAAGCACTTTATCTGTCCTTCCATTCTAAATGAAAACTTTGCTGGGTAGAGCAATCTTGGCTGTACGTCTTTGGATTTCTTGACTTGGAATACTTCTTTCCAGCCCCTTCTTGCCTGTAAGGTCTCTTTTGAGAAATCTGCTGACAGTCTGATGGGTACTCCTTTGTAGGTGACTGTCCCCTTATCTCTTGCTGCTTCTAGGATTCTCTCCTTCACTTTAATCTTGGCTAATGTAATTATGATGTGCCTTGGTGTGTTCCTTCTTGGGTCCAACCTTTTTGGGACTCTTTGAGCTTCCTGGATTTCCTGGAAGTCTATTTCCTTTGCCAGATTGGGGAAGTTCTCCTTTATTTTTTGTTCAAATAAGTTTTCCATTTGTGGCTGTTCCTCCTCCCCTTCTGGTACCCCTATAATTTGGATGCTGGAACGTTTAAAGATGTCCTGGAGGTTCCTAAGCCTCTCCTCATTTGTTTTGAATTCTTGTTTCTTTCTTCTTTTCTGTTTGGTCATTTTTTTTCTTCCTTCTGGTCCACTTGATTGATTTGAGTCCCAGTTTCCTTTCCATCATTATTGGTTTCCTGTGCATTTCCCTTCATTTCAATTAGTTTAGCCTTCAGTTGTTCCTCTAATAATGTGACTAAAATCAACCAGTTCTGTGAGCATCCTGATGACCAGTGTTTTGAACTGTGCATCTGAGAGGTTGGCTATCTCTTGGTCACTTAGAATTATAGGCTCTGGGGCTTTAAGCTGTTCTTGAGTCATAATGTTTGGTGTGTTCACACCTGTTGTGTATGAGGGTCGGAGCCCTAGGTGTTCATTAGGGCGGGGCAACCCAGTCTCTGGGTTGTGACGCTGTATGTGGGGGCGGGGTCAGAGAGGGGAAAAAATGGCACTTTGCTTCACTCTCAGATTTCTGTCCCCTCTGGGGCTTCCCACAAGCACATTGGGTCCCTCTGGTGCTGGTTCCCGGGTGTGTGGGCCCATGTACTCTCCAGGACCCTGTGGGTCTCTCCAGTGAACTCTCTATGAGCCTGGGAGCCTCTCCCGGCCCCTCAACCCCGAGAAAGTCTTTCTGGTTGGCACTTTCAGGCTCTAATTCCCATCCCTGGGTCCTAGCCTGAGCATCTGTCTCACTGTTCGCTCCTTCGCTTGGTCTATCTGCACGTGAATGCGTGACCACAGTCAGCCTGCCACCCTGCGCCCTCACTGGGTCTTCCCGTTGCCACCCCACGCCTGGGATCCGCCAACCGCCGCCGCCTCCACTCCTGGGTTGGTCTGACAGAACGATCTTTCCAGCCTGACTGCTCTGCCGCTGACTCCGCTCCTCTTACTGGTCTGGATAAATGGTTCTTTGTTGTCGGACTTCCATACAGTTCAATTTTTTGTGTTTTGGCTGTGTCTTTCTTACTAAAACTTCATTGTCTTTAAACTTAGTTGTGCGAGGAGGCACAGTGTTTCCACCTATGCCTCCATCTTGGCTGGAAGTCCCCAGACTATAATATTTGAAATGCTTAAGAGTTCACTTCAGTTGTTACTTTTGTATTATTCATGCTGGATGCTTTATATTGTAGTAGAATTACCTAACTATACCATTATTGTTTGAAAGGAATTAAAATGTTAGAGCTATATTTTGTTAATTGCTGCTGTGCCTTATTGAAAAAACTACCCTTTAAACTTGACACTGTGAACAGGTGACAAATGGAATAATTGTTCACCTTATCAGAACTATTTTTTTCCTGGCGATGAAGAATCATTATCTTTAATTTTATTGTCACTCTGCAGTATAGCTAAGCGTTAGGTAGATGGTCTCTGGATAGAGTTCGAAAGTCTGTCGTAGTAATGCTGAGATGTATTAGGTAAGATCATAGGAGAACTGTCATGAAGAGTCGTGGGAAGATAATTGCAGCTTACAGAGTGATGCCCCACACCAGTCAGGGCTGGAACACATTTTAAAATCACTGCCATTTTTACCCATTCCTTCCACTTTTATGTTTTTGTCATTATTATTATTATTTTATTTTATTTTACTTACCACTGGATATGCTTATTGATTTTAGAGAGAGGGGAAAGGAAGGGGAGAGAGAGGAGTGAAACATCAATGTGAGAGAGAAACATCAATCAGTTGTCTCTCATATGCACCCCAACTGGGGGCTGAACCCATAACCTAGGCATGTACTCTGACTGGGAATTGAACTTGTGACCTTCCAGTTTACAGGAGATACTCCAACCAACTGAACCATACTGGCCAGGGCAATTTTTGCCATTATTTTTTCATTCTTGTGTGTGTGTGTGTGTGTGTGTGTGTATCCCTTAATTTATGTTGTAATTACACATGATTTTCCTACTTTTGGCTTTTAACTTTTGTACTAGTTTTGGTTCTAAACTAGTTGTATATCTTTTGTTTTTTCATGTGTTTGCCTGTATCTGTGAGAATTTTTTTCTTTACTATATTTTCTTATTCATAGTATTGAATTTGCCCTGGTTGGTGTGGCTCAGTGACCTGAGCAGCTGGCCTGTGAACCGAAAGGGTCACAGGTTCGATTCCCAGTCAGGGCACATCCCTGGGTTGCAGCCCAGGTCCCCAGTTGGGGGTGTGCGAGAGGCAACCAATTGATGTTTCTCTCATAGTATTGATTTTTTTTTCTTTTTCTTAAGGAAGTTTCCTTAACATTTTTGGTAAAACTGGTTTGGTGATGATCAATTGCTTCAGCTTTTTCTTGTCTGGGAAGCTCTCTGTCTCTAAATGATAGCCTTCTGTGTAGAGAGTAATCTTGATTGCAAGTCCCTGCTTTTCATCACTTTTGTGCCAGTCTTTTCAGGCCTGTGATGTTTCTGTTGAGAAATTAGCAACAGTCTTATGGGAGCTTCCTTGTAGGTAAATGCTTTTTTTCTTGCTGCTTTTAAGATTCTTTCTTTTGTCTTTAACCTTTGGCATTTAAATGATGTGTCTTGGTGTGGCCTGTTTGGGTTCTTCTCATTTGGGACTGCATTTTCTGAACTTGTGTGTCCTTTGCTAGGTTATGGAAGTTTTCAGCCTTTGTTTTTTCAAATAGGTATTTAATTCCTTGCTATCTCTCTTCTGGTACCTCTTGTTATGCTTCATGTTGTCACAAAGGTCCCTTAAACTATCCTCATTTTTTAATTCTTTTTTTCTTTTTGCTGTTACGATTGAGTGTTGTTCTTTGCTAATCTGCTTGAGTTTATCTAGTATTCTATATTTCTGTTATTGTATTCATTTCTGAATAGTTCTTTTTGTTTTTTGATCTCCTTTTTTATGTATCTTACTGAGATAATCTGTTCTTCCCATAATTTCATTGAGCCACCTTATGACCTGTTTTCGAACTCTGCATCTGGTAGATTGCTTGTCTCTATTATGTTTAGTTGTTTTTCTGGAGATTTGTCTTGCTCTTTTATTTGGGACATATTTCTTTGTCTAATTTTGGCTGCCTCCCTCTGTTTGTTTCTGTGTATTGGGTAACTTGCTGTGTCTCCCAGTCTTGGCAGAGTGACCTTATGTAGTAGGTGTCCCGTGGGGCTCAGTGGTACAGTCTTCCTGTTGATCTAACTTGGGTGCTCCAGAGGTGTCTGTGTGGGTTGTGTTTACCCTCCTATTGTAGTTGAGTCTTGATTGCTGTTCAGCAATCAGTGAGTGGGATTGACCCTTGGGCTGACTAGCTGTTAACATCTGACCTTGACAGCAGCAGAGAAGCTACTGTGTGGGGGCTGACCTCATGGAGTGGGATTTGATTTAGTAGTGCTCTGGTGCCTACCAAGTCCATTCTTTGGGTGTATTTACTGTGCTAATTTGATGGGTCTCTGTGTGGCCTGAAGTCAGCCACCAGGTGTTGTGGTTCTGGGGCCTCTTGGGAGGGGCTGTGGTACAGGTTAGGATCAGCCACTGCCTGTGTCCAGCCCAGGGGCACCTGGTTGTAGTTGCAAAGTGAGCTATGGTTGGTAGATGCCTGTGGCTTGGAGGACCCTTGGAGTGGTTATGCTCTGAACTGAGGCTGGCTGCCACTAGTGCAGGGCTTGGGGCTGCTTGGCCAAGAAACACGTGGCACACAGAGACCAACTGCTGCTTGTCTGCGGTTTGTGGACGTTGGACAGATTCTAGTCTGCAGTGCAGGCCCAGGCTGGTTGCTTTTGCGGATTAGCTTCTCAGAGGTTCAGGCTGGGCGTGTGAATTGGATGGGCTTGGTTGGTACTCCGAATCACCAGGGTGGGGAGAGAGCCCTACTAACCAGGTTAATGGAGACTCAGATTTGGTGCCCACTTGGGCCTTCAGGCTTTGTGCGGGAGGGCTCAACAAAGGAACAATGGCACTTGCTGGCACTTTATTCTGGGAGAGACTTGTCCCTCCAGTCTGTGCCCTGAAAGCAGACAATTTAGTTCCTCTCCGTATGTCTCTGGCATTTTTTGAGCTGCTGTTCCTACTTGGAGCTTAGCACGAGTGTTTGTGAACCTGTGCTCTTGCCTTTGAAGATGACACCTGTGTCTGCAGCAGCCCTCCATCTAACTGGGACTGAGTCCCCGCTGATTTTGACGGACAGCTGTTGTGGGAACTCCTCTCCCTGTATGGGGCTGGAACCTGCAAAGTAAGGTACTCCTTCCGGTTCATCCCCTGCACATGGTTGTGGGACCAGTCCATTTGCATCTCAAGCCACCCTACCAGTTTTGAGGTGGCTTCTTCTTTAGATGCTTAGTTATAGGAGTTCTGCTCAGCGAGGCTGGTAGTTCTCAACAGTGTTGGGTCTCTAATTTTGTTGTCATTTTGATGTGGTTGTGGGAGGAGGCAGGCATAGCGTTTACCTTCTATGCCATCTTGACTGGAAGTCCCTGACTATTTTAAAGGTTTTATTTATTTATTTTTAGAGGGGAAGAGAGGGAAAGAAACACCAACATGTGGTTGCCTCTCACACGCCCCTGACCAAGGACCTGGCCCACAACCCAGGCATGTGCCCAGACTGGGAATCAAATCAGCGACCTTTTGGTTTGCAGGCCAGCGTTCAATTCACTGAGCCACACCAGCTGGGGCACCTATAATTTTTTTAAAACAAAATTTACTTGGGTAACATTGATTAATAATATTAGGCAAATTTCAGGTGTATAACTTTTTAATATGACATCTGTATACTCTATTGTGTGTCTAGCTGCTTTTTAATGTTTTTTATTTATCACTGTTTTTTAAGGAGTTTGATTTTGATGTGTGTTGGCAGAAAGCCCAAAAAGTCTAAATTCAGGGTCGATTACAAAGAACTGACACAGCCTTATTCAAATTCATAAGAGCAGCTTAAGGTATTTTACTGTGTATAATGTGCACCCACATTTTTGGCCCAAACTTTCAGGGAAAGAATCTTTTGTTTTACTTTTTTTAATTCAATTTTTTATTTATATTCGGATACTTGTTTTTAGTATTATAAAGGAACTTTAGTATCTGTTTTTGAACATATGGTACAAGAAATTTTATGTAACAGATAATTACAGGACACACGAGCAGATACAAGGTTTTGAGGTGCTACCCATGTATAATGCACATCCTTATTTTACCCTCAGAAATTTGGGCAAAAACATACACATTATACACAGCAAACTACAGTACATACACAGCAGAGAAGCTGCTTGTTCCCATTGGTGGCTGGCTGGGAAGAAATCCACTCCCCTCTTAGGACTAAAACCATATGGTGGGTAGTCATAGGCCACCACGCACAACAGTGCATTTCTAAGTTAACAGATAACACCAAGCAGTTATCACACTCTGTACATTCATTAACCTCCTTCCTGGAGGGTATGACATTTGGGCGGCATTCCTGCTTTCTGGGTAGTCAACCAAGCCTGAGGCTACAGAGAGTTAAACAGTCACAGAGGGTAAACAGAGTCCAGCATTTCCCCAGCACCTTTACTGCTGGAGCCATATTCCATCTCTGCCTACTCTACAGTGTGCCCTGGTGTGATTTTCTTGTTTCTTGTGTTTGGAGTTCGCTGTTTTCTTGGATCTGTGGATTTATAGTCTTCATTAAACTTAGTTATTTTTTACCCACTATTTCTTTAATTTTTTTTGTCTTCTCTTCCTTTGTGGCCTCCAATTACATATATATTGAGCTGCTTGATACCCTTGCATAGCTCACTGATGCTTTGTTAATTTCTTTTAGTCTTTTTTCTATTTTAGTTTGGATAGTTTCTATTGCTCTGCTTTCAAGTTCACTAATCTTCGGTGTCTAATCTGCCCTTGATCCTATCTAGAGTATTTCTCTTTTCAGATATTGTGCTTGTCATTTCTAGATATTTGATTTGAGTCTTTTTATTTTTCATGTTTGTACTTAACATTTTCAGCCTTTGTATTGTTTGAATTATATATATTATTCAATTATAATAACAACTTTGAGTATTAATTCTGTCACTTGTGTCACTTACGGGTTTGTTTCTCCTCATTGTGGATTATATTTTTTGTTTCTTTGAATGCTGCTGATTTTATAAATTTTATCTTCTTGGATGCTGGGTATTTTTATGTTTATGTGAATCTTCTCGAGCTGTTTTTTGTCATGGTAAGTTACTTGGAAGCAGCTTGAATCTTTCAGGTCTTTCAACCTTTGGTAGGCAGGACCGGAACAGTGTGAGTCTGGATAGTTTTGCCTTACTGTAGTTTGAGAACCATTCCAACCACTTTATTTAATACTGTGTCAATAGTTCCTGGGTGGTAGGGACTGGAGCTGTCTCCAGCCTGTGTGAGCTTCAGAGATTGTTCCCTTTAAATCTTTGGCCTGGTTCTCTTTCAGGACTCAGGTGGTTTTTTCACCACATGTGCTAATCAATATGCAGATAGGATAAGAGGGTTTACAGATCTCCTGATTTTATTTATTTTTAAAGACTTTATTTATTCTTAGAGAGGAGGGAGGGAGAAAGAGAGGGGAAGAAGAGAGGGAGAAAGACATCGATCTATGAGAGAAACATCAACCAACTGGGGACCAGCCCACAGCCCAGGCATGTACCCTGACCAGGAGTTGAATCAGCAACTTCTCAGTTCACAGGCCAATGCTCAGTCCACTGAGCCACACCAGCCAGGGTAGATCTGCTAATTTTTAAATACAAAAAGTGAGAGGTAGACCTCTGTGATACTGTTTGAGATTTTTGAAAATTTGAATGTGCCTAAGGTCTTAACACTAAATAAACAAATTTTATTTTCTGTGCTTTATTTCATTTACTATAATGGCTGTAGAAATTAGGTTAGAATCTTTCTTTAATGGCATGACTATTCTGGGATCTCATAATTTATCATAGAATACAAATTTCACTTCTGAGTCTTATTTAAACTTATGTAAGGTAATAATAGTCCTGGTCCACTCTCCCACCCCTACCAAAAATGAAAAAAAATCATTTAAGTTCAGTTGTAACACTCTACTTTAAAAAATTCTCCTTTTTTGGTTGACAGAATAGTCTGGATTTGCTACATAATTTTTTAAAAATAAAAACACCTTCAGTATATTTAGATTAAATTATAATAATCTAGCAGATATCTTCTCAAGTTAATTTTATACTTGAGTAAGATTTTATCTGAGCTTTTTTGTAAATACCAGTGCTTTTATTCTATAAACACTGTTTGGAAATCTTGATTACTTAAAAAATATTACAGACCAACTATATGAGCATATCCAGTAGAACTGAAAACTGACATTCAAGCAAATACATTGTTAAATACATGCTCATAGTAAAGCTATTTATAATAGCCACAAAGGTGGAAATCGTCCAAATGTCCATCAACAGAAGAATGGATAAACAAATTATGGTATATAAATACAGAAGAGTATTTACTATTTAGCCATAAAAAAAGAATGAAGTACCCCTGGCTGGTGTAGATCAGTGGATTGATAGTAGGCCTGTGAACCAGAGGGTTGCTGGTTCAATTCCCAATCAGGGCACCTGCCTGGGTTGTGGGCCAGATCCCCAGTAGGGGGTGTGCAAGACACAACCACACAATGATGTTTCTCTCCCTCTCTCCCTTTCCCCTCTCTATAAAAATAAAAATAGCCCTGGCTGGTGTAGCTCAGTGGATTGAGCGTGGGCCTGCGAACCAGTCTATTGTGGTTCGATTCCCAGTCAGGGCACATGCTTGGGTTGCAGGCCAGTTGCCGGCAGGGGCCAGTTCTCTGCAGGGGATGCACGAGAAGCAACCATACATTGATGTTTCCTTCCTCTCTCCTTCCCTTCCCCTCTAAAGATAAATAAATAAAATATTTAAAAATAAAAATAAAAATAAACTGGGGAGCAGTGGTGGGGGGGCAGGGCTGGGAATATACGACAGAAAAACTGTACTTGAACAAGAATTAAAAATAAAATAAAAATAAATAAAATTTTTTAAAAAGAATGAAGTGTCTGAGACATAGTACAACATGAATGGAACTTGAAAATATTATGCAAAGTGAAAGAAGGTTGATAACAAAAGGTTACATATTGTATGGTTCTATTTATGTGAAATTTCCAGAATAGATAAATCCATAGAGGCAGAATCCAGAATGGTGGTTGCCAGGGCCTGAGGGTTAGGAGAAATTAGAATAAACTTCTTAATGGGCAAGGGGTTTTAGTTTGTAGTGATGGAAATATTTTGGAACTCGATAGAGGTAATGGATACCTGAGGTAATGGTTGCCTAACATAATGTACTAAATGCAATTGACTTACTTTGAAATAATTAATTTTCTTATGAGAATTTTGCCTCAATAAATTATTTAAAAAGCTGCAAAGGTGGTTTATTTAAAAATTGACTTAGTGTCATAAATGGTTAGCATTTTAAAAATTAGAAATAAATTAGGTTGCAGGTGTTTTCACATACATTGATATTTTAACTTTTGTCAGTTACAGGTAACATTCAGTATTCTATTAGTTTCAGGTATATTGCATAATAGCTAGATATTTATATATCTTAACAAAACAATCCCCCTGGATAAGCCTTGTATCCACCTGGCAACGTATGTACTTATTACAATATTATTGATTATAATCCCTATATTGTACTTTACATCCTCATGCCTATTTCATAGCTGCCAATTTTACTGCTTAATCCCTTCCCGGTTTTATTTCAGACCCTCAACCTTCCTTCTGTCTGGCAACTTGGTATCTATAAGTGTGTTTGTTTGTTTGTTTGTTTGTTGTAGCAAAAACAAAAATATATGTTTTATTATCAAAGACAATGAATTAAATCGGAAAATGCAGATAAATACAAAAGAAGTTATGAAGCATAATAATATTTTTCTAGAAATGAAAAAATATCCCTGAATAGTTTTAGGTGTGTTTTAGTAGTAGTTAATGTCTAATAATAAACAGTCAATTTTATATGTTCTATTTAGCTGTATTAAATTATTTTTATGCTTAAAAGAGGAGATAATTCTGATCTTTTTTTAAAAAGATTTTATTTGCCCTGGCTGGTGTTTCTCAGTGGATTGAGCACAATCCTGTGAACCACAGGATCGTGGTTTGATTCCCAGTCAGGGCACATGCCTGGGTTGCAGGCTGGTTCCTTGCAGGCCAACTCCCAGCAGGGGACGCACAACAGGCAACCATACATTGATGTTTCTCTCCCTCTCCCCTTCCCCTCTAAAGGTAAATAAATAAATAAATAAAAAGATTTTATTTATCTTTAGAGAGGAAGGGAAGTAGAGAAATAACAATGTATGGTTGCCTCTCGTGAGTCCCCCTGCTGGGAACTGGCCGACCCAGGCATGTGCCCTGACTGGGAATCGAACCGTGATCGTGTGGTTTGCAGGCTCGAGCTCAATCCACTGAGCTACACCAGCCAGAGCTAATTCTGATCATTTTTAATGTTGGCACTCAAAAACAAAGATATAGTGGAAAAGAAAAATAAACAAGACATAAAATGATTTGCAAAATGTAATAGCTTATGAATGTGGATTCCAGTTGTAGTGATGGTGCCACATTCTGCCAGCACACAAACACACCCCAGGCCCTAGTAAATCTGTTTGTTTTAACAAACATTTGTACTTCAATAAACTGTTATAATTTTATCTTTAAAAGGATATTTTCCATTCTTCTAAAAATATTTTATTTACTTATTTTTAGAGAAAGGGAGGGAGAAAGAGAGCAAGAGAAACATCAGTGTGCGAGACATACGTCAGTTGGTTGTCTTTCATTGATTGGTTGTCTCTTGTACATCCCCAACTAGGGACCTAGCGTGTAACCCAGGCATGTGCCCTGACTGGGAATCAAACCTGTGACCTTTCGGTTCTCAGGTTGGCTCTCAGTCCACTGAGCCACACCAGCCAGGGCAAGGATATTTTTTCTTTCTTTCTTTTTCTTTTTTAAAATTATTTATTTTTAGAGAGAGGGGATGGGAAGGAGAACGAGTGGGAGAGAAACATCAGTGTGTGGTTCCCTCTCATGTGTCCCCTACTGGGGATCTGGCCTGCAACCCAGGCATGTGCCCTGACCGGGAATTGAACCAGTGACCCCTTGCTTCACAGGCCCATACTCAATCCACTGAGCTACACCAGCCAGGGCAGATATTTTTTATTTCTTATTTAAAACTATTTACAGATGAAAATCTTAAAAATAGAAACAAAACCTAGAACAGTGCCTAGTGATAAAGTATTTAAGGTAGACACTTAGCTGTTCACCTTGTTTCAGATGTTCACTAATGAGACGAAATGTTTTAGTTTATTTCTTCTGGTCTTTTATACCAGCTGAAAAATAATTTTTATATAAAAATATAAAAGTATGATAACATTAGAAATCAGCACAATTCATTACTTAACGTCGATTGAGCTTGGTATGTTGATCAGGACTTTAAAATTGTTTACACATTTTGAAACATGTAAACTGAAAATTACGTATTTCCATAAACCTGTGGTCTCAGTCCCTTTTCTAGAATTTAGGATTAAAGTTAGTTATGCTTTATTATTTTGAAGTGATAACATACATACAATCTTTCTATATAGAAATCACAATATAAAACAATTTTCTAAATTTACATAGTTTAGATGTGTCAGTATATATTTTTAGTATATTTACCATATTCGGTATATTTAAATAGATAATATATTAGGCATTTGCCAGTTATGGTTTTTCTAATTAAAAAATATCGGTTATTAGCATATAGGTGCCAGCATTAAGCTTACTATTGTAATACTTTTCTAGGATTCAGCATACAGTTAAAATGACAACCTCATGGAGCGATCGGTTACAGAATGCAGCAGATCTGCCTGCTAACATGGATAAACAGGCCTTGAAAAAGTATCGGCGAGAAGCCTATCATCGGTAAGTATTTTGTGTTTGAAACAACTGTATAAAATGAGCACATATTATTGTTGTATTTTTTAGAGAAATATTGGTTAGGCTTTTTTTTTTCAAGATTTTCTTTATTTATTCTTAGAGAAGGGTGGAAGGGAAGGAGAAAGAGAGGGAAAGAAACATCAGTGTGTGGTTGCCTGTTAGGTGCCCCCTACTGAGGACCTGGCCTGCAACCCAGGCAGGTGCCCTGACTGGGACTCAAACCAGCAACCCTTTGCTTCACAGGCTGGTGATCAATCCACTGAGCCACACCAGCCAGGGCTTACTATTGTCATTTTACAGATGATGAAATTAATGTGCAGAGAAATTAGGTAATTTAGTTTATATAACAAGTTTATGGTTCAAACCTAGTTCAAAGTCTACCAGGGGTGTCCAACCCATGGGCCGAATGCAGCCCAGGATGGCTATGAATGTGGCCCAATGCAAAATTGTAAATCTACTTAAAACCCTTTTTCGCTCATCAGTTTTTGTTAGTGTTTGTGTGTTTAATGTGTGGCCAAGACAACTCTTCTTCTTCAGTGTGGCGCAGAGATGCCAAAAGGTTAGACGCTCCTGGTAGGCTTTTAACTATTAGCACACCATACTGCTGCTGCCTTTCTTTGTGAGTTGCTCACTGCTGCTTATTAGTAAAAGTCTTTAATAGAAGAAAGTCTTCAGCTGCTAGAAAATTGCACCTTAATAAGAATGAAATTCTTAGTTGATATAGACCATAAACATTATAATTTTTAAATTGATTCTTAAAATTATGTCTGCTAGGTACTGTGTGTTAAATTGAATGTGGGTAACTCTTGAGTATTAGTGATGTTTTCTTATATTAACACTTTAAAATTTTCCTCAAATTATTTTTCCTTTAAATGTTTAAAAAATATTCTTGATTTATTTGCCACTTTTAGTAGATTCAATTAAATTGCTGCCTCTCCCTAAATCTTAAGTACTTAGATACTTGGAAGTAGGTACTGCATTTAGGAATTGTTTGTTTTTAGATAGAAGTTATAAGTTTATACTTTCTGTGAACTTAAAGGGTAGAAAGATCTGGGCCCTGCTAGAACTATCTTTGCTTCCTATTTTAAGGAAACCAGGAATAAGTAGAAAATGCTTGGTGTATTGGTAGTGAAAAATGCTGTGTGAGAACTCCAGGCAGTCTGCAGCAGAAAATTCGTGATTACTTACCTGTTTGGAGGCTAGATGCAGGGTGTCCAGCCTTCTGGTGTCTCTGGGCCACATTGGAAGAAGAGCTATCTTGGGCCACACAGTAAATGCATTGCAACACGTAGTCACAAAAAAAATCTCATAATGTTTGCAGGTTGGACACCTCTGGGGGGAAAGAGGAAATACCACTTTTAAAACCTTGTTGGAAAGATGTCTAAAGTATTAGTTTATACAGGTAACTTAAAGTAATTCTGACCAAAAAATAATTCTGATTCAATTCTTCTGTGTGTACAAAGCTAGGTCAGAATTAGGTGACATGTTAGTATTTCAGAAGAACTAATATTTTGAAGAGAATAGTTATTTGATATTGAATGATTTGAAAGTTAATTATTATATGAATAGTTGGCTTTTAAAATAGACTGGTGGTGACATTCGCCTGATGGTAGGTAGGTCACTCACTATGTAGCTTTTAAATTTTTTTATTTACCAAAACATTAAAGTTTACATTATAAAAATTAATGTAATATAAGGACAAGTATTGTAAGTACTACTTGTACTTCATAATAATCTTTGAAAACTTATGTCAAGAGATAGTTCAAGATGAAAAATAAAAACCAGCTTTCAAAAGTAAAAAGCTTTATATTCAAATCAGCTAATTTGTGGTATATAAAACTTTTATCACTTATCTGGGTAACCTTCCTGTCATCCTGTGTCACATTCTTGTGAGGATGCAAATGGTGAATTCTGAACTTCCCAAAATGTGCTAATTTTTGCAGTCTTGATTTTAAAACATGTGTACTGTTTTTTTCCCCAAAATTTCAAGTAATCTTTTCTGCTTTTTTCTTTTTTCTTTTTATGTTCATTGGGAGTGCTCATAACTTCTACATTCTTGATTTGGTGTGGTTAAAGGGGTTTTGTGTTTTCGCACCATTCAAAACAATTTTAAGTATTTGCTGAGTGGGTTGAACAACAGCTTCATGCAGTGGAAGTCACCTTTTTTCATCAGCTTCTTCCAACAAATATTTGTATTTCACATACTCCTGGAGCTGAAGAATGTGACCTAAATTAAACATGTGGGCTGACAACAAATCTCTGTCTTGACAAGGTAGAAGCTCCAGTCCAGCCCAGTATTGTCAGTGTGCTCATTTACCTTGTTTTATGGCTCCCAGTTTTCTGTTTTGATCACTTATCAGTGCAGATCTACCAAAGAAAGAAAAATAAGCCATGTTTATACTAGTGGTATGCTGCAGGGAACCAAAAGATTTAATTTATATTGAGTTTCTGTACATAATTTTAATAATCAAGATTTAGGAAATGCACACAACTGATTTTATCTGCTATAAAAATGTAAATGTGTAAGGTCAAATACAGTGTGTATTTATGATACATTGGATGTAGGAACATTTGTGAAGGTGACAAAATACAAGATTATAACTCTGTCTCTGAAATTAGTTCTAGGCAGTGTAAAAGAAGTCAACAGTTGGAGTCAGTCGGAAGAGCTGGGTTCAGGTTTGTGATTTGTGATCCTGGGAAGGCCATTTTGCCTCTCTGGGTGGTTCTTCATCTGTAAACAGATGGGATTGAATAAGAAAATCTCAAACGTTTCTTCCAACTTTAAAAACTCTATGCTCAATAAATGTATCTTGCTTTGAACTTACTAATTGCTTACTTGGGAGCTTATGATCCACAACTGCATGTTAGAGTTTTTTAAAATTTCTATTTATTGATTTTAGAGAGAGGAAAGGAGACAGGAAGACAGAGAGATTTGTTCCACTTAGTTATGCACTCATTCATTAATTCTTGTATGTGCCCTGACTGGGGAGTGAACCTGCAACCTTGGCATATCAGGGTGGTGCTCTAACCCACAGGTGGCAAACACAAGGCCCAGGGGCCAAATCCGGCCCTCCACCTTCTTTTATTCAGCACCTTGTTTCTAGGTGGTGGCAGTGCCAAGCCCCTTGCCCCAGTCAAGGAATAGTTACATTTATACAGTCCTAAAGTTTAACATTCAGCCCTTCAAAAGCAGCCTCAAGGCTGATGTGGCCCCTCAGGGAAAGTGACTTCGACACCCCTGCTCTAACCAACTGGCCAGGGCAATGTTAGAGTCTTCAGTCAACTGATCTGCAAGCGTTTACTCAACTAACTCCTAGTAGTTACAGACTCAGCAGGTCATGATTTCAGCCCTCATGACAGTTCTCTAGTGTGTGTTTATTCGAAGGAAACAGGGTATTTCATAACAAATTAATCTATCAAATAGAAACATCTGCTGGCTATGTAGCATTTCCAGATGTTTAGGCTGCTGTTATTCCTTAAACCCTGAAAAGGTAAAAACATTTCAGGTTCCCATCAAAGTGAAGACTCAAAATCAGTCAGTGGTACTAATGATTCTGTGCAGTGTGTGAGACATGCTGCTAGATATGCATGGGAATTAAAGTGTGAGACAGAGTGTTTACGTGTATCCATATGAATGAAACATATGCATTTGGAAGAGATTTATATGGATGGAGGTGTTTTATACTTGCTGTTTAATTATTTGCTTTGTCTTTTTGCTATGAAGTATGCATTTGGTTATGATGTAACATCAGTGGAAACAAGGGCTAGAATTACGCAATGAAGAGAGATCACGTGGTAAACATCAAGTGTCCTAATTGTATTTGATGTCATAGCCTGAATGTACTTCTGACTCATTGGGGATGATATTTCCTGGAAGATTTTAGACAGGCTCAGTACTCAACATTCTTCATACAGTAGTAAAATCTGAAATAATGTAAGTAGAAAAAGCACCTTTATGGGTTTGAATTTTTAGATCACTGAAAACTTTTTTTATTGTAGTAAAGTATACACAACATAAACTTTACCATCTTCACCATTTTTAAGTGATTCATGATATTAAGTACATTCACATTGTGCATCCCTGTAACTTTTTTCATCTTGTAAAATTGGATCTTTATGCTTATTAAACAATAACTCCCCATTCCCTTTGCCCTCCAGGCCCTGGCAGTCAACCACCATTATACTTTGTCTTTGTGATTTGTGGAGTCATACAGTATTTGTCTTTTTGTGACTAGCTTATTTCACTGACCATACTGTTCTCAAGTTTCATTCATTGTAGCATATTTCAGAATTTCCTTTTAATATAAAGATGGGTTTTGAACCCTTACAGGTATTTGCTTTCATTAATTCAAACTTTTAAATAGAAACCATTTAGAAGACATTTACTTTAGCTTCCTAGTTGAGTCAGTTTATAGAATATTCTGTTTCCAGGACTTTTTATTAAAGGCACTTATTGGAGATGGTAATTTATCATTGGCTCATTTACATAGACTATTGTGGACATTTATGATAAACTGTACATTGTATGTGATGCCTTAGAAAATTCACTTTCAGAAGAAGGTAAATATTTTTAGTTAAGTAAATAAACATCTAACTTCTAGCTTTTTTCTTGCTTAATGTTAGTCTCCTAAATTTCAATATAGAAACGTTGGTCATGTGTCATTAAGAAAGCAGCCTTCAAAATGTATGAGTGTTCTTCCATTTCCTTATTATGGTTGTTGAGTCTTCCTGGCTGGTTAATCATCAGGCCAAGCCCTTCATTGAAGTATGTTTTGCTGTATGGTCAAGAGATAGGCTGAGCTGCTCAGGTGTTACAGTGGCTTGAGTCGAGGAGCTTAGACCTCTTAGACTGTTCCCTGTTTAACACCTGGATTCTGATAGTGATCAGTACAGATCAGAATCTGTATCTACCAGATCCAAGAATGGAACAGTTTCGTTTCTCATCTGCTTTCCATGTTGACTGTGCCCATGATGCTAAAGTCAGGTATTTGGTTTTACCTTTTAAAGTTTCAGTGATTAGAGTGTAGAAGAATTTTTACAAGTGAGTTGGCTCTTTCTTTGTGAAAGCAGTTTATGAATTTAGAAGTAGGGGTTTTAAATCATGTCGAACTGAAATTTGATAGTAATTAGGCTTTTGAATTTTGGGTTTACTAGTCTTTTGCCTTATTTTAAAAGAAATTGCAGTCACTTTATATTTAAAGTTCTTTGTATACTTATCTGAAATCATTTTAAACTGAAATTTAGGTCTCCAAAGCCATACCATCTTTACTTAAACCTGTTGAACAGTAGTTTCTTCTCTGATAAAAAGAAATTTATTGTATATGCTTAAGGAATAGAAAGGCATTTGAATAAAAATTATTTTTATTCAAACCTACAGCTTGATGCACTAGGAGAATTAGAAATGCTGATGATTTTTTTAAAGGAATAGAAAGGCATTTGAATAAAAATTATTTTTATTCAAACCTACAGCTTGATGCACTAGGAGAATTAGAAATGCTGATGATTTTTTTAAACCTCAAGTTAAAAGTAGACATTAGGTTTTATGCGGACAGGGACTGCCAGTTTGATAAATTGTATTTTTCTCTTAACAGGTATCACATTAATGTGATACCTGCTTATAGCTATCACATGAATGTCATTCAGCTTTTTAGTTGTATCATTTGTCAAGCTTAATTAACTTGTCTTTTTAGTGTGGATACAGATGTTCAAATGGACAAGTAGTTAAAATTTCAATAGACATTTTATAAATTCAGACTCACACAGGAAGAAATATGGGTTCTCAGGAGTACCAAGGAGCCATTTTATCTTTTCTTCTCTTTTTTTCTTTACTTTTCTTTTTTCTTTTCTTCTTCTCTCTTCTCTTCTCTTCTCTTCCTCTTCCTCTTAGATTTTATTTATTTTTCCAGAGAGGAGAAGGATGGGAGAGAAACATCCATCGGTTGCCTCTTGCACAGATACCCCCAGCTGGGGACTTGGCCTGCAAACCAGGCATGTCCTCTGACTGGGCATCACACCACCAGCATTTTAGTTTGTGGGACGATGCCCAACCCACTGAGTCGCTGCTAGTCAGGGCAGGAGCCGTGTTTCTTAAATGGTATATGGACGGCACGTCTCTAGTCAGAATGAGAACGAGGTAGAGTATTAGAACTCTTAAACATTTTTGGTTAGTGTAGCATTCTGATGCTTTGATTAGTGTTTCATATTTCTAGGGCAGTGACTTTCAACCTTTCTCATCTAATGGCACACACAAACTAATTACTAAAATTCTGTAGCTCACCAAAAAGTATATTTTTTACCAATCTGACCAAAAAATAAGTATAATTTTTATTTAGTCACACCAGATGGCTGTTGTGTTGGTGGTTGTCATTCTTTTGACAATCTAAGGGAAAAGTGGTCAGGCATTGCATGTTTTAAAAATTCTTGCAGCACACTGTTGAAAATCACTGTTCTAGGGAGTGACAGATGAGGATTCAAGGATTAGTCAGATTTTTAAGGCTGTTTATTTCATCCAAAACATTTCATCTCTGGAATACTATTTAGTAGTAAAAAGGAATGAACTATTGATACACACAGCTTAGATATACCTCAAGAAAATTATACTGGGTTAATAAAGCCAGTCTCAAAACGTTATATATTGTACAATTTCATGTTATAACATTCTTGAAATGACAAAATGAAGAAGATTGAGAACAGAGTTGTAGTTGCCAGGGATTAGGGATGCAGTGATGCTACTTTATAGAACACGCGTTCTCCGAACTTTCAAAAGAAGATACTGGATTCAGAAATGTTCTCAGTTTGTTTCTCCATCACCATTCCCTCTGTGCTCCCAAAAGCTGTACCTAGAAATAAAGTGAAAAGGAGGAGTGGTGGTGGTGGTGGTGGTGGTGGTGGTGGTGGTGGTGGTGATGATGATGGTGGTGGTGGTGGTGGTGGTGGTGGTGGTGATGATGATGATGGTGGTGGTGGTGATGATGATGATGGTGGTGGTGGTGGTGGTGGTGGTGATGATGATGATGGTGGTGGTGGTGGTGGTGGTGGTGGTGGTGATGATGATGGTGGTGGTGGTGGTGGTTTTGGTGTTGTTGTTGTTGTTGTTGGTGGTGGTGGTGGTGTTGGTGGTGTTGGTGATGATGGTGGTGGTGGTGGTGGTGGTGTTGTTGTTGGTGGTGGTGGTGGCGGCGGCAGCAAGGAAGAGAGAAAATGAAAGGTAACAGACTTTGATGTAATGAAATCCCAAGTAAACAGGCTGAGGAAACCTCTTCACGTTTGGAGAGCATATCTCACCATCAGGGACTCTTGTGTATGGCTTCCTTTATTCCTTGTAGTACCTGAGACACAGATCTCCTCATCCATGTTTTGGTGTGTATCAGTGATTTGTGCTTTTTAAGTACTGTATGGGATTCCATTCTTTCAGTATATCACAATTTATTTATTGCTCCTCTGTTGATGAACCTTTGGGCTTTTTATAGTTTTTAGCTATTAAGTATAAAGTTATTACAGACTGAGAAAATATTTGTAAATCCCATATCTGATAAAGGACTTGTATCTAGAATTTGTAAAGAACTTTTAAAACTTAACAATATGAAAACAATGCAATGAAGAAACGGGTAAAAGACTGACTTGTCACCACCGAGGATATATGTGTAGCATAAAAGCACGTGTTCAGCATCATTAGCCAATAGGAAAGACAAATTAAAACCACAATGACTTCCTATTACCTTGGCTATAGTAAGAAAAAAACTGACAATACCAAGTGTTGCCAAGGATGTGGAGCAACTGGAACTCATACATTTCTGGTTAAGAGGCCAAATAGTGTAGCCACTCTGCAAAACAGTTTGCTAGTTTCTTAAAATGTTACAGACATTTACCATATGACTCAGAAATCTTACTCCTGGATATTTATCCTAGAGAAATGAAAATTTATGGTTGTGCAAAAAAACGGTACATGAATAATGTTTATGGTATTTCTATGTAAAATTGCCTCAAATTAGAAACAACCCAAATATCCTTCAGTAGTGAATACATAAACAAGATACAGTACCTCTATACAATGAAATATAACCCAGGCAACTGTTGATACACAGAACAACCTGGATGTCTTCCAAAGACATAATGCTGAGTTAGAGAAGCCAGTCTCAAAAAGTTACTTGCTGTATGATTCTATTTATATGGCATTCACAAAGACAGAATTATGGTAATGGAGAACAAATCAGTGGGTCCTAGGAGTTCTCAGAGGAGGGGAAATGTGACTACAAAAGGAGAATAGGATAGAGTTTTTTGGGGTGATAAAACTGTTTTGATTCCTGATTGTGGTAGCAATTAAATGAATTGGTAAATGTGTTAAAATCCATAATCATGTAAACGCCCCAAATTTAGTTTTACTTTAAAATAAGAATAATGGTGCCATAAACATTGTGAACATGTCTTTTGGTGGATATATGTGCTCATTTTTCTTGGTTTCTACCTGAAAGTAAAACTGCTGGGCCATAGAGTAAGCGTACGTTTAGCTTTGGTATTGTAGATACTGTGAAATGGTTTTCCGAGTGGTTGCTCTGGTTTCCGGTCCCACCTGCAGTGCGTGACAGCAGTGCCACCAATACTTTGTTGTGACTGTCTTCTGAATTACATGTTTAAAGGTTATTCTGGTGGATATAACAACTTTTAATTCTGGTTTTAATTTGTATTTTTCTGATGAATAACTAGGTCCAACACCTCTTTATGTATGAACTAGCCATTTATTTTTTAAATTGTATTTTCTTTATGCTATTACAGTTGTCCCTAAATTTTCTCCCTTTGTCCCATTCTACCCAGTCCCTCCCCCTGCACTCAGGCCATCCCCACACTGATGTCCATGTCCATGTCCATGGGATCTGCATGTATGTTCTTTGGCTTACTCTATTCCCTGTGCTGTACTTTAAATTCCCATGACTGTTTTGTAACTAACAATTTGTACTTCTTAATCCCTTCACTGTTAAGGGACATCCCTTTGATACCCCCCCACAATTTGGCAACCACCAAAAAATTCTTTGTATCTATGATTCTGTTTCTGTCCTGCTTGTTTATTTTGTTTTTTAGATTCGTTGATGATAGATGTATATGTACTGCCATTTTATTATTCATATTTTTGATCTCCTTCTTAAAGAAGACTCTTTAACATTTCATTTGTTACTGGTTTAGTGATGATGAATTTCTTCAGCTCTTTCTTGTCTGAGAAGCTCTTTATCTGTCCTCTGATTCTAAATGATAGCTTTGCTGGGTAGAGTAATCTTGGTTGTAGGTCTTTGCTTTTTATCTCTTTGAGTATTTTTTTGCAAATTCCTTCTAACCTGCAAGGTTTCTTTTGAGAAACCAGCTGACAGTGTTATGGGTACTCCCCTATAAGTAACTAACTTCTTTTCTCTTGATGCTTTTAAGATTCTCTGTTTATCTTTAACCTTTGGCATTTTAATTATGATCTGTCTTGGAGCGGGCCTCTTTGCATCCATCTTGTTTGGGATTCTCTGTGCTTCTTGGACTTGCATGTCTATTTCCTTCACCAAATTAGGGAAATTTTCTTTTCTTACTTTTTCAAATAGATTTCCAATTTCTTGCTCTTTCTCTTCTCCCTCTGGCATCCCTATGATGTGAATGTTGAAATGCCTGAAGTTGTCCCAGAGGTTGCTTTTACTAACCTCATATTCTTTTTGGATTCTTTTGTTGTTGTTGTTCTGTGTGGTAGTGTTTTGTTTCTTTATGTCCCAAATCGTTCCTCTGATTCTCCACTTCGTCCACTCTACTGTTGTTTCCCTGTACATTGTTCTTTATCTCAATTAGTGTATCCTTTGTTTCTGACTGAATCTGTTTTATGCTGTTTGAGATCCTCACTAAGTTCCGTGAGCATCATTATAACCAGTGTTTTGAACTCTGCTTCTGATAAATTACCTACCTCCATTTTGTGTAGTTTTTTTTCTGGAGTTTTGGACTGTTTGTGCTGTGTTTCTTTGCCTCCTCGTTCAGCAGCCTCTCTGTGTTTGTTTCTATGTATTAGGTAGAGCTACTGAGTCTTGATAGAATGGCTCAGTGTATTGGGTGTCTCATAGGGTGCACGGCATAACATTCCCTATTACCCAGACTGGGTACTCAAGTTGCTTCCACTGTGTGGTGGGCTTTGCACACCCTCCTCCTGCAGTTGAGCCTTGATTGCTGTTGGCATGTCCAAGGTCAGCCACTACCTGTGTTCTGTCTAGGCTCACACGGCATTAGCTACAAAGCAATCTGCAGATGACTACTACTTGTGCTGGGCCTGGAGGTGCCCAGGAGGGGCTAGGCTGTGATCTAAGGCCTTCTGCTACTAATACTGGGCCTTGGGCAACTTAGCAAGAGGTACAGGGCTCACTGAAACCAGGTGCCACTTGTTTGAGAGACTTTAGGAAAATCTGAAGCATGGGTGGGCCTGAAAGTTGGGTGGGGCAGGGCCTCAGGAAATCACAAGGGTAGAGAAAACAGTGTGAGCCAGGTTGATGGAGTCTCAGATATGGCACCTGCCTGCTGGCCCTGTGTGGGTAGGGCTCAGAAAAGGAACAATGGCTCCTGCCAGTACTTCTGTCTGGAAGAAAGCTGTCCCCTACTTGCCCTGATGCTGGACTATTTGGTTCCTCCTCATATGTCTCTGATTCCTTTTAATCTGCTGCTTTGGCACTGGAGCTCAGAGGGAATGAGTCCAAGTAGGTCTGTTTGCTGGATCTATAAGAGGAACTGCCTGGGATTCCAGAAGTTTCTGTCTTCCACAGTGTTCTGTCTCCACTACTTGTTAAAGCCAGAAGTTATGGAGACTTATCCTCCTTGCACTGGAACCCTGGGATGGGGGGCCTGGTGTGGGGTTGGAACCTCTCACTCCTGAGCTGCCCCTCCCAGTTTTTTTCTGCTACACATGGGTGTAGAATCAGCCCATTCAGTGTCTGCTCCTACCAGTCTCAATGTGGTTTCTTCTTTAACTCCATAGCTGTAGGTCTTCCATTCAGCTCAACTTCTGATGGTTCTGAATGAAGGTTGTTTAATAGTTTAGTTGTAATTTTGATGTGGTGGTGCAAGGAGGCAAGCCATGTTTATCTATGCTGCCATCTTGACTGGAAGTCTTCCATTTAGATTATTTTCTTCTGTAATTTGCCAATTGGGTTGTCTTTTTAAAAAATTGATTTGTCTATATATGTTCTTTTATTTTTAATTTTATTTATCTTTGAAATCCTCACCTGAGGATATGTTTATTGATTTTAGAGAGGGTGGAGAGAAAGAAACCTTGGTTGGTTGCCTTCTGTATGGGCCTGGACCAGGCATTGAACCCACAACCTTTCTGGTGTACAGGTGGATGCTCCAGCCAACTGAGCCACCCAGCGAGGACTTTTTAAAAAAAACATTTTTATTGCAATAAGCCATTTAGTGGTGTTTTGTATATTGACAGAGTTGTATATCTAATTCCAGAACATTTTCATCACCCTCAAAAGAAACCCCAAACCCATTAGTAGTCACTCTCCATTCTCTTCTCTCCCCAACCCCTGGCAACCACTGATTCATTTTCTGCCTTTACGGAATTGTCTGTTCTGGACATTTCATATAAATGGAATCATACAGTGTGTGCTTTTGTATCTGGCTTCTCTCACTTAGCATAATGTTTTCAAGGTTCAGCTATGTTTTTAACCTTACTTCCAATTCCAGTTTATCCCATGAAGCTTCTTTATTCACCCATACCGTGACAAACCTGAAATGATTTCATGATCTGTTTGTAATACTCAGACTCTACCCTACCCTGCCAATGACTAAAGGGGTATAAAGTAAACAAATGCTATTGTTTTTAGGTGCTTGGTTTAGTTAATTCTTGTTATTTTTCTATACGCTGTGGTTAGGGTATTCATACATTACATGCAGTGTAATTACATTCATTTGCTTTCAGTAAAGTGTTTTTTCTTTCTATTCTTACTGCCTTAATTGTATTTGTTGTTATTTAACATAATATATAACATTATGCATAATAATGTTACATAGCATTATTATTATATATGTATTAGTAATTTGCTTCAAAGCATTATTTTGGTAACAGTATTATATATTATAATAATGCTGTTTTGGCACCATTATTATATATACATGAATAATTTGCTTTCAAAAGTCAAAACCATGCAAACATATACGAGATATGCGACTCTCACTCATGTTCCTCCCAAAGATGATAAGACGATAAACTTTGGATTTGTCTTTATCTTGCTTTGTATTCATTGGAGGTTTTTAATTCTGTGCTCATTTTTAATTGGTTTTGTAAATTCTCAGTCATTCTCTTTCATATCTTTTTCCTGGTCTATTCTTTCCTTCTGAACTATAATAAGCATATGTTCAGCTTAGTACTGTGTCATCTCTTATTCTTTCTTTTGTATTTTTCATCTTCTTTCTCTCTGTTTACATTCTGGAGGGTTTTTCCTAACTTACTACCAGTTCACTAATTTCCTTTTTAGTTGGTTCTGACCTGAATCTATACATCACATTTTTAATTTTGGTGTTTTATAATTTTTTAGTTTCAGAATTCCATTTGAAAGGTTTTTTTCAAATATGTTGTCACTTTTAATAGTTTTCAGTCATACACTAAGCATTTAATATTTCTTAAAAATTTTGAGGGTTTATTGGAGCCACGTTGATAACATGCTGGGAAGCAAGATCTTAAATGCCCCAGATATGTGATTTTTTGAAATGTTAGAAATTTCTTTATTGTTATTAAGCACCAGCTTAGTACTGCAGACAATTTCAGATCATACCTATGACAGCTCATTCTTCTCGTTTGCATCCAAATTCTTGACAGTTTTTCAAGTAAAGAATTGATTCTTCTTGCTTTTGTATAAAATTTTATGAAATAAAGGCAAATAACTATGTGCATCTGTGCAAGGCTGCCCTCAGCTATGGAAACAGTGTCTGCCCAGCCCCTTTTACTGTCCAGGTCCTGAAAAACTCTTGTCCATGAAATGTCTCTTTACCAAGCAAGTCCACCACTTGCTGAATTTATTGTTCTGAGTGAGGGTCAAAAACTGTCTCATAGTCTCAGTCCAGTCTCTTGCCTTAGCTGTTGTAAATAGACCCTCATTACTTCATCTTCCTGTTTGTTTGCAGGTTTGGCATAAATTGTGTTAAGTGGAATATCAGGCTCTCCAGGAATGGTACAGTTAGTAATACCGAGTGTGTGCGCTTCTTCCTCACTTTGGTTTTTGGAGTTGTACTTTTGGAGCTTCTTTAGACACTCAGAAATGTAGTTATATAGATCAAGAAGATCCTGTCAGCTTCATTCTTAACTTTGTACTGAAGGAGACATTGGCCTTGAAGTAATAGATGACTTCATCTACAACATCTGTAATTTTTATCTCTCTAGGTGTGGGTCCTTTGGATTGACGTCTGACAGGCAGCAGTGCTAGGTTTCCAGTGAGTTTGGTGTCAGAGTCCGAGATAAGAGTGGCAGACGGCGTCTCGGGGCATGTCTGGTCTGTTGGCTCAGGCGTGCGTGGTAGGCAGATCTAAATATTAATTACTGAGCTTTGGTTTAAGAATCAAAGACATGAAATACATTTCTGGCTCTGTTTTCAGCCACCTCCTTTTCAAAGCTTTTAAAAAGAGAACTTTATTATTAAAGTTCTGGTTTATTTCTTTATTGTTAAAGAAATGGTTTAACTTCATTAGGAAGTTAAACCAGTTCTGAATATGACTACCATAGCCCCAAGAAGTGGAGAGTAATACAGTCATCAGTCCCAAATTTTAATTTTTTAAAAAGTGTTTAGCATTATTAGGTAATAACGTGAGTAAATCTTTATCGTGTAACATTCAGGAATAAGGAAGCATATAAAGTTAAATGTGAGAGTTCTTCATTTTCCTTTTGACCCCCCCACTCCTCTTTCTCGTAGGGTAAAACACTATCAGGTTTTTTTTTTAAGATTTTATTTATTTATCTTTTAGAGAGGAAAGGAAGGAGAGAAGGAGAGAGATATCAATGTATGGTTGCCTCTCGTGAGTCCCCTGCTGGGAACTGGCCTGCAACCCAGGCATGTGCCCTGACTGGGAATCAAGCCTCGATCGTGTGGTTCGCAGGCCCGCGCTCAATCCACCGAGCTACACCAGCCAGGGCATTATCAGTTTTGATATCATCATTCTTAGTCTCTTTCCTGTACATTTAAACGTACAAGCATGTATACACTTTAATATGAACCTCCTAATCATTTCTACATTTTAATCTTTTTTTTTTTCATTTTCATTTCTACTACTCCAGGCTCTGGTTATCTTGCTCCTGAGTTAACATAGTAACCCCATTAGGTCTCCCTCCCTGCCATCGTGTCCTTTTCAAATCCATTTTTTAACAAAATTTTATTTATTCAGTTTTAGAGAGAGGGTAAGGAAAGGAGAATGAGACAGAGAGAAATATGGGTGTGTGGCTGCCTTTCACATACCCGCTTTGGGGTAACCCAGGCATGTGCCTTGACTGAGAATCAAACCTATGAGCCTCTGGTTCAGAAGCCGGTGCTCAGTCCTCTGAGCCACACCAGCCAGGGCTCAGATCCATTTTTAAAATCAGGTTATCGCCCTGCTTCAAACCTTCAGTGCCATTACATCCAGCATGCTATAGGATGAATTCTAAGGCCCTTAACACAGCATGCAAGCCCTGTGAGACTGATTCTTTCCTTCCCGCTTTCATCTTGAGCAGCTTCCTCAGATTCTGTATTCCATCAATGCTGAACCTTCTCTAGTTTTATTCTCATGCATTGTAATGTCTGTGTGACTTGGCTTTTTTTAAAATCCTCACTCAAGGATATGTTTTTAAAGATTTTATTTATTTATGTATTTTTAGAGGGGAAGGAGAGAGGGAGAGATATATCGATGTATAGTTGCCTTTTTTGTGCATCCCCTGCTGGGAGATGGTCTGCAGGGAACCAGCCTGCAACCGAGGCAGTGCCCTGACTGGGAATCGAACCTCGATCCTCTGGTTCACAGGCCTGTGCTCAATCCACTGAGCTACACCAGCCAGGGCTCATCAAGGATATGTTTTGATTTTAGAAAGAGAAGAAGGGAGAGAAGGAGAGAGACAGACAGACAGACAGATAGACAGAGACAGAGAGAGAGAGAGAAACATCAGTGTGAGAGAGAAACATTGATCAGTTGCATCCCGTATGTGCCTGGACTGGGAATTGAATCTGCAACCTAGGTATGTGCCCTGATTGGGAACCGAACCCGCAACCTTTTGGTGTTGCTTCAACCAGCTGGCCAGGGCTGTCACTTGGCTTTTTGTTCATAGTTCCTCTTCTCTTGAAATGTTCTCATCCCTTCTTGTCCTGGTTAGCACCTATGAATCCTTTTACTGAGGTTAAGAGAATGGGCCCTAGGGTTAGCATTTTGGATTATTCCACTTAATTTCTTTAGAATCACAGTATTTAACTTCTGTAAACTTTTATCATCTATGAACTTGGAATAATTTCTACCTCATAGAGTTATTTAAGGATGAAATGAGGTGATAGGTATATAAAGTGCTAGCATAGTATCAGTTTAAGAAGAAAAAACAACTTGGCATCCTGTCTTTCAGTAAGGCTGAGCCAAGGAAATGTAGATGTACCTCTCTATTGTGCATACCTCTAATACCATAATTAATTACATGCTGTGTTTACACTGTTTGTGAATGGGCTTCTTTGATTAGACTTTGAACTCCTTAAAATCAAGGACTGCTATGTCTGTCTTTGTGTTACTGGTACCAGGTACAAGTAGAGATTTAGTAAATTTTAAAAAATTAATTATTTATTTTTAGATGGAAGGGGAGGGAGGGAGAAAGAGAGAGAGAGAGAAGCATTGATGTAAGAGAGAAACATCAACTCATTGCCTCTGACATGCCCCCAGCTGGGTACCTGGCCTGCAACCCAGTTATGTGCTCTGACCTGGAATCAGACCAGTGACCTTTCATTTTGCAGGATGATGACGCCCAGCCCACTGAACAACACCAGTCAAGGCAAGATTTAGTAAATATATTTTTTAAAGATTTTATTTATTTTTAGAGAGAGGGGAAAGGAGGGAGAAAGAGAGGGAGAGAAACATCAGCGTGTGGTTTCCTCTTGCATGCTCCCTATTGGAGATGTGGCCCACAACAAGGACGTGCCCTGATTGGGAATTTAACCAGCAATCCTTTGGTTCACAGGTTGGCACTCAATCCACTGAGCCACACCAGCCAGGGCAAGATTTAGAAAATATTTCTTGAACATATGAACAGAGTTTGAAAGAGCTATTCATTTTCAGACAACATAATATCTTTTGCACAGGAGGTTCTTTTTAAAAAATTTTAAAAAGATTTTATTTATTTATTTTTAGAGAGGGGAAGGGAGAGAGAAAGACAGGGAGAGAAACATCAATGTGTGGTTGCCTCTTATGCACCCTCCACTGGGGACCCGGCCTGCATGTGCCCTGACTGGGAATTGAACAGGCAACCCTTTGGTTCCCAGGCTGGCACTCAGTCCACTGAGGTACACCAGCCAGGGAGCACAGGAACTTCTTATCAATATATGTGTGTATCCTCTGTTCAGGTGAGAATTTTTGCTTTCCTTTCTGTTTTACAAGTAGTAAAGTCTTTTTTAAGTATATTTTATTGATTATGCTATTACAGTTGTCCCATTTTCCTCCCTTTATTCCCCTCCACCCTGCGACCCTCTCCCACCCACATTCTTCCCTTTTAGTTCATGTCCATGTGTCGTATATGTAAGTTCTTTGTCTTCTACATTTTCCATGCCATTCTTACCCTCCTCTTGTCTATTTTCTATCTACCATTTATGCTACTTATTCTCTGTACCTCCCCTCCCCTCCCCTCACCGTAACCTTCCATGTGATCTCCATTTCTGTGATTCTGTTCTTCTAGTTGTTTGTTTAGTTGGGTTTTTTTTTTCTAGGTTCAGTTGTTAATAGTTGTGAGTTTGTCATTTTACTGTTCATATTTTTAATCTTTTTTTCTTAGGTAAGTCTCTTTAACATTTCATATAATAAGGGCTCGGTGATAATGAACTCCTTTAACTTGACCTTATCTGAGAAGCACTTTATCTGCCCTTCCATTCTAAATGAAAGCTTTGCTGGATAGAACAATCTTGGATGTAGGTCCTTGCCTTTCATGACTCTGAATACTTCTTTCGAACCCCTTCATGCAGGTAGGTTTCTTTTGAGAAATCAGCTGATAGTCTAATGGGAACTCCTCTGTAGGTAACTCTTTTTCTCTTTCTGTTTTTAAGATTCTCTCCTTATCTTTAATCTTGGCTAATGTAATTATGATGTGCCTTGGTGTGTTGCTCCTTGGGTCCAACTTCTTTGGGACTCTTTGAGCTTCCTGGAAGTCTATTTCCTTTGCCAGATTGGAAAAGTTCTCCATTTTTTTAAGATAAGTTTTCAGTTTTTGCTTTCTCTTCTCCTTCTGGCACCCCTATGATTCAGCTGTTGGACTGTTGAACGATGTCCTGGAGTGGCTGGTGTGGCTCAGTGGATTGAGCGCTGGCCTGCAAACCAAAGGGTTGCCGGTTCCATTCCCAGTCGGGACACGTGCCTGGGTTGTGGGCCAGGTCCCCAATGGGGGTCATATGAGAGGCAACCACACATTGATGTTTCTTTCCCTCTCTTTCTCTCTCCCTTCCCGTCTCTAAAAATAAATTAAAGAAAAAATCTTAAAAAAAAAAAAGAAAAGATGTCCTGGAGCTTCCTAAGCCTCTCCAGTTTTTTTGAATTCTTTTTATTTTTTAATTTTTTATTTTTTTAAAGATTTTATTTATTTATCTTTTAGAGGGGAAGGGAAGGAGAAAGGGAGAGAAATATCAATGTATGGTTGCCTCTCATGAGTCCCTTGCTGGGAACTGGCCTGCAACCCAGGCATGTTCCCTGACTGGTAATCGAACCGCGATTGTCTGGTTCTCAGGCCTGCGCTCAATGCATTGAGCTACACCAGCCAGGGCTGAATTCTTGTTTTTTCATTCTGTTCTGGTTGAATGTTTCTTTCTTCCTTCTGCTCTAAACCATTGATTTGAGCCCTGGTTTTCTTTCTGTCACTCTTGGTTCCCTGTAGATTTTTCTTTATTTCACTTAATGCAACCTTCATTGCTACCTGGGTCTTTTTTTATGCTGTTGAAGTACCCAGTGAGTTCCTGGAGCATCTTGATAACCAGTGTTTTGAACTGTGCATCTGATAGTTTGGCTATCTCTTCATCACTTAGTTGTATTTTTTCTGGAGCTTTGAACTGTATTTTCATTTTGGCCTTTTTTGAGTGTAGGAGGTGGTCTGGGCGCACCTGCTACATAGTAAGGGGCGGAACCTTAGGTTTTCACCAGGCTGGGGCAACCCACGTGGCGTGTGATGCTGTATGTGGGGGAGGGGTCCGAGAGGGAACAATGCCACTTGCTGAGCTCCAGCTGGCTTTCAGTTACTTCCCCTGCTACCCACAATCAAATTGGGCCCTTCTAGTGCTGATTCCCAGGTGGGTGGGCGGGCTTGTGTACGTTCTAGGACCCTGTGGGTCTCTCCAAAGAACTCCCCTGTGAGGCTGGGAGTTTCTTGTGCTGCCACCTCAACCCCCACAACAGTTTTTGATCAGAGGCTTTGAGGCTTTACTTGCCTGCACTAGAGCTCTGGGTTACACGGTCTGTCTCGATCCCCAGTTGTTGCTCCTGGGTTTTTTGCCTGCAAATGTGGGATCACCAGGTCTACCAGCCACTGCCCTGCCACAAGTGCTCTCTGCCCGGCTGCCCGGCTCTGCCCCTCCTACCAGTCTGAATGAATGTTTCTCCTTTAAATCCTTGGTTGTTGGACTTCCATACAGTTTGATTTTCTGTCAGTTCTGATTGTTTTGTTTTTAAATTTGTTGTTGTCCTTCTTTGGTTGTATGAAGAGGCACAGTGTGTCTACCTATGCCTACATCTTGGCTGAAAGTCTGCAAGTAGTAAAGTCTTAAAATAGTAATTACATGTATATATTTCCACCACATTTAGCAGTGATGCCCAAGATGAAAATCAAGAGAAGCCAGAGGAAATTGTCAATCTTAAGGATTAGATCGTTTTTTAGTATTTATTTCATATTCTTGTATTTATAGAATTTGGTTTGAGGATTGTTAGTGAAAGGCCTTCGTATTTATGGACAATTTGAGAACTGGATTTTTCCAAAGTATTTTTCCAAGAGCTATATTGATAAGGTAATGCTTGACAATCCAATTACTTTCTTGTACCCCTACCCTCTTAAGTTACAGTAGTTCTTTGAGTGCTTACGTATGACAGACAACAATCATTTAGTATATTAAGTACTTTATTCAAGCTTCCAAAGCCAAAAAGTAGGGAAGCTCAGATTTAACTATAGTTGTTCAGTGCCCATTCTCTTTCCATTACACCATACTGCTTTTCTAAATAAACTGAAAATAATTTTAGTTTGTGTTCTTTGGTTTTCTTTTTTTAACCCTCATCTGAGGATATGTTTATTGATTTTAGAGAGAGAGGAAGGGGGGAAGCGGGGGGAGAGACAGACAGACAGACATCGATGGGTTGCCTCCCGGATGCACCCTCATGGGGGATTGAAGCCGCATCCTAGGTATGTGCCCTGAGCTCGAATGGAACTTGCAACCTTTTGTGTACAGGATGATGCTCTAGCCAAGTGGACCACCTGGCCAGGTTGAGTTTATAGTTTTTAATAGTTTTAGTTACTTGGTGGCTAAACATTTTAATAACTAATAGAAACCTTTATGGTAAAATATTTAGGTAATATTTAAAGAGATAAAAGTTTTGCCCTGACCATAATGGCTCAGTTAGTGGAGTATTGTCCTGTAAGGTGGCTAGTTCGATTCCCAGTCAGAATTGGGAGATGCATGGGTTATGAGTTTGGTCCTCCGTTGGGGTGTATACAAGAGGTCACTAGTCAATGTTTCTCTCTCACATCAATGTTTCTGTCCCTCTCTTTCTTCCTTCCTCTTTCTAAAAATAAAATATTTTTTGTAATAATTTTTTATTTAATTATTGCTCAAGTACAGTTTTCTGTTAAAAGTAAATAAAATCTTTTTAAAAATAGATACAGATTTTTTTTTAATTTCAAGGTTTAATTCAAATAGCACTTCTTGAAGGTATGTACATTTTATTTTTAATTCAAACCACCACTAGGAGAATTTATTTGTCATCTCAGTGTTCTTAGACTTTAGCACACTTGTTTATTCCTTTCCCTGTTGCATAATCCCTGTGCATTGTATTGGTCTGGAGGCAGGAATGTGGCAGATGTTTTTCTTTCAAACCTCAATTTGCTCTGGGGTTTCAAATTAACCTTTAGAATGTACTGGATTTATCCCCCATATGCCAAAAGATCTGTAAGTTTCTTTTTACATGAGCAGAAATTTTCAGGCGATTGAGTAACAGATGTTTTCCTTAAAAGCAGCTAAATCATCAGAGAAAAAGACTTCAGTGTGGAAATACTTTAGATTTCTCCTGTAATATGATCGGCACATACTTTCTTCTCTTGTAGTTCAGTTGTTCATATTGTTGGAAGGAGGAAATAACTAAACTGATAATTAAAACATTATATATCCTGTTGTTTTTCCCCCCAGCGTAAACTGAAAAGGATTTGGACCAACTAGGGCGCTCCATTCTGTGAAACTCACATTGTTTGCGCACTGTTGGCAGGCCTCGTTAGGGGGTAAATTTGCTTTTTCTGTGTGTTTGCCAGTAATGAGTCCTGTCTTTTTACCGGAACTTGCCATTTGGATTTTCTCCTTCCTAAACTGGCCAGTCTTAAACAGTCAGACCTTTAGTTGTTTTTCCTGCTCTTCTTTTCCTGTTATTCTTAGGTTTTCAAGTATTTAATAAGCTGAGGATATTGGTCACTGAGATATTGCCTGGTCAGGGTTCGGCATTGTGCCCAAATTTGTTGGGCCTCACAGGGCCCGAGTTCTCTGTGCTCTAACAAATGAGCTACAGTTCTCCAGGGATCAGTCAGTGAAGCTTGCTTGTTATCCTGTATTCTCATCCAGAGGAAGTAGATCTTTGAGAATGTCTCAGGAAGGGTAAGTGAGTTTATTCTTTCTCCCTTATTTTTCTCAGCAAAGAGGTGTTCTGGTCCTCTGAGTGAATACGAAGATTAATAAGCAGTGCTACCAGTCAGAGTGGAGGGAGAGGGAGAGATTGACAGAAAGTTAGCTGAAAGCTTACATTGTTAGTATTTCACGTGTAATGTACTGTGAAGTTACTTTACTATTGCTGTTTTGAAAAAACAGCCTCGAGGGTGGATAATCTTAATACGAATTTGGTGAGTTTTAAACATCCTTTTTACTCTGCGGTAAACTTCTTTTGTTTTTTTGGTAGAAAGTATTTATGAAGATTGGAAGTAGTCAGGGGTGTCTTACCAAAGAATTTTACAAAGAAGTGAGTGAAGTTTAAAAATTCAAAGGCATTTTAAAATAAATAGTACCTTTAGAAAATGGGGAGTGGGAAATAGTGTGAAAGATTGAGTGAACAACCTGTGATTTTGTTTCCTTCTGGGCATTGTAGGCAAAAAAATTTTTTGAACCCCCTATTTCTCTTTACAATGTAAAATAGTTCTGTGGGTTTTTTTGTTTTGTTTTTTGTTTTTTTGTTTTTACTGTTTAACTATTTCTCATGCTTCAGAATCCGAATTATTGTTGATTTTCTTTTTGTGACCACTATAATAGGTGACATGTAAGTTAATGTCTGCATACTGTTGATATTATCTCATTTTTAGCCTTCAAGCATAACTGGACTTCAGAGAGGCATTTCCTATGATAAAATAAGATATCAAAACTATCTCTAAAAATACAGTAAAATTTTGATTTTGTGGAAGCTCTTAAAATGTCCTCATTTTTTGTTCTATTAGAAATTTTGAAGTAATTTCAGAGTACCGTGTTTAAAATTTATTTTAATCTAATTGTGCATTGATTATGGGCAAAAAAAGGGCATACTTTACTGCTATTTTTAAACCTAATTATTGGGTAAAAAAAACTAAACTATGGTACAGATCTGCAGTTGTTCAACAATTCTCATGATAAAGATGATCACGGATGCTGCTATATTTGTTAGTCTTCTACACATGGTTGTTTATAAAGCTGGTTGTTAGATTTAAGAAGAACTGTGTTTCTAGGTACAGTCAGAAATCTTGGGAAGTAAGTAGTGCTAATATCCCCCTGTGGTAAAGCATATGTTAGAATGGGTTAGTTGGGTATATACACACCAAAGGACGCTGTCAAGACTGAGATATTCTTTTACGTTTCTTTTTGGGGTCCCTAGGGCAATTCCTTTACTGTCTGAATAGGTAATGAACCAAGTGCATTTGAAATGCATGGATCACATAAATGGAATCAATTAGCTTTTATTGTCCTTTGTTATCTTTAGAAGTAAATGGATAAATTTTGTGCCTTGAAATGAAAATAATTGTTATATTTACAAATTCTGCATATATGATATTTTGACACATAGTGTAGTCTGTCATTTGATGTCTATGAAATATTTCCCTAGTAGTAATAGGAAAAGATTGTTAAAAGAGTTAAGTCACTAGAAATTACACTTGAGCCTTATTTAAGTGTATGGTAATCCAGACTGTGGTATTAGTATAAGGATAGGCTCACATAGATCGTGAAACCTAATGGGAGTTTGTAGATCCACACACACATATAGTCAATTCATTTTCAGCAAGGAGGCCAAAATAATTTCATACAGGAAAAGTACAAAGCTCAACCTTTACCTCAAACCATATAAAAATAATGCAAAATGTATCATAGATCTAAGTATAAGTTAAAAGGAATGTGTAGGCAAAAATCTTTGTGACTTTGAATGAGTTAAAGACCTCTTAGATAAAACACATAAAAACATGAGAGACAAAATTGATAAATTGGGCTTGATCAAAAATTAAAAAAGAACAAACTGGTTCCTGAAGGACACCATTAATAAAACACTGGGAGAAAATATTCTCAATACATATATCTGGTAAAAGACTTATATTAAAAATATATGAAGAATTTTTACAATACAACAGTAAAGCAAACAACCCAGTTGAAAATGGGCAAAATATTTGAATAGATACACACAAAAAGATATGGCTGATAGGCACTTGAAATGATGCTGTACATCATTAATCACTAAGGAAATATATATTAAAACCTCAGTAAGATACCACTGCACCTAGAAGTGACTAAATTAACTAACTAGAGCAGTTTTTGACCCTTTTCATCTCATGACACACATAATTACTAAAATTTTGTAGCACACCAAAAACCCTATTTTTTGCCAATCTGACCCCAAAAAAGGTATAATTTTGATTCACACTGGATGGCTATTATGTTGGCTGTCATTTCGAAATTGGACAGTCTAAGGGAAAGGAGAAGTCAGTGCCCCTGGCTAAATAGTCAGGGATTGCATGTTTTAAAAATTCCTGTGGCACACCAGTTGAAAATGATGAACTAGAATGCCTAAAATGAAAGACACGGACCATGTGGAGCAACCAGAACTCTCATGCATTGCTGATGAGAATGCAAAATAGAAAACAGTTTTTAAAGTCAAACTTAACATATGGCCTAGTAATTCCATTTTTAAGTATTAAGCGAAATGAAAGCATGTGTCTACACAGATTTGTGTGTGACTGTTCATTGCAGCATTATTTATAATAGTGAATTCTGGGAACAATCCAAAATACCCATGAACTGAATAAATAAGCAAATTGTAGTATACCCATACAATGGAATACTACTCAGGAATAAACAGCTAATTGTGGTATATGAATGAATCTGAGAAATACTCTGCTAAAAAAAGAGGCACATACATCAATTACCATGCTGTTTGATTCCATTTATAAAAAGCCTGCACAGGATTTCTGGTCAAGATGACAGTGTGGGCAGACGTGGCTCACCTCTTTGCACATCCACATCAGAATTACAACTAAAATATAGAACAGCCACCACTCAGAACCATCAATAATTGAGTTGAATGGAAGTCTGACAACTGTGGAATTAGAGAAACCACAGCCATCCAGACTGGTAGGACGGGTGCAGATGCAGAACAGGTTGGTCCCTCACCCATGGGTGGTGAATAAAAATTCAGGAGGGATATCTCAGGAGTGAGGAGTCCCAGTCCCATACTAGGCCCTCTGACCCAGGGTTCCATGCCAGGAAGATAAGTCCCCACAACTTCTGGCTGCAAAACCAGCAAGGATTGAGCCAGTGGAAGAAAATGCTGGGGCCCCAAGCAGATCCTCTTAACCCACACACAGACTCACCTACTCAGACTTACTTTCTCTGAGTGCCAGCACTAGGGTAGCAGCTTGAAAGGCACCAGTGGTATAGAAGGAGAAGCCGAAGTGTCTGGCATCAAGGGGAGCAGAGGCCATTGCCCCTTTTCTAAACCCTCCCCCCACAGAGCCACAGAGCCAACAAACTGGTGCCATATCTGAGACTCCATCAACCTAATACTCTTTGACCATCCTTGGAGATCCCCAAAGACTCTGCCATCCCCAGTTTATGGCCCCTCCCAAGCTGCTTTTCTATATGGATGGCTGGTCTTGGCTCATGCTTCATAACTTTCTAAATCCTCTCAAACAAACAACAGCTGCCTTAAGTGAGCCCCAAGCCTGGTATTAACAGCAGCCAGCCTATATTCACAGCTTGGCTTCACCTGGGAATCTCCAAGCCCAGCACAAGTGGCAGCCATTTCTGATTGCTTTGCAGCTCAGGCAGGGTGGCCCTGGGCAAAACACAGGTGGAGGCTGAACTTGACCTGCAACATCTGAGAAACTGTAGGGCCAGTGCACCCCGTAGATAGCCATAGACCACCTTTGGAGCACCACCATCCTGACCCTGCACAGCTGATCCTCCACAGAGGGTGGAAGTTGGTGGTCAGTGGTCACAGCCAATTCTTGCAGCTGACTAACCTGGGTAATCCCTCCCATTGATCTGCCAGCAGCAACCAAGTCTCAACTACAAGGGGAGGGTATACTCACAAATGGCATATCTTGAGTACCCAGCTTGGATGACAGGGGACTCTGTGTCACTGGATCCTATAGGACATTTGCTACATTAAGCCACGCTACCAAGACATGGAGTCAAGGCAGCTCAACCTAATACGTAGAAACAAACACAGGGAGGCTGCTGAATGAGGAGGCAAAGAAATGTGGCACAAATGAAAGGACAGTCCAAAACTCCAGAAAAAGAACTAAACAAAATGGAGGTAGGTAATTGATCAGAAGCAGAGTTCAAAACACTGGTTATAAGGGTGCTCATGGAGCTTAGTGAGAACCTCAAACAGCATAAAACAGATCCAGTCAGAAATGAAGGATACACTCATTGAGATAAAGAACAGTTTACAGGGAAACAACAGTATAGAGGATGAAGCGGAGAATCAGAGGAATGATTTGGAACATAAAGAAACAAAACACTACCACGCAGAACAACAAGAAGAAAAAAATCCAAAAAGAATATGAGGCTAGTAAAAGCAACCTCTGGGACAACTTCAGGCATTTCAACATTCACATCATAGGGATGCCAGAAGGAGAAGAGAAAGAGCAAGAAATTGGAAATCTATTTGAAAAAGCAAGGAAAGAAAACTTCCCTAATTTGGTGAAGGAAATAGACATGCAAGTCCAGGAAGCACAGAGAATCTCAAACAAGATGGATGCAAAGAGGCCCGCTCCAAGACAGATCATAATTAAAATGCCAAAGGTTAAAGATAAAGAAAGAATCTTAAAAGCATCAAGAGAAAAGAAGTTAGTTACTTATAGGGGAGTACCCATAACACTGTCAGCTGGTTTCTCAAAAGAAACCTTCCAGGCTAGGACTGGCAAGAAATATTCAAAGTCATGAAATGCTGGGACCTACAGCTAAGATTACTGTACCCAGCAAAGCTATCATTTAAGATTTCAGGGTAGATAAAGAACTTCCCAGACAAGGAAAAACTAAAGGAGTTCTTCATCATCAAACCATTATTATATAAAATGTTGAAGGGACTTATTTAAGAAAAAGAAGATCAAAACTATGAACAATAAATAAAATGGCAGTACACACATATCAACAGTTGAATCTAAAAAGCAAACGAGAACATAGAGATGGAATGATGGGTAAGGAGAGGGTTTTGACGGTTGCTAGATGGAAGGGAGATGTGGTTGAAAGGTGATGGGTAAAAAGGTGATGTGATAAAGAAGTACAAATAGGTCGTTAAAGAATAGCCACAGGGATGTAAAGTACAGTATAGGAAATGGAGAAGTCAAAAGAATTTATAGGAATGACCCCATGGACATGAAAAATGGTATGGGGATGGCCTGAGGGTGTGGGTTGTGCTTGGTGGAAGGGGCCGAAAGGGGAAGAGTTAGGACAACTGTAATAGCATAATCAATAAAATATAATTTTTTTAAAAAGCACAGGCTGATAAACCTAATATATTCTTCCTGAGGATGTTTCTCAGAAAATATTAAATCAAATTAGCAGGCAGTTACTGGCTGGAATTTATGAAAACAAAAATTAATGCAACTAAAATACTTGCTTTTATAATCTAATCAAAATTTCTTGCTGCGTCTATATATCCATGGTATTCCAACTTTCACTTTTTAGGAATCCATTTCATGAGTTAGAAAGTTCTTATCTGTATCTTTAGATCTAAGCATACTTTTTACTGGAGGGTGGGGACACAGAGGCAGACTATCTTGCCCTTAAGTTTTTGAAGTAATAGCTTAATTGAGATATACTTTGCATGCCACTCAATTCACCTTTCTTTTTAAAGTATACATTTTAGTGGTTTTAATATATTTAGAACATTTTCATTACCCCCCCCCCCCCAACTCCCCATTTCCTCCTCTTCACAGCCTCTGGCAGGCACGTAGGTTTGTATCTGCCCTGTACTTCACTTTTTTCCTTAATTAGTTTTCTGGTTTTTGTTTCTCATCGTTTTTCTGTTTTCTTTTGGGAAAACCTCTAATTTATTTTTTGGGCCAGTGATTTTCAACCTTTTTCATCTCATGATCTGCATAAAATAATTTCTAAAACCGCAGCACATCAAAAAATATATCTTAAAAAATTTTGGTTCATTCACACCAGATGGCTATCGTATTGGATATTGTCCATTTTTTTAAAAGATTTTATTTATTTATCTTTAGAGGGGAAGGGAAGGAGAGAGGAAGAGAAATATCAATGTATGGTTGCCTCTCATGCGTCCGCTGCGGGGAACCGGGAACCGGGAACTGGCCTGCAACCCAGGCATGTGCCCTGACTGGGAATCGAACCGCGATTGTGTGGTTCGCAGGCTCGCGCTCAATCCACTGAGCTACACCAGCCAGGGTGGATGTTGTTGTTTTTTAATTGGACAATCTAAGGGAAAGAAGGTCAGGGCCCCTGACTAAATAGGTGTTGCATGTTTGGAAAATTCTTGAGGCACACTTGTTGAAAGTTGCTGCTTCAGGCTGATCTGTATTTTTTATTATTTTGTATACTTTAATAATAACTTTAATTCTTTCTTTTTAAAATATCTTTATCATCACTGATACTTTGTTCTAATGAGTGGAAAGCATTAAAGTCAATGTTGCGCAGTACCTGGTCTCAAAGTTTGTAATGTAGTAAAGAATATGAGAACTGCCTACATATTTTATGTATATGACAAAATATAGTAATTGCCAAAATAAAGGATTTTGCATATTCAGACCTCTTACATAGTTCACTATTTAATAGAATTTAATTGTTGATGAAATCTGTTTAATCAGATGGAAAAGTAATCTGAAACCCAGAGTCAGTACCATGTCATAGTTCTGTGGCACAGCCAGAATAGTTTCTTGAAGGAATCACTCAAGATTCCTTAAAAAATAAAATAGAACTAACAAAGACATTTCAGGTGTAAGGAATAGCAGAAGCAAAGCTTCGGTGTACCTTTAGGAAATACATGTAGTTCACCTTGAATATTAGAGCAAAAAATGTGTGATATGGAGAACGTGAGATAAAACTTGTTTTGGAGAGATGGTGAAAGGCTTTGGAGTCCTCGAAGATACAGAAACTTGTGATTTATGAGTCGAGTAGGTAGTGAGAGTTGTCTAGAGGTTATTATGTATGAAAGCGTGAGTGGGATTGGGCTTCAGGACCATGCTCAAACTAATGATGGTGAAAGCCAGTTTTTAAAAAATTCCAGTGTGCTTCAGATAAGTACTCATAAAATGTAATACAAATGAAACAACTAGAAAATGAAGAGACAAAATGTACATCTACTTCTTTTATTATACATTTAACAAACAAAACTTTTCTGTCAGGTTGTTAAAAAGTTTTTGAATGCTTGCAGTTTCTGTATATATCGAGTCATGGATTAGTAACAGCTGTTCACAGGCCCCCATTGGTCTGTGAACCACACTTGGAGTGGCACGACTTCAAAGCAGTTAGTTTGGCATTGAGAACAATGGGGAGATGATTGCTAAGTAGTTAGTTAATGAGGACTTGGACAGGTTGTTAGCAGTGTGAACAGAATGGAAGATGTGGATTTCAGAAACATTTGGAAATTTAAATGAATGCACATGAGATGATGTGGATTTAAGGGTGAGGAAAGAATAAAAAGATATTCATCAGATTTCAGGTTTAAGTGGGAAAATTAGAGTGCCAATAGCACAGAAATAGGAACTAGTTTGGGGAGAAAATGCTAAGTTAAGTTTTCAACAAAAATTTACATTATAACACTTGTATTTTATCAAAGTCAACACACATACACACAGAGAGGCACATTTTGCACTCTCAAAAAAGCACCTGTAACTTTTTCTTTTCTTTGATTGTAACAGACTTTGAGTATATAATTACACAAACCCATAACCAAAACATGCCTGAGAAGATTTTATACTTGTATCCTTAGTCTCATTTGTTGTTGCAGTGACTGCTGCTGGGCGCTGGGCCAGGAAATTGTGACTCCTAGGCAGTTGGAGGAGTTAGGGATACAGTTCACCAGTGCCAAAGAAACTCTATTCCAAATGGATTTGTGAGGAGCGACAGTGATATCCAATGACAAGTTAAATTAGACACAGAGGTGTTTTCTCCTACACTGTCCCAGAAGATACATGCTATTGAGGGTCTGGTTCGGACTAAAAACAGTCTTTGAAGTTAGGTTAAAACTATAAAAAGAAATTTTACCAGGGACTTGAAGAAGAATTTTGTTATGTGACTTCAGGAACTAGTTGACTCAGATAGCTTTACACTTTTCAAAACGGCAACCAGTGACAGATGAGGTAATACTGCTTTGAATTGTCAGTTAAATCTCAAAACCATTGAGTTGGCTGTTTACAAAATTTCAAATTTAGTAAATTGCATGTTCATGTTCTTAAGTGTGAGAATATTAAATCCCTCTTAATGCACAATATATTAGTAGCCTCATTTTTATGATTAATATTTATGTTTATTCATATAGAATTTCTTCAGATTTCATGTCTTGCTACAGTAGGATATGGTAACAAAAGCTATTACATTTGTCTTTGTGTTGAAGTCTGTGCCTGGTTTTATAGTGTTCTTGCGTCTGTCTCCTAAAGATTGTTTTTCTTGTTTGTGCGCAAAGCTGAATCTTGCAAATGACTTAATGTGTATGGAGGAATTTCTGGCTGATAATTGCATTTTAAGATTGGATGCTTTAGTTCAGTCATGCTTCTTAGGGTAGAGACGTTGTACTTTATTTAAAGCAACCTTTGGGAAGTTAAGTCACAAATATATTCAAGCTGTTAAAGATAGAGGGTGGAGTATGTTTCACTGGTTAATAATTTAGAAAAGTGACATAAGGAAATGGGCATTAGCAAAGATCAGTCAAGGTCCTGGAACCAATAGAAATTTTTGGATTCCCCAAGGCAGGTATCTTTTTGTTTTAAATGTGTGGTGGAACAGTGATCCAGTCTTTAGTTCCTAGCACTTTCTTTTGTTACAACAAGATTAGCTTCCCTTGAAGATTGAAGACTGTATCCTGGAGACATGCGTGGTATTTCTGGCTCAGGGCTGTTTCTCCGCTGAAGTCAGTGCATACTTTCAGCATTTGGATGTTTATTATATTTGTAAATTTTAGCATAAACTGTATTATTGCAGTTATCTATCATTTAGCTGTTTCATTTTGTCATTATAGCTTTTCTTAGGCATTTCAGATATTTGCACATGAATTAGATTGAATTTCCTATAGCTCCTTACTCCCACATTTTGTAGCATAAACTAGGGAAAGAACAGGAGAGGTGAGACTTATATGTGAGGTTTTTTCTTTTATTTTTGTAATAGAAATGAGTTAGAAGGGGACATAGGAAGGATTGTTTCTGTTTTAAGTTCAGGAATTGCTTCTGTGGATGAGGGTACTTACTTTGAATGAAAATGAAAAGATAAAGGATATTTGGGAAAAGATCTTCATAGAGAAATGTCTTATTTTCTAATTTTAGGCATTGAGAAAGTCTTCCCTAGCTCTGACTGCTCCCTGACGGGCAGCTTCTAGAATATCTGTCACAAAATGGTACCTGCCTTGTTGTAGGCGTTTAACAAATGTGTTGATTGAATAAAGTGACTAGTCATGGAGGAAAGAGTATGATTTCATAGCTACTTAGCAGTGATTATTTTTGTAAAAGCAATAAATTTTTGTTACTGATATGTGGATAGTTTCTTTGTACTTTCAGCACTGGTCGATGTTAACCCAATCTCTTTTCTTCCCTGATTTCGCCGTTCCAGAAACCAGCTCGTGGCATTCCTCTATCATAATCAAAGCTGTTTATTTTATTGCGTGGTCCTACATTATCTCTCCTGGATTGCATCACAAGGAATAAAAATCTTCCCGGTCATTCTTGCCTAAATTCCCACAGAATATTTGAGGCATGTCAGCTGTCTGGGCTCTGAGCAAGGATTTGATCCAGTTGGCCCCCTAGCCTGAATTGAAAGTGTGTTTGAAAAGCTGAGCGTCAGTGGTAACATAGTTTCCAGAGTTAGAAACATTATTTTGTTTCTTTTACCCCTTTGTGACTTCAAAAGATTGATGTAACTGGGAAAAATGATAATAAAGCAGACATATATTTGGGGTAGTGGTATGTTTAAAAGGGATGGGTGTCCCTTATTCTCTGGTTCCTGTATCTTTCAGCTGTCTCCAGCGATTTTCAGCTCCTGGCCAGAGGAATTTTTGAATCATGCAACACCTGACTGTTGAGTCGGGGCACTGACTCTTTTCCCTGAGACTGTCAGATAAAAAAAAATGGCAACAGCCAACACAGCAATAGCCGTCTGGTGTTAATGAATCAAAATTATACCTATTTTTGTCAGATTGGCAAAAAAATTGTTCCTTGATGTGCCATAGTATTTTAGTAGTTATTTTATGCATACTATGAGATGAAAAAGGTTGAAAATCACTGTGTTTCTTTTTCCCCTTTCCTTCACTATTAATCTGAGGCAAAGTAAATATTGACTTTCCAGAAGACTAGGTTTTTTTTAGGGAAAGTATAAATATTTTCTATAACACCTCTCAGGAATTAAGAGTTTTATAGAGTTAATCTAGTATGCATAGTACACTGTGAGGTAAGTAATGATTTTTATATTTTTCAGAAAAGTTCTGAATTCAAGGGCCAACTGATTTTAAGTTCTTCATTCAGGTGTTTTTAAGTTAATGTTTGAGTATTTGTCTACATTTAAAATTGGCATATACATTTTTAAGTGAGAGGAAATGTTTTCTATTAAAATTTAAAACAATAACACATGTTGGTGGAGCATTAGAAAGAAAGTCAATAACTAGGTCAGGGATTTCCAAACTCTAGAGTATTTCCTTAGTTGAAATATGTAATATTCATTCCTGTGCATACTTATTTATAATTCATACTACTGTCCTTATTTATAGTAGAAAACATACACAAATTAGACATTTTTAAATGATACACTAAGTATAAGTAGGAGATCTAATATTCTCTTTTTGCACCCCAGTAGAATCTCCCGCACCCCTGGTGCTGTCGGATCTTCTTTGGGGACTGTTGACCTAGGCGTGAGAGGGCGAGCCCAAGCCAGGCATCTTTATTTTAACTAGTTTCCTAGGTGCATTTAATTTCTCACAGTTACTTACGAAATAAAGGCAAAGGAAAGGTTTCATAATGAGAGCATACATTCAGTAATTTTGGCCACAAAGCTTATTTTCAGAAGCTATTGAAACTTACCCCAAACACCATCATGATGATGATCTACAGTGCTATTATATTTGTAGTTTTCCCTGTCTTCATAGTGACCCTTCTGAAATCTGAATTAGATTGTTTCATTTCTTCAGATTCTGATAATTTGTTTTTGCCTGCAGGATAACATCCATGCTCCCATAGCATGCAAAATCTTCATGATTTTGACCCCTGTTAACCTTTTTACCTTCATAGCTTATATATTTTATTTATATATAGAATTGATTATGCTATTACAGTTGTTCCAATTCTCCCCCCTCTGCCCGGTACCCCCATTCCCCTCCCTTACTTCATATTCATGGAGTATGCTTGTAAGTTCTTTGGCTACTTTATTTCCTATAATGTTTTTAACATCCCCCTGTCTATTTTGTACCTACCAATTTGTACTTCTGAATCCCTGTACCTTTTCAAACCCCATTCTCCCCCTTCTCCCTCCCAGCCGATAACCCTCCAGATGATCCCCATATCTGTGTTTCTGTTCCTGTTCTGCATGTTTGCTTAGTTTATTTATTAGTTTCAGTTACTGATACTTGTGAGTTTGTTGCCATTTTAATGTTCATAGTTTTGTTCTTCTTTTTCTTAGATAAGTCCCTTTAATATTTCATGTAATAATGGCTTGGCGATGATGAGCTCCTTTAGTTTTACCTTGTCTGGGAAGCACTTTATCTGCCCTTCAATTGCTTTTCTGGATGGAGTAATCTAGGTTGTAGGTCTTTGCCATTCATGATTTGAATACTTCTTGCCAATCCCTTCTAGTCTGTAAAGTATCTTTTGAGAAATCAGCTGACAGTGCTATGGGAACTCCTTTGAAGGAAACTCCCTGCTTTTCTCTTGCTGCTTTTAAGGGATTTTTTTTATCTTACCCTTTGGCATTTTAATTATAACGTGTGTTTTTGTGGTCCTCTTTGGGTCCAACTGGTTTGGGACTCTCTGTGCTAAGTGGACTTACATGTCTCTTTCCTTCACCAAACTAGGGACGTTTTCTTCATTATTTTTTTCAAGCAAGTTTTCAGTTTCTTGCTGTCCTCTTCTCCTTCTGGCATCCCTGTGATTTTGATGTTGGTACATTTGGAAATGTCCCAGAGGCTCCTTAATCTATTCTCATGTTTTTAGGGTTCTTTTTTCTTCTTGCTTTTCTGATTGAATACTTTTTCTTCCTTATGTTCCAAATTGTAGATTTGAATCTCTGCTTCATCCCTTCCACTGTTGGTTTCCTGTGGATTGTTTCTTATTTCACATAATACCACCTTTATTTCTGCCTGGGTCTTTTTTATGCTGTTGAAATACCCAGTGATTCGAGTATCCTGATAACCAGTGTTTTGAACTCTGCATTTGATAGACTGCTTATCTCCATTTCATTTAGTTCGTTTTCTGGAGTTTTACTCTGTTCTTCCATTTGGTCCATATTTCTTTGTCTCAATTTGGCAGCCTCCCTGTGTTTGTTCCTGTGTATCAGGAAGAGCTTTCTGACTCCCTGTCTTTGTAGCGTGGCTTATTGTAGAAAAAGCACCTGTAAATTGTGGGGGGTGGAGTCTTAGGTAGTCGCAAGGGCGGGGTAACTTGCTTCACTGCTTTGTGGCTCTGTGTGGGGAGGGCTCAGAGAGGAGACAGTGCCTCTGCCTGGCCTCTGGAGATTGACCAAGAGGAAGCTGTCTCCCTGGTCTTGCCCTTTTGCCCATCATTCCACTTGCCTCCCTTTTCCCCAAATGCTGCTTGTGCCCTTCCAGCTATTGCCCTGGTGCTTAGTTCCTGGAGTGAGAGTCTGCCTGAGTCCTAAGTCCTTTGTGGGTCCTTTAAGAGAAGTCTGCTGAGAATCCTGCAGTTTCTTCCATTACCCCAACCCCCATTGGTTTTTGCTGCCAGAAGTTAAGGGAACTGATCTTCCTGGTGCTGGAACCCTGGGCTGGGTGGTCTGGGCTGGGGCTGGGGCTGGGATCGGGATCGCTTGCTTCCGAGGTATCCTTCCCAATTTTTATCCACCAGGTCTGAATGTGGGACCACCCGTTCACCACCTCTCAGGATCTCCCCCCCCCCCCCCCCCCATCTAGATGAATGTGGCTTCTTTAAATCCCTGGTTGTCAGACTTCCGTACAGCTTGATTTTCTGACGAATCTGGGTGAAGTTTATTTTGTAGTCTCCTAATTTTTTCTGTAGTGATGTGTGAAGGTGAAGCGTGTTTACCCGTGCCTTCATCTTGGTCAAATGTCCTCTTCATAGCTTTTATTGCCCTTTTCCTCCACCCTTGTTCCTCTAGACAACCTTATTTTGCAAAAACTAACAGAAAAACAAAACCAAAGAAAACCACTCAGTTTCAGCCACAATGAATGCGTAGTTCAGTCTAAATCTTGTCCTTGCTTGGTTATTCTGCCTGGATTGCCTTTGTTGCTTCGTCCTACTGGAAAACTTCTCATTGTTCAAGGTGGAGCTAAGACACCGCTTCTGGTCTCTAAAGAACTGGTGCGCTCTCCTCTCCATGATATTGTATAGCATTTACTGAATTACTGTAAGTTATTTGCTTATAAGTGCCTCTCCTGCTAGGCTGAATTTCTCAGGGGTAGAGATTCTAAGTTAAAACAGAAGTCCCACGAGGGCAGGTTCTCACTGCTGTAGCATAGTTCCTAACAGGAACTGAGCTGGCACTCAGCATGCATTTTTGTTAAGGTATTTTATGTATTTTTTGAGAGGGGGGAAAGGAAAGAGAAAGAGGGAGAGAAGCATCATTGTGTTAGAGAAATATTGATTGGTTGTGGTTGCTTCTCGCATCCTCCCAGCTGGGGACCTGGCCCCCAACCCAGGCATGTGTCCTGACCAGGAATCGAATTGGCAACCTCTTGGGTCACAGGTGCCAGCTCAGTCTGCTTAGCCATACCAGCCAGGGCTCAATAAGTATTAATGTTTGTTGAATGAGTCTATATTTTTGTCTTTAGTATCTGGTACCTGGTAAGCTTATATGAAGCTTTGTTTATTAAATAAATTACATATGGATGAGTAAATGAATCATAAAATCTCAGAAATGAACTTATTTTATGGAGTTATATTTTGAAAAAGAGAGCTAATTCTCGAAGTTTTGACTTCATGATGTTTTTAATACCAAAACACAAGAAAATCCATGTTTTCAAATAATATCTGATTTTACTGAAGGTATACAAATGATTTAAATAATTTTATTATGACTTTTCATATTGGTATTTTAATGAGAAGCTATAGAAAATAGTCAAATAATTCTATTAAACTTAATAATTTTTTGGTTTCAGTGTTAATTGAGATATTTTTTACTCCTTTCTTTAGGGTGTTTGTGAACCGAAGTTTAGCCATGGAGAAAATAAAGTGTTTTGGTTTTGACATGGATTATACGCTTGCTGGTGAGTAGCACTTTTTCATTGCTTGAGATGCTCTGGATACATTATAGCGGGTCCATAGTAGGCAATTCAGTGAACACTTTTTGATTGAATAATATGTTTAGCTGCCATAGTATCTGCTACGAAGCTGCTTCTGTTGAGATTTGAGAGTAATGAAATTACCAGGTACCTCCGACAGTCAGTCTGTGCGTGTGGGTAGAAGAAGTGCTGACTTGGTTTAGAGAACCTGGTAAGAAATGATACGGTGAAATGGTATATTTGGGCACTTTGGGCTTTTATTTTACTAAGCTGTTCTTCAAGGGTGGAATTTTGTATCTCTCACTCTGCCACAAAGTAGACCTTCACCAGCTAATTTGAATATTACCTTTAAGACAGATGGAAAATGTGTTCACTTTTCACTGAAATGATTGCACATATACTATGTGAAGACTTTTGACAAACTAGAGCTGTTAGCTTTGTTCAGTGTCAGATAGACCTTAAACACCAGCACTGTGCTGCTTGTTCCTTTCTGGCCCTGAGATATGTTTGAAGTACTCAGTGCGTTAGTCAATAGTTGCATGTTTTCAGAACTTACAAAGTTTTTGTTAAAATACTTGCAGTCTGATACAAATGTTAATGACAATCGTACTTAAGAAGAAATGCAGATGAGGGACTGAGTTGAGCGCCTGTACACACGTGTGTACATGCATGCACATGTATACAGCTGTAGCACTCAGAACAGGAGCTTTCACAAACTTTCCCTAAAACATGCTGCTTTTAAACACAAAACCCTTTACATTGTATAAGTTTACTTCTGGTAACTCTTATGTAATAGTGTTAGAAAACTGACTTCTGTCTGAATCTCAATTTGTTCAATTTAGGGTACAAATATAAATAATATTAATGTACACAAATGGATAGTTGTAGTTTGTAGTCAGCTGTCACAGATATGGCCATAATATTTACCAAACAAGTTATGTATCAAAAATAAACACTGAGCCCTGGCCGGTATAGTTCAGTTGGTTGGAGCATCATCCTGTAACCAAAAGGTTAATGGGGTCACAAAATGACAAACTTTCCCCCCTTGGTTATTAAGATATTCTTATTGAAATAGTTCAATAAGTATTTAAAACCTGTGCCCAACACATTTTGTTACCGAGCATTGAGATAACTATATATATTCCCACAGAATAATGAAAAAGAATGAAGTTTCTTATTTAGTGAAAAAAGTCACTAAATCTTAATCTCTAAACTTGAAAAATAGCTCATTTGCTTTTTTGGCTTTTTGTACCCCACTTCATATTTTAATGATTACTTTTAGTCTAGACTGTAATATGCTTTACTTATATAGTAGTGATTATTAACATTATCAAGTGCTTATTATAAGCCACACTCTGTTCTAAGTGTTTTACACAGATTATCTCACTTAATACATGGACTGTTTCATTTACGTTGCATATTTAATGTTTATAAAAATTCTTTGAGGAAGATAGTGTCATTGTCTCCATTTTACAGATAACACTTAAGATGTTAAGGACTTTCTTCAAGGACACTTAGCTACAATATAGTTGAAATAAGATTCAAACCTAAGCATGCATGTACATAATAAGTTTAAATTATCATTTGAATAATGACAATTTATAGCAAGGTATAATTTCATATCAATAGGCTCATCCCCTTAAAGAAACTAGGACAAAGCACTTTGAAATAGTTATCTTGAGAGAGAGACTATATATTACTCCAACAATTCCATGTTGGGTGAAAAACATTGTCGCTCTTCTTGTGGCGGTGCCTCCACTTCATACAGCACACAGAAAGCAAGTTTATTGACTTCCACCCGCTTTCCAGAATGTTATTCATTAAATTTGTGTGAATAACTTGGTTACTTATGAAACGAACAAACTGTATCCTTGAAGTGCTGCCGAGGATGTGCCATCAGAAAAACGTGCTATAAAGTGCACAGGCAAGACTAAAAGAAGTGGGATTTTTGTTGTTTGTTTGTTTGTTTGTTTGTTTTTTAACACGTTTGAGTATTTGAGATAAATATCCCTGGAGTAAATGCAATAGACTCACAGGGTAAATTCTTGGAAAGGGTCTGTTTTCTGAAGTATTCTCTGAGACACTGTTTTTATATACAGTGAAACACATGCATTCTGAGTATATAATTAATGAGTTTGACAAAATATGTTACCTCTTGTTATCACCACCACAATCAAGGTGTGTTTCCATCACTCAAAAAAGTGCCCTCATTGCATCTTTGAAGTCAGTTCTCTCTCCTATCCCTTTTGCCCACAGGTTTCTGTTACCATAAATTAATTTTGCTTTTTCCAGACGTTCATGTAAATGGAATCATGTACTGTGTTCTCTTGTGCCTGGCTTCTTTGATCAGCGTAATGTTTCAGTGATTCATTCTTGTGTCTGTCAGTAAGTAGGGCTTTTTTGTTTGTTTGTTTTTTAACCCCTAACATTTTAAAACTTTTTATTTTGAAATAACTTTTAGGCCTACAGAAGAGCTGTAAAAATAATAGAGTTTGCCTTTCTCTTAATGGTAGTATCTTACTTGATCATAGCACAGTTGTAAAAATTAAGAAATAGATTGAAGTGTTATTCACGTTTGAGAAGAATACCACAAAAATCACGTACCCTTCTTAAAGAGCAATACCTGGGTGCATACTCTTGATAGGTTTTATTACTAGTAATATTAGCCTGTCAGTATTACGAAATTACCCTCTTCCTCTTTAAACTTTCTTTTTTATTTTTTTGGTGGGGAAGCCAAATTGTTTGAGTATACCACAATCTGTTTATCTGTTGATGAACATTTGGATCGTTTCTGGTTTGAGGCCATTGCGAATTAAGCTCTTATGAGCATTGGTGTACGGGTCTTTTTGTGGATGTTTATTTTTATTTCTTCTGGGTAAACACCCAGGAGTGAAATTGCTAGATTACAGTGTTGCTCAGTGGGTTGAGCGCCAGCCTGTGCACTGAAAGGTTGCTAGTTCACCAGTTCCGTTCCCAGTCAGGGCACAGGCCGGGGTTGTGGGCCAGGTCCCCATTTGGGGGATTTGAGAGGCAACTGATATTCTCTCACACATTAAAAATAAAATTTATTTGTTTTAAAAGAAATTGCTAAATTATATGTTTACCTTATAGGAAGACACATGATTTTTATTTTTCTTTTTTTTAAAGATTTTATTTATTTATTTTTAGAGAAAGGGGAAAGTAGAGAAACATCAACATGTGGTTGCTTTTCAAATGGCCCTCACTGGGGACCCAGCCTGCAACCCAGGCATGTGCCCTGAATGGGAATTGAACCGGTGACTTTTTAGTTCACAGCCTGTGCTCAATCCACTGAGCCACACCAGCCAGGGCCTGACAAATGATTTTTCAAAGTAGTTACACTATTTTAAATTCTTAACCAGAAAGCATGAAGATTATAGTTGCTCCACTCTTCACTAACACTTGATGTTATTAGAACTTTGAACTTACCCATTCTAGTGAATGTACAGTGTTATCTCATTGTGATTTTTAGTTCATATTTCCTTGACAACTAGTGGTGTTTATGATCTCATATGCTTATTAGCCATTTATATTTCTTTCATGAAGTGCCTTTTCAAATATCCATTTTTAAACTGGGTTGTTTGTCTTTTTATTGTTGAGTTATAGTTCTTTATTCTGGTCATCTGCAAATTATTTACTTTTTCCTTCGCAATCTGTATATTTTTTATCTTATTTCATTAAAACATTTTTTGACTTATTGCACTGGCATTTTAAATCTTAGTACCATGTTGAATAGAGGTGTTGAGAATGACCTCTTTGCTATGTTCTTGATCTTAGAGAATGTTCAGTCTTCCCACTATTAAGAATGCTGTTGTAGGGTTTTTGTGGATGTTTTTTTATCGGGTTGAGGTAGTTCCCTTTTAATCTCAGTTTTTTAGGAGTTTATTTTTAGCATGAATATGTGCTTAATTTCATCAAATGCTTTTCTCCCTCTATTGATCTTGTTTTTTAAGTCTGTTAAAAGGGTGAATTACATATTTGATAGAATTAACTAGTGAAGCCACCTAAGTTATGAGCTAGTTTTGTGGGAAGGTGTTCAATGTACACATTTAACATTTAAACAGAGGTCTAGGGCTAGCCAGAGGTTCTTCTTCGTGTATTTGTTTTGATCATTTATATTCATTTCATCTAAAGTCATAGATTTTAAGTTTATTGGCATAAAATAGATCATAATAATCTTTTATTGTAAGATCTGTAGGAATGTTTTTTTTTCCTCATTCCTGATACGGTAATTTGGGTCTTTAAAAAATTTCTCTTCACTAGTCTAGCTAGAAATTTATCAATTTTATTAATTCTTCCTACCAGAGAAACTTCTGTTTTGGCAAATGTATGAGAATTAGGGAGATAAAATGTAAACGTGACTTTAAAGTAATTATACATATGGAGTTACAACCTGTTTTTGTAATTACTGACTACAAAAAAGTAATTACTTACAAAATGAATATATTAAAGTAGTATCCAAATACTCCAGGCCCCATTATCTTTCATTTGGCTTGTATTTTTTATTAGGACCTAGGCAGTGATCATTTTTGTTTTATTACAGTTTTTAAGTTTATGATTGTTTTGCTTCTGTGTTCTGTTAGCACCATTAACATAGTTTTTTATGTTGTTAAACTACTGTCTTTCTTGCTTCAAGTGTTTGTGGAAAATACCAACTTTTGTCCTGGCTGGATGGCTAGGTTGGTTGAAGCATCATTGTCCCGCACACCAAAAGATTGTGGGTTTGATTCCTAGTCAGGGCACATCCCTACACTGTGGTTCAATCCCTGGTTGGGGTGCATATGGGAAGCAAACTATCGGTGATGTTTCTCTCTCACTTTGATGTTTATCCGTCTCCCTCCCCTCCTTTGTCTCTAAAATCAATTAATATATCCATGGGTGAAGATTAAAAAAAAGAAAATGTCAGTTTTCTGAGCAGAATGAAATATGGCACAATGCACCCCTTTAATTTTTGCCCCCTGTATATTTTGACTTTAGAATTTGGGAATTCAAAGAAGAAATTACTATTTCTTAATTTTTTTCAGTATTAGCTCAGTACATATTACATGCTTTATAAGTAGTAGCTGTTATAATAAATAGCTACCTTCTTTGTATCATTATTCCTAAAACAGAGAAGACGTTCAACAAGTACATGATTTCTTTTAATAGGGGAAGGAATAACTAATAATTGTTAATTTTATCTGAAATGAATTGGCTATTCTGGCAAACAGAATTTTGAGTGACACAGAGTTACCATATACAGAATAGATAGATAACTAGTTTTCAGAGTTACAATGTAGTGACATTGACGGTGAGCCTGGTATTGATGCATCTGAAGTATGTGGTTAGGACATCACATGTCAGATGGCAGTCATGTTTTGGATCGTATATTTATTAAGAGAGGGTGGTTATTGGCTTAGGACTTACTTATCATTACTGTAAACTGCCTCACTTTGTTCTGAGAAAACATCTACATAGGGTTTCTGAAAGTTTTCTTGTTTTCAAATGTAAAATTATATGACTTTCATGGAAGTGTGGGGGTGGAATGTAATTTTGGAGACGTAAGCTATTTTCATAAGGAAACAGAGGTGTGCAGGTAGATGGTAACAATGAGGATTGCTGGGGCTGTTGCCTCCCAGTACAAGGGTATGCCCGCTGTTGGCCTGCTAGCGTCTCAGTGCTAGTTTCTTAATTTAATCTGAAGGGGAGGGGTCATAAAGTATTGGTATAATGTTTAAATGAAATAATGTACATAAAATGATAATGCAGTGAAAGTAGTTGTCTTGCTCTGACTGGTGCTACCAAGGATTAATATATTGAACTTGAACTGTGAGGAAAAATCTAAGGAATAAGGAGAGTAATAGCAATATTAAATTCATTTATACTCCTGTTTATTGTGGAAAAACCCGGAATGCTAGCTAGATAGATGGCAGTGGAATGAATAGTCACTTGTTTTTGAATTGTTAAGTACTGCAAATGATCATGAATCAATAAAAAGTTAAAGTTCTTATCTGACTAGTTTATTAATGAGACGGTATTTGGCATAAGATTATGTTTCCATAGAAATTAAGCAGTGTTTCCAGTGAAGGGTTATTTCTCAGCAGGATCAAGCTGAAGGAATAGATTTCTAAGAAAAGGTCCTTACTTAAATGAAAATTTTTTTCGTTTATGATAAAGGTATTACTGATATGCTTCTAATAAGGGCATGGGGAGTTGTTTTTTTGAAACAGTTAAGAACTCTTTCCAGTGTAAAGAAATAGTTGGAACCTTCGCGGTTCCACGAAAGACTTAAACGTGCAGTAATGCAAGTTCTATGGAGTTAACATGGAAATTATGTATGTCGGATTTTAAAATTTTCAGAAGTTTTTACCCCAAGCAAAGTGGGGCCACAGTTTAGGGTTGGGGGCTGTTTGTCAATATTTACTTAATAACTTACAGAGTTCCTGTTGGTTTACTGGTTTGGGATTATGAAAATGCATTATTACTTCTAACTTGGCTCCTTTAGGAAGTCATCTTGATTTTTCTTTTTCAATCAAGATGTCTTAATTGTGTTGTTGTTTTTTTCCTCGTGGGCCCAAAGATCTAAGGAGAAGTGCATTCCAGTCTTCGCCATCTCTGGCACCTTTAGGTTCTGAGCCATGTGGATAAGCAATAAATTCCTTATTTCTGTTACCATTTCTGGAGGAAGAGAACAGACATTCATTAAGCATATACTATTACGTGTTAGAAAATGTTTCAATACTCTATGTGCAGTGTACCTTTTAATCCTCACAGCAGTCTATTAAAGTATGGAGTAGGGATTACTTGTTCCATGTTACAAATGAGGCCACCAAGTCAGGAAGTAAAATGACTTATACATAGCTAGCAGTGGGCTTAAGACCCATAGTTAGAATTTAAACATAGGTCGGTTTCAATTTCTCATTCTCCTCCCATTTATCAGGAATTGAGATTATCAGGTGACCTCTAGATGAGCAATCAATAAAAGAAAAAAGATCATTTTTTAAAAAAATCCTTTGTTTTTTCCAAAATGGAACTTTTCCCCAGGGTAAAATGCACCTTTCTCTTGAATTTGAATATAATCCTCAAATGTGAATAGTTTTACACAATTTTTCTTTTGTTTAATTTTTAGAAATAATCTGAAGGGAATGAAGCATCATGAATCCTGTATAACTGCCCTATTGCAAGTGTTGTTAGAATCCTAAAGTTGTAGGGGGAGGTTTTCAGTTTGAAAAATCTCAGGAAATTCTAAAGGGGCTGCAGAGTAGGTGGAAGCCACACTAATATCCCAGCCCCACACCGGATTTAGAGCTACATTATAGAGCAGCCAGCCCGAGTAGTCAACTGAAGCCTGGCTGAACTGAAACAGTGTGACCAAGTGCTTACAGGAGAAGGCACAGAGAGACTGGTAAGAAAGGTGGGTACCCAGGCATGGCAGTAACCAGAGGAGTGTAGTGGCTGCAAACCTTGCCCCCCCCCCCCCCCCCCCCCCCCCCCCCCCCCGCCNCCTCCCCCCCCCCCCCCCCCCCCGCTCAAGCAGGGTCCCCAACCCCAGCACAACAGAGATGGGAGGAGGAGCCCGCATAACATCTGGTGAGCATTTGGTGGTGAAAATCAGTGGGGATTCAGTCTGCCTGGGAGACCCAGACACCGTCTTTTCAGGGACCAGCACTCCGTTTTTTGCATCACCAGCCTTCAGTTGGTTCACTTCAGTTGGAAAGTGCACTGCCCAGTCTCTGACACCTGGTGAGCCCACTCTGTTATACTCGGGTCCTGCAGAGGGGTTTGCTGGCTACAGCCAGCACTGACTGTTGGGGCCCTCTTTTCTGGGAAGGCTCTTGGTGGAGACCTAGAGAGTGACCGACTGTGTGGCTTTGGAAAGGGCCAGTCTCGCCCACCTCCAGCACACAGCTGGCACCCCTTCCCATACCTGTTCAATCACTTAGCCAGCTCTGTCCTACTGAGCAGTCAAGCAGGTGACTGGTGTGCCTTGTAGAGATGGGACTTTTGACGGTGTCTCTAGGGCAGACTTTGTCTAGGAACTAGACAAGCAGGGGCTGAGGTATATGGTTACATTGAGGTGGGGGGAAGGCCACTTCTATCTCCCAAGTGAACTCATCCCACGCTACTTTGGCAAGGGGAAGAAGTGCCCGCTCCCATCCTACAGGCTTGTGAGCACTACCCCCAAAGGGAGACTTTATGGGTCAGCTCTGCTGAGTCCCGGATACCCTACCCTACCCCACTGGGCTCAGTTCCACAGGGGGGTGGGAGAGTGGCTTGGGGTTGGGGGGCATTCAGAGGGTGATTCCCTTAGAGGCTATTGTCTAATATTGGGGCTGGGCTGGCATTACCCCCAATGGGAGACTCTTGATCTGTCCCTGTGAGCCTGGGACAGAGGGAACAGTTGGCTGCACCCAATCTGAACCTGCAGCGAGCCTCTTCAGGGGAAACTAGAATTGGAGACTGACAGAGACTAGTGCTTTGGTTCTGAAGTATGGGCCACTTTGCCCTCATTGAGTGTCTGACTTGTGATCCCCATGTAGGGGACCCACTAGCCTTGTTCTCTTTGACTGTGGTTGCCACACCCTAGTGAACTCACAACCTGTGAAAGGGGCTGTGGTTTGTGCCCAGCCTGGGCCTACTCTCGTCTTTTTCTGGAAGCCTCTGGAGGAAAACCAGGCAACCTCAGGGTACAGGTGGAGGCAGGCTTCAGGGAGCCCTGTTCCTTTTACAGATATGCCCCCAGCTCTAAGCTGGTGGAAGTCAACCCTTATACACAGATTGGACCCTCCCACACACCCCCAAGCCAAGTAGATGCAGCCACAAACCATCAGCAGCATAGTAGCTACACACAGGTAGCCCAAGGCTGGTTACACACATAATCTGACATTGACCTGTACCTGAATCCTGCCCAAGTGGACTCTAAACCAGCACAATTAGTAGTGGACTTCAGATAATACCAAAGCTTGACCCAGCTAGCCACACAAGCAGCACACCCAAAGTGGGATTGTGGCAGGTACCAGATCCTGCTGGGAACAATTCTGCCTCAGGACAACACCTGCACAGCACTTCATAGTTGGTGATCAAGGTTTACCCTTACATCAGCCAGTCTGAAGGGTAACCCCACCCATGAAACAGCCAACAGCATTCAAGACTCAGCTACAACAGGGAGGTGCACATAACCCAGAAGAAACATTCCTGGAACATGGAACACAGGTGATATGGAAGATTGTACACTGAGTCCAACAAGACACCTTCATCATAAGGCCATCATAACAAGTTTGGGAGTCATAGCAGATCTGCCTAATACACAGAGACAAAATGGGGAAACAAGAGAATAAAAACACAAGAGAAATCCCCAGAAAGAGAATTAAATGAAATTGAATCAACCAAAATACCAGATGCAGTGTTTAAAACAGTGGTTATAAGGATGCTGAAGGACCTTAGAGGAAAAATGGACAATCTCATTGAGAACTTAAAGAGATAGTAGGCATTAAAAATGACACAGAAACCATAAAAAAGAACTAGTCAGAAATGAAGAATATAATATCTTAAATGAAAAATATACTAGAAGGAATCAGTAGCAGGTTAGGTGAAGCAGAGGATCCAGCCAGCAACTTAGAGGACAAGATAACAGTAAGCACCCAAACAATATCAAAAAGTAAAGAGAATTTTACAAAATGAGGAAAATCTAAAGTCCTCCGGAGCAACATTAGGTGCAACAACATCAACATCATAGGGGTACCAGAAGAAGAGAGTGAGCAAGGGGTAGAGAAACTGTTGAAGAAATACTGGCTGAAAACTTCTCTAATCCGGTGAAGGAAACAGTCACACAGATTAAGGAAGCATGGAGAGTCCCTCACCAAGACACATCATAATTAAAATAGCAAAGATTAAAGACAAAGAAAGAAGCATAAAGGCAATGAGAAAGACAGTTCCCTACAAGGTAGTTCCCATACGCTGTCAGATGATTTTTCAACAGAAACAGGGGAAACTAGAATTGGAGACTGACAGAGACTTAGTGCTTTGGTTCTGAAGTATGGGCCACTTTGCCCTCATTGAGTGTCTGACTTGTGACAGAAGGGATGACAGTTTTGGTCCAGAAGGGATTGGCGTGAGATATTCACAGTGATGAAAAGCCAGGGCCTGCAGCGAAGACTATTCTATCCAGCAAGGCTGTCATTTAAAATGGAAGGTGAAATAAAGAGCTTCCCAGACTGGAAAAAAAAGGGGGGTGGGGATTTGTGGCTGGAGGCTAAGGGAATTAATTCATTACCACCAAACCAGTATTGCAAGAAATGTTAAAGGGTGTACTTTAGGGAGAAGAACGTGATGTAAAGAATGAAATGACAATAAATACCCATCAACAATAACTTTAAATATAGATGGATTAAGTGCTCCAATCAAAAGACATAGAATAGGTGAATGGATAAGAAAACATCACCCATATATATGTATATGCTGTCTACAAGAGACCCACTTCAGAACAAAAATAGACACTAACTAAAAGTGAAGGGATGGAAAACAATAACCCATGCAAGTGGAAACACAAAAAAATCTGGGGTAACAATACTTATATCTGACAAAATAGACTTCAGAACAAAGGCTATAATGAGACAAAGAAGGTCACTACGTAATTCTAAATGGATCCATCCAACAAGAGGACATATCCTTGTAAACATTTATGCACCCTACATAAGAGAACCTAAATATATGAAGAAAATCCTGCTGGACATTAAGGAAGAAATTGGCAGCAATACAGTCATAGTAGGGGATTTTAACACTCCATTGTCATCAATGGGTAGGCGTTCCAGATAAAAAACAAAGCGACAGCAACCTTAAATGATACACTCAGTCAGATGGATTTAATTGATAAGCAGAACATACACATAGAATATTCTCAAAGATAGACCACATGCTAGGACACAAAATAAGTCTTAACAAGTTCAGGAAGATTGAAATCACATCTGGCATCTTCTCTGACCACAATGGTGTTGACACTTCAAATCATCTACAACAAACTAAAAAAACATTCAAATACATGTAGGCTAAAATAACATGCTATTAAACAACAAATGGGTTAGCAGTGAGATTAGGAAGAAATTAAAAATTACTTGGAAACAAATGAAAATGAATACTTAACCCCAGGTCTTTGGGACACAGTGAAAGCAGTATCGAGAGGGAAGTATATGACATTACAGGCCTGTCTCAAGAAGCAAGAAACATCTCAAATAAATAATCTAACCTTATACTTAAGAGAACTAGAAAAAGAACAAACAAAGCCCAGGGTAAGTTTAAGGAAGGAAATAGTACAGATCAGAATGGAAATAAAGGGCATAGAAAGTTGAAAAAAAATACCGAAGACATATGGAACAAAGAGCTGGTTCTTTGAAAAGATAAACAAGATTGATGAACCTTTAAACAGACTTATCAAAAAAAAAAGAGAGAGAGAGAGAAAAGACCCAAATAAATAAAATCAGAAATGAAAAAAGCGAAGTGACAATTGACATAACAGAAACACAAAGGATTGTAAAAAAAATACTTGCCAACAAATTGGACAACCTGGGCTAAATGTATAAATGCCTAGAAATATACAATCTGCCAAAACTGAATCTGGAAGAATCAGAAAACCTTAATAGGCCAATACAACTAATGAAATTGAAGCTGTAATAAAGAAAAAACCAAAAACTCCCAGTAAACAAAAGCCCTAGACCAGATGGCTTCACAAGTGAATTTTACCAAACATTCAAAGAAGAACCAACACCTGTTCTTGTCAAACTATTCCAAAAAATTTCAAAAGTAGGGAAGATTTCCAAGCTCTTTATGAGACCACCATTATCTTAATTCCAAAATCAGATATAGACACTAAGAAAGAAAATTAGGCCAATATTCCTGGTGAGTATAGATGCTAAAATCCTTAACAAACTATTAGCAAACTGGATTTAGCAATACATTGAAAAGTTCATACACCATGATCAAGTGGGATTTATTCCAGGGATGCAAGGTTGGTACAGTATTTGCAAATTAATAAACATGATATATCACATAAACAAAATGAAAAATAAAATTCCATAGTCATATCAGTGGATGCAGAAAAAGTATTTAATAAAATCCAGCACCCATTTATGATAAAAACTCTTAGTGAAGTGAGAATAGAGGAATCATACATCAATATCATAAAGGCCACCTCTGATAAACCCCCAGCTAACATTACTCAATGGGCAAAAACTAAAAGCATTTTCCTTAAGATCAGGAACAAGACAGGGATGTCCACTGTCATCATTGTTATTCAATATACTAGCCACAGCAATCAGACAAGAAGAGGAAATAAAAGGCACCCAAATTGAAAGGGAAGAAGTAGAACTGTCATTATTCACGGATGACATGATAAGCACATAGAAAACCCTAAAGAACTCCACTCAAGACCTACTGGATCTAGTAAGTGAATTTGGCAAAGTAGCAGGCTACAAAGTTAATATTCAGAACTTGGTGGCATTTTTATACACCAATAATGAACTATCAGAAATAGAAATTAAGAAAACAATTCTACTTTCTATTGCAAGAACAGTGACAAAAATAAGGTGCCCAGGAATAAATTTAACCAAGGAGGTAAAAGACCTGTACTCAGAAAATTATAGGACATTGAAGAAAGATATTGAGGAAGATACGAGTAAGTGGAAGCATATACCATGTTCATGGATTGGAATAATTAACATAATTTAAATGTCTGTATTACTCAAAGCAATCTATAGATCCAGTGAAATTCCTGTTAAAATACCAGTGGTATTTTTCACAGATCTAGAACAAATATTCCAAAGGTTCTGTGGAACCAAAAAGACCTTGAATAGCCTCAGCAATGTTGAGAAAGAAGAACAAAGTTGGTGGTATCACATACCTGATATCAACCTATACTATAAGGCCACTGTAATCAAAACAGTCTGGTACTGGCATGAGAACAGGTACATAGATCAATGGAACAGAACAGAGATCCCAGAAATAAACCCGTGCCTTTATGGTCAATTATTTTACAAAGGAAATGAGAGCATACAATAAAGACAGTTCTTCAGTAAATGGTTTGGGAAAATTGGACTGGTACATGCAAAAAAAATGAAACCGGACCACCAGTTTATACCATACATAAGAATAAACTCAAAGTGGATAAGAGACTTAAGCATAAATTGCAAAACCACAAAAATCGTAGAAGAAAATGTAGGCAGTAAAATCTTAGACACCTCTTACAGAAATATTTTTGCTGATAATATCTCTTAGGGCAAGTCAAAAAAAATGGGACTACATCAAAATAAAGGGAACCCCCACTGTATGGGAGAACATATTTGCTAATGATACATCTCATAGGGGCTTAATTCCCAAATAAATGAAGAGCTTAACACCAGAAAGATAAACATTTCAATGAAAAAATGGTCAAACGACTTGAATAGATATTTCTCTATGAAGGACATACAAATGGGCAATTGACATGAAAAAAAAAACGGTCTCTCATCATCAGAGAGATGCAAATTAAAACCACAATGAGCCCTGGCTGGCATAACTCAGTGGATCGAGTGTGGGCAGCAAACCAAAGGACCCCAGTTCGATTCCCAGTCAAAGCACATGCCTGGGTTGCGGGCCAGGTCCCCAGTATGGGGCGCAGGAGAGGCAGCCAAGGCAACCATACAGTGATATTTATCTTCTTCTTTTCCCCTCTCTCTAAAAATGAATAAATAAAATATTTAAGAAAAAAGCAAACCACACTGAGCTATCGCCTCACACCTACTGAAATGGCTGTCATCAATCAATCAACAAACAGCAAGTGCTGGTGAGGATGTGAAGAAAATGGGATGCTTGTTATGTTGGTGGGAATGCAGACTAGTGCAACCATTGTGGGAAGCAGTATAACAGTATGGAGTTTCACCAAAAAAATAAGAAATGTAACTACCTTTTGACCCAGCAGTCCCACCTCTGGGAATATATCCTAAGAATCCTGAAACACTAATACATATATTCTGAAAGAATATATGCATCCCAATGTTAATTGCAGCATTGTTTACAATAACCAAGATATGGAAACAGGCTGAGTGCCTGTCAGTAGACGAGTAGATAAAAATTTAAAAAGCAGCTGTGGTACATTAACACTATGGAATACTAGCACGTGGATGTAAAAAAAAAAAAGGAAATCTTAACCTCTTGTGACATAATGGATGAACCTGTAGATTATTATGCTAAATGAAGTAAGTCAATAAGAGAAAGACAAATACTGTATGATCTCACTTATATGTGGAATCTAATAAGCAAAATAAACTGGTGAATAAAATAGAAACATTAATATGGATACACAGAATGGGATGAAAGCTCTCAGGGGTAGGGTGCAGGAAGGACTGGATGAAAGAAGATGAAGGGATTAGCCAAAAAACATACACAGCACATAGACACAGAAAGCAGAGTGATAATAGCCAGAGGGGCAGGGTGGTGGGAGTTAGGTGGAGGTGGGCAAATCAAGGGGATGATGGAAAGAAGACACTTTGCTTGGGGTGGTGAACACGTGATGTAGTGTGCAAATGATGTTTTACTGAGTTAGACACTTGGAAACTGTATGGTTTTGCACACCATAGTCATCCTAATAAATTCTATTTTTAAAATCTTGGGAGGGGCTGAAAATACATTTTAGACTTCTCCCTTTTGAATTTTTCTGCCCTCCTCTCCTTTTCTAGGCCACATCATTAGCCACTGGGAATGAAATCCAGTTGTTTCAAACCTAAACACTTTGCATTAACAAGCCTCAAGTGGGGAGAGAACATAGAATAAAGCTATTAAGAATACCAGAGGAGAAGTTAAGAGAAACTAGTTCTTGGCGTTGGTGAATCAGCCCAGCTGCTAGCAGAACCATCTCAGAACCTTTGATCTCTCATCCTGTCCTCTCATTAAGGATGCAGCATTTCCCCGATACCCACAGTTTTGCTTTCCACAGTTTCTGTTACCAGTAGTCAACCATGGCCCCAAACAGTTAATTGGAACATTCCAGGAATAAACAATTTGTAAGTTTTAAATTGCATGCCATCCTGAGTAGCATGATGAAATTTCGTGCTGTCCTGCCTGGGATGTGAATCATCTATCCCTTTGTCTTCTTACCCACATTGTACATGCTGCTTGCCTGGTAGTCCCTTAGCAGCTATCTCAGGTATCAAACTGTTGCGGTATCGCAATGCCTGTGTGCAAGGAACTCTTACCTTCCTTAACAATGGCCGCAAAGTGCAATTTGGATATACCGAAGAGAAGCACTTTGCAGGTTCTTCATTTAAGTGAAAAGGTAAACGTTCTTGACTTAGTAAGAAAAAATCATATGCGGAGGTTACTAAGACCTGCGATAAGAACGAATCTTCTGTCTCTATCTATAATCGTGAAGAAGGAAAATACTTGTGTTGGTTATGCCGTTGCACCCCAGATTGCAGAAGTTATGGCCTCAGTGTGTGATATGTGGTCAGTTAAAATGGAGAAGGTGTTCAGTTCGTGGATGGAAGACATGAACAGAAAACATATATTCTGATCGATAGTAACGTGTTGTGCCAGAAAGCATTAAAAACTTCATCAAGGAATCCCTTAAACAAGTGACACCAAGCCATTTACTGCAACTAAGTGATGGTTACACAAATTCAGGACTAGGTTTGGCGTTTTATCTCACGTCGTCATAATAAGAATGAGTGCAGTACAATAAGATATTTAGAGCAAGCTCATATTTACATAACTTTTATCACAGTATATTATTATACAATAGTTCTGTTTTATTATTAGTTGCTATTAATCTCTTGAAGTGCCTCTTTTATGTGTTAAACTTTACCATGGGTACGTATAGGGGAAAAAACATAGTGTATATATGGTTGAGTATTGCCTGTGGTTTCAGGCATCCACTGGAGGTCTTGAAACTATTATACATTACTCTGGTCTTGTTTTATTGTTATAGGAATTGATACACTCACTTGACATTTAAGTGAACATTTTCACATGGTCTACTTTTCTTGGACCAGAGTCCAGGGCACTCAGATTATGTTTCTGTCAGCTATCACATATCCTCATCAGACTTAGTGGCATTAGAGTCATGTGAAGGGGTGAGGAAGAGCAGTCTAAAGTAAGGAATATTATACAGTACTGATGTGCTGTCATTGAAGACACCTCAAACAGGGCAGAGCACCCCTTTTCCTTTTAAAAATTGTGATAAAACAGACACATAAAATTTATTATTTGAACTCTTTTAAGTGTATGATTGAGTGGCGTGAAGTACATCCATAGTCTTATGCAACCCTCGTAATTGTCTGTTACAGAACTTTTCAGTATCCAAACAGAAACTCTGTACCCATCAAGCAATAACTTCCCATTCCTGCCCCCCTCAGCTCCTAGTAACCTCTAATTTACTTTCTGTCTCTGAATTTCATTATTTTACATATTTCATTAAGTGGAATCATATAATAGTTGTCTTTTTGTGTCTGGCTTAAATCTCTTAGCATAATGTTTTCAAGTTTTGTCCATGTCATAACAGGTATCAAAATTTCATTCCTTTTTAAGGCTGAATAATATTTTATTGTATGTATATACTACATTTTGTTTCTCTATCATCCATCACTGGACGCTTGGGCTGCTTCCTTCTTTTGATTGTTGTGAATAACGCTGCTGTGAACATTGGTACCCAAGTGCCTAAGTCCTAGCTTTCAACTCTTCTGGGTATATACCCAGGGATGCAGTTGCTGGATCACATGGTAGTGTTGTTTAGCCTTTTGAGGAATTGTCAAACTGCTTTCCAAAGTGACTTCACCATTTTATACTCCCACTAGCAGTATATAAGGGTTGCTATTTCTCCACATCCTCAACAGTGCTTATTTTCCGTTTTTTGTTGTTTTGATAGTAGGCATCTTAATGAGCATGGGTTGGTATATCATTGTGCTTTTGATTCACATTTCCCTAATGTTTAACAGATTGATGTTGAGCATCTTTCATGTGCTTATTAGCTGTTTGCATATATAATCTGGAGAAAGGTCTGTGTAAGTCACTTGTTCTTTTTTTTTAAATTCTCACCTGAGGACATTTTTTCATTGCTTAAAAAGAGAGGAAGGGAAGAAGAGAAGCATTGATGCGAGAGAAGCATCCATTGGTTGCCATCCCCATCTGCATGCAGACTGGGGAACTGCATGCACTAGGACCAGGGATTGAATCTGTAATCTAGGTATGTGCCCTGACCAGGGATTGAACCCACGACGTTTCGGTTATGGGACAATGCTCAACCAACTGAGCCACACCGGCCAGGGCTCTTTGTTCATTTTTTAATTGGGTTTGTTGTTGTGTTATAGGAACTCTTTTAGTATTCTGCATATTAATCTTTATCAGGTATATGATTTACACATTTACTCTGAAAGTAATGTGGAAAGAATTTCAAACATGTTTTGAGTAATAATTGCATTATTGGAATAAGTATATATTGCCTCAGGAAGTGTTTATTTTGAATGGGAGAAAGCTCATTTGGATAAGCCCAATTATGTTCATTTTTAAAATGGATTATTTGGGGAGAGGAGTGGAAAATAAAAGGCATTATTTTATGTCACAACTTGTATAGTGGTTTTATTTTTTTCATTTCATAATTTTTTTGTTTCTTGTGATTTTGAGGTAGTGTGTCTTCTAGAAAGAGAATTTATTTTGGAGTAAAGCTAGTGATCCTTAGGTAAAAAATTCTTTTTCATCTGTTTCTTTAACTGCACTAGTTATTTTTTAAAAACAGAGCTATTTTTTGTGGTGTCCCTAATTAAACATTTCTCACATGTTTGTACTGTTTTATTTTCTTTGGCCCATCATAACGCGGAATGTGTAATTTTGATTTCCTACAAGTACTATCTTTCCAAAAGATCAGTGCCTTTGGTAGAACTGATTTTCTCATCAAGACTATAAAATTGACAGCCTTAGTATATTTAAAATATTTCTGAGGAATCCTTAATTTGGAAGGCTTTTATTATAACTTCTGGCTGATAAAAGACTAGTATTGCATTGGCTTCTAAATGATAAGGAAGGCAGCAGAGGTTCGCCTGAACTACTTGATACGTATAATTCTTTATGTGCGTATATGTGGTACTTATGTACGCTTGTGCTATTTAAATATTATCTGAAAGATGAGAGTTTAGAAATGTCTTAATGTGATAAAAGTTACTAAGTTGGGGGAGAATAAATTAGGGAGGCTAGATGAAACAAGAATCCAAAATAGGGATAATTTTTAAAGCTTGAGTGATGGATTTGAAGAAGCTCAATTAATACTCTTTCTGCTTTCATGTATGATTGAAAAAAATATTAATAAAGTTAAATTAAAAATCAGGTGGGAAAAGCTGACAAAATGCCAACAAAGTAATTTTTAAACACATTTAAATTTAAAGGTCCCTTAGTCTTTTCATTTCCATTTGAGGTAGTCTTTATTTTGGCTGTGCTTATTGGTTCTTCTTAACTCAAGTATTTCTTACACTACTTCCCTCAGGAAAGTGAGGTACTGTTTCTGCAGCCAAGCATCCTTTTGAGGTGGTCTATGCTAGGAAAGAATTTAAAAATGAGTGATAAATGAATGCATTATATTGTGGATAAAAGTTCTTTGTATTAGTTGAGATAAATACCCTCAAGACTATTATTTTTGGATATATATTTCATATATAACTTTTAGGCAGCCCTATTTAATATACATAAGTCTACTTAGTTACCAAGTTTTGATTCCTTTTGTGTCATTTCTGTGTCACAGTTACAGTTTTCACTGATTTTAAATTTATCTCTCTAAATTGTAATAATATGTAGTTTGTTCCTGAGCATCAGGAAATTTAAAAGATTATATAATAAAACCCAATTCTATCTCCTCCATTTCATGGTGAGTGAAAGAAATAACTACCAGTGTCTGTGGCCTCTGCTTTTCATTGCCAGTCATAAAGGCATCCAAGTCAGATACTTCTTGTGACTGTCATGTAAAAATCATGTTTACAGAAGACATATACAACTTTAACATGGAAAATGAAGACATTTAAATTGTTCAAGATTTTGCTTACTTTGGTTTAGTCATCAATTCCAATGGATACTGTAGCCAAGAAATCAAGAGAAAACTGAGGCTCAGAAGGGCAGATAAGGAAAGAGCAGGAGCAGAGATGTCATTACAGACCACAGCTAGGGTCACCTATACCCTCCTATTCCCAGTCACAGACATACGTCATTTTATTGTGCTTTGTTGTATTATGCTCCATAGATCAGTCGAGTTTTTTTACAAATTAAAGGCAAGACCTTTCACAGCAAAAAGATTACAATTCACTTTATTGCAGTGATCTGAAACCAAATCAGATCCACAGTATCTCTGAGGTATTCCTGTATAAGTCATGGGTGTGACAGTTGGTGTGAGGAGAAGATTGATTCGTTTGAAATATGCCATTGGAGAAGAGCTGTATGGGTGCCCTGGACTGCCAGAAAGACGAACAAGTGGATCACTGGCGGCAAAAACGACAAAACCGAAACTGCCCTACTTTGGGTGCAACAGGAGAAGGCAGAGCTCTTTGGAAAAGACAGTAATGCTGGAAAAATAGAAGGCAGCGGGAAAGGTGAAGACCAAGCAGGAGATGGATTGACTCCATAAAAGAAGTTGTAGGAGTGAGTCTACAGAGCCGAGCAGAGCTGTTGACCTCACTCGTGGACCTCAGGGCACTGTGGACATCGCTGGCTCGTAGAGTCACCAGGAGTTGGAGCAGATTCATTGGCATGTAACACACACTGCCATTTGTTTTCTCAGTAAAATTACTAAAATGAGTAATTTTTAAAATATCATGGGCTGTTTTCAACACAGATAAACTTGTTTTCAAAATAGTCCTAATGTAATATAGCTTAGCTACCTGTGATTATCTTTTTTGTGCTTATGTGTTCTCTGGATGTTTGCTTTATCAAGGGGATAATGGCCACCGAGAAAAGGACAAATGATAATGAAATCAAGCTGTATAGCGAAGATTTAAGTTAAACCTTATGTATAAAACCTGCTGGGTCACAGAACTCTAATAATTGTTTCCTGGCAGGTCATGAGGTAACTGATTTGTTCAGTACTTGGGAATATTTGTTTGGTTTGACAGTCATGGCAAGGAATCAAATTCTGATAATTACAGCTACTAGGGCATTGTGGTAGGGGACCAAATTAAGTGACTACATAAAGGTTTCTTTATTTTCTGTCTGTTATCCACTGCCTCAGTTTTCCCTGGAGATGACTAGAATAACATTAGTGGTTATTGAAGGATGGATTTATTTTCACCTGGATTTCCAATTTGTTATGTTCCTAAATTTTATTTACTTCTTTAAGACTCATTGAAGAGGACAGTCAAAACATTCCAATTATCTGGGAGAACTTACTTGGAAATATCTAAAGTCTATACTAGAGGTTTCACACCAGTGGCCCATGAACCTAATTTAGACCATAGACCATAGTTTGGCTCAAATAAGATTTGTTAATTTTTAAAATTGAGTCAGTAGTTAAAAATTGGGAGATTACAAGTGAAAGTCTAGGCTGTCATCACACAATTGGCAACATATGGCTCACATTCCCACAAGGAAGTCAGCTACAACTGGATAGCTACTTCTCTCTGACCCCGATATAGGTGTTTGGAAGGAACATAGTGCCTGAATCTGAGTCTCAGAAAGTTTGGTAAGCTTTATAGTACCTTCAGATACTAGTTATTAAAATGTTGGTATAAGCCTGAATAAACCATACATTGTTTCAAAAAACTTCCTAAGCTGGGGTAATTTACTTTTTTTTCTATCTCTATGTCCTTAATCACATTATGTTATTGATCTTCTAAAGTTTATTATAAATATCTAATCATGTGTCTCTCTAGTGCACTATGATCTTCTTCAGGTCAAGGACCATGAGTTACTTTGTTTTTTGTTCTCAGCCAAGTACAGTTATCTCTTGGTATCTGCAGGGGATTGGTTCCAGGAGCCTTCCCCTTGGATACCAAAATCCAGGGATGCTCAAGTCCCCTATATAAAATGGCCCAGTGTTTGCATATAACTGATATTTGCACGTAGGCTACAGCAAAGGTATGCCTACACATCACTCCATTCTTGTGGATTCAGTGTAGTGCTCTCTTCGTGGCAAATCCAAATTTTGCTTTTTGGAACTTCCTGGAATTCCCCCCCACCCCAAATATTTTCTCTCTGGGGTCTGTTGAATCTGCAGGTACAAAATCCCTGGATATGGAGGACCAATGTACCTGGTACACAGTAGGCATCCAAATATTTGTTATATTTTGCTAACTTTAGTACAGTTATAACATTTGAGTGTGATGACCTGTTATTTTGAGAGAAAAATAGTACTTATTAGCTATATCAGTTTTTTATTACAGTGAGCTCCGTTGATTAAAGAGTGTTTTTAAAGTTATTTCACTGACTTTGAGTTTTCCTGTTTTAAATAGAAAATATACTCTATATACAAGTTCCTTGTAAGTGTGCAGGTTCTTGAGAATAATTTGAGTTAGGCAGTCTTTTTCCATTTTATTTTTAAATATACATCCTTCTAATACTATTAGTAATTTTTAAACAAATAAATTTTAATTACCATTTAATTTTGCTTTGCAGTAAATTGTCATTGATGGACTTTCAAACTCTACTTGTTTACTTACATATCTAGCCATTTGGGAGTTATTTTTATTTTATGCTACTAAAGATAATATATGGTATCTAGCTTTTTTACTCTATATAAATTAAAATTGAGGTGGTTTTGGAAATTTTCTACATCTTTTTGTTTTATCCTCACCTAAGGATGTGTTTATTGATTGCAGAGAGAGAAACATCAATGTTGGGGAGAAACATTGATCAGTTGCCTTCTGCACATGCCCCAGGGATTGAACCCGCAATCTCTTTAGTGTGTGGGCTGAAGTTTCAATCAGCTGAACCACCCGGCCAGGGCTCAGCGTCCTTTTTTAGATCATTTGTGATCTCGGGTTATTATGTCTGTTACTGTGTTAGGCTCTTCAAATAATTTTGAAAAGTAGAAAAAGCCCTCTAATACCTATCTACATGAGAATTGGAGAGGTTTTATTTAAAATTTCTTTAATGAAGATTTTCTAGTTATAGTCTCAAGAGAACCAACATTGTATAGCTTAAATAACTAGAGAGTGTTGATGTTGACTACATTTATAGCATAAAAGCAAATAACTGTTCTTGGGTGGTTGGGTTGGATTTTGTTTTCTTAGTGGTTGATGATGGTTTCTCCTAGTTGTAATGTTTTTAGGACCTTTAGACATTATATTTAGTAATTCCTCCTTTTTTATTTAGTAGTATCTCCCTTACACAAAAAATCCAGGAGTTGAAGGAGTCTGACTACATGTTCAGCATAAATGTGTCTAGGGAGAATGACTCCCTTTAAAGCTAAAATGGTGCATGTCTTAAAAGTGACAGTGTCTCTAACAGTTCTTCATGTATCTTTGAGTCAGTTATTTTACTAGACTGGGTAGTTCCTTTTACATTATGAAAATAGAATAATATGACTTTATTTACTGAGGGCAGACATTCACTAACAATAAAAATTAAAAAATTTACCTTCTATTCCACATTTAGACACCTGGCTAGGTTTTTAGCAGCACGAGGTTGGTTCTTGGTGTATACCATGAGGACACATTTGGGTGTTGGAAAGGTGGAAAAGTAGGTAGTTAGGTATAGATAGACTTAGTTTAAATTGGTGCTTAAAAGCCAGATGAGACTGCTCTAGTTTATTCTTGTAATCTTTATTTAGTCTGTTTCAATTTTAAATACTTTACCAGCTATATTAAGTTTCTACCATATTAACCTGAAATCTGCTAAAGAAAATAAACTAAGACAAAATAATTAATTTTTCTGTTTTTTCCTTTGACTTAACATTTCAGAATCAGACTTGGCTGGTATTCCAGACCTAGGGTTCCAGAAAAGTAAATAATGTACAATACTTAGGCTTATTTTCAATACCCATGTTTTGTTATGGCCAGTTAGGAATTTTAGTGATGGTCTTGGGCTTCTAAATAGGAGGGGGCAGTAACTCCTATGAATACCAGATTCCAAATGGTGTCTCTCCGTTCCAGCCCATCACAACGGTTTTAAAACCTGTTTTTGTTTTGTTTTGTTTTGTTTTGTTGCTCTACTTTGTTTTTTTAACAGGAGAGCCAGTGTAACTCCTTCGAGACTGGAGTGACACACTCTGCGTCTGCGTCTGCCTCATGTGAGTTCTCATTTTGGCGGCAGCACCCTGCTAGGCTGGAACCTCTGTGGAGGTTTGCCTTTTTTTCCCCCTAAAATCTGTAAACTACTACCGCAGTGTGTCTCGGTGGCAAAGGTAAAAAGTGCATGAGAATTCCAGACTCCCCGCAGAAAGTTTCTGGCTCGGTTCAAAGGCACCGTCCCCCCAACCTAAAACCTGTCTCTACGGACCGCATCTACTCAAACAGAGCTCACAGCTGTCATCCCCACAACATGCAGTGGCTGTCTTTTGAAGACCTGTTTTTTTCCTTGCAGATGATGGTGGAGTAAAGAATATCTTTAAGTGCTCTCAAGTAGCTTTAGCTTTCAAAGCTTTGGTTGTTCTCTTTTATAGGCTAGTTACGTAACTTGAGAACACCATGTGCTGCCCAAGTGGCTGAAGCAGCCCTCCTTTTTGGACTCTGGCTCTTGAAATAACTTTTTCCTTTGTCTTTGGATATTGGGTAAATTAGGATAGGCCTGAGGACTTTGTCGAGGAAGAAATAAGCAGTACTTGTTGTGAGCGTATGCGTACTCTGAAGCTACTGGTTCTGTTTTGGGAAGTCAGTTGAACTGAGCGTGAAGCTGCGTTTGCTGGCCAGTTTTGCGAGAGAAATTGAAACGAGAGCCTTTGCAGCTGCGGAGAGACAGAGGGCTCTATGTCGGAGGCAGTACGTGTGGTTCCCCTCCATATCGAGGCTGGCCTCGTTTTTAAAAGGAGTTTATTTATTTATTTACTTACTTATTTTTCGAGGCATGGTGGTACTTTGTAGGCTTCGAGAGGCATTTCTGCCACCAGGTCAGAACAAGCTGTGATTATTCCCCAGGAGACATTTAGAACGAAACATCTGAACTCAGGCCATCTGAACTCAGGCCGGTGCAGCTGCAGTGCTGCCCCTCCAGCCCGGGCTGCGCTTTGTGAGTTCCCTGGCAGATGATTTATTGGCCTGGGAGTTCGTGTTACTGAAATGATTATCTGGGAAGCTTATGAGAAAATGTCAGTAGCTCATAGTTCTTACTGATTAATATAGAGCTTAGTGAACTAGCGTTGTCAGAGTGGAACTTGGACTGTTTGCTAAATCCAGTACCATCTGTGATACAGCAGTTTATGTGGACTAGTAAAAGAAATTGGAGGGATACTAGTGTGTTTCAGCACCCAAGCTTCAGTTTTGATGGCCTATGTAATCTGGAAATTCACATTTTTACAGCAGCTGTGTAGTGTACCCTACCACAGAGAGCTTTGGATGAGACTTAGGAGGACCCAAATTTTGGCCTCAGCTGATGGTTTCACTTGCTGTATAACTTCAGGTCAGCAAATAGGGAAAATATATCCCATTTTTGGAAAGTACCCTGAACTCATTGAGAGAAAGGAATTTAAAGTATTTATTTATATAGGTGGAATTTTTAGAAATTCACCTCAGTTCTGCCCTGGAGTAAACACAATGTGGCAAGTGTGCAGGGTTTTCCCGCCATTCTAGACTTTGTCCTAGCAAAATGGGGGTTTGAGCTCCCTCCCCCGCCCACCCATACTTTTTCCCACTAAAAATTCTGAATAAATTGATTTGGGTTTCAACCCAAACTGTCTCACAAACACAGGTTTTAATCACTATTACTCTATCAGATGCTCTACAGTTACCTGATTCTGTAGGGAAATGGCTCATTTTAGGGGTGAGCCTGCATAGGGGTGATTAAGGGTTGTTTTTTGTCTCCCCTTCTTAAAGCATACTCAGCAAATTATCCTCAGGAAAATTAATCATTGAAAGCACTTTATGTGGTCCAAATCATGTAAAAGCCAGTGGAGTATCCAAATTGGTTAGCTATACTGGAATTTTGTTTCATTAACTTGTTTGAAATAAATGGGGCTTTGTAGATTGAGAAGCAATTTTTATTTTATGGAAATTTTGTTAAAATGTTACTTTCAATTGGGGTGGAAGCACTGGGTGGGGTGTGAGATTTATTTATATTCTCAAACGAATTCAAATCGACATCAGTGGATACCATGCTTTCCTGCTTTTATGATAATATATCTGCTCTTACCCTTTTAATGTATATGAATATTTAATACTTCCTTTACCACAGTGTATATAACATCTGGATATAAGAATTCCACACTCGAAACTTCAAAAAGTATTTTTCGCGGGGGAATTGAGGGGAGGGAAAAATATAGCCAGTTTTGAAAATGTTAGCTGGGGTTAGCATTGGCATTGTATTACTGATGCCCCTGAGACAACAAAAGAAATGACAGCTTTTTGGGGCATTGTTCTGATGAGACTCATCATCTCCTGAAGGACTCCAAAATTTTAGGCTTTTTAAATATGACAAGTTTTATTAAAGGACTTTGAATGTTCCCCTTGCTTTTTTAAAATTTCAATTTGATTAAAAAATAGATTAAATGTAAAATACATTTTAAATGCCTTAATATGTTACGAGTTTTAAAAAGTACGAAAGAAGGTACATAGGTCTTCCTTCTTCTGTCCCTTGTCACTCAGCCATTCATCTCCCCTTTGTGGAGGCAGCCGTTTTTACGGTTTCTTTTATGTGCTGTCAGAAATATTCTCAAGGATTGCTTTCGGAAAGGGAAGGTCGAGTTGCACTCATTAAAAAACATTAGCATTGACTTGGATGGGTAGACTGACTGCAATGAAATTAGTTTGAGCCACAGGCTGTATGTTAATCATAGATCGGAGAACTGTAATAATGTAGTGACAATAGTTGTGTTATTATGAGACTATAGGAATAGAATAGGTTTGTTTGTGGCCTAATTTGGCAGTTAGTAAAATAGCAGGTCTTCTCTCCCCCTCCCCCACTGCCCGCCCTATATGGCTTACCCACTTCTAGAGACTAGTGGGAAGATGCTTGCCTAAAAATCTTGTTTGGAAGAAACCTCATTAAAGGAGCAACATTTTCTTCATGCCGAACTGCAGTGATGATTCTAAAAAGTCTTTTTCATTATAGAAAATTTCAGACGTGTACAATATAGAGAAACCCCCATATTCCAAAATCCATTTTTTTTTCAACTGTAAAAACAGTGTGCTGCTTTGGCAGATAAAGAGATTGTATTTTGTACATACACTTGCACATCCTGACCCTTCCATAATCACGACTAATAGAATGAGTCATAATTCTTTAAAGTCAAACTTTAATTCACATCCCAATTTTCCTAATTATCTTAGACATGTCTTTTATGGTGGACTTCTCAGTAATTACTTACGTAATGCAATTCGATGACTATAATATTGGTAGGGCTGATAAGAAAACAAGCTAATCCTGGCAAATAGAATCATGCCGATTGAAGAAGGAATATAAAGAAGCTACCAGGCCAAATAGGAATTCCAAAAGTAGACCGGGTTTTTAAAAAGGTCATTTTGAAGGATTCATACACCAGTTACACACACTACTGAAGCCTTCAACATATAAAGACCTCTCTATCTAGTTTTATATTTTACTTACATTTTCATAGTTCACATCATAATTGTGCATATTATTAGTTTTGGTCCCTCCCTTTAGATTGTGGGCATGAAAGAATAGACAAGAAGGAAAAAAATGTTTGGATTAGGTTTCTCAAGAATGAAGGAACTATTCCGAAATATCTGCTGTTTCTATTATAATATGATGTTTCTGCAGACTAACAGTTGAGTGCTCTGATAACTTGGGGCAGTACAAAACATGGATTTGGGGCAAAAAGAAGAAAATGGCAGGTTTAGGAAGGAGGAGGAATTAGGAAAGAGTAGAAATTCACTTATCTGCCTTCTGTCTGAATTGGCCGTTGTTTTAATGAGAGCCTCTCCTTTGCACAGTGTACAAGTCCCCGGAGTACGAGTCCCTGGGCTTTGAGCTCACTGTGGAGAGGTTAGTCTCTATTGGCTATCCTCAGGAGCTGCTCAGCTTCGCCTATGACTCCACATTCCCTACCAGGTAATTTTCCAAGGGGTTTTTTTTTGGATTAAGGACACTTTATTACGAAATTAATCATTCCAAATGCATCCTGGAACCCCCCTCCTCCCCTGCCTTAAAAAAGTTCTTTGTGGGTTTCTTTCTTTCTTATTTATGTATGTGTGTATTTATTTATTTAGTTAGTTGGTTGAGTCTAAAATTACCAAGGACTTTGTATGTATACTGCATCTTTTGTGTTCTTGAATTAAACTTAGTTTGTTGTTACTGAAGAAGATCCATTTACAGAAAAGAAAAGGAGTTCAGTTGGAGAGCAGTGTAGCATGTTTAGCTAACACACTGGTGTTGGTAGTCAGGAGCCTCCTGACAGTTTGCGTTAATGGGTTTGATGGGAATGACTTAAGATGAAGGAAGATGCCATTTATTTGAGATGTCACGACCATACAGGTCCCATATGCAGCATCTAATAGAGAGAAACAAAAGCCAGCTCAGTTGTCCAAGGAAATTAAAAGACTGTTTTAGGATGGAACCAGCTGTATTAAGAGGAATTACAGATTACACTTTGTTTGATTAAGTGGATTCCTTACAGAAAACAGTTATGATTCTTTATCTAGAATAAGTATTTTTTAGTTGCTCTAGGATTAGTTTTTAAGATTTCATTAACTTACTTTAGTTAGTCTCAGGTTATGTTTTTGCCATAAAGCTTGAATAAGATGAGTTTGGTTCATGGTGATTGAGGAATGTAAGATTATTGCTGCATTACTTTGCACTATTCATAATGTTTTCATTTTCACATAGGGGACTTGTCTTTGATACATTATATGGAAATCTTTTGAAAGTAGATGCCTATGGAAACCTCTTGGTCTGTGCACATGGATTTAACTTCATAAGGGGGTGAGTACAAAGGAACCTTTCAGCCTCTTTCTATTTTTTTTTTAAGTCAGTATGAAGATGACAGTGTCTTTCTGGATTTAATATACTTTCCTATTTTTATTTTTTAAAAGATTTTATTTACTTATCTTTAGAGACAGATGAAGGGAGGGAAAAAGAGGGAGAGAAACATCAATGTGTGGTTGCCTCTCATGTGCCCCCACCGGGGACCTGGCCCACAACCCAGGCATGTGTCCTGACTGGGAATCGAACCAGCAACACTATGGTTTGTAGGCTGGCACTCAATTCACTGAGCCCACGAGCCAGGGCCTTATTTTTTAATTATTAAAGAACGACTTTTAACATGAGGATACTAATAATTATGTATTAGGCATTTGAGTTACAAATACAGTTAGCAGTTATATTTTGTTTAAAATAAGTGCTTTCTGCCCTGACCTGTGTGGCACAGTTGGTTGGGTGTTGTCCTTCAGAATGAAAGGTCACTGGTTCGATTCCTGGTCGGGTATATGCCTGGGTTGTGGTTTGCTCCCTGGTCAGGGTCCAAGAGGCAGCTGTTCAGTGTTTCTCTCTCACATCAGTGTTTCTCTCCCCCTCTTTCCCCTCCCCTTCCTCTCTCTCTAAAAATAAGTAAATAAAATCTTTAAAAAACATAAGTGCTTTCTAATGGTACAGCATCCAACAAGGCTAATCTTGAAACTTGCCCCCCCCCAAAACTGTAGGTGCTTTGCCTTATTTGAGAGTCTAAGATTTTTATGTTCTTCTTTTTAATGCACTTCTCAGGTAGCTGCTTTGAATAGGTATGTACATAAAAGTGCTTTTAAAAATTTGAAACTTCAACAGTGTAAGATTTTTAACAGCCAATAACAATTTTTTAACATTCTAATGAGTAGCTTCAGTATTTGATTATGGTGTTAAATTTTTTAAAAACATGGGGTTAAAAATGAATACAGGGAGATCATATTTAAAACAGTAAGCTTTATTTTCATAATTAGAATATTTCCACTATCTTTCTAATTTGGACTTTCCACCCTAGTAACAGCAGATAAAATTTAGTGTCTAGTGTTTTTGGTGAACCATCCCAATTTTCTCTTTAGAAATCACAATACTGCAATTTGACAACTTCTGTAATTGTGGCTTTGTAGTTATGCACCTTCTCTACTATTGCACTTCCTAATTTATCACTGACGTGTGTTAGAGGCAGAGCGACTCTTAAAACCAGAGCAGGTTATGTGTCAGTCTCTCCTGTAACTTTGCTGTGAATTATTCTCAATGGCAAAGGAGTCAAGACTGCACAGTCCACGTTGAATTTAGGTAAACAATGTCTTTTTGCTGAATACATTTGCGATAAGAGGCACAAATTAATTGAAACTGTACTAGGGTTTTCTTTAAATCTGAGGCCACATTAAAGCCCTACTTAGAACAGAAGCATCTATGCAAGACTCTTCAGCTGGTATTACATCGGCTCAAAGATTTCCAAGTACACATAGTGAGGAAAGTGTGAAGTACATACCCATCTTGATCCATCTGGACAGGCCTTTCTTTCACTGTTATCTCTGCTCTTTACTGTGCCTCTCATGTGGGGTTTGTTCAGAATCCATGAATTATCCGGTTGCGGGATTTAGAACATAAAGTGGTTATAGGTAGCACTAGCAACCTAAGATATTTTACATATGGATATTGTCACTGTAATTCAGACTCTCTGTGAAGATGAACCAACATTCTATTTATTAATGTCTGAAAAGGGATTTCTGTGTAATGGGGGGAGGGGTAGTCAGAGTAGAAAAGGGAAGAGAAGCAGTTCTGTGAATTAGCACTACTGTTCGATTTACTAAACTCAGACCCACAGGCCTTCTTCCTTCCCCCAACTAAGCCAGTAATGTTTCCAAGTAGTTCCTTTGGAAATAACATTTAGTAGTGTTTCAGAAATAAGTCACTTAGGAGTAAACGCAGAATCATTCAAATCTTTCCACTGGCCCTTGGCACTGTGTACAGTCTTTCAGAATCAAAGGCAAAGTCCGTGGAGAAGAAGAGCTGAATATGGAAGATGAGCGAGGGGAGTCGCTGCCATATGTGGCGGGGAAGGCTGGAGGGGGCGGTAGGGCTCCAGCTGGTAGCACCTCACGTGCCTGGCCAGTGAGTTGAGGCCTCTCTTTTGAACAATAGCAGAGGCTTCTAAAGTTTTGGCATAGGATAATATTCAGATCAAATCTCTATTCCATGGGTTGTGGAAAGTTAGCAGAAGCCTAGCATTCCTTCTTTCAGGATCCATTACCTCCCCCCAGATTAATTTTTATTTAAAAGGTATATTAGCATGATTTGACACTTAATTTAAACAAAACACAATTGTTAACTTATATTTATAAGTCAGTTTGGGTTCTAATTGCCTAGTAACTGTTATCTATCCCCTGTGTAAAAAATTACTCTTTAATGGTGGCGGGAATAGGAAAGTATATCCAAAGGGACAGTTGTCATCCTACTAAACCCGACTGAAGAAAGCATATCACTGCTGTTCCCTTTGACCTTAATTTTCATTGTAGAAAATCTTGGAAGGCTAGAAGATGAGGTCTTCTCCAAAGTTATTTTTTTTAATTAATTTATTTACTTTTAGAAGGGAAGGAGAGAAGGAGAGAAATATCAATGTACAGTTGCCTCTCGTGAGTCCCCTGCTGGGAACTGGCCTGCAACCCAGGCATGTTCCCTGACTGGGAATCGAACCGCGATCGTGTGGTTCTCAGGCCCGTGCTCAATCCACTGAGCTACACCGGCCAGGGCCCAAAGTTATTCTTTATTGGAACTTTATTTCACATAAAGTGACACAGACAGGAAACAATACGATTTTATATTCCTAACTAGAATTTCTGCCATTTGTAGTTAACAAACTCAACCAGGAATTGACCCAGGTTTACTCTTTAAATGTGATATTCTTTATTTAGATTAATTATCTCCATAAATTCACCATGAGAATTGTGCATTTTTATAGTTTAGTTTTTCTCCCTTTCAGTTTCTCTGTAATATTTTTATTAATACCGTTCCTTTCCTCTTCTCACGGTGTTCTGATTCACTCTCCAAGATTCTCTCGTGTATCCCTAACAACTTCTGTCCCGCTGGCTTTTTTTCTTTTAAACCCTAAATGTCCTCCATGGTTGTGTTCTCGGTCTTCTCTTGCTTTGTGCACTTAAGTGCTCTCCTCTGGTCCATCTTCATGACCTCACGTACTGCCTGCTCACAGATGTCATCTCTCAAGTAGGGATTGCTGTTTTAAGATCTTGACCTGTGTTTCTAAATGCCTGTTAAAAATCTTTTACTTGAACTTTATGTATCTAAAATAAAACTCCTCTTACATCTGCATCTATGAAACTGATCCAGTTTCATATTTCTGTTAATGGAACCACCGCCCACTGAGAGACACCTTAATGTAAACATCGTTATCACTCTTCATTTTTTATTCAACATCATTATTTATGTTCCTCATCTGCCACATCCAGTCGGACGCCTGGTCTTGTTCATTTTGCTTTGACAGTCTCTCTCGAGTGCATTCTTCCCTTTAATTTCCTTTGCCCCTGCTCTAGAACAGGCCCTCCTGCTTTCATCTAGACTGCAGCCATCAGCACCTACCTGATTTTGTAGCCTTTTATCTCTGTGTCAGTTAGCTTTTGCTGCATAATAAATCACTTCAGAACTTAGCAGTGTAAACAATGATCATTTCATTTAGCTCAGAATCCTGAGAGTCAGCTGGACAGTTCTGGAGTTCCTCAGCTGATCTGGAACGGCCTTTCATCGGCTAGGGCGCCTCGTTTCTGCATGCAGCCTTTCCCCTCCGGCAGGCCAGCTCGCTCTGGGTCACACAGTGGTCTCGGAGGCCCAAGAGCAGAAGGGTAGGCAAGCCCCGGTGCACATGTTTTCGAAGTCTCTTGCTTATTACTGTCCAAACCTATATTCAAGGACGCAGTGTCATAATCAGAAGAACCACAAATCATATTACAAAGAGATAGGAAGAATTTGTAGCTATTTTTACAGTATATCACATCTATTTTTCCATTTTATTCTAAAACTGCAGCTGATTTAATAATTTTACAATTCGGCTCTGCTGGTTTTATTCCTCTGCTTAAACGTTGTCAGTGATGCTCGCTTGCCCTTGAGCAAAGTATGAGAGCAGTGGCATGATCGGCCTCAGTTTATCTTTGGTTTTATTTTTCTCTGCTCCCCTTTCTCTACGCAAATTGGGAGATTGTCTGAATTGGTCTGCCTAGCCTTTAAGGACCAGCTCACAGGCCACCACTTTCAGGAATCCTCCCTGGATTTTGCTCTCCTCACTCCCACATTATTCTTTCTCAGCCCCAAGTTGAAATGGTCTCCCCTTTCCTCAGTTTTCTCATAGCTCTTTGCAACTTTCTGGTGTAGTTACGGAGTTACGGTTTTTTGCCTTGCTGTGGTTGTCCCTTACCAGACTGAAAACTGTTTAAGGCAGGAACCAGAGCTTGTTTATCCTCATGTGTAATATTTGGAAATCTGCCTTGCATATAGCCGTCAGAATATTTGAGTGAATTTTTGAGTGATGAATATTTCTCACAGTTAGTATAATGTTAGTTTTCTGAGTATTAACTACTTTTTTTTTCTTTCAGACCAGAAACTAGAGAGCAGTATCCAAATAAATTTATCCAACGAGATGACACTGAAAGATTTTACATTCTGAATACACTATTCAACCTACCAGGTAGACTCATTCTGTGCTTTTATATGCTGATGTTTTCTCCTCCTCCCAAGATTATTTGTCTTTGCTCAAGGAAGATAGATAAAGTAAGTTTGAATTATCTCACTTATAGCTTATGAATATCTATTCTTCATTTTTCAGAGACCTACCTGTTGGCCTGCCTAGTAGACTTTTTTACTAATTGTCCCAGATATACCAGGTATGTATATACTGTAATTTTTTTCCAATTGATTTTTAAAAAAATTAATGTGCAGGGTTTTAGAGAACTGGCCATTGTAGGTCTTTTCTGCTTTTCTGAAGCGAATTTAGTGCTAGTGAGAGATGCCTCATTGCCAGCCCGAGAGAGATGGGACGGCACCAGCAGCTCCATGCAGGCTCTCATCTCCCCTCGGCCCCTCTCCTTGCCAGTTTGCTGCCGTTTGGAAGGGACCACTTCTGATTGGCTTCTCCTGGGAGTGAAGACGGCCTGCAGAGGTGCTAATTGTGACAACTGAGTGGGAGGTTTGTGTGCTGGTTATCTGTCCAGACAGAGTTACACTAAAACCCCCCTACTCATTTCACAGCAGCTGCCCAAGAGCCATTCAGGGACAGGAATTTCGTTTCATTTCCAGGCCCACCCAGCAAGATTTGCTTGAGGGATAAATACCGTTTATCTTCCCTGACGTAAAATTTCGCTTAAATTTCAAACAAGTTATCTTCTCCTTTTTAGGGAATTGTATAATCACTGCTGAAAGTTCAGCCGTGTGCGCCAGATTTTGCTGGCTCCCTGTCCTCTTCAGGGCCCACTTCAAGGTGCTGGATTTAGTAGGGCACTAAGTCACTAAGCTAAACAGAAAATAGGCAATACCTTTGTATTCAGAGACAACATCAGAAAAGTCAGGGTGGAGAGAACTTAAATTGTCAGTTTTAACTTAAATGTTTCTGTGATGGGAACCTGTTTCTTAAAAGTGATGAATAAAGGAACGTGATGTTTTTGCACCTGGCCTTTTAGCTTCCTTCCATTCAATATATTCTATCACTTTGCATTTGTTCACAGTCACTGTATTCCATTCAACACTGTAGTCATCTCTGGTGATCAAAATGAATTTTCATTAGAGAGTAATTATTTTCCTAACTAGCCAGCGCCTTTATCCATGTGACGGTGGAAACTTTGGGTCCTTGGGCAATGTGTGATATTTTATTTACCCTCCTTCGGATTCCCTGTCATGTTCTTTTCATCTTTCTGTAGCTGTGAAACAGGATTTAAAGATGGGGACCTCTTCATGTCTTACCGGAGTATGTTCCAGGACGTAAGGGACGCTGTTGACTGGGTTCATTACAAGGTACCCAGGAGCTGCTGCTGTACCCGCTTTCTCATTGGCCTGTGTTCTATCTAGTCTGGCAGTAACTTCCCAAATGCAGATAGAGCAGAATTTTTCTTCTTTTTAAAAAACAAAAACAAACCCAGGGACTTGTCCCCCAGTGACAGCACTCTGTAGGGTTCTTGTTGTTACTTTTGATGGTCCTGCTTTCAGAGGTGAAGCTGATCTTCCCTCAACAGTGGTGCTTGGTTTCGAGCTCGTGTTTCAGTTTGTATGTATTCCAAACACACTTAGAAGAGATTTCAGTATCAATGTTATATTTGCTGTATCCTGTGGAGACAGTTGTGGTCCATGTTGTTTCTTTCAAATACCTCCGCCCTGGCTGGTGTAGCTCAGTGGATTGAGCACGAGCCTGCGAACCAGGCAAATACCTCCTACCTGACTGATAACATTATCAGATATTATATTTGCATTTACTACAAATTATACTAATAAAATATGAGATGCCTTTTGATTTCTAGTTTAAAATAAAAATAGTTTTGTGTTTAAATGCATTATGGAGGCAGAGTTGCTGCAAATCACACATGCCGCTTTGTTCTGGCCTTCAGTGTATCTGCTTTTCCATTCTGGTAAACACTCGATGTACCTGGGTTGATAGTAGACACAGTTTGTCTTACAAACTGTTAAAAACTGGTTTTGTTCTTTTCTTTTTTCCTTTTTCTTCTCCTAGGGCTCCCTTAAGGAAAAGACAGTTGAAAATCTTGAGAAGTATGTTGTCAAAGATGTAAGTAATAAGGGTAAATCTACATGATAGCTTATTTTACCTGTTAGGGAAACAAATACAATAACCAGCCTATTTATAACAAAATGCACAGGGAAAGGTATTCCTTTGTTTTGGCATAATATATGCCAAGTATAATTACCAAGAGTTTTAGCCAGAGCATAGGGGTTAAAGGGGGGCAGGAAGACCCAGTGTTCATTCGTCCTCATCGCTTTAACTGGAATAGCGGCTGGAGCGGTTACTGTACACACTGGTGTGCTGAGTGATTACAGGCACTATCCTGTTTCATCTTTTTTACCCTAAATTAGGTATTGTTACCTCTGCTTCATAGATGAATAAACCGAGGAATACAGGGTTGAACGATTTGACCAAATCTATACAGTTAGTAAGTAGTAGCCCAAATCATAACCACTGTGTTGGATTGTCTAAAAAAATGGATGTGTATGCAACTTATTTATATTGTCTTTAACCTGTCAACAGGAAATAATAAGGGAACTTTAAATACCTAAAAAGGCACTAGTGGAAAACTTCATAAAATTCAGAAAGATGTGTACTTTAGTTAATAGTATTGTGTCTGCTACTCCTTAGTTTGGTGCCTGCGCTGTGGTTACGTAGGACATTAGTAGTGAGGGAACCCTCTACTGTTTTCACAACTTTTCTTTTAAGTCTGAAATTATTTCAAAGTAAAATGGAAATACACACACACTCCTCCCTTTTCTTACAGAGGAAAAGTAGCATAATGCAATATTTCCCCGAAGTACTTTGATAGAGATTATTTACTATTTTCAGTCTTTGTGCCTCCTGTTTCCACTCTCGCCCCAGTCCTTGTTGTTTTGAAAAGAGCACCGGGGGTTCGGGGGCGTCCCAGGGAGTTGGAGTAAGGGGCCTGTTGACTGTGAGAGAGGGAAAACTCTGGTTTTCTCTCCGGTTACATGAGGGTCAGGGTTTCCTTATGCATCCCAGCATTTCTAGATTGGAACCTGCACAGGTCGTTTCAGTTCTGCAAGTTGTTTTTTCTAATGAAAGTGCGTACAGCGGAGCTGTATCTTGATACTCTGCATGCAGAGGATTTTCCTGGTGATGTTTAAAATCAGCTTCTCCTGGTCTCTAACACATCTAATTCACATAATAAGATTACATGGTAAGTCAAACTCTTTCCTGAGGTAGACACGAGGAAGTAGAGGTATGCTTTTAATAAGCATATACTCATTTATATGTATCATTTTGTATATAAAATTTATATATTAATATACACCATGTATATTACATGTTAATACTTAATTTATGCACAGTGATACTATGGTCTCCTAAATGCAAAAATCTTGTAACCATCCAACCAACCCTAACAGGACATTCCCGTTCTTATTTTAGTGGACAAAAATCCAGTATATGACTGTTCCATAGTAAATGAATATGTATTTGTGTTTTATTTGTCATTTTATTACATTTTAGGGAAAACTGCCTTTGCTTCTGAGCCGGATGAAGGAAGTCGGGAAAGTATTTCTTGCCACCAACAGTGACTATAAATATACAGATGTAAGAGCTTAATATTCATATTTGTTTATTTATACAGAAGAATTATTTTGGCCTAAAGAACTGTGAAAATAACAAGGAAGATCATAGTGTATTAAGGGTAGTTTTTACCATTTCATTTGAAAGCAGTGGAAAGAGCAAAAATATATAGCATAAAGGCTACGTTAGAGTGATTGTCAAGTTTTTCTAAATATTTAACTACTTGAACATTTTAACTTGGGGGTTATTTAAAACATTTGTGCTGATCAAAATGGCTTCTGTGTCTCTTTGATAAATCACTTATAAAACTTAAGTCACCCCTTTTGTTGCACGTGGTCTCCGTCCTTGCTGTCGGGAGCCAGACAGCAATAGATGGTGCAAAGCCGTTTTGATTCCTAGCCCTCAGAATTACTACCGCTTAATGTAGGTGTTTTTTGCCATGATTAAAGTATGCAGGAAAGCTGATTAAACTCCTTAGCCTCATCTTACTTTTGCTAAGACAGTTACAAATTCATAGTACTAGCAAGAAGCTTAGTGCTTCCCAATCCTCTTTATGTAAAATCTTGACTTTGAAACCTGGTGATGTGGAACAAGCAGTTTTACAAAGTCAGTGGTTCAATGGCTCGGTTGGTCTACGAAGAGGAGTAAAAAGGCCAAAGTATGTTACTTCCTTGTGAGGCAGTAGTTCTCTCTGTGCTCTTACCTTGAAAGACTTTTGCCTCCAAACATGTGTTCCAGTGCAGTGGGAGAATTGGGTAGGGTGTGTGGGTGAATCTCTACAAAACCATCTCCTGGAAGAAAGTGTGTCCTTCTGAGAATGTCAGAAGCTTTTGTGTGCTTCTTTGTTATGACGGAGCGTTCATTTTTGGCTCTCCTGGCCGTGATCTCATAAACCTTAGAGGAAATGAGAATGTGATGAATCTGATATTGAAAAAGACTTGTTTTATGAAAAGCTTGTGTGTGGTTCTTTTTTAGTAGTGTTTTATATCTTTTGTAGAAGTAGTATTTGGACCTTATGTTGTTTTTTTTTTTCCAGAAAATTATGACTTACCTGTTTGATTTCCCACATGGCCCTAAGGTACTCTATATAAATTACTAGATCATTGCTTTAGTAATAATGAGTGCATTTAATCAGCCTGGAATGTGGACATTAAGGAATTGGTCAGGACCCATTCAGGGATCTTCATTAACATGAGAAATAAACAGCAGTGCTGTTATACTCGAAAGTTGCTCACAATCTGAAAACTTAGTAGCAGAAATGAAAGAGGTGTCCATGTGGCATTTGGTAGGGTGGGGTCAGAACAAGTTTATGCCCAAGAACTTCTATGCAGAGTTGTTAGGCTTGGAATTTTCAGGTTGAGGAAGATAACTGATTAAAGGAAACAGAGAAACTGTGTATATTCCTGACAACTTCCAGATTCTGCTATGACAACTTCCAGATTCTGCTATTAGTTATTGATGAGTTCTACACTAAGGGAACAGTTAACCTTGGTATTTCGCAGAGAAGTCTTTGTGTGTGCAGTACGGCTGCTTTTAGGTTTAAGGAATATTCATTGAAGTATAATCACATACTTGTGGGATTTTAATCCTAGGCTTTCTTTGAATAAGTATCAGTAAATCCCTATTTTGAGATCATCCAAAAAACACAGCATTCATTGCTCTTCAACTTGACCTTAAAAGGTCAGTGCCGTGGTTCAGTTTCAGGATGGAAGTAAGGTGAATGGGCACAGCTTTTACGTTAGTGCTGTGGTTAGCGTGCAGTCTGAGCCAAAGGCCACTGTGCACCCAGACCATCAGTCCGAGGGCTTAACCAGCAAAATCTCCTCGTAGCTCCGTGTCAGTCTGTGTACTTCGGTTCTGATGCTGATCTGCCTCTCTCTTAATTTGTCTCTTGGGTATTGATCGGGGTCTCTCTTTAGCCCCCCCGAGCTCAGTCTTGTAGTCCATTTCAGAGTGTGTGCATACTTTCTTTCATGCATTAAGTCTCTGTGCAATAAGTAGATGAAATGATTTAAAGTGTAGTAGAGATTATTAGATACAAGATGTTTTTAATAAAATAGTGGGATCCTCTGATTATACTTAGTGTTTCTACATTTCTTACACCTGAGTGAGATTAAATATTAGTGCCTTAAGGTTAGGAGTGATGTTTCAGCTTTTGCTGTTTCTCCCCCATCAGCCTGGGAGCTCCCATCGACCGTGGCAGTCTTACTTTGACCTGATCTTGGTGGATGCACGCAAACCGCTCTTTTTTGGAGAGGGCACAGTACTGCGTCAGGTGGACACTGTAAGTTGGGAGGATGGTCTGTCTGCTAGTGCACCGTCCTTCACCTTCGCCCTTCCCCTGTATATACTCTCCCTAAGGAAACAGGCATTTTTAACTACTTAGCTGTGTTTCTCTTTTGAAATTATTCCAAAAATTTTGTGTGTTGAGATAGGCAAATAATTCAAAAATGTATATAATTTAAGAGTGCCTTTCATTTGGTTGCCTAGCCAAGTAGCATTTTGGGTAGAGATTGTGACCGAATGATACAGAGCTACAAAGTGCATATTCTCCTCTCACAGAAAACCAGCAAGCTGAAGATCGGCACCTACACAGGCCCCTTACAGCATGGCATCGTGTACTCAGGAGGTGAGTGCAGAGTTCCCTAAGTGTCTTCACCCAGGCCTCACCACAGAAGCACGGAGGCACGTCTCCCCTTTAGTGTTCTGAAGGCGTCACCTGCTGGAGGCGAATACTTCGGTCGTCTCCCAGTGCCACCGGAGTCCAGCAGAATGGGCTCGAGAAGTTGTTAGTCTGTCCTAGCGAATCTTTGATTTTCCCTGAAAGGGTCTGTTGTGCCCTCACCTTTCTTTGACCTAGTCGAGGCTTTTTCAGTGTCCTGGAATCATCTGGGATGGTCCTCGAGGGGTCCTCAAGGAGCCCCTGCAGACCCAGATACATACTGTGTTGGTGTGAGAAATGGGTGAACACAGCCAACTGAATGGCACATTCATGATGAGAAACAGCGGCGACACTTCTGTGGGTTGTAGCTGTCACTGACGCTGCGACATGCAGCATCGTTGCTCTTGGATTTGGTGACCAAGAGCTCTGGTCACCACATGGGAACTGAAAGTTTTGTCTTAGAGGCAATAAAAAGAATGATAAAAAGACAGTTGTGCGTCTTTGTCTTTAAGAAAGGTGAGCCCCTTTTCTAGAGTGTTCCTCACGTAATTGTAAGAATAAGATTAAGCAGCACAGCATTTGCTGGCTGTGGTACTGGGAATGCTGATTTGGGGCCATTTTTGTTTTCTCATTCTTTGTTCTGTCGTTTCAGGTTCATCTGATACAATATGTGACCTGTTGGGAGCTAAGGGCAAGGATATTTTGTATATTGGAGATCACATTTTTGGGGACATTTTAAAATCAAAGAAACGACAAGGGTGGCGAACTTTCTTGGTGATTCCCGAACTTGCGCAGGAGCTTCACGTCTGGACTGATAAGAGCTGTAAGGAGCGTTACTCACTGTAGACCTTTGACACAGCTAGTCCCTGCGCGTGACCGGCTGGGAGTCGGTCCTCTTCCCTGCGTATCACTTCGTGTGTAGGGATCGGGGGGCCAGAGGATGGGCCCTGAGGTCTGCCGGCCTTCTTCCCAGATAGCCAGGTAGTCCACAGACGTCCAGAATTTGAGGCAATACGAGAGGTTATCTTGCTCAGTTTCTTCTTGATCCCCTTTAAGTAGAAAAGGTTACCCCTACAGAATTTTTCTTTAGATAGAAATGTTCCGTGACTGTGGCAGCCAACCTGTGAGCCCCTCCACGGTCCCGTCTGTGCAGCCACGCTGCCAGCTCAGGTCTGTAAGTCCGGGGCACTGCTGGCTGTCCGTGTTAACCACCTCCCGGTGTTTTTCATTTGAGCTTGTGAGAAGCAGCAAATGGGGCCAGACTCTTCTCTGAACCGAGTTACACTGTGGACACCAAAACATGAGCTGTGGGTTTAGTTATGTGAGGATGTCTGACATGCGGGTCAGTGCTAGCCAGCCCCACCCCGTGTGGTGAAAGGTGGCGCCTGCTGCCTTCCCGCGAGCCACTGAATCACCCTTTGCCTCAGTTTCCTCAAATGTGAACATGAAGATAATAATACCTACCTCATAAAGCCGAGGAGACGTGTGTATAAAGAAGATAGGAGTAATAGCCTCTCTCAGCCATGGCTGCTCCTCTGACCCACAGCACAGAGAAAACGATTCGGTGACCCCTTGTTATCCCCAGGATGGCAGATGAAGAGTGTGTTATGTATAGAAATTACACTGAGGCTTAATTCTCTTGAAGAGCCCGAGTGCAGGGAAGCATGCAGCTGATGCTGGCTGTCGGTACTGCTTCTACCTGTCGGCGGGGTTTTCTTGCTGGCCTTTCATCCGCGTTTTCCGCTTTCCACCCATGAAGTGTTAGGTAGCCAGGTGATTTGGCTCTGTTTCCTATGCTCGTGACTCTGGGCGGTCGCCTCGCTCTGTGTTAGTATTCGCTTTGCTGACACACCTGAGACACCAGGTGAACTGGCATTTTGTCAGCATGGAAGACTTAGCGTCCAGCTGGAGCAGGGCTGTGGGCAGTGACGTTTCTGTGGGGATAGGGCAGTGACAGAGGACGTCTGGGGTCGTCCTCCGCCGGGTCGCAGGCAGGGGAGCCGCGGGTCTTCCTGAGGGGGAGAAGGGAGTTCTTTTACGCATCCACCTGTGGCTTTATTCTTTGGCCATCTGCAGCCTTTTCATTCAATTTTAGCAGTTTAAAACTGGGTGCTTTTTATTTGATTTAAAATATTTTCCTCTTTCTTCCACACCTTAACTAGCACTTTTTGAAGAACTTCAGAGCCTGGATATTTTCTTGGCTGAACTCTACAAGTAAGTTTTTTCCTAATTTTGGACTTTTATCCCCTAAAACCCGTCTGCCTTTTTGGGAGTTACCTGGGCATAAGCGCTGTCCTTCTAGAGATTTGCACTGGGTTTTCTGTCCCCAGGCACCTGGACAGCAGCAGCAATGAGCGCCCGGACATCAGCTCCATCCAGAGACGCATTAAGGTATCCCAGTGGGATTTGGGAGAAAACTTGCAAAATAAAATTGAAGTGATTTTCATATTTCTGATTTTGTACAGGGACTGGCACATAGCCAATACTCGGTAACTAGTATCTTTTTTTAATGAGCTGATACTCACTCTTGTTCTTTGTTTTTAGAAAGTGACTCATGACATGGACATGTGCTATGGGATGATGGGGAGCCTCTTTCGCAGTGGCTCCCGGCAGACCCTCTTCGCCAGTCAGGTGATGCGCTACGCTGATCTCTACGCAGCATCCTTCATCAATCTGCTGTACTACCCATTCAGCTACCTCTTCAGAGCTGCCCACGTCTTGGTGAGTTGATACCGCTTTAAGCTGCTGTTTGTAGTTAAGATACTCTTAAGGCTGAGATCTGCAGCCGGATTTGTGGGATGGCACAGGGGGGTCTGGGCAAAGCCCAAGGGGTGGGTTGTATAAAAAGGAGTCTTTGAGAAAGTATCATCAAGATAGACTGTGTTACAGGGTATAATTTTACTCTAAAATCTACTAATGCAGACTGTTTAAATGCTAAAGACTTTCCTCTCTTGTTAGTACTAAATGAGAGAAATGTGGCATTTCATATTCTTATGTTCTAGGACTATTTTTGCTAGGAAATAGGCATCTCTCTTACCCAGCTTCAGGCTATAGTAAACGGCTCGGGCACAGTTTTGAGGGTTGAGGAAAAAGAGGATAGGCAGCTTTTAGGGAGTTCCAGGAAGATGCTTCAGTACCCAGACTGCCTTGGCGTCTGGTCTCTGTGCGTGGCCCCCTAAAGAGGGAGAGAAAGGTAACTATGGCGACAGGGAAGTCGGGAGGATTCCCAGCTCTGTGAGTGCAGTTGCCACTGCTTTCCTGGAACTTGAGAGACTACAGTCAAGTAGCATTTTAAAATTTTGCTGGAAAGTGGAAACACGAGACCAAAGATCTTTTAAAAGAACCGAAGCCTCAAGAATTGGTGCAGTTCAGTACGTGAGTTGTATTCGCGTAATGATCACCCAGCAGTGAAGTGGGACTTGTTTCCAACCAGTGAAACAAGTCAAACAGTAAAGCTTCCTGTTGATATTTACCCAATCGACCTTGACTGTTTCCAAAAAGTTTAGGCACAAAGAAAGAAACTGAAGGGGAAGGCTCTGTCCTATAAGTTCTGATGAGTTTCACCTGATTTCTAAGGAAGCGTGGGAAACAGTGCACACAGCTCTCTCTTGAGCTGTCCTTTCAGGGAGGTGGGCTAGGAAGGAGCAGTGTCAGTTACGCTGGAGAAGACAGACAAGTACAAAGTCGCCAAAGGTGGGACGCTGGGATCCGCTGAGGAGGAGCCCCAGTGTGTTCACTAGTTGTGGGGCCAATTCGGACAGGGTTCTTTACACAGCAGGCGAGCAGCTGAGCGTTAGACTTCTTCAACCAAACGCTAGAGCTTCACAGTGGAAAGCTCACAATGGCTTTACTTTAAAAGTAGATTGGAATCCAGTCAACGCTTTAACGTTACCTGCTGGCGGAGACTGTAAATACAAGGTGTGGGACAGTGCGGCCGCCCGCTGTACATCCCATCGTGAGCATCCCATCACCTCTGGGCTCCAGGTGGGGACGCATTTGCTGGTGGGTTGCTTCACGCTGGACGCCTGTGTGGTAAAACCGGGCGGCACCCAGACTGCTGAAGCCTGCGGGGCTGGGCGTGCTCTCTGCACACAGTGCGGAACAACCTTGGGAGTGGAAAACTGTGTCATTAATCAGAAGGAAGACCGTGCAGCTTTATAATGTTCTTAGCGATGCAGCGGACTGACTGGAGTTCTGTGACAGTGTTAAAGCGTCTTTGGAGTACGGGGATGAGGGAGAGGGGTGAGGACCTGGGAAATAGCCGTTTCGCTCCACCTGCTCTCTGACCCCTGGCTTCGTTCTAGATGCCGCACGAGTCCACGGTGGAGCACACGCACGTGGACATCAACGAGGTGGAGTCCCCCCTCGCCACCCGGAACCGCACTTCGGTGGATTTTAAAGATACTGACTACAAGCGGCACCAGTTGACACGGTCGATTAGTGAGATTAAACCCCCCAACCTGTTTCCACTGGCCCCCCAGGAAATCACACACTGCCATGATGAAGACGATGATGAGGAGGAGGAGGAAGAATAAGGAGGAACACCAAAACCCTGAGCACCCATTGAACAGTTCTTGACAGGACTCACAGGAGCAGACCATGTCCCTGTCTGGGTTCTAGCGGGAGGGGGCACTGCATTAAAGGTGCGTCTGAAAAGTTTCTGAAGACCTTAAGATGTTCTAACCATAGGGAGGTACTTGTTTTAGTTTCGTGTGTCTGCACTCCTCACGGATGGTTCACTATTGTCATGGAGTCTGTGCTGGGAAAAGCAAGGGTAACGCCGGCTGAACTGCATGCAGGCAGCTCTGTCGGGGCTTGTGACCCTGTTCACCACTGGGTGCCGAGGGGTCTGGAGTGGAGGGAGGAGGGTGGAGAGGGGACCCCCAAGTGCTGTTTTACAAACTGTGCTCTTCCCCCCAAACCCGTCTTTTCAGTGCGTCACGTAGCGCTGGGCGTCACTGGAGAGACACAGTTTCCATGATCAGACGTGTCTTCTGCCAGGTTTTTTTACGAGCTTCTAAGTGTCCTCAGTGACTGGCGAGGCTGCGGTGCGTCGGTGGCTTTGCTTGCTGTGTAGCTGATCTGGACTGCACAATTTCATTTTGAGGCAAAAGTCTTCATCTGTTTCTACATTTCTATAACTGATACCAAAAATGTCCCCCTCCCCTCAGCCAACAAAAAAAAACAAACACATTTTTCTCATTTGGCGTAAATCTATGGAGAGAATTTAGCTGAAAGAGGACAAAGGAAACTTCTTGTGTTACAGCATAATGAGTGAGACCCATTAGTGCGGGCTGTCCCGTGTGGCCCCACCCCAGCCCTCACTGTCCTCTGGAGCCGAAGGCTGCATTTTGGGGTCAGGCGGTGGAAGTGGGGAGGGCCACGCTGCGGCAGAGCGCACTGCGGGGGTCTGCCTCCCTCCCGCTGCAGCGTGCGGCCGGCCCGCTCCCACTGCGGTGTGGACTCTTGCTTTGCCTCCACGCACTCTTCTGTTCTCATTGTCGTTGCTCCACTTGGGTGGGTAGCTTAGCTGCTCTAGAATTCAATAAACACAGTACTTCTAACACTGGCTTGGACCCCTCTGTTGTGGCATGGCTGTAATTACGGTTGGGTTCAGGTTTAACTCAGTGACTTATCAGTTTGACATGGCCTTCTCAAAAGACAGACAGTCTGGCCAGACTGGTTAGTGGTTTAATCTATAGCACTTAAAGAGGCCTTGGTTTTTTTTCGTGGGAAGTTTTTTGATACAGGACTATAAGGTAAGATTTTCCCCCCTCTTTTTAAAAATTCATTGTATAGGTAGGAAACAGTAATTTAGCCAAGGCCCTATTACCTCACCACTTTTAATATCTGTAGCTCTACACCAGGTCACATCAGCAATCAAACACTGTCTTGCTTTAAATTTTAGTAAATGGGTTTATGGCCACCCCAGTTGTTATTACTCTCCAGGCAGAGATGTTGCCCAGTTTGCCGTGCTCTTAAATTGTGTCAAAGCCAGCGAATTTCTAAATGAGTTGTTATAACTACAGAGCTAACTTACAGTAAAAAACATAACACACCTTCCCTTTTACAGCAGGGCCCGCGTGAACACTTTGCTCTAACCTGCCACACATTTACTGTTGTCCGAGTAAGGTCTAGGGAATAGCCTCTGTTGAGTCAGGTGTCTCCCTGGCAGTGGGGCTGAAGACTGAGGAGTGGAAAACACGACCGGCATGAGCAAGCCTTCACTGCCCGTCACAGCCCTCTCCAGGGCCCCCGGAGTATTTTAAGGAGCTCAGATTCCAGGAGTGTCTGAGCCCCAGAGTGTTGCTTCTCCATCAGTGCTGTGGGAGCACGGCTGGGGGGCAGGCGGTCACCCGCGGCAGCTGCACCAGGGTGCGTGCCTCTGTGGCCAGTAGTTAAAGCTGGACTTAAAATGTGAAATTCCCTCTCCCTTAGAAAAACAACAACAAAACCTGAGGCAATTCAGACTGCGAGCAGACAGGTCTCCCGACTCTTCAGAATTGCTTTCCTGGGTATTTGGGAAACACTTAGTGTTCAGTTGAGGCTTTGTAAAGTGCCAGGTGCCACTTTTGGGTACCGCCCCACCCAGCAGCTGGTCAGAGGCACCACGGGGCCCCCGCTGGGTTCCCTCTGCAAGAAGACTCACCCTGTACATTCATCTCCAGAGATGGCCAGTTCCAGCTTCAATGGTATATTTCAGAAAAGTCAGTTTTGACCTTGGATTTCCTCTTACCATATGCGTAGTTCTGCTGAGACCCAAAGTAAGCAAGTCCTTCAAGCTACCCTTTCTAGGCACTTTTAGAAGTGGTTCTTAGAACTAGAATAACGTAACTTATAGCAACAAACCTTTTGGTCATGCTGGTGATGTTTTTAAGCAGCCACTCCAAAGCCGCAGGCGGTGATGTGTCAGATTTAAAAGTACTTTGTCCATGCTTAGATATTTCTAAATCAGATTTATTTGCTTAAGAAATACTTTGCAAACAAGTTTAAACCCTTGATTTTTTTCCAAGGCTGCTAAGAGCATTTAAAAATACCCTGCTTATTCACCACAAATAGCCAGAGACAGACAACTGCATATCGAGGTTTGCGTTAAGGGCAGGGGCCTTGCCCACATTCCACATCATGGAAACTATTCAGTCTTCGATGGTGGGAAAACACGAACTGTGGCCTAGCCGGTGCCCTACGGCTGAGGGCCCCTCGCCTCACTGGGTGTAGGAGTTTATGCGTCAGCACTTAGGTTTTACATGACATTCTTTCTTGGTGACTAGAGCACAGAGCTCTTCAAGTTTTTCCTCAATGGGACAGTTTCCAATGATGCATAACTTAAGGAGACCCTAAGAATGAAATCTGTACTGGGGAGCAGTCTTGAAATAGAGGAAAAAGAATGCTCTACCCACAGCAAGCAGGACACGCGCGCGCACGCCCAGCAGCCAGGGGGCAGAGCTGGGCAACTCGGGAGCCACACTTCACACTGTCCTTGCTGCCGAGGGCGCAGGCAGGGAGGAAGCAAGTCGGAAGAGTGCACTTGTTTACCAAACAGACCAGACGACCTTTCTATTCAACCTGGCGGTCTCAGCCCTTCTTCCCTGTCCTCAGGCACAATGTCTCCCTTCCAAGGCCGTAACTATCTGATTTGTTGCAACAAAGGCATGTAATTTCAAGGATAGAATATACACAGTAGTTTAGGCCCCTCTGAAGAACTTTAACACAAAGCTCTCCCAGTTAAACACAGGGCAGTCCATCTCAAGCTTGCCACCCCTGGTCCTGCGAGTCTAGGTCAGCATCTGTTTTCTCCAATTTAAACAAAGTGAGCAGGTTTGATCTGGTCCTTTGTGTTTCTCACCACAAAGGAAGATAGCTTTGCTCCGTTTTGTTATTAGAGAAAAGGTGGATTAGATGGATTGCTTCATGATCTAAATTAAGTGCAAATATGCTCCCAAACGCCTGCTCTCCCTTGAGCTCTTCTCTCCCCAAAGGCGTGTCTAGCCAGGGCTATAGATGAGACCCGACAAGTCTGGGCCAAGATAAACCTCACCACGCACGGCGGAGCCCAGGCAGCCAAGTGCACGTTCTCCCCATGAAGGATAAGGATGGTCCTTTCAAGTGACGCAAGTTCCTGAGACACTGGGAAAGAGGACTTGCCGAGCAAACCCTCCCAACCAAAAAACCCAGACATGCTGTTCAGTGTCCAGCCTTGGAGAGAGGGTTCTCATCAGAGCAAGTAAGTTCATTCTAGGGCCCCTGCCCTCAAATCCATGATGCAGCCGAACTGTGGCAGAGAAGCTAAAAAGTCCTGTCTGAGGTTGACCCACTGTGTGACCCACTGAGCGCTAGCACCGGCGCGGGAAAGCACTTTGACAGACGAAGAGTTCTGGCAACTGAGTCTCCCTGTGGGTGCCCCGCCCGTACGTACAGCCACCCACCAGGAGAGGGAGCACGCCCCAGAAGGCTGCACAGAGGGCCCCACAAGCAGTCCTTCATTCTGAGACTTACTGAAAATAAAAGCACAGATGTGAGGATCTTAGAGAGGAAGCAATAAAAGTTACATAAAGAAAGCAAAAGGTTACTTAGCTATCTAATTCAATTGGCCTCAATAAGGAATCACCTCTGTTAAGATGAGTTACCTTTAGAAAATACCAGACAAGCTTTCAGAAATCAAGCTATGAAAAGGTCATTCAGTTTGTACCCCTCACTTTCTCTACAAGAACCTCTGGGCACTGCCTGTCCTCAGAAGTGCCACGCTGACCCCTGGGGAGCGCAGTTTGTTGCACAAGCTAGAAACCCCAGGGCTGTTCTCAGGATACAGCCTAGTGATGAACCAACGCGTGGGTGCTGCATGGGCGCAGACAGAGAACTTAGGCAAACCGCATCTCACAGGAAAACTCACCCATTTTCCTTGAGAATGTCCTGATTTGAACTCAGGATGCCCCTAGACAGTGAGTAAAGCTGGAAAACTAAGCAGCCAACTGGGTGTGGATGTGCTGGAGATGTTCCTTCCCTGGGCCCTGCTTGCTTTCTGCTCTGCATCCCAGGGAAGCAGACAGGCTCCCAGGAAGGTGACATTTCTCTGAAATACAGGTTTACCTTCTACTTGGAAAAACCTGGAGATGATGGTGGGGGAGGCGGGATGGTGGTTAAATCAGGCAGTGTCCCAAGCCAATCTCATCAGCAGTTCACTGAAAATAGAGACTCAGAGTGGAAAAAAAAAAGGGACCCTGGAAAGATGTGGGCTAGGAGTGGATGGCAGAAGGGCTGTTGGCCTGGACCAAAAGATCCTCAGGATCTGGGGAGTGAGTGGGGAGGGGAAGGTGCAGCAGAAGCCTCGACAGGAAGTGGTGATGGGGGCGGATGTGGACCACACGCTGGAATGGCAAGGAACGCTGGAATGGCAAGGAATGTGGGCGCCCGCCCGCCGAGTCCTGAAGGGCACCAGAAGGTGACTCACTGTGCTGATGTCCCACTGTGCTGATGCCCGGCGTTCTTCGTTCTTAACTCGGGGCGAGCCCTCTGTGCCTGCTGCGTCCCTGCCCCTCCCTAGGCTCCGTGCAGCACAGAAGGCCCCCCACACTGAGCCGTTTCCATTTTCAAGAACCAACCGACCGACCGAGAGGCTTGCATGAGGCCTTTGGCCTTGCCTAGAAAAGAACAGCTTAGATATTTGCCCAGCTGAACTGTGTTATTAGTGACTGAGCAGCAAATTTCAGGGGCAAACTTAGATACCCTCAGTGTCTGTCCCTAAAATAAACTGATGGGGGACAGGTTACCGTCCTTGCAAAGGGCCACCCCTTGGAATTGGCTGTATCAGGCTGTAAGTTGGAGGCACAGTTCTCGGCACCCACTTCTCTTGAACACATGACTTTGTGGTGTCCGCGTGAAGGGAATGTTCTGCCGTGTGACCGTGCTGACAACCAGTCTCCAACTTTCCCACCCGCAGAGCCAGGCAGCTGGGCAGCGGCCCAGGCCGGTGTTGCAGAGGTGAGCAGGAGAGAGGGAACACACGTTCGCTAGGAGGGTGGACAGGAAATCATTTATCTAAATAGAATAGAAATGAACAAAAACCTTTTAAAACAATCACAAGATTTACAAATAAATTGGTACAAAATAAATAGGAGCGATTGTAAATCTACAACATCATTTGAATTATAAAATGCATTCATTATGACAATCAGCTCGTGAACCTATACATGTCACTTGTGCTTTAGGTTTATGTACACAGCTCGGAATACTGTGTTCAGAAGACTCCGCTGCTGGAAAGCATCGAATGTACACTATGATACAGTGAGTAAAGGCTAAGGAGGATGGAAATCGGACACAAAGCAGGGTCTCACTGAGGGCCAAGGCAATGTTGGCACTGGGCCTCAAACCCAAGAAAAGGCATGTTAGAAGCCCAGGATGGGCAGGCAGCTTCCATGGTCCAGAGTTGGATTCCGCAATCGAAGGGCGGGAATGGGGGTCCAGAACTGTTGCAGGGCTGGCCCACCGGCCTGGTGTGGTGGGGTGGGAGTGGGGACAGAGGCTCTGGTCTCACGGCCATGCTGCGCCACACAGACGGGACAGAGCCAGTCCCGGGAAGCCATTTCTGAAGTACTTCACGGAGGTACGTGAGAGGCCCTGCCACAGCTGAGAGACCGCCTCCATCCTCATCCCAAACACTGGTCATCAGGAATAGAGGTGGTCCCAGTAAAAGGGACTGGGGACATGAGGACCAACGTAAGAGCAGCAACCTGTCCAAGACAAAAACAGGAAGTTGGTGCCTTCTCACCGACTTTAGGGGACAACAGAACCCTAGGCACCATGGACAAGGGGCTCCAGGACAGATCCATCTTAGTCACAGAGGACATACTAACAGTGGAGGCATATGTACATTAATAAATAATAATATAAAATAAAACATATACACTTGTAGATTTAGAGGACTCCAGAAACAAAGATCAATGGACCGAAGCACTGGACCTCAGCAGAGCGCAGACACGGGAGCCGTGAGTCAGAAGCTAGACGGGGCCTCTCTGGGCAGGGGGGTCCCCAGGCCTCACTCTCTTCCCCACTCCTTTCTGCTCTGGGAGCCTGAGACCAGCTGTTCGTATCCAAGGGGCCCAGGCCACGACACAACGGGCCCCCGAGCCCCCCAGGTCCATTTTCTAGTTCTGTCCGGGCTGAGTCTGAAGAGGGGCCTGGCCCCAGAAGGATCACGTTCTGCGTGAACCCACGTCTGTCGGATGTGGGTGGGCAAATGGCGGAAGATAACCCTGCCGACTGAGGAAGCTCCCTGTCATTCTTCCAATTCGTTCATGTTCAATACACCCCTGGGGATTAAAACTCGGAAACGTACTCAAGTCTTACAGGACGTGTTGGCTCTGTATAGGAACCTTGGTGTATAAAGTCCTAGAACTTTACTCTCTCGTCACTAGACCCTTCATTCCCACGTTGCTTCAAGCCTGGCGTTTCCCATCACAAGATACTAAAGATGGTTCTAGTGAGACGATGTCAGTGGCACCATGGGGAGGAAGCTTACTTGCGCTGGGCCAGCCATAAAGGTCTAAGGATCAAAGGTCCCCAGGCCAAGCTGGTGGGAGGAAAGCTGTTCCCAGCTCTGCAGTTGCTATGAACTGCCACCTCTATCTCCTGTCCTCAGGGCTGACCAGAAGGAAAAGCAGCAAGAGAGCATTCACTGCAGAAGGAGAGCCTGTAAGTCCTGGAGGATGAAGGCTTCAGGGGGTGTTGACATCAGCAAGGGGTCCTGGGCGTACCCCTCACCCTCAAATGGAGACAAGTGAACCTCAGCTTGGAATTCTCTGAACTATCCTCTCTCCTGTCAGCCCTCTTGAATACAAAAGAAGTATGGAGAGATTGAGATTTGCAAACAGCCCTGAGGTATAAAAATTCACTGAGTAGGTCAACTCACTGATAAATTTGTATTGGAAAAGTTTCTGAATCCCCAAGCCACCTTCATATTGAACTCCAAGTCCCTCCTAATTCTGGGCTAGCCCACAACTTGCCCAGATGCCCTTGCTGGGCTGAAGCACACTAGCCCGAAACACAGAATGGAATGAAACCTCGCCCAAGGCAAGAGCCTGTGTCCTCTGCAGGGGAGCACAGCAGGGAGTCTCGCGCCTGCGCAGCCTTGGAGCTCAGGCCCTGCAGAGGAGCCAAGGGGTTGTTCCCTCTGCCCCTGCCACCAGTGAGCTTGGGTCACATGCTGTGCACCCAACCAGCCCCCGGGGCCTCCTGAGATCCCAGGGAGCAAGGTGAGCGCTTTCCTGTGCCAGCCCAGGTTTCCTCTGCCCGGGTCACCCCTGGGGAGCAGTGGAGGAACCTTGGTCTCCTGGCCCAGGAAAGGCCAAGAGGGCCACAGGTCCCTGGCCGCCAGTTTTCAGAAGATGACAGGGCTGGGTTTCGTTGTTCCTGTCCGACCAGGACACAGGCTCGTCAGTCCCGGCCTACTTAGGTCCACTGCTTGGCCTGAGGGAATTAAGGGCAGGTCCTGACTTAGTCCAAGTCACCGTTGCTTCATTTTCTGGGGGAAAAAGCAGTTCTACTTGTATCTACCACTATTCTCCTAGACTTGGGAAAGCTAGTCCTTTAGTTGTATGGTCTCGGGGACAGCACAGGTGAATGTATTCACAGTAAATGTTTCGTATTAATAGTGTGGAGTCCCGCACTCAGCAGTCGTACACAAGTTCCTTGAAATAACAGTAGAAAATGGCAAGATTCTCCGCACCCTGCGACCTCCCACTAGGGGAAGCCAGCTACGTTGGCACGGGCACCGCACTGCCTTCGGGAAGTGAGACGAGGAGGGAGGGGAGCACAGAGTTGGACAGGGTACTGTTCCAAGTTCAAACTCTGTAAGAATCAAGGCCAAGGCTTAAGCTAGTATATTAGCACCCAATATCCAGAAACAAATCTTAAGGATCTGTTTTCCTAAGAGTTTAAATACATGATTTTGGACTTGCCTGGTGACTATAAAACAAACACAGGGAGACAACCTCTAAAACAGTAGGGAAAAGCCACTCCTGTTTAGAAAAAGAAGCAGACAGTGCTGGGAACACTCAGACACTAGGAACCCAGTTCCGGTGGGACCTTTGGGACACCAGGGTGGCTGTTTGGGAAAAGGAGAGGTTCCACAGCAGCCACAGAGTTCATGGGGAGAGAGGCCCTGGGACTGACCCCAGGACCTGCATCTGCTATGCAGCCCCTCCCCTTGCTGCTTCTAAAGCCAGCGGCCCAAGGAGAGGACCGTCGATGGCGATGCTAAGGACTGGCCACGGCGCACTGAGACCCGGACTATCTGATGGTCTTTCTCTGACTCCCATTCATAGACAGGAATCGCATAGACCTTCTGAGCCAAAACCATTCTCCTGTTGCCCAGAGAAGCTGTGAGCCAGCATTTCTCCTTCAACAGCCTGAAGTTGGTTTCCAGAGAGAAGGTGGGGGCCTGGAAAAGAAATCCTGTCGCTCAGACACTGTTATTTATGAGCCTTGAGCGTGCCCCACAGCAGATGTAACCACAGCCCCAGGGTAGCCCTCATTCCTCTGGGTCTGGACAGGGATTGCTTTGTATTCCCTGTTATAAAAATGTGGATGGTCAAAGGTAAAGAGTGGTTTGTAGAAAAATACAAACTTGTGAGGCTAGACTTTCATCCTCTGGGACCCCCTCTGCGAAGCCACCCCTGCCAGCTCATTTATAGGGAGGCGGAGGTTGGAATCAATCCTTTCTCCTCTGCCTGGACTCCCACTGAGCTGTAGGATTCTGGGGAGGAGTGGTGATGTTCTGAAAGCAACCGGGCACAGTAACTGATTCCAGAGGCTCCCCTAGGACAAGGTGCCGAAACGGGCTTTGTGGAGCAGCAAATGGACCAGGAGAGGCTGATGGCCCAGACCTTGAAGGCCAGAGGAGCCTGGGCCTGACAGGCCACGCTCAGCCAGACCTAAGGGAAGGCAGGTGCCAACCAGGCCAAGGGAGAGGTGCCCTCCCTCTGCAAGGCCCAGACTCCACTTCAGGGAACGCTAGTTTCTGCACACCCTATGGATAGCCCCAGTTCCTGCCATACTGGGGTGCACTCAGCCAGATCAGTTAAGAAACTGAGATTTAAATTCAGAAGGATCTGTGTATAAACGAACCCCCACCATGGTGCAGGGTCCCACTAACGTCAAGCTGCATGCCGGGGGCTCTATACCATGGGGCAGCTTGGGTGCCAGCAGCAGGACACTCAATCCCCTTAGGGGCACCTCTGTGACCCTCTCCCGTGAGGGGAGGCCGGATGCTGCAGGACCGACAAGCCAGACGAAATCCTCACCAAGTGTGCATTCAACACTGGAGCCGCCACCCAACTACCTGCCAGAAGGCAAGCCAGCAGGTCACCGGTTACTCCCCAAGCACAGCTCCTGCCCGGCAGAGCCATCCCGGGCTGCACACTCCTACCTAGAGGAGGGAGGAGAAAACGGCCGCTTAGCCCCGGGGCTGCCCTCCGCTCAGCAGCACCCTTGGAGACACGCTCTCCTCTTGGAAGGGACGGGCGGCAGCGCAGACTGACATCACTGCACAGACACTGTGGTCGGTATGAATTCCCTTCAGTGTACAGATCTTGCCCATGAAATGCACGTGTCCCTTGGGCTAACACTTAAAACACAGATGAGATGGTTGAGAATTCAAACAAAAATTTCTCTACACGTGATGCATTGGGTATTGAAATAAGGCGGAGACACACAAGAAATGGCCACAACACGCATTTGGTTTCTGAATCCCTGTCCGGGGCTGCACTGACCCTGGCTGCACAGGCGGCCTCTTGGGGCAGCGTGGGCGCATTGGAGGCGGGAGGCACAGAGGTCCTTGGGCAGAGGACACAGCCACACTGGGCCCCACAGGCCCAGGGACACAGGAGGAGGGACAGCTGACTCCCTGGAAGAGGGGCAGGGGCTGGCGGCTCCCAAAGTGCCCCCCTTCGAGCACGGGTTTAGGGAAACCTTCTCAGCGTGGAGCATGGGGCACAGCAGGAAGGCTGGCTCCCCGGCTGACAGCGACGCCCAGCCCGCGGGAAGGGGAGGAGCTTGCACCCCACACCCTCGCGTTCACTCCAGAGCCCGGGAGGATTTCCCTTTGGCACCTCTGTAGCAGCATCTTGGGTTAACGGAGCGGGCGGGCGGGGAGGTGGGCGGCGGCGCTCTGCTAGCTGCTGGCGCAGCGCGGAGGGTCCCGTGCGCCGAGATCCGGCTGCAGGAGTGTCGGCGGAAGCCACCTTGCCGCTTGCCAATGATAAACCATGGGTTTAAAATTAATTAACATTCATTTTGGTGATAAAAATTCCTTAAGAGTGGGAGCACAATCACATTCCAAACAAATTAAACCTTTCTGAGGGGAAGGGACACAGTTAAACATTGACTTAAAACAACACTGAGCTCAGAATGGCGACGGCAGATCCCTGTAGAGGCGCCATCTGCAGGCTCACAGACCCGGCCGGTCGGTCGGCATCGCCGAGGTCCTCTTCATTCACCCTTCAGGTTCGACAGCGACAGTCACCGGGCCGCAGAGGAGGGGGCTGCTCGCTGGGAGGGCCCACGGAAGGCAACTGGAGGGGCAAGTCCATCCTAGCAGGGTCAAGGGTCACATCATGGGGTCACTGCAGAGTTCCGGCAGGACAACTTAAAACTCTGCAAAAGACACTTTTAAAAATGTGATCTTTTTTTTTTTTGAAAAAAATAAATCCCAACAATTTTCAACTTCATGCAAATCAAGGAAGGAGGAGAGTGAATAATAAAAAGGTACAGCTGAAAAAATAAACATGATTCTATTTGGGCGGAAGTAGTTCATCTCCAAAAGGGCGAAGGCCACACCCTCGCTGTCGATTCCAGCTCCAGGGCCCATCCCTGCCCTCACGACCTCCTCTGCTGCTTCCAGGAAGGGGACAAAGTCTTTGGTCTCAGGAGTCGCGGGACGCAGCATGGCACACAAGCTCACGCTAATGGGGTGCGCTGTCCGACAGGGGCGCGGGGCAAGGGGCGGGCGGGCGGCGGGCGCCCTAGATGGCGCCCTCGCTGTGGAGGCTGTGGTTGGCCTTGGCGTGCGTCACGCAGTTCTGTTCATTGAGCAGGTTGGCCGTCTCGTCTGGCAACCCGTCGTGCAGCTCCGTAAGAGTCAATTCGATTTTAGTGTTCTCGCTGTCGGACGACTGAGGAGTTTTGTCCATCCGGGATGCCATCAAGGCATTTTGGTATTGCTGTCTGGAGATCTGGGCCGGGACATGTACGGAACACAAACCGAGAGAACGCTTAGTTCGGGGCTCCCCACTCTGGGGGGCGCGTCATTCCACGTTAAGTCCCCCCCACGGCCCCTAGTAGTTTCTCCAGGAGAGAACGAACCGAGCCACCTTTTAAAGTTCAAGTTGACTCTGGTAAACAAGTCAGTTTTTACTGATATAAGCCATGTCCGAATTTTGTCTCCAAATTTCAGAGACTAGAAAGGAGGTAGGCTTCCATCAGCTAAAGCTGGCTCATTCTCCAGAAGACGTCTTTGCTTCAGACTGAGAAAGGCACCTTGTCTCCAGAGTAGAAGGCAAGTGGAGGGCTCTTCCCATCCCACCCTGGCTGGCCTTCCCGCCCTTGCAGGGCCAACCGGAGTCACTGGAGGCCCCAGCTCCTGAAGACTGGTTGGAAAAGGCTGATTCCTTTTCTTATGATCTCCAGCTCTCATTCCCTGAAAGAGCCATCTCTGATTTGGCAGCTCATTTGGTAGAGCCAAGGAGACAAATGCGTTTCCCCACCTGTGTCTTGGGTGCAGTGGCTAGAGGCAGGGCACCCACAAAATGCCAAGGGGAAGCTCAGTGGAGGGGCCTGGGAGGCAGCCGGCTGGCTGTAGGTTGACCTGGAACTGCCAGGTCCTGCAGCAGCTCCCACTGCTCTTACCTTAACAAACTGGAGATCCGAAAGGGCACGCACTGAGTAGTCCGGGATGTAGACTTGAAGGAATGAAGAGTTGAGCTGGTTATTGCTGCTCCCCAGTGTCGGCGTGATTGCGTCCATCCGGTCACTCCGACTGAGAGAGTCCGAGTGATTCAAGCCACATGGGCGCGGCGGCGACTTGTTTTCACCTGGAGGCGGAGGGGGAAAAAATTTAAAAACCCAACCACCTTCTAAGGGAGGTAGATATATCCCAAAAAGGCAGCTTTTATTTTCCAAATAATAAGAAAGTAGTAATTACTAATTAAGTTCAATCAACTTATGCCAGACACCTCAGCCACACGGCCCGCCACACAAGCCCCCGCAGAGAACGCCCTGGCTTCCCCAAGGCCACGCACTCCTCTCCGATCAGCTGCTCAGCCCCCGGGACCGAGCGGGCCCAGACCCCGGGGCCTCACACCTACATCAGGAGCATCACCAGACGATGTGAAACCACAAACCAGGGGAAGCACGACCCAAGCACAGAAGTACTTGCTACAAAACGTGCGCTGTGGGAAGGTGGCACTTCATTAATTTGCCAGAATCCAAAGCGAAGACCCTTGAGGGTGTCCATAAAGCAGTACCTGTTTTAAAAGGATCAGAATAGCTCTACCTGCCCACGCCCAACCAACCTCCCCACCAAGCTAAAGACCTTCCTCTCTGACTCCAGTACCCCCCATCAGGCAGCCTGGGGATGCCGCCACCTTAGGAGACACCAACCCCTTGAGCAGAAATCCAGGTGAGTCCCTGTGATGTGCTCCTACAGGCCAGTTCACCGCAGCGTCTAATGTAAACCTCCTTCAAAATAAGGAAGCCCCTCCCCCTGCTACGGCCTGTGCCAGCTGTGGTTTTCCAATCAAATCTGTGCCACACTATTAACCAGGTGCCCACATGGGACAGGTACTGAATCGCACCCCAGGAATGGACCAGTTCTCCCGGCAACGTGTCCCTGACAGAGGCTCCCAGAGGGGAGCTGGCCCTCGGCTGGTCCCACCCTTCAACTTATGGAAATTTCTATACCATGCCCATGAAAAACTGCCTCCCCAACTTCAAATGACCTCCACTCTGGGAGCTAACTTTCATTTGAAATGGCCCTCAAAAGTTCGAAGATAGTATGTTCTCCTTAAGCCTGTTCTTCTCCAAGTGAAATACTTCAACAGTTCTTCACCTCCCGCGCTTTATTTACCACCACCCTTCACCCGGTCCTGACTACCGCCTGAGATTTCATTCATAAATGTCCCTCATAAAACAGGACACCCAGAACAAAACATGGTAAGTACTTGAGGAACGTCAAGTGAAGCCTTCACTTCCTGCCCAAACTCCCACGTCACAGCTTTCCCGAGTTTCATGTCATCAACCATTTTCCTACTGTCAAAGTTAAACCCAAAGTAGCAGTTCCTCTTGGTGCTTCCACTTCTAAGTGAACAGGGCACATCAATAATCCACCATGTTTTCCCGTTCGGCAGAACGGAGCTTCGATCGGGAGTCCCACCTCTGCAAAGCCGCGACTCCTTTCCCGTAAAAGGCAGGTACCGGCAGCACCCACCTCCTGTGGTCTGACGAAGGTCCCCAATGAGACAAGTACAGGGCTCGGCACAGCACTCGACCCCAACTAAGTGCCGATAAACAAGCGTGGTGAACAACTTCTCCCTGTGCGCTTCCCGCCAGACCTCTCCCCCACACGCCTGGCCGCACGAGGAAGCCTTTCCACACCTGGTGTGACTTCACCCCGCTGACAACCCAGCAGTGCTTTGAAATGAGAGATGCCCCTGTATCGCCGAGTCTTAGCCCCCAATCACATTGCCATTTCCACAGACACCTTCGAAATGGTGTTCGCTCCTGTGTTACAGCGTAAAGGTTACAACAACAAAACATTCAGAGGGCACTCTGCTTGTTGGTCAGACCCCGTGCGTTCACAGGCAGACAGATGGGTGTCTGAGGCCTGATGCCCTGCTTGGGCCTCCTGGTGTTCTCTCCTGAGGAGGGTTCCAGGCCCTTTCCCTGGTCTCCCAATGTATCCAGACCCACAGTCCGCTCCTCGCAACCCACCGCCTCCGGCTGTGTGAGACGGGCCCTCTCCTTTGCCAGGAACCCGGTGCCCAGCCTCGCAGCTGCTCTGCAGACGCCCACCCTGTCTCTAGGAGCTTTTCTGCAGCTGGACGGGCGCGCAGCGTGACTCGCCGCTCATCAACACGCGACGGGATGTGTGTGTCCGCCTGAAGGAGAGTGAGGGCTTTAAGTGGACTCCCTCCAGTTCAGGACGCGTTTCGTCGCCAAATTTATGTGTCGAAATTTCAGACAATTATCCAAACAACTTCCAGTTTTAATTCCTCTTTATGCCTTCTCAGAATTGTTTTCTTCCTGCTTTTTGTCTTGGTGTTTTTTAATTCATCCTACCTAGGGATCCTGTTTGCTAGTGAGCTAAAAAGACACAGCCAAGAAACATTCCCAGCCTCTTCCCTTGGAACTACAAGGCGCCTTTGGGAATAGCTGAAAATCACCGGTTTAATTCAACCCCCACTTGTTAGGTACAGCATTGTGGTAATGCCAGCATCCGCAAAGGCCTGGACCTCCACACGTATTTTTCTGTTACTGCATCAGACAGAGTGGGCAGAGCCAAGAAATCTCTTAAGTTTTTCAGGAAACATAAAAAACAAATGACATTTCCATGAGCTTCATCCAAAAGCCACTCAACTTCAGCTTCTGTGACATTTTAAACAGGTGGCAGATGCCAGCAAATAAAATGGGGAGAAAACAATAAGAACATATGCATAAATATATGTATGTATACTTATGTGCATACGTATATATGCACACATATATGTTTGTGTATGTATAGTCTGCCAATTGGTTTGATTCAAATAGCTTTAGGAATGGTATCTTACCCCCAAACACCCCAACTTTTCAGAGAAAAGACCTGAGAGAACACTAGTTTCTAAGACAAGTACTGCTTCCCGTACCAAGTAGCAGCATTTGGGAATTTGGCTGAAACTGGCTTATGAAACACAAATGTCATCACTCACATTTTTAAAATTTAAGCTACATGGAACAAAATACAGATAGAAAAGTTGTACTATCAAATAGGAAAACCAGCAACTCTAATTAAAGAAAGATTAAATCTTTGCCTTTGTTTTTAGGAGCTGAACATACCAGCCAGGCACAATGGACTCTCCTGCGGGGCAGTAACCAGCAGCTGGTTAGGAATATGCATGGTGCTGATTTCAAAACAAAGACAGGGAGACCGGAGAAGCGGGGCCACCTGCCTGATGGAGGCAGAAATGCATGTACTCCGTGCGCATGGATGCTGGGAAGACCAGACAGACAGCAACACTGCAGGTTCCCCCCAAAGTTCCCAGTCCTTCCAGCCTTCAGCTGTGCATGCTCTGTGGAAGCATCCTTGGGGTCTGAGGTCCTCAGGGCCTCAGCCTCCACATACCACGACTGTGCTGAGGGCAGAGAAAGAACCAAAAGCAGCCACCTTTCGCTGCCCTGGAAACCCAAGGTCGGCATCACTCTCCCTTCCCATGGTTCATCCCTGTTCGTGTTCCAAGATTTCCTGCCCACACCCTCAGCCCCTCTGCACCTGCCGGGGGCTTATACTTTCCTGGCCAGCTCACTGTTAAGGCACAGAAACGTGGAGTTCTAGAGCTCACAGGAAAACTGAAGAAGGCTTTTGTGGGGGTCCGGGGAGGCAATCAGAAGAATTATGAAAAGGAAACATGCAGAATTACCTGAGGAACCTGCTGCTAACAACTCTGCTCGGCTGACAACAAAGGTACGAGACAGGGACAAAGGGGCTGAAAAACGGAGAAAAACGGAGAAAAACAGGGTAAGGCCGTATTGAAAGGCGAGAAGGAGCGAGCAGGGGGCAGGAGCAGACACCAGTACCACCAACGTGAGCCATCAGTTCCAGAGATTTCGAAGCCCAGGTGACATTATGTGAAAAAACGACAGGGCACGCTGCTTTCCAGGAGGAGGGACGTGGCGGGGCTGGAATCCCAGTCACGTGCTTCTTTACCAACCCAGAAATCTCCTAAGCCGTTAATGCCCAATTGGGTTATAGCTTGACACAGGCTCTTCTTAAGGACTTAAATCACAACTAGCCTTGCAGAAGAGAAGCTCAAGTACCCATCGGGCCCAACAGCATCGGCGTCCGGCACTCACTCACAGCCCTGCCTACAACATCTCTATCTGTGGCAAGTAATTCATTGACATCCTTAATTAGGATGCAGCTTTGACCTGATGCTTTGAATTGCTTAGGAATACTTTGAAATTTCAAAGTGTTATAGGCAAGTCAATAAAGAACATCATACACAGATTTCCTGGAAACAGCCAGAATGAAGGCACCCTCCTCACCACTGCCTCAGACGTCAGACGGGAGCTCAGTCCGGCCGACTGAAAAGTCCAGCCAAAGTCGCTCTACTGGGCAGAGTCCTATTTTCTGGGCAGGTTTAATTATCATCATCATCATCATCATTAGAGAAAGAGTTGTTGTTCCACTTACTTATGCATTAATTAGTTGATTCTTGTCTGTGCCCTGATTGGGAAGGGAACCTGCAACCTTGGGGCATTGGGACGATGCCACAACCAACTTAGCTACCTGACCAGGCCGAGGGTTTTTTTTTAATTGAGGTATAGCTGACGTATAATTGAGCAAATCTTGATTATAGATTACTGTAGGATTTTTCTAGGCAATCAAAATTAATAGAAATATTATCTTGAGATTACTGTACTAATGGCATCTCTTAATGAACATATAAAATCCCAAATCTGAATTGTAAAGTCAAGTAAAATACTGGGCTTCACAATAAGATGCTACTAACAAAATTTCTTTACTTTCTGTCATTTCCAAACTAGGTGGACAGGCTCCTGCACACCCCCCGCCCCCGTTTTCTGCAAGGGAGGCCTGAGCCCAGTTCCCTTCTGAATGGACCTGCCCCGACCTGCATCCACAGTTCACTGTGAACTAGGCCGGTATGGGCTTCAGAGCGGTAATCAACAAAAACGCACAATTCACTCTTCCAGCTTTTTTTCCAAAACCACTTTATAAATCTGGTTCTGCTCTCCTGGGGCCATTTGAGGTTGGTTCCCCAAAACAGTCACAGTCTCTACACCTGCTACATCAACATTTCCTCTTGAGCTGTAGAGGTCACACTCGTGTACATTCTTTTAACAGTCGCACAGGGCGATCTTAGTGTATCCTTTTAACAACGAGGAAGACAAGGGCCTTTCTCAAAGTCAGGAAACTGTAGACGCTGGAACTCAGGCGGGGCCATGACTCAGGCGGGGCCATGACTCAGGCCTTCCGCGCCTGGTTAAGAATCTCCGTGCCTCCTCACAAGCAGTGAAAATGGAAGGTCACCTTCAAGTTGGCAGCAGACACCGACTAGTTAAGTGGGGCTGGATAGGATTATGTTCACACTGGCTGTCAGTCAGCAGCTGACAGTGGGGACCCTGGCCCATGTGACTCGGAAACCTGGCCCAGGGGTAGTGCGAAGATGCACCTGGGGCAGGGGAGGTTTGGAAGTGCGAGAGACTTCCTGACGTTTCCCTGGCTTTCTAACTGTAACAGCTTGGTGGCTGAGACATCGTGTAGCATGGTAGGAGAGGACGGACATCATAAAAACAGCCTTGTCTGGAGGTGCCCTCCCCTTTTGATACTGATTTTCAGAAGTGACTGTTCTTTAGGATGTTTCCTAGCACAGCATGTCATTTGACATTTTGGCCACAAGGTGGCACTACAGCACCTGTTTACCAGCCTGCCCTGGTCTAGCCCTCCCAAAGCACCAAGCGCAGGTGCACACACACAAACCCACACACACAAACCGCAGAGCAAGCAATGCCAAGAGGGGCCCATTCAGGTCCCATCCCAGAGGGGAGCCGGGTAGGTGTCTGTGTCCATGTTCCTACCAGGACAGACACCGCCTGCCGGCACTCAGAGCACTGAGAGAACACCCATGACACAGCTGCCCCTAGCTGGCTGGCTCAGCTGGCCAGCTCTCTAGACAAGAAGAGCTGGAAAGAGGCAATAAATACATGTTAACTACCCCATTCATCCTCAGGAAAATGCAAATTTAAAGACCTCCAGGATAGTTCACATTTTAATGACTCAACAATAGCAAGTGGTGGGTGCTGAGCCCAGGGAGCCCCTCAGTACAGAGTGTGAACTGCTACAGCCACCAGGCTGGGCAGAAGCTGCTGAAGCTGCAGGTGCCGTCACACCCCATGACCTCGCAATCCCACTCCTAAACACAGACCGGAGGGAGCTGCACACACGTCCACCGAGGGACAGGAGTGTCCACAGCCACACGCTCCACAGCAGCCCCACACAGGAAACTACCCCAACGCCCACCAGCAACAACCAGAGCAAATGCATCCTCACTCGCTCACGCAGTGGAACACTGTACGGCAATGAGAAGTGGCGTGTAAGCACCCTGGCGATACCAGAGGAACGTGACTGGCTGAAAGAAGCCAGACCCAGTAAAATACATCTGTATAGTTCCATTTATATGAAGTTCACGAACAGGCAACACTAGTCTATGGTCAGAAGTGGAGACAGTGGTTAATTCCAAGGGACAGTGGCTAGCAGGCAGTGTGGTGGTGGCAGAGGGCCCGGTGGGGTCACGAGGTTCTGTCTCTGATCTGGGGCTGGTTTCCACGGGTGTGCTCAATCTGTAAAAAGTCACAGACGTACATACACTTGTGCTTTGTGCATTTTTTTTGTATAATGAGTGACTTCGATAAGAAGTTCAGGAAGTAAATAAGCACAGGGTTAGCTGGCAGGGGTGAATGGTGACTACAGAAAGGCACTACTTCCTAGCAGAGGCCGGGCCCTCCCAGGCTGAAGAAAACTCACCTGGTGAGGCTATGAGGGCCATCACACCATAGTACGAAAAAGCGCTGGCTTCAAACTTCATACCTTCTTTCCCAGCTTCTACTTCCACTTTCCCCTGTGAGAAGAAAAGGGGGCATTTTCAGTCCAGACACAGGCATCTGTTTGCAAACCCTAGGCAAGATTCTGTCCTGCCTCAGGTTTTCTCTGAATTCCTTTCCCAACAAGCCCAAGGAGGCAGGCCTCTGACCACCTTTCCCAGTTAGAGGAGAGGGCGCATTCACTATAAATATGAAAACTAGATTTAGCCCTGGCTGGTGTGGCTCAGTGCATTGAGTGCCGGCCTGAGAACTGAAGGGTCACAGGTTCGATTTCCATTCGGGGCACATGCCTGGGTTGTGGGCCAGGTCCCCAGTAGGGGGCATGAAAGGAGGCAACCCACTGATGTATTTCTTGCACATTGATGTTTCTTTCTCACTATCCTTCCCCTCTCTCTAAAAATAAATAAATAAATAAAATCTTTTAAAACAAAAGCTACCCCTGCAGATATTCTAAAACAAGAAAACCAGACTGTCCGGGGACGCGGAGAAGACAGTCACAGCGTGGTGCTGAATCTCTCTAGGCCACTTGCCATCCCCCGCATCATGTGTGTGGCTCCTTCAGGAGCCACCCCAGGGATACAGAGATGATGTCCTGCTCCGTCAGTGGGACAGACTGAGAAGATGCCACAGACAGACAGGACTAAACTGGCTCCCGGACGGGGCTCTCTCCTCACTAGCCGGGTCCCCTGACCGCCGGAGCAGAGCCCCCTCGGGCTGATCGATCCCTGCCATCCAGACCCCCCAGAGGCACTGCCACACTGCTGCAGTATTTTCTCCGCACTGTCTTGGAAAAGCACCTTAAGAAAGTCTCCTTCCACCAGGACAAAACCTCTCGTAAGGTTTTCCCTTTCCACCCCTTCCCGTAACAGCTTGTCCACAACTTCTCCTTCACTCTTATCGGTTCCCCTGGGACGCACTGACTAGGCCTTCCTTACTCATCCCTACAGCTTTAGGGTCCACCACAATCCTTCACAGGAAACGTTCGGTGTATTTTTCTGGGCTACTGCAATGCCCTAGTAAGTGAGCTGCATGTCTAGATTCCTAAGCCAGGGGTCAGAACAGCTCTCATTGCCTCTCAGTGGCAGGGCATCTTCACAGTGCATCCTTCATGATGGGCAAACAAAAATTAAGCTGCCAGCCGTGGCTGGTGTGGCTCAGGTAGATGGGCATTATTCTGCAAAGTGGAAGGTCACCAGTTCGATTCCCAGACAGGGCACATGATGCCTGAGATGCAGGTTTGGTCCCCAGCCAGGGTGTGTTTAAGAGGCAACTGATTGATGTTTCTCTCTCACATCAGTGTTTCTCTCCCTTCATCCTTCCTTTCCCCTCTCTCTAAAAATAAATAAATTCTTAAAAAAAAAACTTAAGCTACCTTTACTGACGTCAAGGAACTGTGTGAACAAGTCCCAGTGCTTTGATTAACCCATCTGGTGCCCACGGCTCTATGAGGCGGATGCAGCGACCCCCGCAGGGGTGGGGCTCAGAAAGACTGAGCTGCCGAAGGACAGGCTCCGAACCAAGATGCCACGCTGCGCCACCAAGGCAAACTCTGTCATTCTGACCACGCCCGAACCCCAAACTGTGGTCGACTCCCTCAGATCACTTCAGAAAACCATCCGTTGTCTCTCTTTCAGGTTTTCCTTCACTCAGTGGGTACATCAGTTTTCCCAATCCCCAATTAAATTCTTTTGCTACAAGAAAGGAAGTGACAACTTCACCCCTAAGTAAAAACCTGCAAATAGGTGCTGAACACCCGTAAGAGCTTTCGGTCCAGGAGGGAGGCGCGAGCACATGAAGATCAATGACACAAACTGGTGAAGTTCCACATGAGAAAAAAAACAGTAAGAATATAAAGAATTCAGAGAAAAGGCCCTGGCTGGTGTGGCTCAGTGGCTGAGCGCCAGCCTGCGAACCAAAGGGTCACTGGTTTGATTCCCAGTCAGGGCACATGCCTGGGTTGTGGGCCAGGTCCCCAGCAGGGGGCACACGAGAGGCCACCACACACTAATGTTTCTCTCCCTCTCTTTCTCCCTCCCTTCCTCTCTCTAAAAAATAAATAAAATCTTCTTTAAAAATTGTTTTAAAAAGAATTCAGAGAAAAAAATTACTTCCTCTTATATAAAGACAATTTTATACAGGAAGGCAACATCTAAGGAGGAAGAGGATTTGACTGAGCCAAGAGAAGGCGGTGTGGAGGAAGGGCAGAGGTGGGTGACAGTACAGACCGCCGAGCCGGCTGGGTCTGCGCAGGGGCCAGGGCAGGAAAGCAGTTTGGAGAGCAGGTCAGACTTGGAAGCTCCTTAAATGGCAGGCTAATAGGTCAGGTTCTTGCACAGAGGAATACGGTTGCAGGAAGATCAAGTCTAGCCTTACACTGGAGTGGTAACCACAGGATTGGAAAAAGATCAGTACGGATAAGGAATCAACACAATTTGGAGAAACCGCCAAAGGGGAAGGGAGCCCTGGCTGGTGTAGCTCAGTGGATTGAGTGCAGGCTGCAAACCAAAGGGTCGCCGGTTCAATTCCTGGTCAGGGCACATGCCTAGGTTGCAGGCCGAGTCCCCCAGTGGGGGCCACGTGAGAGGCAACCACACATTGATGTTTCTCTCCCTCTCTTTCTCCCTCCCTTCCTTTCTGAATAATAAATAAATAAGGGGAAGGGAGAGAAGGGGACTCGATAACCACAACAGAAGTTTGCTCTGAGTAAAGGGGACAAGGGACACCTTGCATAGAGACAGCAAAGCTGGAAAGGGGTGGCACTGTGGTGGGGCCAGGAGGAGAGGGCAGATTCCCCTTAAAAACATGGTCTTCGGCAGAGTCCACCGAAAACGCTGCAATGAAGAATGAAGGTGGGGAGAAAGGTTGGACCTGGAGGTGGAGATCTGAGACGATAAGAGAAGACACTCAGTGGAAAGAAGACAGGACTGGGCTGCACACAGCCCGTGACCAAGGGCAGGAGGAGAAACAGAAACCACTAGGGGACCCAAGGATAAAACAGACGAAAGGAGAGCCAGACAGCTGTGCCACCACAGAGACGAGGAGAGGGAGGACCTCATGCAGGGGGCGGGGAGTCAGAGTCCCGGAGGGGAGTCACTGCACCCAGGGAGGTGCCCTGAAGAAGTCAGGGTGCAGGGGAAAGCGGAACAGGCCGCAGAAAGCACAGGCAGCAGGTCACAATGACAGATGCAGCACCAGGTGAGGGGTGGCCCCGGAAGGCGGGGCCACGCGAAGGCAGCGATGGAAGGAAGCGTGCAGGGAGAAGAGGTGGCGGCTGAGGGGCCGGAGCCAAAGGCTGGCGTTGGGGGGGGGGGGGGGGGGGGGGGGGGGGGAGGGCGAGACGCAGGACCATCTCATAACCTGAACTTCTACGCAGGAAGCCAGGAGGAAGGCCCCAACACAACCGAGCCTCATGACCATTTCCAACGTAGGAGCTTGGGCGGGGTGGGGGGACCTGGATCACGTGTTGTACGAGTCCCAGGGCCTTCTGGGCTCCCCGTCCCTGTGAATGGGCGTCAGTGTCTGCCCCAGCAGGGCAGCAGTAACTCCCCGGAAGAGCTTACGCGGCACCACCTGGTCTCCCTCTTGGGGACAGCAGTTCCCAGGGCACTCAGGGCTCCTGCGCTCAGAACCTCTGCGGGGAAACAGAAGCACAGGGCCCCCTGTTGCACGCCAGAAACACCGGGGATTTAAAAAACAAACACCATCAACAAAAAGCGAAACTGGTGTCTGGCTGCTGCTGCTCCCAGGCGTCCGGGCTGAGCACGTCCGGCTGGGGGCTGCCTTCAGCACGGCTCCCGGGGTTCCACTGGGCGGCCGGCCCAGCTCTGGGCCTTCGTCAGCCTGCCGGCCGCCATGCACCCACGCACCGCACGAGGGGAGGGTGCCGCGCCAAGACCCCGCGCTCTGGACCGGTCTCTCCTCTGCAGGCGCCCAAGCAGAGGGGCACCCACCACCTTCCTTCTGGGGCCTGGAACAGCGATTTTCAACCTTTTTCACCTCATGGCACACATAACCTAATTACTAAAATCTGCAGCACACCAAGAAAATAGATATATATTTTTTTGACAATCTCACAAAAAAAAGGTATAACTTCGATTCATTCCCATCAACTATTGTGTTGGCTGTTATGAGTCTGTTACTTGGCAATTGAAGGGAAAAGAGGTCAGTGCCCCCGACGAAACACCAGATACTGCGTGTTGTAGAGGTCTTGTGCAGACAGACCAGTGAAGATTGCTGGTCTGGAGCCGTCAGGCTGTGGGACGGAGGCAGCAGGTCGGCAGGCCGGACCTGTGTGTTCCGAGAACTAGGAAAACGCACCTCCAGCCTCGGCACTGGGGATGGAGGAAGGGCTGCCGAGTTTTTAGTTCATAAAACGTATTTTAAGAAACAGAGCCATCTGCTGTTACCATCGCTTCATAAAAGATCAGACATTTTAACCCCCAAATACACAATTTCAGGATAACTGACAGGTTTTTAAACTGCATACACACAGCTGCATGAAGAACTCAGCACGGCTGTCTTCATTTTTCTCGTGAAAAGTTTGTCAAGCGTCAGCATTTAGGAAGCGCTGCACTAGACTTTCTTGGCTTATAAAACTGCAACAATTTAGAGGATTTCTGAGGTTCTTCTTTCACCCCCAAGACTCTATGACTCTCCAGTTCCCACATTGTCCAGCCCTGTGCCCTCCTCTCCAGGAGTGAAGCTTTTCTGGCAGGCAAGTTCTAGAAACACCCAGCAAACACATCTTTTACTCACACGGGTGTCAATGGCTCCCACAGTGACTGCCTTCAAATAAATCTACCAGGACACAGAGTGGGGCTGCCCCACGAGGAAATGGCTTGCCTGCTCAAAATCAATCAGGTATCTTCTCAAATGATAACGTTTTCCGTATTAGGAAGGCACTACATGTCCATTTTACTTTTCAACTATCCACAAGCTTACACTAGCAAATCACCAAAAAGGACAGAACAGACGGACTGCTGGGGGAGCTACGGCGTCATACTGTCAAACTGACAGACGAGGAAGAAGGCCTCACTGTCCCAGGCAAAGCTGGTTTCCCGAGGGACGTTGCCATCACAGAATCCTGCCTGTCTTTGCGGAAGGCACTAGGTGGGTAACTCTTCTCAAAGTTTCTAAGCATGCACAGGGTACTCCGGTCTCTGGTGCACCTGGCCTCAGGGTGGAAGCCGGTGCCATCCTGGTCAGCACAAACCATATCGGGGGACCAGCAGATGCTGCCATGGGCTCGTGGAGACCAAAGGCATCATCAGATACCATCCCCTGAGCGTCTCCTTGGTCTCCTGGCTCATCCTTGAGTCTTCTGTTCTGCTTTAAATCACCGCCATGAAGCACTAGCGTGGCCTGACACCTGCAAGGAGGGAACAAAACACCAGGGGCACAGGCACCAGGGCACGGCCGTCAGCGCTGGCCAGCTGTCCCATCAGAGGGGGAAGCATGACCAGAAGAGGTCTGTCTGTCCAGGGCTTTGGGGACAGGCACTCAAACAGCTCCCAGCAACCTTTTCCATCCAGGGTTTGCAGGCGTAGCCCCGGGACTCTGCAAGTTCACTTCATACATGTTTAAATGTTTTAAAAACTTGATGGTCAGAATTAATTTACACATGTTTTGGACCATCAGGTTGACCATTCTAACCATGTGTGCCACCCAGCAGACATTGGGGCATTTGCCTGGGTGTTCCCGTTCACGCTGCCACCCCAAAAGCTGCTACTGGAATCACAGTGGCCAGGGAAGCCTCGCTCCTCCCTCAGCTGCAAGCTGGAGAGAACCGCAGCACCTCCACCTCTGCCCGGAACAGTGCGGAGTTGCGGGGTGCATTCACCAAGAGCCCCAAGTGACTCCTCCACCCCCTAAAGTGCGAGAGCACTGAGCTGAAGGGAACAGAGGAAAACAAAATGCACAATAATTCAGTCATACCCAGGGGAGGCCAAACACCAGCACCACATACTGCACAAACATTTGAAATAGCTCCAACCGCGCAGAGGGCTGGAGGGTTCAGCCGTCACTGGGCACACAGACACCCGGCTGTGCCGGACACAGACGAGCCTGCACCGGGGCTCCCTGCCGCAGCACTGGGACCTCTGGGGCTTCCTGCCAGCCAAATGCCATCTACACATTTAGTATATAATATTAACTGCAAATTTGTTTTTGGTCTATAGTTGTATGTAAGAGTTCTAAGCAAAAGGAGTTTGTGCAAAGTTTTATATTTAAGTACAATTTTAAAATTGGGTCCACAGCTCAGCCAGTGTGGCTCAGTTAAGTGGAACATCATCCCTATAAACCAAAAGGCCACGGGTTCAATTACCAGTCAGGGCACATACCTAGGCTGTGGGTTCAGTTCCTAGTCAGGCACGTACAAGATGTAACCAACCAATGCTTCTCTCTCACATCAATGTTTTTCTCTCTCAAATCTGTGCCCCCACCCCTCCCCTCTCTCTAAAATTAATCAGCATGTCCTCAGGTAAGGATAAAAAAAAGAAAAAATGGGTCAACACTGGGTATCCAAGTAGTCTTTCTCTTTAAAACAGGTATTATTTGTTCTTGACTCAAGACTAAGCATCCATTATTCACCAGGACACAGGCCGTGCAAAACTTAAAATCGCACCGGAGCTCCAGTTCTGAAGGCTGAAATTCCTCTCCAGTGGCAAGCAAAACAGTGCTCAGTATTGTGAAGGGCCGTGTGAGTTCTAAGACGCTCCCTGCCACCCCCATGAAGAGCAGACTTCGCTCCCAGGGAACAGTCCCCTCAAGTCCACGTCAGAGGTCTCAGGACAGAGAGTGCACGGCAAATCTGAGGGGTGACGTCAGGGAGGACAAGCAACTCCACAGGAAAAACGGCTCCCATCGCCGGCGACACCATCAGAGAGGCACCTACTGCTTGCGTTCCCTACCATCCTTCATACTCACCAGAGTCCTAATCTGGTCCTGTGCTATGCAAGAGTCATAGTATTTTTTATTTGCTTATTTGGACATTTTGCTCCCCAACTACCATCTGAACGCCTCCACGGGTCCTTTCAGTCCAGCATGGACACTGTGCACAAAACCCCCACGACACGGTCGGTTCAACAGCTCAGGAAACGAGTCATGTCTGCATAAGCACACTCGCGACATGGCTCTTACGACCAGCACAGGGACATGCACATAGATGCCTTGTCCAAAATATATTTCTATTAGAGGATTTACATGTGAATGGACAGCACTTATGAGGTCCTCTTCCTTAAAATCTATTTTTCAGATCCATCAGCCAGAAAATAGCTTTCTTACATATGAACAGAGCATTACTGAATCACTACTTCATAAATTCTAACTCCATAAAAATTGACCATTGAAAGCCTCACAGTTTCTAATGTTACTACTGCAATTCACTATGTCAATCCTCCAAACTGGTCCTGAATAACCATTTTTAGACTGATCTTAGAGACAGAGAAAGGGAGATGCGGGGTGTGGAGGGAGGGGGAGGGGAGCAGATGGAGACAGACGTGGATTGATTGTGCCACCAACGTTGCCTTCACTGGTTGATCCTTACATGTGCCCTGGCTGGAGACAGACCTCACAACCCTGACGTATTGGGACGATGCTTTAACCAACTGAGCCACCCGGCCAGGGCCTGAATAACCATTTTTAAATGTAATTCAAAGTTTCTCTAGCTTCAAGGAATACTCACATCCAGCTTTTACGAGAAACATAAATACTGTATTCCCTCACTGCAATAAACAAATTCTCCACAGCCCCCACAGAGTTTCAATCTAGCCCGTCTCCCATAAAAGAAAACCACAGCCTTGGCAAAGTGGCTTGGCTGGTCGGAGGGTCATTTCGTACACCAACAGGCTGTGGGTTCGATCCCCAACTGGAGCATATATGGGAGGCAAGCAATTGATGTTTCCCCCCACCCCTCTCCCCTTCTCTCTAAAATCAATAAATATATCCATGAATGAGGATTTTGTAAAAAAGCGCAACTCAGGCTGGAATGAAACTAAGGTTGGAAGAAGCAGGAATTGAGTTAGAACACCCAGGTAAGACAACAGGAGCTCCCAGACAGCCTGTCCGGAAGTGGCCAATTAAGCCCGGACTCTTCTTGGGTTCCTCACTCCGACATCCAGAGGCCACACCACCGCCCAAACAGGGCACGAGTGCAAACCCAATCTAGCACCCCCCCAGAGCTCCTGACACCCAGGTATCTGACAAGAGGTGCTTTCGAACAAAAAGAACCTTCTTAATTCATCTAGATAACCGGGACCCTGCTGGATTCATGCAAAGGTGAGGGCACACCAAGTACTGCACTAATCACACCCCTATAATGACATCCCCAATTAGTGTCTTGGAAGTAACCAAGAAACAGGAGAATGCTTATGGGGCTCATATTCTTGTATCGAAATAAACTCAAGATTCCCTATAAAGTCAGTCTTCAGTGAAGAGGTACGAGAAGTGGGGAAGAGTAGCACTTTATCCACTGTACTGTCCATCTCGGCCTCCATGCCCAGGAAGGTGCTGTAGCAGTCACACTGTGGTGCTATCATAGGGCCTGCTGCAGACCGGAGCACCAAGGCCCGAGGCAGGTCCGCACTGGGTGGGCCTTCCCACCACACCAGGGGGCTGTGTTAGAGTGAGAAGGACTGAAGTCATCATTGCCATGAGAAGCTCTGCTTATGACATTCACTCCTCTGTAAAACAGCCTGGTTAGTACCCAGGAATGAAAACAAAAACAAAGGGATTATTTTGGTGGTGTTAAGGGAAGAGCTAGAGTAAGATATCCCCAGGAAGCTAGAAGACCAAATCCTAATTGGGGGGTGGGGAAATAAAGGACTTTTGATTTCCAAGGGACTCAAGAGAATTAAATCTCAAATGCCCAGACAAGATTTAGACATACACAGGTAACTCCCCCAAAGTCTTTAAAAAGTACCATTGAATTTACCACTCTTCACCTGACTCGGGGCCCCAGCAATCACTGAGTGCCCTTCAGTATTGGAAAGTAAAGTAACTAACGGCACTGCTTTACCCTGGAATTACTGTACAGATGCGAAAACGGGGAGATGAAATCCTCCCACTGAGACGGCCACCCCGGGAGTCGAGCACGCACGCCCCGACCCACCCACACCGCAGCTGCTCAGGACGCGCAGGACGGGTGCGTGGTAAGACCACCCTGCTGAATAACTCCTCTGACCTGCAAAATGAGGGCGAAGTAGTCTACAGGCTTGTTGCGCTGGTAGAGGTAGTGCTCCGGGGCTTTCTTGTTCTTCTCGTCAAACTTCAGCTCCTGGATGACATTGGGGTGCTTTAGCAGCCTTAGAAGGATCTTCTCTGACATCTGCGATGGGCTAAACGCTTCTACTTCTACAGATACAAACACAACCTGACATTACACTTCAAATGGGTAGAAAAAGTTATGTTAGTGATTAAAGTGTTTAAATAAGAGTACTTGGAATCAAAGTGCTACAGTATGAATTAACGAGCCTTCCATCTGGTGATCCGCTGGGGGCAGATTACCTGGGAGAAATCAGAAAATGCTGAATTTTCGTATTTGTTTCTTTAAAATTCTTCCTCTTCAACCTGTCCCTGGTTTCCGTCCTCACAAAGACACCCTCGTTTTCCGACTGACACACACGAAGCCCAACCAGAAGCACACCCCCTGACCGCCAGGAAGCCCTTCCACAGCCACAACAGCCTCGACTGTCCGGCCACAGCCAGAGGGAGCAGCGGAGGTCAGGCAGCTCTCGGTGGGGTTAGTGCCAGGCGCGGGGCCGCTGGCCCCTGGGGCCCACGTCTCCTTCTCCCACTCAAATGCCCAGGATGGCCCAGGAACAGGACCACGGAGAGAGTCGGAGTCAAAGCAAGGCACGTGCACACATCAGCATGCACTCCAACTTGCTCATTAAAAAAAAAAGTTATGTTGATCTATATTTACAAAGACATCAGTTTTATTCAAAATAAAAACCAGAAACTGGGCTGCATGGTGTCTCAGAGGCAGAGTAGGATAACATTTAGTTTTAAATCGCAGTTCTTAAATGATGAACATTTTTCAGAATCAGAGAAAGAAAAAACAAGTGTGTTAAAGATTTTAAATTATATATGGAAATTATAAATTCTGTACTAGTTTCTGTCCTTTTCTGTAATAACAAAGTAAGACAGTACATTGCAGAAATTTTGAAAAATACAGAAAAAGTTAAAGAGGACAATAAAAAATTACCTATAAACCAACCATGTGTAACCATTCTGAGCAATTGGTGGTGAACGTTTCTTCCCAGTGTCTGCCTGGGCTTGTGCACCTGGTATATGAGTGTACACATGCAAAACACAACCATAGTCTTCCGTACACACAGTTTTACAGCCTGTTCTTCCTCACTTTACATTCAGTTCCGAGCGTTTTCCCATGTCGTAACTATTATGTTGTGAGCATGTCCACGATCTGCAAACATGATCTTAAAGCACGTGTAACACCTCTCACGTGGCTGCTGGCAGCCTTCTTTGCAAAGCAGGCTGAGTGTGCTGCACGCAGCTGAGAGGCTCTGGCTGCCCATCTCGGACGCAGACGTCTTCGACAGGTCACTGGGTGCTTTCAGATTTTCTCACCCTTCCTGGCCTTCAGAGCTGACCCTTCACCTAGACGGCCACTGGGGACGTGAGAAGGGCTAGTCAGTCTCTTAAGTCCATTCAACTTTGACCTCCCTGGAGCAGCCAGTGCAGGCTGGGTTGGCGTTTTTATCATGTGCACACCTGCCTCCTGGAACGGGCCCAAGTGAACAATCTGATCTGAAGAGGCCAGCAAGACATCCATGTCCAAGTTCTTAGAATTTATGATTTCACTAAAACCATAAAAAATTTAATTTTGAAAATCTATTTTTCTTCTTTGCAAATCATAGCACCGTGTTACCACTGATATCCACCTGCTCTTCCAAGGCAAACTGAAGAGAGAATTTACTCAACTGTCCAATACACAGTGAGGTGGTGTCTGCTTCACACTGTCAGCCTACTCCGCCAGCTGCTCTCCCAGGGCCTTAGCTGGAAGCAGATGACCTGGCCTGCCGTTCACATGCAGTGTGGCACTAACATTCATCCTTACCTTTCAGACCAATTTTAAGTTACTGGTCCACCCCTGGTAAATGTCTCAGAGAGTTCATGCCGACACTGAACATAGGAGAGGAGAGAATTTAAAAAGAAAAAAAAAACAAAACAAAACAAAAAAACAAAACACAAAAGTGGCATTACTTTCACCCCATTTCCCAGTTTCCACCCCAGCCCAACCCAGTCAGTGGTGGGCGAGAAACACAAGCCAGGGTTGGTAGAGATTTCAAACGCCGATAAGCTGCACTTGCCTGTTGCTAGGAAACGGTGCATGGCCAGGAGAAGCTGTGGTGATATTTTAACCTTCATCTCGCTGTCTGTCTGCTTAAAGGCAGAAAAATCTTGCTTTCTTTCACGATGTGCCACTTTCTTTTTCGTTCTGTTATCCGCTGAGGAAAGAATAAGAAAAAGGGAGAAAGTGCATCCCATTAGGTCAGGGCGCTTTCTGAGTGAAAATAACCAAGTACCCTGGACAGGCTAGACTCGCCAGACTATGGACACTCTGCCCGCAAACCCCGCCTGGAACGAAGGAAGAGAGGACCCTCATCAGAGCTGCACAGTCATAACACAATCCAAAGTAACAGGCAATCTGATCAGGAGCAACTATAAACATACTTCATGAAGATCTCTAGAGCCCTTACAAGTCCACATGGGGCAGCCTTGGGCAAAAGCCCCCCCCATAGAACCTATAGCACCTCACAGCAACAGAGGATGTGGCCTGGGGCGCACAGTCTCCTGCTACACAAGGTCACCGCACCACAGTAAAGAAGAGCCGCTGGGCTACAGTGGACACCAGGGGAGTGTGCCTGCCTTCAAGAGGCTCCTAGCCTGTGCTCAAAAAAAAAAAAAATACACAAGCAAAATCTCTGAAGAAACAAACAAAAACACCTTCATAGAAGAGTGTTTTAATAGTAACATCTGTTTGCTACATTTCCACCCCAGACCACGAGATCCTCAAGGTCAAGCAAATACGAAGAAAGTGATCCGGAACAAGGTCAGTAAACATCCCCTGGAAAGGACTAGGTGGTGAACATTTCAGGCCCTGAAGACCATGCAGTCTCTGCTGCAACTTCTCAACTCTTGTCGTTCAGCAAAAGCAGCCATATGTGAATGAATGAGATGGTTGTGTTCCAATAAAACTTTATCACAGATATGAAATTTGAATTTCATGACATTTTCACATGTCACAAAACAATTCTTTTGATTTTTTCCCCAACAATTTAAAAATTCTAAGCTTGTGAGCCATACAAAAACAGGTAGCAGGCACTTACGGGCTATAGTTTGCCAACCCCTGATCTAGAAAGTCTAATGCAAAACCTTTTTTCAAGTATTTTTCTGGACCAGAAATGATTGAGGGAAAAAAAACTAGGTTAAAGGCAAGGCCCTACATGCTTGCTCTTTTTTCCAAGAATGAAAAGTCTGCCCTCTCATTTTGTGCCCATGGTGAAAGAGGTTGTTCACTGGGCTTTCCCTGGAAGAAGATGGTTACAATTTATAATTTCTTCTATCTCAAATTCTTCTGAGAATAGGTCAGTATACATCCACACACAATTTTTAAATAATTTTCTAATGACAAAAGTCATCACCCCTGAACACCTATCTAAATCGAGAATACACATGAAACCAGCCTCACTGGTGTGGCTCAGTGGGATGGGCACCTTCCACAAACCAAAAGATCACTGGTTCCATTCCAGGTCAGGGCACATGCCTGCGTTGTGGGCCAGGTCCTGTCTGTGGGTATGTGAGAGGCAACCAATCAACGTTTCTCTCCCTCTTTTTCCCTCTCTTCCCCACTCTCTAAAATTAAATATCATCTTTTGTTAATGAATATACATGAAACCACAAGCTCAGCATTTCATATCAATAAGTTACATTAGGCAACATTTCTGTATGAAATCAGTCTGACCAAGGTTTGAAAGAAGTTAACTGAAGTACAAACATAAGACCTCATTAATGTCCAAATTATCTTTCTTATGATGAATACCACCCCTGGGAAAACACGTTAAGCATACACACACACACGGTATCAAAGAGTCACTGTGAGGAACAATGAAAAGAATGCAGACACACACAATATTTTCTACTTTGAGACCTCGAACTATTCTCCAAGTGTCAAAAGGATAAACCACACAGAAACTGGTGCCTTTTAAAACACTACACAGATATGAGGAAAAATAAGATACATTTCAGAAGCAGGTCATTGGCTAATATAAAATTTATTCTTTTATGGGTGCATAGAAGACTCTCTTGGTTTTAAAATAAGGGATATTCACTCTGGCTGGTGTGGCTCAGTGGATATGGGTGCAGGCCTGTGAACCAAAGGGTTGCTGGTTAGATTCCCAGTCAGGGCACATGCCTGGATTGCGGGTCAGGTTCCCAGAGGGGACATGTGAGAGGCAACCACACATTGATGTTCCTTTCTTTCTCCCTTCCCCTCTCTCTAAAAAATAAATAAATAAAATCTTTAAAAAATAAAATAAGGGACATTCCTGTGGAACCGAGTAAAATCACTCTGCTTTGAGCAAGGCGGGGTTTGTCCTGAGAGCCCAGGCCATTTGAAGAATCCATTTCTCACCTCCAAATCATGTTTCAAAAGCCTAACAGAACAAACAGCCCAAATGTTCTTCCTCTATCCCATCTTTGAGACCCCAGACATCTCAAGCCTTGGCCATCTTTGGCATTCTGGAATCCTGAAAGAAACTTACTTCGCTAAGAGTGAGGCTAAGGAAGATGTAAGCTCCACAGCCCACGATCCAGTTGTAGACTTAAGCAGGACAGGGCTCAGGTTCAACACTTCGATCCAGAATCCAGCCTACTCGTCGGCAAACAGGTGTGGGTATCCCCCATTCCCCCCCCCCCCGCTGATCCACGCCACCCCTCACCCCACCCCCAGAGAAGGCAGAGAAGCAGAAAAGGGAAAAACACCTTTATAAAGATTTTATTTATTTCTTTTCAGAGAGAAGGGAGGAGAGAGAGAGGGGGAGAGGAACACCAACGTGCCTCTCGCACACCCCCAACTGAGGACCAGACCTGCAGCCCAGGCATGTGCCCCAACCGGGATTGAACCACTGGCCTTTGGGTCCACAGGCTGGTGCTCAATCCACTGAGCCACACCAGCCAGGGCAGAAAAACCCATTTTCATTGTGCATCCCACCCTGTCCTGCCTCCTACAGCCCACCTCACCACCAGTGCCTCAGCAAAACTACACGTGCAAACCTCACCTCTACCCTGACCCACTGGAGCAAGAAAATTTAAACAGTTGATATCATCAATTGAACAAATCCCTGTCTCTTTTTAAGTACTTCAAGTGTGACCTTAAGTAGAAACAGAAGTTTATCTGAAAATAATTTACCTAATTGTGCAAAATGGAGTTTTCTGGTTAGGGCAAGTGGTGCCCAGATCAATGGTTAGGAGAGGCTGGCTTTTCACAACACACTCACACATGTTGCCAGCTGACATCATAGGAGCTGCCCCGCCCCACCCCCCGGTGAAGGGACAGGACAGCACTGATGGGTTCTACTCAGCCTACACACGGAGCACATGGTTAGAGACAGGTGGATGGCACCTGGAGAGACGTCAGACAATTCACAGCCAACATGCCACAAAAGCCAAGGTTTGGGGAATCGACACTCAGGCAATGCTACTCACTGTATAAATCTGTTTCATCTAGAATCTCAGATTTGATGATTTCTTCAATCACATCTTCTAAGGTGACAATTCCCAGAACTTCATAAAATGGGTCCCCCTCTCCCTCATTGTTTACTCGCTGCACAATAGCCAGGTGAGATTTACCTTTAAAGAAAAGAAAACAAAGGTCAAGAGGTAAGTTTCTGAATTTCCCCAACACAGTCTCAGGGATGATCACGGAGAAAACAGCAGCAGCAAACACAGACAGCAGATCATCGAAGTCTGCGCTTCAGCATGTAAACTGGCCAGGAGACAGCACGGATGGGAACGCTTCCTGGGCCGCCCAGGGCAGGACCAGTCAAGACGGCGGCGATCGCCTTCTCCACACGTCGTGGTGCCCCCACGGCACCCTCCGTTCCCAATGGAACTGGTCTTCAGTAACGGGACCTCTTCCCGTGTCACCTTTCAGCAACTGCCACTTTCCTTCAGGAGGGAGGTTCTGGGGACCGCTGAGGACACACAGGACCCTTCGTAGAGGGTCTGTGAAGCCATACTGCCGGTGTTTGGGCCGAGGGTGCACAGCGGCCTGGGCGCACCTCAGGCCAGGGAGGTGGGCGCACTGGCGTCCCTGGAGCCGCCGCCTCCTCCGCACCTAGTGAAAGGGGGCGGGGGTCCGTTTCCCTTAAGAATGCCCTCCATGAGGCAGTGAAGTTTTTCATTTCATTGCATCTTGACCCCCAAGCGCCCGTCTGTGAATATTCTACGTGACGTCACGGGGAGGCCACCAGACACTTCGGCTGCGTGGGGAGCAAAGGCAGTGTGCCGTTGTCTCTGGCCGCTTTCTTCACTGAGCAGCAGTTTACTGGATAGAGTAACTGCCAGGCAAGCCACGGCATCTAGACTCACGTGGCAGGCATTTTCCTAGCAGCGAAGGAAAGGAGCCTGTCCCGTTAACGGAGAGCAGCAGCCGCGCTGGCCGCCACCTTTGCCACCTGGGTGTTTAGGGGCTGTCCTCGGTTTCTCCACCGTGAAGCGGCTCGCTCGCTCTCCCTTTCCCCTGACTGTATTCTGGGAAGCAAGTCAACAGGCCCAGCCGCCCCTCAGGGTGGGTGGCAGTAGGAATTCAACTCTACTTACTGGAGTGGGTTAGGATCTAAACATCTTACTCAGAATTCTTTGAAAGGAAGAATTCAAACCGAAGGATTTTAATGTAACTGCACCCCAAATCCACCGGTGCAGTTTCAGATGCTACATTGCAACAAAACTTTAAAGAAAATAGAAGACCAAAAAAGAAAAAACAAGCAACAAACCTTTAAGAAACTATCACTTATGGAGTTTTGGTGTAATATCAAAAGAGAATATCTACAATTACCCAGAAAGACTATTAAAATAACCCCCCTTTTCCAAACACACATCTGTCTGAGGCCAGATTTTCTCTATACATTTCAACTAAAACAGTCTACTGCACAGATTAAATGCAGAAAAGAATCCAGTTGCCTTCTAATTAGCTAGATAATAAAGGCATTTGCAAAAAAGGTAAAATAATATTTCTTAATATTTTTGTTTTGAATAAGTGATTTTTGAGTTAAATGTTATTTAGGTTAACATAAGATGGATTTATTATTGTCCTGTCAAAATGATGTCCTGGCTGGGATGGCTCTCGGTTGGTTGGGTATCATCCAGCAAACCAGAAGGCTGTGGGTTCAATTCCTAGTCAGGACACATGCCTGGGTTGTAGGTTTGGTCTTCGGTCAGGGCACGTATGAGGAGCAGCTGAGCAATGTTTCTCTCTCACTTCAATGTCTCCCTCCCTATCTTTAAAATCAATATATATATATCCTTGAGGATTAAAAAATAATAAATAAATAAATACAAAATGAATTAATAGGCTCTGGCTGAGTAGCTCAGTTGGTTAGAGCATTGTCCTGATACGCCAAGGTCATGGGTTCAGTCCCTGGTCAAGGCACATACAAGAAACAACCAATGAGTGCATAAATAAGTGGAACAACAAACTGATGTCTCTCTCTCTCTAAAAAAAAGAAGAGACAATAATGTGAATTTCTCAGGTTTAATTTCAAACACTATACATACCAAACAGTATAATCCCCAGGGAAGAACATGTGATCTAAGTGGAACAGTCTTGGATTTAAACCCCGAAACAGCCAGTAATTAACCATCATTGGCTGTGTGTTCACAAGCAAACTATGTAACTTTTCTGGCCTCAGTCTCCTTGCCTCCAAAACCAGGCTCATAATAAGTAATGCCCCTGGGCTTATTGTGAATTTCAGAGATATAATGTTGGTATCCAGAACGAAGACAGTGCCCGGGATCCACGGGGTGATCAATAAATGGTAATTCCCATTAATTGATTAATATTTTTCAATGATAAGGCAACATCAATTTACTACCAGCTTAGGCAACGAAAAGAAAAACACTACATTAAACACACACTGTGATTAAAAGGTGCACTTCAACTTCAGAAAGATCTTTTAAAATATTAAACTCATCTCTCACACCAATACTGGGTGTTCCCAGTAGAAGGTATGTGAGGCACCTGAAGTATATCCTTAAAGTAAGCCGAGTAGACAGAGTATAGAAATTTCAAGATCAGTTAACATGTATATTGGGGTTTTTTTTTATCATAGGCTGGGTTTTTTGGGGGGTTAGGGTGGGAGAGGCAGTCCTTTAAATAACGTTTACTTAAAACTTCGAGTTGATCCAATCCACTCGGATACCAGACAACAGGAAACACTCCCTGGAGGCCAGGTCTGACCGTCTCTGAAACCGTCTCGCTCAGAAACCGTCTCTGGTTCCACGGGGCTGTTGGCCCTTTCCTGCTTTGGCTCAGACCCCTTTCCAAGCAACAGTGTCTGGAAGCCTAGAAGGTTAGATTGCTAGACAATTAGGCACCCTAACAATTTTCATCCTTAGCACACTCATGCTCAAAGAATGAAAATATTTTCAGCAAACGAGACTACGAGCAAAACTTATCAGCCACAGATATAAACACCATCTCATCCGGTCAAGTCAATCCTCGTCTCGTCGATTCAGTCTGGTCAGTTTCTCACATCTGCTTTCCCAAGAACCCAAACATAAGCAGTTAAAAATTCTTGGTCAATGCTGTCTGTCGAAAGTTAAATTCTTTTGCTATTCCCAGCTTGTGATCATTTAAAAGGAATTTTCCAAAGCAAGGTCTAATATTAGACTCAAATGAAGTTTCCATTCCACTGAGGCGCTATTCTCACCAAAGTAACTACCGCATAATCAGATTGTCTCGGAGCAATTCGTTTAAATGCAGATGGACATACTTGAAATACCAGCTCAATAGCACCAACAGATCCGACTGCAAAGGGCCTTACTCTAGGGGAAATTGTTCTTGTGCAGCAGACTTCTTCGACTAAAAATTAAATTTTCTGTGGGGCTTCTTTTCACACCCCCACCTCTGATGCTGCATCTGTCCCAGAGCCCATTCTTGCAGATTTCGAATTCCTGGTGAGAAGTCCTGTTTTCTGAACCCCCTTTCTGGTAAACAATACAAAAAAAAATGACAACCCTCTTCACACTAATCACGCTTTTGGAGACTGGCAATACAATGCAACGACCCCCCACTGAATCACTCACTGCAGGAAGTTCCGCTATCAGCATCATCAATGGAGCGATCAAGAGGAAAATGCAAACAAGTTGTCAATACAAAAAATGTAAAACCTCAAATAGCATCCTTCTTAACCTGAGCACTGGAGGGATTAAGTCAGGATTGAAAGCAGAAAAGCAATTTTGGGGAAACTAACAAGTGACCAAGCCAAAAACTAAAAAAAGTTTATTAACTGGTGGATTCTTAACTTCTAAAGAGAAGACTGAAAATATAGCCATCAGTACATGCAATTACAGACACTCTGTAACACAAACCTTTAAACATACGTAAATTAACAAACCCGATAAATTGTGCATAGGGCAAACGAAGCAGGCGAGGCTGCCACGGGCAGGGCTTGTGGAGAGCCCCTTCTGGTTAGCTGCAAGAGTTCTCGCAGAATCCCAGTCACTTTGAACTGTTAGGAAGCGAGGAGAAGGGGATCCCTCCGAGAATCAAAGCAAGCCTGTTTTCAGAGCACGGGGCTGTAGGGATATATCTCCACTCAAATTTAGAATCACATCAAGTTACATGAAGTGATAACCTGGGGTGATTGTTTCTCTACATCTGCTCTGTGCCCAAGGCACGGCACTTACACAGATGGAATCAGAAGGACACGTCTTCACCGTGAGGTGAACTGAATAACTCAAATTATCTCTAAACAGTAAACCTGGGATCAAATTTCTGCCTCTGGTTGCTGCCACCGCTCCTAAATCAAAGTTTATTTGCAGCTCTTCTCTGCTACCAGAGTGGTAGCAGGCCGCCACATTTGCATCTTTTAACCTTACCACAAGGTGAGGCTCAAATTCTGAATGACAGATACTATTTATATGTCGATGGATTAATCTACTGGACAGTGACCAGGCTGTCAAAGGGCACTCGTAACTGTGGAAAATATGGACTCATTTGTATCATGCAAGTTTGATGTCAATGAAGTGAAATGGAACAGCAAGCGGGCAAACTGAAGTGGCCGAACTGAAGGGGCCAAGGAAGAAAGCCTCTTGGAAGATGAAGTAGAATGGAATTAGCAACAACTTGACACAGCTGTGCTAACCGAACGTGGCATGCAGTAGTCAGAAAGACCTAATAATGTGAGCACGGGGCAGAGTCCAGGGGGTCTTAAAAATGCCACTCAAAAAGCAGAAAGAAAACAGAAGACTCAATCATGAAAAACTCAAGCAAAACATTTCACGGTCGCCTTTACTCCAGAGGGCGCTGTCCGCACAGAGCACAAGGCTCAATGGTTCCCCTGAAGCTGCCCAGGCAGGGGCCCCTCACTAACCAAGGGCGGGGTGAAGGAAGCACTTGGTATGCCTCTGTTTTTAAAGGATTCCCGGTTTACCTATTACAAGTTACAATAATTCAACAAGCAAGAATCAATTAAGTTTGTAAGAGGGAGTTCTGAGGAAGCAGTAATAAAAGAAGAAAACACTCTGTATGTCAGAAATTTAGGCTCCACATAAATGTTTTTTAAAATTTAATCTTTACTATGTATTTTTTCCATTACCATTTAATTCCCTTATACCCTCCCACCCCTGAGCAATTGCCACAATGTTGTTCATGTGGAGGACATATTTTGATGGACATACTTAAGATCTCCCAAGGAAATGAGTGAAGGAAGTCAGGCACTTTAAACAGAATTAGATTTAGACTGACTTACAAAAAGTAAACAAATCCATCAAGTGAGACAGGGTATATGAACATAATTTATAATCCGTAAAATACAATGTTATGTAATGTGAATGAAAAAGGGACCATGCTGGTATGGTTCAGTGGCTCAAGCACCAGCCTATGAACCAAAAGGTTGCTGGTTCGATTCCCAGTCAAAGCACATGCCGGGGTTGTGGGCCGGATCCCAGCTGGGGCCATATGAGAGGGAACTGATGCATTTCTCTCTCACACATGGATGTTTCCCTTCCTCTTTCTTCCTGCCCTTCCCCCCACCACCTAAAAATAAATAAAAAGAAAACAATTTTAAAAAGAAAAGGGGGCCATACACCAAACCTGACAAGCTATGAAGAGGTGGGGGACTGGGAGGACATGACAAGCCTGGAGAGCTCAGTGACCAAATGTAACCACACAGGATGGTCTGATCCTAAAGTCCTAACTGGGCAGGGCGCGGCGGAGAGTCCTGCCTCCCACCTATAACTTCAAGAGCGAAGGAGGTCTTCTTTACCGGAAGGGAGCCCTGTCCATTGTTCTTATGCATCTAGGATAATAGACCTTTGAAATGTCAGTCACTTTCTCGTCTAGACCCCACAAAGGCAAAACCGCAGGCATCAGTGCCCGAGACCACCGAACCCCTCATTGTTACTTGGTTCCCCACATACTGTCTCTGTGTTCATCATTACCTATCCTGTCTCCACCAGTGTAAAAGAAGTGTTGCTCTCTTCCGCATTTGATCAATTCTAGAGACTTCCCCACTTAGCTCTCTCCCGCCTCCTTAATCTACCCCATGGATTTCAAGTAACCCTCCTTACTTCCTCCCTTGATTCCAATGCATAAAATAAACTGCTGAAGTGCCCATTCTCTGCAGCACTTTTTCAGTCCATTGAGATTTTGCTTCTGGGCATGTCCTCAAATTTTGACTCCAATAAACCTCATAAAACTTCTGTATCAACTGGACATTCAGTGAACTCTAGACACACAAATTCACTCATTCACTCAGACACTCACCAGACACCTACTCTGCAAAAGGCTCACATCCCAGGGAACATAACAGAGCATCGGCTCACAAGGAACGTGTTAGTGGGAGACACATATAATAGGGAAACAGACAATAAGAAAGCGTGTCAGACTGTGAAAATGTGCTGCAGAGAACAAAAAAGCAGAGGCACAATTACAATGAATAATAAAATGACATTTGGGCCAAGTTGAAGGGCACTGAGGAGCCAAATGAAGCAGATCAGGGGCTGGGAAAAGTCAGGCAAAGCAAGGTGGCTAGTGTGGCTGGAACAGAGGGGGTGGGGGTGGGGGAACAAGGACGGTGTGCAGATCATGGGACCATTACAAAGACGTTAGCTTTCACTGCGAGGTGGGAAGCCACTGGAGGGAGGCTCTGAGCAGAAGAGTGGCGGATCTGTGTCAGGTCTGAAAAGGACCGCTCCGGCTGCCGTGGAGAGAAAAGGCCTGGCAGCTGGTGAGAGGAGGATGGCAGTGGGGAAGGGCTGGAGAAGCAGCGAACGGGGACATCCCGCTGTTATTCCAGTCACCCTCGTGACAGGCGACAGTGGCTAGAACTGGAGGTAAGAGGGCAGGTGATGGGAAGTCCTCAGATTCCGGATGTACAGTCAGAGCCGACAGGTGTTGCAGACGGAGCGAACGTGGGGCGGAAGAGAAAGAGGAGAGTCAAGGCAGACACTAAGCGCAACAGGAAGGACAGAGTTACCATCTACCAAGGCAGACGGTGGAAGGTCCCTATTCAGGAGGGGAAAAAATCAACTCAGTTTTAGACAAGTTCCGTGTGTGATGCCAGACATCCTAGTGGGAATGTCAAGTAGGCAGTTACACACCTAAATCCAGAATCCCAGAGAGTGAGAGAAATGTGGGCTACAGATGAAAACTGCCAGAAACCAGGGAGATGGCCTCAGGAGCGGGTGTGCATACAGAGGGGGTCCCCGTGCCGGGCCTGCGCCATGCCAATGCCCCACAGATCATGAAGATGAGACACAACCAAAAGGGAGATGGAGAACAGATGGCCGGTGGGGGTAACGAGAAAATGAGAATACAGGAAAAGGGTGCTTGGGAAGCCAAGCTTGGGGGCCGGGGGCGGGGGTGGGGGGCGGGCGGGGGGAGAGGTGACCACACAAACAAACCAAAACCCAAACAGTTTCAAGAAGACATCTAAAGTGTCAAATGTAGCCAAAAGGTCACGGTGGATTATTTTGATGGAAAAACATGCTCAAGATAAGAAAGGTCCAAGATGAATTTATTACCACTGAAGTGCCACGCCCAAGTTCCTGTCCACAGTGATTTCTATGACAGCCCTTCCTGCTTCTCACGGGGAGACGCAAACCGGCCTGCTTCCGGCAGGTAGCTTTACCCAGAGAGAAAAGGCCTGTGTCCTTAGGACAGTTTGGCCAGTCCTCTCCAAAATGACGCCTCCCCCTTTGAGTTCCCACTCCTGAAAATGATACCATTAGATTTCCAGTCAGCCGTGCTTCAGACTCCCAGAACTGTTGCTTCTCTCCCTCATTTCTCTCCACACTGTTTTTTCTTCCCTTTTTAATGAAGACTGAATGAATCCGCATACACACACACAGAAAAGTACACGCGGGGAAACCACCACCCAGAAGGACTACAGAACAACGGACTAGAAGGTGAATGAGAGGAGGTGGGGGAGGGAGCCAGGAGCAGGGAACAGTGAGCAGTAAGAGAAGTGGCTGAGGAGGTTAAGCAGCTGCAGGTCCCAAAGGCAAAGACAGGCCTTCCTGTGGCCTCTCCCCAGCCCCGCCCATTCGTGGAGAGCAGGGCCCTGAAGGATACAGGTGATCCAGCAACATGTCTCATGCTCACTGAGTGGCAATACTGCCTCAGAACAAGGGAAGCAATTCTCCTACTATACCTAGCCATATCTGGAGTATTATGTTCAGGTCTGTATTTTATAAGAGGCAAAATGAGGAGATAGAACCGTCTAAGATACGTAAGTAAATGATGTCACATAAGGAAGAAATAAAAAGGACAGACGTTTAGCCAGAACAGAAACTTGGACAGGATGAGGCATGACAGTAGCCTTCAAACCTCTGAAATGAAGAGCAATCATTTGTTCCTTAGGACTCCTCACCCAGCAACTTACCACCCACACACTTGCGCCTACACACTTGTGCCTCAATGGACCGTAGGCTGATGGCCTCCCTGATAGTTCACGAACTCCGTGCTGACCCCCAGCCCCCACCAAGTCTAGCACCTAACACTCGGTCTCTTTCCTACTCCGAGATACACAAAAGTAAAACTTACTAAAGCACAACATACTCAAATCACTCAGAAGTGTTCATTTCCTATCAACAACTGAATTGAAGAAAAAATTTCTTAAAGGCCATTGGAATCCAGTGCCCAAAGAGACCATCCTTCCATCCTTCGGTCTCTATATACCTCTCATGTTTTCACTGTCCAGCCAATCAAATGATTTGATTTTCTCCATGATCTCCATGGTTTTTACTCATCGCTGCAGAACAGGTAGAAGAAGCCCCCCTCCTAGGGGGTAAGGTCAGGAATCACAGTGGCCCAGTCCCTTCACTCACTGCCCTACCCCAACCCACTGGGCCAGCCAGCCACTGCCACATCCGAGCTCTGGGAGTGCCTAGGTCTCTACGCCACATTCCTCTCGATAGCGGGATAGGTCCTTTCCCTACCCATTTTCCTCTCAATTCAACAGCTGCAAGACCAACAGAAAAATAAACCCTGAATTATAAGCCACATTACACAGACACATCCAGCCATTTTCTCAGAGGTTGTTGTAATGAGTACATGGGTGAGTTCTCATACAGCCATGCCTGCAGGTCTTCTGGTCCCTGCAGCGACAGACCAGTACCGACATGAGTATGCTGGTGACATCTGCTTAAGGAGAAGCAGTGCAGTGGGATGCAGGGAGCTATCACCTTACTATTTCTGTCCTGTTTGAAGCTAAAAGGAAAACAACAAACTTCATGGGTTTTTTTAAGTATTTATTTTTTACCTTACCATCTCCATCAGAGCTAAGTGCATTTTTTCCAATTGAATTTTCCCACCATAAAATAGACCAGAAAAATGTAACACAGATCTTAAAATAGTCCTATATAAACAATACAGGAGCATATATATAGAAGCACTTGCTGTATATAGAAATTACTGGTTTTAAGTGATGATAACAGTTGCTATTCTGGGAGACAAAAGCCCCTTTTTACCAAAAGGTTTACTATTCCCAAAAATTCCAATGGCCAACCAGTAAGTGGCAGCCCCAAATCTCCCTAACAGGACAGCGCCTGCCCTCCAGGCCCGTGGGAGTCAGCTCAGCCGCCCAGGACCTCACTCCCAGTCAGGTCATATCCACCAGGAGGTTTCCTGGGCTGGAATATGAGACCATGGTTTCCTAAAACATTAGTTTTTTTGTAGGAGTAGGGGGTTTTCTGATACCTCTACTCTTAAGATACCATTTCTTAACAGGACCATTTCCTGGACAGAACCCTGAATTTATCTATTCATTTAATAGATTATAATAGTTTTCAGGGAATGGGCCTGCTGTTCCTTAGCCTGTTCTGAAATTAAGGAGGCAGTCACTCACTGAGATACTCAGCCTCAAAAGCACTTTCCCCCCCCAAAGGACAAGCAAAGCAGATGCCTTCTCCAAAGGTGACTGACTTGCAGAGTCCCAGGCACAAGGCACAGAGCCCCCAGGGCTGCACCCAGAGGGGGCAACCTGTCTCCCTGTCACAGGCTTTCTGCTATTTGCTATAAATACCTGGTTCTTAACATTTAAGATGAGTTTGTTTCCACCTTTCCATTCTCCCTACCCCGACCTTGTCATTCTTAACCTAAGTTTCTTATTCTACAACCCTAAAATGGAAATATTTGAGAGAGAAAAAAATTAATGTTTAAAGGAATTATGATTGTTTCCTTATCTCTTTAAAATGTTATTTTATTGACTTCCAGCCAAGATGGAGGCATAGGCAGGCACGCTTCAACTCCTTGCACAACCATAAGAACAATCACAACTAACCACAAAACTGAAAACAGCCAGAACTGCTATAAAATCAAACCGTATGGAAGTCTGACAACCACATGGTGTGGTGGTGGCCAGAGGAACGGGCAGTCCCACATTCACGTGTAGCAGATAAAAACCCAGAGGACACCTAGAGAGCGAGTGATCCCAGTCCCAGGCCAGACCCGAAGCCCAGGGTTCCAGCACCAATAAAATAAAGCTTCTTGACTTCTGGCTGTAAAAACCAGTGGGGATGGGGCGATGGAAGAAACCGCTGATCTCTCAGGAGAGTCCATTTAAAGGACTTACACCATCCTATAACGTACGCAAACCCACTCACTCTGGGATTCAGCACCGGGGCAGCAGTTAGAAGGGCACCCATCACACACAGGAAGTAGGGGGAGTGACCGGAAACAGGATGAGAGCCGAGCAGGTGGCATTCTTCCCTCTCTGACCTGTCTCCAACATACAGCACCACAAAGCTCTGGAGCAGGTTGCCCTGCCCTGGTGGACCCCTTTAGCTTTAAGGGGTCCACCCTTACAACGTAAGGTTTGCCCTCACAATGGAACAGGGAGTCAAAGCTAATACACAGAAACAAACACAGGGAGGCGGCCAAACCGAGGAGACAAAGAAACATGTCCCAAATGAAAGAGCGGAACAAAACTCCAGAAAAAGAACAAAGCAAAACAGAAATAGCCAACCTATCACATACAGAGTTCAAAACATTGGTGATAAGGATGCTCACTAAATATGGCAAATGCATAAGGGAAGAAATGAAGGCTATGCAAAGTGAAATTTTAAAAAATCCACAAGGAACCAACAGCGAAGGGAAGAAGGTAGGGTTCAAATCAACGATTTGGAACATAGGAAGAAATAGGCAATCAACCTGTATAGAATGAAGAAACCAGAATTCAAAAAAAAAATGAGGAGAGGATAAGGAGACTCTGGGACATCTCTAAATGTGCCACCGTCCATATTATAGGGCTGCCAGAAGAGGGAAAAGGGCTTAGTTTTCTACTGACAATGGCTCTGAGCTTTAGCCTTTAAGTTTAAGTAACTATTGAAAAGCTCACTAAATGTCAATCAGTAGGAAAACATTTCAGGCAATGAAAACTGCTTTTAGCTGCACATCGTGCACGTTGGAAAACTCGAGAAGGGGGGTCCAGCCTGACAAGGCCAGGCCTCCCCGGGGCAGACGCACACAGCAGGCTGCCACGTGACTGTGCAGGCTCAGAGGCACCTCTGTGGCAGGACTGTCCCCCAGGCAGCATCTCTGGCTTCTCACATGACGGATTTTTTTTTAAGATTTTATTTATTTATTTGTCTTTAGAGGGGAAGGAGAGAGGGAGAGAAACATCAATGTATGGTTGCCTTTCGCGCATCCCCTGCTGGGAGTTGGCCTGCGGGGAACCGGCCTGCAACACAGGCATGTGCCCTGGCTGGGAATCGAACCGAGATCCTCTGGTTCGCAGGCCTGTGCTCAATCCACTGAGCTACACCAGCCAGGGCCATGATGGATTTTTTTGATGTGTTCACTTGGATGGGTAGCATTCCCCAGTAATTAAACACTAACCTTGGAGCGGCTGTGAAGGGATTTTGCAGGTGCATAGTCCCTGATAGGTTAGTTTTAAGTGATGCCTGGGAGGGGCTGACTTAAATCAGCTGGAAGGTCTCTGAAACAGGGTGCAGGCTTGCTTTTTTTGTTGTTGACTTTCTTGAAGTAACACTGGTTAATAAAATTACACAGGTTTCAGGTGCCCGGTTCTATAACATATCACCTGTACATCGCACTATGTGTCCACCACCCCAAGTCAAGTCCCCTCCGCTCCCGAGGGAGAGAAGCTGCACCTGATCATTACAGAGCACGCCCATGGGCTCCAGCGGGTTTACGACCAGCCCTTCCTGACATCCTGCCCTACTGAGGCTGGCATGTCTCACATTACAATTGCATACATAAGCCTGTTCCTTACAGTAAATCCCCTAATGAGTGGCCTGTGTGTGTCTATCTTCCACTGGTTTTGCTTGTGAACCATGACTGACAGACTCAGAAACCACAACACAAAGGGATTTGGGAAGCAGATACCAAAAGAAAATTAGGATTCAATTACATTTTCACTTCCCAAACCCAAGACAATGAATGTCCACAAAGATGAGCTAATATCTGCAGACTGTGCCAGAGAGACCTGCTCAATGAACTTCCTTGTAGAAATAGCAAGTAAAGTAATCGTTTGGGTAATTAACCTAGACTAAATTAACCTAGACTAAACTGTGGCTGGACTTAAAAGACAAGAAGCCAAATTATTTACTTCAAGGCACCCTAGGGCCCTACCCCACTCAAGACGGCCCTCAGGTCCTCCCACCAAAGTCCGAGTTCCAGGCCAACAAACAGTGCGGGGGGGGGCGGGGGGGGCGCATTCCCACACCACTACCAGCTCGGTCCCCGCCTGCTGCTGCTTCAGCCTTGCCGTCGGGCACCTCAGCCAGAAGCCCAAGTGAGTCACTTCACAGAGATTCCAGTCACTATGTGGCTCGTCCCATCACAGTGATTTGTGAGAAAATCTCGTGAACCAACAGAACAGAAGCTGAAGAGTTTTTTCCATTATTCCTCTCTCCCGGAGTATTTAAAGACTTGAGTTTTCCCATCTTTCGGGGAAATATTTTCTCATAAATAGTGAGGCATGCCGGGCATCTCCACTTCATCTTTTTTGGTGGTCTGTCACTCTCCCTGTACACTCGCTGGAATGTTTTCCTAGTAAATGATCAGCAATGGAAAACATGGCTAAGACAAAAGATGGCTTTCGGCTGAGACGATGGGAACCTCTCCTCTTTCCCAAGAGACAGGTAGTTTGTCTATAGAACCGTGGGGTTATTTTAGAGCCAGTGAGTCTATTTCTGTCTTTCCCTCGGACTGGTAGCCTTGGTGAGGATGGACAACTGACTGTACCAGGGAGGCAACAGTCCGACAGATCAGGGACAGCCCAACAAATCCAATAACAGGAGATTTTAAATACAAAAATAGACGGCTACTAAGGCTAAATATCAGGGTTTGATTCTATAATTCGCTCTTCTCTTCCTCGCATCTTAGTTTTGGACCAATAATCATTTATTTAATAATATTTTGTTTTCCAGTCCAAAGCTCTTGATTTCAACGAAACTAATTTCTTGGCTGATTTCTACAATATATGTAGACAAGACTGGTATTTACACAAAGACACACATAAAAAGCTGGGTCCTCTTGTGATACCCACAGTGAACAACAATTACCCAAGTTAGACGACGGGGTCAAACCACACCATGCACCTGCTTTGGGAGCAAGCATTTAAAGGGGAAGGGTGAGGTTGTCAGGTCCTTTTCACTTGCTTAAAGGTGAAACTGAGGGCTGGTTTTGTTAAAAACAGAAAGACCGTACCCTCTTTCCTCTTTCCTCACTCAAATCTCCTCTTTCCACGAAGTCCTTCCTGATGGTGCCCTTGAGTTGGAATGAGGATGCAGAATTGCTATTATATATTATTATACAGTTAATATAACTTAATAATTCTATATCATTATATAATTAATAATCATGTGATATGAAGGAAAAGGACTATCAAAATTATCCAAAGTCACCGAGTCCTGGAGTTGGAGGGAAAATTAAAAGCTGTCTGGTTCAAATTCCTATCCAATGTATTTTTAAAATTTTATTGTTGTTCAATTACAGTTGTGCCAGTTTTCCCCCCGTTGCTTCCCCCTGCCCTGTCCCCTGCAAACAATAAACTTGAGAAAAATGAAAGGGGCTGGTGTGGCTCAGTGGCTTGAGCACTGGACTGTGAACCAAAGGGTCACTGGTTCGATTCCCAGTCAGGGCACATGCCTGGGTTGCAGGCCAGGTCCCCAGCTGAGGGGCACAGGAGAAGCAACCACACACTGAAGTTTCTCTCCCTCTCTTTCTCTTTCCCTTCCCATCTCTAAAAGTAAATAAGTTAAATTAAAACTTTAAAAAAAGAAAGTGAAAAAATAAATGAAGGGAGCATAAATATTTTGAGGTTTTCCTCACTGTGCCCAGATAAAAGTCCTAGCACTTTATTCTTCTGTTTCCTGTCCCTAGAAACACATCACTGTCATTAGAGGAGAAAAGATGTGATCCGAAGACTTCAAAAGCCAAACATCCTCTATTACAAATTCCTTCCCAATTCCTTCTCACCTGCCCATTTTCATCCTTCCCCCAGTATTTTTTTAAAGTGTGTAGAAAATAAAAGACAGATGTTTTTCTATTTTTATGAGGGAAAAAAATCACTACCTCAATGTCTATCAATAGAAGCCCGGTTAAATAAATTCTAGGGTAGCCACACAATGGAATATTATGCTGCTTTTTAAAAGAATCAAAGATCTACATATTCTTTTGAGAAGTTTTTCAAATTTTCATGAAGTTATCCAAATGCACTAAGAAAGAACTGAATAGTAAACATATGTCCCCATCTATATTAACTGTATATACATAGAAAAATTCTGCGGAGATAGTGAACAGGTAGCAGCATGGTGACCAAGATTTACAGTGCCATCACAAGTTTGTGTCTTATGAGACAATTCTGACAGTCTAGTTTGTGTGACGCTCATCCATAAGGAAAAAGAACGTAGATTTACAACTGTATACACTGCACTACTGTATATCACCCTAACAGGAGAAAATGTTTATTTAGACTGCGAATGAATGAGAATAGAATCTGTCAACATCAGACATCTTTTTAAGCGCCACCTCAAAATCCCCCAGGCCTGAGTTTACTCCCCCCACTAGCACAGCAACCAGTTCCACACAGGCTCGGGCTGGGTTCGTGCCTGAGCAAGTGCAAGCACACGGCCTGCTCACGGTACAGCTCGGTGTGCTTCTCAGGTCTGCCTTCGACTTCCCCTGCAACCCACTCTAGAGTTCTGCACATGCGATCCAGAGATGGGGAGGAACTCATGCCCATGGGAGGGTGGTTCCCCCTTCCGTGCTCCAGCGGGCGGTTCTGGGCATCCCACTAGGCTCCTGAGAAGGCCCTAGGTAGGCTAGAACACCTGCTGCCTGTAGCTGTAGCTGTATCCAATGTGCTGTCACGTCCTGGAATTTTCTTTCCCTCTTTCCTATTTCTCTTCCCTTGTCCTTGAACCTGAACTCCTTCTCCCTGGGGTCCCATTCCAAATAAACTTTCTTGCGAGTCAGTCTTGGTATCAGGCTGCCCTTCAGGCTAAAATAGAATCAGATAAGTGTAGTATTTTTCTGCTGACCAGTTTCTAGCTGCACACACTTCATCCTCTCCCATTTCCGTAACTCTAGTGCCAGATGTGTTAGGACATATCCCTTCCCGACACAACGCCAGCGCTCATCTTTGTGCCTCCACTGCAGGGGAGTTGGCACAACGCACAGGGCATTTCTCAACGGCATTCCCACACTGGGGTGGCCAGCAGTAACTACACACTGACATGACTGCAAACTAAAATGTATCCCCAGCTCAACTGCCCCACAGCTGGATTCGCCTGGGACCACTCCAACATCACAGACACAAGAAGAGTGAGTAATTCAAAGTGGCAACAGAACAATTTTGACCACCTGTATAAAATATCTGGATTTTGCAAATTTTACAAAAACATAACCATGTACACATTTGCAAGAGCCCTTGCCAAGGCCCATGCATGGGAAGCACTTAAGATTAAACTTAATTAGCTTTATGGCCAATCTGCTTTTTACTACATACTAATCAAGTAGCAAAAACAAAAGCAGACATTAACACACAGACTGAAAACTCTCAACTCTATATACTAGTACCATACCCAGACCAATCATTTTTCCGAAACTTCAGATATTCCGAAAATATCCCAACTGCCTACGTGGTCCTCTCCACCTGTCCGACGAGCATCTCAAGGCACCCAAAGCTCAATGTGTCATCTTCTTCACCAAACCTGTCCCTCCCCTTCTGCTGCTCTTGCTGACTAATGGCACCAGTATAAATATAAAACGTGAAGTTGTGATAGTCGTCTCAGGTCCCTCCTTTTCCTCTAGTTTCACCCTGCTATGACAAATTAGTTACTATGCATTAGGTTCCAAACTTGAGACTGCCTCCTACTTATCTGTCGAATCTCTCCCATATTCTCCATCCCCACGGCAAGCTGGCCTTAGTTACAAGTTCTCACTATTTCTTTTCCAAACCATAACAACCTTCTATCTTTCTAACTCGAACGTAATCTCTTCAAAGTCATCAAACTGATGCCATAGTCATTTTTCTAAAAAGCAAATCTGACCATGCTACTCCCCTACTTAAAGTTCTTTAATGGCTTTCCGCCACACTCAGGACGGTTTAAATGCTCAGCACAGCCCACAGCGCCCATCAGGGCATGATCCATAAATCCTTCTCTAGCTCCATGTCCCACATCTCTGCTCATTCCATACCACACATTCAGCCATTCTCCAATCTATATACACTATTTCACGGCTCCCTCTGCTAAGAACGCTTTCCTCCGCCCTTGTCTCCTCTACTTTTATTCTTCCTCAAAGATGCAAGTCAAGCATCCTCTCCCGTGGAAGCCTTCCTGACCTCATCTATGCCGGCTGCAGGGTTTGGCTATCCTGTCTCTGTTCCCACACAGCCTTCACTAGCTCCAATGGAGCATTTATTATCCTGTGTTATAATGTTGCCTTTCCTCTACCACACTGTGAGTTTCTTAAAGGCGAGAGTTCTCTTTTGTATCTACAGCCCCAGAAACTAGCACAGTGTCTGCTATATCATGTTCTCCATAAATGCTGAACAGTTCCAATTAATCATAAGAAAATAGGAAGGAGGATAAAAGCTAGGAAAAATAATATTATCTTTGCAGTTCTTGCCACAAGCGCCTGCTTTTCTTCCGGGACACAATGCAATGAATGAGGCCAACCAGTAACTGCCGGCTGTCTGTAATGTTAGCAACCACTTCCCAGAAAAGTGACCAATTGTTACCTAAGCTAAAGCCTTGTACATAAAAGACTCTCATTTCCTATTTAATCTAATTGTACTGATTTTATTACTTTAAGTCCCACTGGCACCAAATTCTAGAAAAATCACAAGTTTGTCCCAGATGAAGCCAGCTTGAAAAAAGTAGAACTCAAACCCTGTGCTCCTTCCTGTTGAACTTAAGATTATCTTCAAAGAGCTGTCATTGTCTTCGTAAATATACAACATGAATTCACCCTGAACACCAAGTCTCAGAAATTAAAATAGGATGGCTTGTCACATAAAGACATGCATTGAGCTTACTGAATGAATGAATGTTCAAAAGAACTCAAAATTCATTTGCTTATCATGTAAAGATCTTAGAAATACACCCTTCTGTCCCCACCCGCAGTAAAAATGACGTGTCTGAAGCTTTTTGAAGAAGGTACAACTGTCTAATCAGACCATCCCCTTGGTTCCTGATACAACATTCAGAAGACCTAGGTCATGCTTGGTCACTGATCCCTCACCGAAAGTCGCAATTTTAGAGCTCCAGTGTGTGCGATGGGACCCTGGGCACAGTGCCCGTGCCTAAGGCCTTGGACTAAGGTTAGACAGACGTGGGTTCAGACCCCCCGGTTCTGCTGCGCACTAACTGTGTGACCGAGAACAAGTCAGGTCCCCCCACTCGGCCCCTCTTACTTGAGTCATCTATAAAACAGTGTTAAACAGAGTTTACTATGAAACAGAGCTTCATATAGTAAACAGAGTTTACTATGAGAAAAATGAATGAAAAAAATGTGGAATTTAACACAGTGCCCAGTGTACAGTAAATAATCAATAAATGATAGTGATTACATTTTTAATAAACTCTGCCACGGTCCTGGAAGCTAAAAATCATCTAAACGTACATGTATAATACCTTTTATTAGCTACAGAAACAGGATCTTGGGATCAGTAGGATTATTCAGCTACAAGTAGCTTCTTTTAAAATACAGGTTACAGGCTTCTATCAAAAGAGCGTAATTTTTATAACCTGAGCATTCAATCCTACGTAGGCTTGCTTTGTTTTAAAGCCTTTCGCACGGAAGGAACTGTACAAATTGTTCAGTTTGGAACCGAACAATTCTCTCTCGGAACCACGATTCTGTGGCTAGGTGGACCAAACGGGTTGCGGAGCTCGTCCTCCCTCCCCTCTCACCTCCAGAAGTGGTTGCTCCCGCCTACTGGATGAGGCAGTGGGGAGGGCGGCCCATGAAGGAAGCTTGTACAGCCACTGCCTTTGTCATATTTCCTCTGTGAAGAAACAGAAGACTTCAGTTCCTGGGATTGGTTAAGCTCTAGAATAGAGAACTAAGGAACTACTTTGTATTTTCCTGGGACTCTAATCTCTCTTTGTGCAAAGTGTCATTGCAGCAAAAACTGTTACTTTTGGGTGGGGGGGGGGGTTGCATCTTTGTCAAGAAAATGGAATGATGATAGACACAGGTAGCTTGCAGTGCACAATAAATAGAAGGAAGTTGACACAGAGCAGAGAAAGACTCAAGACTGTGGGAATGAGAAGAAGAAAAACCGATGAAAGAATAAATTATATGCAACGATCATACAAACCCTGACGTTTGCAAAGACAGTGTGAAGATTACTATAAGATCAGAATTCACTTGAGGTCAATATGGGCTCCTCTGGTCATGGATTCATTCAACAAATACTTTTACTGAGCATTCACTATATGCCAGGTACTGCACCAAACACTAAGGGCCACAACAAAAAACACATACAAATAAGACTAGTCTTTACTGTCAGGGAACTAGAAGTCTGGTGGGGAAGATGAGACAAGTAAAATTACAATATGGTAGACTGTCTTTGAAGTGACCTCCATGTAATGGCAAGCTGATTCACTGACACACCCCATTCTCCCAGTAGAAACACTGACTGAGGGCCCAGCACACGAATGCTTTATCTAGTCCTCTGCAAACTCCCGCAGATTAAGATTAAGCAGAATGTTTACTAAAAATGGTGGTGTTTCGTTTCTGTCCTCACCCAAGGGCATGCTGATTGATTTTAGAGAGAAGGGAATGGAGTGTGAGAGAGGGAGAGACTCAATGTGAAAGAGAAACATTGATGGGCTGCCTCTCATGCGCCCCACCAGAACCAAACCCACAACCCACGCATGTGGTCTGACCAGGAATTAAACCCATGACCTCTTGGTTTACAGAACAATGCTTCAACCCACTGAGCCACACTGGCCAGGGCAGAATTGGTTACTTTTGTTCCCAAATCTATTTATGATATCTCTACTTGATGCTGTAATTAATGTAATTTAAGTATTATAGAAACCGATGAGAATAAAAAGAGAATTGTTTCCATAATAAATTCCCTGAAAAAAATCTGTAGAAGCAAGTTGCATTTTAAAGAAAGAAAACAAAACCCTCCTGGCCAGGTAGCTCGGTTGGTTAGAGCGTCATCCTGATATGCCAAGGTTGCAGGTTCAATCCCCACTCAGGGCACACACAAGAAGCAACTAATGAATGCATAAATCATTCTCTCTCAAATCAAGCAGTCAATAAATAAAAAAAATCTATGTACCTACCATCCAGTTTAAGAAATAAAACATTGTAAATATATTAATAGTTGAGCTCTCCACTGAGGCAACTTTATATCAGGTTTAAAGAAAACCTAAAGGAGAGACCAATGTTTGATTCACCTGCTTTAACAAAAAAAAAAAGATTTTATTCGTCCTGGCTGGTGTAGCTCAGCAGATTGAGTGCGGGCCTGCGAACCACACGATCGAGGTTGATTCCCGGTCAGGCCACATGCCTGGGTTGCAGGCCGGTTCCCAGCAGGGGCCTCACAAGAGGCAACCATACATTGATGTTTCTCTCCTTCTCTCCCTCTCTAAAGATAAATAAATAAACTCTTTTTTAAAAAAAAGAGTTTATTTATTCATTTTTAGAGGGAGGGAGAGAAACATCAATGTGTGACTGCCTCTCACACACAACCCCACCAGGGACCTGGCGTGCAACCCAGGCAAGTGCCCTGACTGGGAATCAAACCAGTGACCCTTTGGTTCACAGGCTGGCACTCATTTCACTGAGCCACACCAGGCAGGGCCTCACCTGCTTTTTTTGATAGAAAATAAAATATTTGACAAAGTGCTAAAAGTACTAAAAACAAAAAGTCCCATGTTACAGTGAGATGCAGTTTTAGATGGAGAAGATAAAAGAAAGGAAGGTACAGATGGAGGGCAGTGGGCAGGAAGAAGCACAGACTGGTGGGAGTTTCACGACAACACCAAGAGGAAGAGACTGCAGGCAAGGGGAAGGTGGCGTTAGAACCGGGGCTGATGGTCTGTCTTCCCTTCTGACAACACAGGAGCACATGCGAAGTCTGGCTGGGGGTGAGGATCTAGCTAGGCACACATCCAACTACATCACGGAAAGTCTGGACCACACAGCTGGCATGCAGCACCCATCGAAATCGATAAATAAAGGATATAAACACAAACACAGCAAGCTAGAGGCTCAGAACCTGACAGACAGATGGAAAACCTTTTCAGTGAGAATACTACACCTTAAGGGTGTAATGAAGTTGAACTGGAAACACCAGGACCCATTAAAAACAGATCTTTCAGAAATGTGTCACTCCAGAGCAGTACGAGTAATCCAACAGAACAGTGTGATATGGAACTGAACCTCTAACACGTCAGGGAGAATCCAATGCTGCTTTGCCACCACAGCTCCCAGCTCCGTGGAGAACAGCTGATTCTAGCGCAGTCCAAGAAAGAGTCAAGGCAGGGCTAGAATATCTTGGTTTTGCTAGAACATCTAGAAAGGAGTGGTTTAAGAGGCCACATAGCATTTTGGCCGTTAATTCTGCAAAAATTCATGAGTCTTAATGGTACCCAAAGGGGAGAAATCTTGCCCTGACCAGGTGGCTCCAGTGGTTGGAGTGTTGTCCCATGCACCAAAAGGCTGTGGGTGGATTCCCAGTCCGGGCCCATTCGTACCTATGTTGTGGGTTCAATCCCGTCAGGGCACTTACAGGAAGAAACTGATCAAGGTTTCTCTGTTACATTGATATTTCTTTCTCTCTCTCTCCCCAACCCACTCAAATCAATAAACATATTGGGTGAGGATTTAAAAGGGGGGGATCTTATGAGCAATATGATACCTGTGGTAAAGAGGGCAAGTAGAGGTTAAAATCCAGCAAGGCGGTACTCCTGGCCAAGATGGAAGCGTAGGTAGACACACTGTGCCTCCTCGCACAACCAAAATTAAGGACAACAAAAATTTAGAAACAAAAAACAACCAGAACTGACAGAAAACTGAACTGTACGGAAGTCTGACAACCATTCATCCAGACCGGTAAGAGGGGCGGAGTTGGCAGCCAGTGGAGAGGGGTTTCGGCAGGAACAAGCGGTGGCTGGCAGTCCCAGGTGCGCAGGCGGCAGCTGGCAAATCCCAGGTGTAGAGTGGCAACGGGCAGGCCCAGTGAGGCGCACAAAGTGGCTGGCTGATAATGGTCACACATTCATGCGCAGATAAACCAGGTGAAAAAAACGGATAGTGACACAGATCGCACAACCAACCCAGGACCCCAGTGCCGGGAAATAAAGCCTAAAAGCACCAAAAACACTTCTGGGGGTTGAGGTGCCAGGAGAGACTCCCAACCTCACAGGAGAGTTTACTGGAGAGACCCACAGGGTCCTAGAATGTACACAAGCCCACCTACCCGGGAACCGGAACCAGAACCAGAAGGGCCCAATTTGCTTGTGGGAAGTGGTGGAAGGGACTGACACATGAGAGCAGAGTAAGTGCCATTGTTCCCTCTTGGACCCCGCCCCCACATACAGCATCATAACCCAGAGACTGGGTTGACCCACCCTGGTGAACACCTAAGGCTCTGACCCTCACTAAGTAACAGGTATGACCAAACCAAAAAAAAAAAAAAAAAAAAAAAAAAAGGAAGAACAGACCAAAACCCCAGAGCCAATACATTTGAGAGACCAAGAGATAGCCAACCTACCAGATGCACAGTTCAAAACACTGGTGATCAGGATGCTCACAGAACTGGTTGATTTTAGTCACAAATTAGATGAAAAAATGAAGGCTACGCTAAATGAAATGAAGGAAAATACACAGGGATCCAACAGTGATGGAAAGAAAACTGGGACTCAAATCAATGGGGCAGACCAGAAGGAAGAAACAACCAAACAAAAGAATGAAAAAACAAGAATTCAAAAAAATGAGGAGAGGCATAGGAACCTCCAGGACACCTTTAAACGTTCCAACATCCGAATTATAGGGGTACCAGAAGGGGAAGAGGAACAGTAACAAGTGGAAAACTTATTTGAACAAATAATGAAGAACTTCCCCAGTCTGGCAAAGGAAATAGACTTCCAGGAAATCCAGGAAGCTCAGAGAGTCCCAAAGAAGTTGGACCCAAGAAGGAACACACCAAGGCACATCATCATTACATTAGCCAAGATGAAAATGAAGGAAAGAATCCTAGAAGCAGCAAGAGAAAAGGGGACAGTTACCTACAAAGGAGTTCCCATCAGACTGTCAGCTGATTTCTCAAAAGAGACCTTCTAGGCAAGAAGGGGCTGGAAAGAAGTATTCCAAGTCATGAAATCCAAAGACCTACATCCAAGACTGCTCTACCCAGCAAAGCTTTCATTTACAATGGAAGAGCAGATAAAGTGCTTCTCAGATAAGATCAAATTCAAGGAGTTCATCATCACCAAGCCCTTATTCTATGAAATGCTAAAGGGACTTATATAAGAAAAAGATGATAAAAATATTAACAGTGAAAGGGCAGCAAACTCACAGTTATTAACAACCACACCTAAAACAAAAGCAAACAATTAGAACAGGAAGAGAACCATAGAAATGAAGAACACATGGAGGGTTATCAACAGGGGAGTGGGAAGAGGAGAAAGTACAGAGAATAAGTAGCATAGACGGTGGGGAGAAAATAGACGGGGGGGGGGGCAAGAATAGTATGGGAAATGTAGAAGCAAATGAATTTATGACACATGGATATAAACTAAAGGGGGGAATGTGGGCGGGAGGGGGTGTGCAGGGTGGAGGGAAATGAAGGGGGGGAAATGGGACAACTGTAATGGCATAATCAATAAATATATTTTTAAAAATCCAGCAAGGCTAATGAACCTTGAGTCTGGACCGGGGCTTTCTTGTAATTCATCTGCCTAGAAAAGCAGCTTTCCCTTAATTCACACCAAGTGCTGCTTGTGTTAGAGATGGTCTTTGTATAGAATTATGGCGCATTCGACTTTGTGATAGTACTTATCTAAACTGTGATATACCAACCCAGATTAACTCATGTGATTACTAAAGTTTAATCAATGCAAATCAGACAGTAAAAATGCAGCCTGGGAAGGGACTGCAGAATCCTGTCACCTCTAAAGGAGGTAAGAGACGATGGTCAAAAACTGGGTAAGCGCGGCACACAGAAGAGGCACAGGCAGGGACACTACCAGACGTGGCTTAGGCCAGACAACAGGCTATGATCCAGCCCTGCACCTCCAGCCCTCAGCCCTGTAGCAGGTTTGAAGTCATTCTTTCCACCTTTGTTTAAAAAAATGAATTTCTAAGCCCAAAATAAAATAGCAGTGATATGTTGTATGTTGTTTATGGTAATTTCTATATCTATTATGCTAAGTAGTGTATGCTTTAAAAAAGATGTTTAAAGTTCTTAAGAGACTATCCAACTTATTAGTCTTATTTTAAAGATAATTGATTTATCTATTAGGAGAAGCCTGAACTACTTGAAGACATCAGAGACATTAAACTGGTAAGAACAGTTTGAAATGTTTAAGGAGCTCTAATTGAGTTTATAAATAGTATTAATATGGGAATTCCATCTGTCGAATTTAAAAACATTTGAGCATCAATAAAAGAACTAACAAATAATTAAATGTTCATGGAGTTATCATATGCTTTGGTCACGGTTTAACTTACTAAAATTATGACTTTTAAAACCTATCTTTCTTTAAAACTTAAAATAAGTAACCCAGGGTCCGTCTGGTGTCGTGGGACCAGAGAACTTGCATTTAAATTCCAGACCTGCCACCCAGGTCTGGGTTTTCTATACATTAGCCGTCTTCACCCATAAATGAAATAACAGCACCTGCATCAAAGCACTTCAGAGGACTGAGTTCATACACACAAGGCACTTAAACAGTTACAGAGCAAACACTTTGTTAAGCACCTATACACATCAGCTACAGTCATCACTACCACCAACTGGTATCACCCAGTAAGACTACACATAGTTTGAGGACAAGAACAATGTCTTACCTGCCTCTGTATCCCTCCCATGTGGCAGCCTGCCTGGTACTCAGTGGGTGTTCAGTAAATACTGCCTCAGTTACAACGGCCTAGTCAAAATTCTAGCTATCAGGTCAAGTTGTAAACTTCAGTCCATAAAGGAAATCAACATGATAAGCGGCAGGAGCAAAGATTAAAAGGGCCGGTAAGAACAAGACCCCCAAATTTTATACAGGCAAAAAAAACCATTGTTTCTTGGGATGGTTTTTACTTACTCTGAGTTTCTTGAGGTCCAAACTGTACTAAGGGAATTTCGATTGGGACTGGATTGTAATACTTGATCAAAATCTAGACCCTAGGTCCAGAATTACAGATTCAATACAGAATTTGAATTTCCCCTCAATAAATTCAATCTACCACAGTTTACTGCAGAATTAATTACTTTAACTTTTTCCAACTACCAAAACTTGTTTCTGAATTAAAGTATAATACAGTCTTAACCCGTTCGATACAAGGGCACCCTTTTTATTTTCCACTGCTCTTGGATTTTCCAGCAGTGTGGTCTCATTTGGGTTGATTACCAGTACTCTAGATGGAAAATTTTCCCAGTAGGTTGTTCCATTCAGAGCCATTTAGAAAACACTGCTTGCGTCAGACTCTGCTTTCTGCCTGGGGAAAGGGGGCTGTTACTTTAAAGCCCGTTTTTTTTGGCGTCCCACTGTCACACTTCACCGGGTGCACCCCGCGCTTGCCTTCCACTAACGACCTTTCCGAGCGAAATGCTCTACCCAACTCACCAAGCCGGGAGATTTGCCTTCCTGCAGAGCACAGCTCAAGTCCACACAGCCTATAATTCCACCAACACACATCGTACGGCCGCAGCAAAGGTAGTAATAATTCACAATTATGTGGGCCTGTGTACATCAGGCATTGTGTTATTTGTCTTATTTAATTATCCAAGAAGAGACTATTATTAAATTCCATTTTATATATCACAAAACTGAGACCTAAACAGGGTAACAGACATTCCTGGGTTTCTAGCCGCCCTGAAAGGACTCTGGTCGCTTACTCAAAGGTTTTCCCTTACATCAACGGCACATGGCACCTATGAATTACTGTCCTCATCTTACAAATTAAGAAATTGCAGATCAAAGATTATATGGCTAAGTGCAGTGGAACCTTGGTTCTTGAAGTAATTCATTTGGAAAACTGTTGGAGAAGCAATTTGTTTGAAAGTCGAATCTCCTGTCTCCTGAGAGATGTGTGATCGATCACACAGGCATCGGCATGAAAGGGTTGACGGGTCAGGAATTGAGAACCGAAGTCTTTTTTGTTCAACAGCCAAGACATTTTTTCCATGAGCAACCTGGTCAAGAACTGAATTATTCGAAAACCCAGACATTCAATAACCAAGGTCTAACATACAAATTAGAGTTCAGATCCGTCCATACTGTTGATTACTTTGCTATGCTATCTACCAGGGATTTCCTTCCACTCTCGGCTAAGGAATGACAATATCTTCCTGAAAAGACTACTCATTTTGTATAGCAATTCTCTTTTTATGTTTGAAGAAAGACAGGGAAAGAAAAAGAAAGGGAAGGCTAAGGTAACTTCCCTCCAAAGGTTCTGAAGCTCTTATCTACAACTCACTACACCAAACTGGCTAGAGTCCAAGTGAAATATCACTGAGTACTGAACCCTTTCTAGAACATTCTCAAGTGTTTTCAGAACTTCAGTGAACTGCTTGGCTTGCAGGTAAAGAAATTCAACCCTTTAATCCCTTTTTTTTTTGCAATTCAAATGAAGATTTTTTAAAAAAAATCCTCACCCGAGGATATATTTATTGGCTTTAGAGGTGGGATGGGGGAGGGGGAGAGAGAGAGAGAGAGAGAGAGAAACATCCATCAGCCCTAACCAGAGATCAAACCAGCAACCCAGGTTTGTGCCCTGACTGGGGATCAAACCACGGGACAACACTTCAATCAACCGAGTCACCCAGCCAGGGCTCAACTGAAGATACTTTTTAAACAGATGTGTCAAGTTATTGGTCTTGTCTCTCACAACCCAATTACAACAGGTTATTCTGTAATATATATTCCACAGTGCTCTTCTTAGCTCAGTTTTGATTGATGAACTGGCACTCAATCTATAACGCTTACTGGCAGAAAGAATTTTCAGAATTCAACTTAATATATACCCATATACACATAAATTCTAAAATTCTAACACATGTTCATCAAAAAGTTAAGTGTAGCACATTCACATTTTTCATGATTTTATAAAACTGAGTTTTTATATTCTACCCTGGTCCATTGCCATGTGTTTTTCCAAACAGGACTACTTTTCTTTTAGCCTCCGACAGTCACCCTCAGCTGTGTTAATGGTCCCTCCCAACTCAGCCAGGCTCTCCTGGCATCACCGCACCACAGCTCAGACCAACACTTTGCACGAAGCACTGTAAGACACTAAATGCATACACAACTGGGATGGTGCCTCTGTCGGGTTTCAGATTCTTCCTTAACAATGCCCAGCGTTTCACCCACCAAATATACTACATTATGTTTAAAACATCGTTTATAATATATCTTAACTTTTATGCTTCTGATAAACAGTGTATATACTTTCATTACTTTTGTCAAGAATTTTGTCACTCATGTAGGCACATAAAAAAATTCTTAAATGTTATCAAGGATACCTAGTAAATTATAGCATATAATTTTATAGCATATAAAATCTCTCATATGTTAGTGGAAGTGTTAACTACTTTAACTCCATTGGAGGGTACTTTGGCCAAATCTACTAAATTTGAAAACCCAAATACCCTTGATTCAGCAAGTCTAGTTTCTAGGAATATATCCTGTAGGTAAACTTACACACATATAAGATGGTGTAAGAAAAAGACAATTCTTTGTTACATTGTTTAGTAGTAAAAAGTTTAGAAGAAACTTAAATATCCATTCATAAGAAACTGGTTAAATCAATTCTGATACACCCATACAATAAATAAAATAAAATATGTAGCCATAAAAAAAAATGAGCCCTGACTGGTGTGGGCTCAACCCAGTGGATTGAGTGCCGGCCTGTGAACCAAAAGGTCGCTGGTTTGATTCCCAGTCACACCTGGGTTGTGAGCCAGGTGCCCAGTGTGGAACACAAGAGAGGCAACCACACATTGATATTTTTCTTCCTCTCCTATCTCCCTTCCCCTCTGTCTGAAAATAAATAAAATCTTAAAAGTAAAAGAATGACAATGTTATTTTGTTTAAATATATTTTATTGTTTATGCCATCACAGTTGTCCCATTTCCCCACCTTCATTCCCCTCCACCCTGCACACCCCCTCCCCCACCAATCCCATTAGTTTATGTCCATGTGTCCTAAGTTCTTTAGATTCTGCATTTCCCGTAGTATTCCTGCCCTCTCCCCTGTCTATTTTCTACCTACCATCTATGCTACTTATTCTCTGTACCTTCTCCCCCTTCTCCTCCTCCCACTCCCCTGTTGCTAACCCTCCATGTGTTCTTCATTTCTATGGTTCTGCTCCTGATCTAGCTGTTCTCTTAGTTTGCTTTTGTTTTAGGTGTGGTTAGTAACTGTGAGTTTGCTGCCCTTCCACTGTTCATATTTTTTATCTTCTTTTTCTTAGATAAGTCCCTTTAACATTTCCTATAATAAGGGCTTGGTGATGATGAACTCCTTGAATTTGACCTTACCTGAGAAGCACTTTATCTGTCCTTCCATTCTAAATGAAAGTTTTGCTGGATAGAGCAATCTTGGCTGTAGGTCTTTGGATTTCATGACTTGGAATACTTCTTTCCAGCCCCTTCTTCTCTGTAAGGTCTCTTTTGAGAAATCTGCTGACAGTCTGATGGGCACGCCTTTGTAGGTGACTGTCCCCTCATCTCTTGCTGCTTCTAGAATTCTCTCCTTCATTTTAGTCTTGGCTAATGTAATTATGATGTGCCTTGGTGTGTTCCTTCTCAGGTCCAACTTCTTTGGGACTCTCTGAGCTTCCTGGATTTCCTGGAAGTCTATTTCCTTTGCCAGACTGCGGAAGTTCTGGTAAAGAAAGATCCCCCGCCCCGAGCCCTCACTGGGTCAGCCTGACTCGGTGCTGCCTGGGCGCCTGGGGTCGGCGGATCCTTCCTGCCTGTCCCCACTCTGCTGCTGGCTCTGCCCCTCTTACCAGTCTGGTTGAATGGTTCGTTGTTGTCAGACTTCTGTATAGTTCAATTTTCTGTTCTTTGGCTGCATCTTTGTTCTCCAAACCTATATTGTATTCAAATTTGGTTGTGGGAGAAGGCACAGTGTTTCCACCTATGCCTCCATCTTGGCGGAAGTCCCTGACTTCCCACTTTTAAGATAAGTATATCAGCACTCCATTTCTATTTAGCTTCCTTCCCCTCCTTTCCCTCATCTTCTATAATCTAAACCTACTCTTGTACAATAGAGTTAACATCATATCTAATGGTTTATTGTATGGATACACCATAATTTACCTCTACTGAATGGATATACATTGTTCCCAGTTCTGCACTCTTAAAATCAATGTTGCAATATTCTTATAAACGAGTTCTGTAATAGAACTCATTTATCAGAAGATATCCAGCCATGCAATATGAAAATAGTGACATTTACTGTAGATACAAGATACAAGAAACATTGTATTTAGGACAGTGATGCCTCAGTCCCCTTCAAAGTAGGCACCTTAGGACCTCACACATTTCTCCCAATTGCCATCAGCTGTCCCATAGTATTTTCCTGAATTTCATCAACAGTCTGAAATCTCTTCCATTTCAAAGGTGATATAAGTTTTGGGAAAAACCAGAATTCACAGGGCACCAAATCTGGGCTGTAGGGGGGCTGAGTCACCTGGGTGATTTGATGTTTCGCCAGAAAACTCTACAGGAGACATGGTGCATGAGTGGGCGTGTTGACGTGATGAAGCTGCCAATCACCAGTTGCCCATAGCTGTGGCCTTCTGAATCATCCGAATAGTTTCCACAGAGGAATGTTCAAGCTTAATGTAAAATTTGATGCAGATTCATTCATTGCTTTATTCGCTCCTTTTGAATGTGACGGTCACACAGCACACATGCTCCCTCAAAAGCGTCTACCCCCCACTGACTAGTCCAGTGAGTTGTCATTGTTCACACATGAACATTCCAGGCCACTCTCCTTGGCTGCCAGGTTACACTGATGTCATACATACTGTTCTCATATTAACAATGGCTGGGCTTTTTCCGGACAGACCTGGTCATACACCACGTAAACTTATCCAGCCTTTTTAAGATAAATCCTTAGAAGTGGAACTTTTTGGTAAAAGGTACCTTGTCAAGGCCAAACTACCTTGCAAAAAGGACTTACCAGTATGAGAATATATGGATTATTTTTAAAGGCTAGCTTTAAAAATTGATTAGAAAGATAGTCATCCCTGAACTTTCATGTTTTTTAGACCATTTTTTCTCAAAATCGAGTTTCACTGAAAAGTCTGGCTCTCACTATCACATAGCAAAATGTATTATTCATTTATATATGTATGCATGTGAATAGTTTCTCTAGTATACTACATTCTGAAAACAAAAAGACACGGAAATTAAAATGTTTGAGTATATTTACACATTCATAAAGTGGTACTTTTGACAGTTTATTTAGAAAAGCTACCAAACTCCACTTTTTAAAAAAAAACATAAATCACAATTACATTTCTGACTTAAGGTAGTGTACAACACGATTACTAATGCCCACAATCAGTCTCTGTAGAAAGCTTCTAAATGAATCACACACTTCCCTGAATTTCAAAACTGACTAATCAACTACTAAGAGCACACGCACGCTCTCTAAAGGAACATGCACCCTTCTGAGCTTAGAACACGTCGATTTTCCCCTCGGGCTATTTTTTCTCTAAATATTGTCTCTAAAATCTAATTACTGAGCCATACTTCTCTGGTTAATTCCAATTTTTAAAAGTCTACTCAAGTGTCATATACCAACATGAAATTTCTCTTAAGAAATATTTTTGTAAGTGGTCATATTTTTAAGAACTTGCAAAATGTTCCCTAGGTTGAGTACATCAGGTTGTTTCAATGGGCAGGCATTTAGCTAATATTACAAACTGCACTATAATTATTTGTGGAAATTTGAAAAGTCTGATTTTTCATGTGCCTGGGAAGAAGCATTTCAGAGTCTACAAAATGGAAGTACAATGAGAACATTTGAAAAATCCCATTAAGAATTTACTTCCGGACTTCCGCCAAGATGGAGGCGTAGGTGGAAATACTGTGCCTTCTCCCACAACCAAGTTTGAATACAACAAAGATTTGGAGAACAAAGACACAGCCAAAGAACAGAAAATTGAACTATACGGAAGTCCGACAACAACGAACCAGGTTCATCCAGACTGGTAACAGGGGTGAAGCCAATAGCAGAGCAGGGTCAGGCAGGAAAGATTCCCTGACCCCAGGCGCCCAGGCAGCTCCATGTTGGGCTGACCCAGTGAGGGCTCAGGGCGGCGGGCTGGCTGAGGTCACACATTTGCGCACAGATAAACCAGCAAAGGAGTGAGCAGTGAGACGGACCACTCAGGCCCCAACAGGCAAACCCAGCGGTTGCACACTGGCATGCACTGGGACAGACCACGCGGCCTGCAGTGGCAGCGGGAGGCAGCAGAGGGGTCCCGCCATTGCTTTCCTTTGGCCCTGCCCACACATACAGCGTCACAACCCAGTGACTGAGTAGCCCGGCCTGGTGAACACCTAGGGCTCTGCTCCTCATACTTAACAGGCACGAACAGTCCAAAACATGGGTCAAGAAGAACTCAAAGCCCCAGAGCCGATAACTCTAACCAACCAGGAAATAGCGAACCTCTCAGATGAACAATTCAAGACACTGGTGATCAGGATGCTCACAGAACTGGTTGATTTTAGCCACAAATTAGAGGAACATATGAAGGCTAAACTAATTGAAATGAAGGGAAAGGCACAGGAAACCAATAGTGATGGAAAAGAAACTGGGACTCAAATCAAGGGGGTGAACCAGAAGGAAGGCAGAAATGACCATACAGGAAAAAGTGAAGTTACAAGAATTCAAAAAAATGAGGAGAGGCTTAGGAACCTCCAGGACATCTTTAAACATTCCAACATCCGGATTATAGGGGTACCAGAAGGGGGAAAGAAACAGCCACAAATGGAAAACTTATTTGAACAAATAATAAAGGAGAACTTCCCCAGTCTGGCAAAGGAAATAGACTTCCAGGAAATCCAGGAAGCTCAGAGAGTCCCAAAGAAGTTGAACCCAAGAAGGAACACACCAAGGCACATCATCATTACATTAGCCAAGATTAAAATGAAGGAGAGAATTCTAGAAGCAGCAAGAGATGAGGGGACAGTCACCTACAAAGGAGTGCCCAGCAGACTGTCAGCTGATTTCTCAAAAGAGACCTTACAGACAAGAAGGGGCTGGAAAGAAGTATTCCAAGTCATGAAATCCAAAGACCTACAGCCAAGATTGCTCTATCCAGCAAAGCTTTCATTTAGAATGGAAGGACAGATAAAGTGCTTCTCAGGTAAGGTCAAATTCAAGGAGTTCATCATCACCAAGCCCTTATTATAGGAAATGTTAAAGGGACTTATCTAAGAAAAAGAAGATAAAAAATATGAACAGTGAAAGGACAGCAAACTCACAGTTACTAACAACCACACCCAAACAAAAGCAAACTAAGAGGACAGCTAGATCAGGAGCAGAACCATAGAAATGAAGAACACATGGAGGGTTAGCAACAGGGGAGTGGGAGGAGGAGAAGGGGGGAGAAGGTACAGAGAATAAGTAGCATAAACGGTAGGTAAAAAATAGATAGGGGGGAGGGCAATAATAGTAGGAGAAATATAGAATCTAAAGAACTTGAGACAGGTGGTCATAAACTAAAGGGGGGAAGGGGGAGGGGTGTGCAGGAGGGAGGGGAATGAGGGGGGTAAAAGAACAAGTGTAATGGTATAGTCAATAAAATATATTTTTTAAAAAAGAATTTACTTCTATTTTAACTTCTGACTTCATGTTCCGAGTTAAAGGCTAATCTCTACGCAGCGGTGACAGCAGAGCTGGCTCCCTGCGTGTGAGGCAGGTACACTGGTCCCCCCGCTCCGAAGGGCCCCCCACTCGGTTTGATGTTCTTTTATTGTCATGTTGAAATCCATAATAATTTCTTTACAAGGTGCCCCTGATTTTCATTCTGCCCTGGGCCTCCCACATTATACAGCTAGTCCTGGGTGACACTGAGGCCTTCCAATAATTTGAAGCTAAAATAAATAAGGTTTAAAAAGCACCCAGCATTTATTTACCTAGCACAAGAAATTATAAATGTCAAACTGAAAAGATCTGGAACACATAAAACTCAACTCAGTGGGATTGTAGGAGCAATCGCAGAGAAACACAGCAATAATTTCATTATTTTTTTACTGAAGAGAAATTTAATTCTATCCAGCTTTATGAACATGGCTGGCAGAGCAATCCCTTACAGAGGAGGGAGGGAAAAAATAAAAAGGTTAAGTTACACACATCCAGCCACGAGGAAGTCTCCACCACTCACATATCCCTACCACCGAGATTCGGTGAGTTATCAGAGCTTAAATCCTCAAGAATCAACATCAGGTACCGCCATGAACCACCTAACAACAGGGACACACTCCGAGAGAGGCATCAGTAGGCAATTTTGTTACTGTACAAATGTGGTCAAGCGAACTCACACCAAACTGGAGGTACGGTCTCCTACACCACATACCCAGGCTATACAGTATTGCCTAGTGCTCCCAGGCTACAAGCCTATACAGCATGTTACTGTAAAAACACAGGACATTAAATCAAGCAAAGAAAATCATGCAATCAAGGGACACAAGATGTATGTGACTGCTACCAGCCCAACACGCCATACTGTGTTACAGCAAACTTTTTATAAGCAGAGTCCACTCTAATGATGAAAAGTATAGCCTAATAAATACATAAACCAGTAACACAGTTGCTTATTATCGAGTATTAGATACAGCACATAACTGTATGTGCTAAACTTTTATATGAATGGCAGCACAGTAGGTCTGTTTACACCAGTATCACCGTAACATGTGAGTAACACGTGTTGCACTATGACCTCATGACATCTACCATGTCACCAAGTGACAGGAATTTTTCAGCTCCATTATAATCTTATGGGACCACCCCTGTATATGCAGTCTGTTGTTACTATTTAAATAAAGAAGCCCTAAGACAAGTTTCAATAAATTTCAAAGGATTAAAATCATATTTTCTTAGATCACAGATAAGTAGAAAATCCCAAATACAGTTATGAATTAACTACAAGTAAAAGAAGAAATCATAAGAAACTTAAGAACTATTTTAAGATAATATTTAAAATAAGACATAAAAACATGAAGAATGCAGCTAAAGCTGTGCTTTACGGGAAAATGTACAGCCCTAGAAGAGGCTGAAAGTCAGTAATTCAAGTATCTACCTCAGGAAATGAGATTTAAAAAAAACAAAACAGCAGTCAAACTCAAGCAAACTAGAAGGAAATAGATTAGAGGGGAAAAAATAACAAAATAGCCCCAATCAGTGTAGTTCTGTTGGTTGGAGCATCATCCTGTACACCAAAGGATCACCCATCAGGACACGTGCCTACGTTGCAGGTTCGATCCCCAATCAGGGCACACGCGGGAGGCCACTATTCAATGTTTCTGTCTCTCTCTATTTCTCTCTCCCCTCCCCGACTCCTTCCTCCCTCCCATCCATCATGAGAATAAAATATACACCTTTTTAAAAAATGAAATAAAAAACATTCAATAAAACCAAAGTTGAATCTTTGTCAAGACAATGACATTCAATAAAACCAAAGCTGAGTCTGTTGTCAAGGCAATGTAATTGATAAGCCCTTAGCAAGACAAATCAAGGGGAAAAAAAGAGAAAAAACAAATTATTGGTATTAGAAAAGAAGCGGGGCCATAACCACGGATCTTGCAGATATTAAGAAGATACTTAAGAACATGCTTTGAACAATTTTCACATATACATTTCAAAATGTTTTCAAAAGTACACTTGAAAATAAATGAAACAGATAAACTCCTAGTAAAACATGAAAACTGATGAAGAAACAGTATAGTCCTATACCTATGAAATATATTAAATCCACAACTAAAAAGCTTCCCTCAGAGACAACTCTTGTCCTAGATGGCTTCACCAGTGAACCCCCCAAACACTTAGAAAAGAAGCAATAACTATCCTACCTACACTTTTCTGAGACAGAGAAAGTGGAATGCTTCCCAATTCATTTTATGAGGCCAGCATAAAAGCCGAGAAAGACATAACAAGGAATATCATATACAAATCTCCCTCAACACAGATATAATAAGTTTTTAAGTATCAGCTAACCAATCCAATGAAATATGTAAAAGAGATAATACATCCCAAATTCCAAGAGAAGGTTGGTTTTGAAAATAAAAATCAATTTATGTTATTCATCATATTCACCAAATAAAGGAGCAATGTCACATACAATCAACGTCAGTTAAAAGGAAAGAGCACTTAACAAAATCCAGCCCAGCCATGATTTGAAAGAGAGCAAAAACCTCTCAGAAAATTGAGAGTTAGAAGGAATCTTTTCTAACCGGACAAGGGGTCTCTACACAAAGTCTGGAGCAAACACCAAACTGAAAGATGAAACAGTGAAAGCTTCCCCCTGAAATGGGAAAAAGACAAGGATACCCACCACCATCTTTATTCAACATTATAATGAAGGTTCTAAGCAGTGCGTTTAGGCAAGTAAATGAAATAAGAGTATTTCAAGAGTAAGGTTTGAAAAGGAAAGAAAAACTGTGGTTATTTGTGCATGACCTGATTGTATTCACACGCACGGAAAAAACCCCACAAGACTATCTACAAACAAAAAAAGTCACTCAATGAACTTACCAATGTGCTCGATAATATACAAAAATCAACTTTATTTATATATATCAGGCACCAAAAATTATTATATAAAAAACTTAAAAATAAAGCCATTAACAAATGACATACATACTTAAGAATAAACTAGCAAAATAAAACCTCTATACAGAAAACTACAAGTGTGACTGAAAAAATTACAGTCCACCTACAGTTTATTATGGAGGGTGATACACCACATTCAAAGACTTACTGTAAAGATATCAATTCTTCCTCAAATTGATCTACAGAGGTAATGCAACCTTCGTCAAAATTACAGCAGATAATTCCGTATTTGCATGTGGAAACTGATACTAATTATAAAATTTAGATGAAAATACAAAGGTCCAAGAACAGCTGAAATAAATCTTAGAAGAAATACAAAGTCTGTGGGCTTGTGTGAGCAGATACTAAGTCTCACAAGAAACTAAAGTAACTAAGAATGTGGTACTGGCACAGATAGAAAAACTCCTCGACGCAACAGAATGAAAGTCCAAAAACAGACTTATATACACAATAAAGGAATCTCATACACACTGTCAGGAATGTGAAACGTCACAATTACTTCCAAAACTGTCGGGCATTACATAAGACTGAACAGAAGTCTATTCCCTAAGACCCTGCCACCCACAGTGTGGTCCACAGCCAGTACAAATGACGTCCCCTTGAGTCTGTCGGAAAGGCGTCAGACTCTCAGGTCCATTCCAGCTATGCTGAAGTAGAATCTGCACTTGAACAAGCCCTCCGTCCAGGGGAATGATGTGCACATTACAGTGTGAGAAGCACTGCCCCACAACACAGCAATTTCACCCACCACATACGCGCATCAGAAGTGCACACCGCTCCACCAAAGAATATGCTCAAGAATATTAATAGTAACATTATTAATGGCAGCCAAAACCAGAAAACCACCCAAATGCTGCACACAATAAGTTGTAGTGTAATTACAAAATGAAGTAGAGCTCACCAATGAGAAACACTCTGCAATTGCAACTCACAAATACAATGTGGTATGAAAGCAGCAGAACAAAAGAATGTTTTCATTTACATAAAGTACAGAAACAGAAAGAAACTGTAACCTATAAGGGGCATAGGCACGTAAATCCCTCGTAGTTACTGTTTCTTGACATGCATAGTTCACATAGATGGAAAAAGCCATCAAGCTGCATACTTACATGTTATGTAATTTTCTGTGCATACATTATACTTTACTTCATTGGAAAGAACCAGGAGGTTAAATGGCTTAACTGTATAAATTATATCTCAATAAATCTGTTATTTTAAAATATAATTTAATAAATATAATTTTAAAAGGAAATATACCAAAACCTAAAAACAAAAACACTTACCTGTGAGAGATTAGATTTATAAATGCTTATTTTCTTTTGTTTATTCTTCTGAGTTTCTCATTCTCATTTTACACCACTAAGAACAGTAATTTTAAAAATTACCTTCTGGCCAAGATGGCGGCATATGTAGATCACTTTGCCTCCTCTTAAAACGAAAAGGACAACAAATTTAAAAATGAAAAGTAACCAGAACTGCCAGAAAATCAAACTATGGAAGTATGGAAGTCTGACAACCAAGGAGTTAAAGAAGAAACATTCATCCAGACCAGTAGGAGAGGCAGAGAGGAACAACCAGGCAGAGAGGACACACACCAAGGTGGCAGCTGGCAGACCAGGTAGTCCCACATTTGTGGGTGGATAAACCAGGAGGAACAACTGGGGAGCGAGACAGACCTCGGAACCCAGGGTCCCAGCATGAGGCGCAAGGAAATAAAGCCTCAAACTAAAGCCTCTGACTGAAAACACCTGTGGGGGTTGAGGTGGCAGCGGGAGAAACTCCAGCCTCACAGGAGAGTTCGTTGCAGAGAATTCTGCAGGGGTCCTAGAAGGTACAGAAGCCCACCCACCCAGGAATCAGCACCAGAAGGGCCCAATTTGTTTGAGGGTAGTGGGGGAAATAACTGAAATCCAGCAGAGAGGGGAGCAAGCGCCACTGTTCCCTCTCAGACCCTCCCCCACAAACAGCCTCACAACCCAGCCCCGAGGGTTGCCCCTCCCCCACATACAGCCTCACAACCCAGCCCCATGGGTTGCCTCACCCCAGTGAACACCAAAGGCTCTGCCCTTACTATGTAACAGGAGTGCCGAGACAAAAAAAAAAAAATTGGCCCAAATGAAAGAACAGATCAAAGCTCCAGAAAAATACAACTAAGCAATGAAGAGATAGCCAACCTATCAGATGCACAGTTCAAAGCACTGGTGATCAGGATGCTCACAGAATTGGTTGAATTTGGTTGCAAATTTGATGAAAAAAATGAAGGTAATGCTAAGTGAAATAAAGGAAAATGTACAGGGAGCCAACAGTGAAGGGAAGGAAACCAGTACTCAAATCAATGGAATGGACCAGAAGGAAGAAAGAAACATTCAACCAGAACAGAATAAGAAACAAGAATTTAAAAAAAGAGAGAGAGAAGAGGCTTAGGAAGCTCCAGGAAGCTTTAAACATTCCAACATCCAAATCACAGGGGTGCCAGAAGAAGAGGAAGAATAAGAGATTGAAAATTGATTTGAACAAATAATGAGAGAACTTCCCCAATCTGGCAAGGGAAATAGACTTCCAGGAAGTCCAGGAAGCTCAGAGAGCCCCAAAGAAGTTCGACCCAAGAAGGAACACACCAAGGAACATCACAATTACATCACCCAAGATTAAAGATAAGCAGAGAATCTTAAAAGCAGCAAGAAAAAAGGAGACAGTTACCTACAAAGGAGTTCCCATATGAGTATCAGCTGATTTCTCAAAAGAAACTTTGCTGGCAAGAAGGGGCTAGAAAGAAGTATTTCAACTTCCGCCAAGATGGACGCATAGGTGGAAACACTGTGCCTTCTCCCACAACCAAGTTTGAACACAACAAGGGCTTGAAGAACTAGGACACACCCAAAGACCAGAAAACGGAGTTATACAGAAGTCCAACAGCTACGAACCGTTCAACGGGGACAGTAAGAGAGGTGGAGCCAGCAGCGGAGCTGGGTCAGGCAGGGCAGATGCCCCGACCTAGGCACACAGGCAGCTCGGAACCAGTCGGGGTGTGGGGCAGACTGACCTTGGTCGCACATTCGCGCACAGTGAGACAGACCACATAGGCCCCAGGGGGCAAACCCAGTGGTGGAGGGCTGACAGCGGTGGCACACTCGCGTGCAGTGGAACAAAACGCGTGGGCCTGGTGAGGGTGGTGGCTGCGGCGCCGGGGCCTCGGCGGCAGGCGGCAAATGGGAAACCATTGTCCCTCTTTGACCCCGCCCCCACATACAACGTCACAACCCAGCGACTTAGTTGCCCTGTTCTAGTGAACACTTTAGGGCTCTGATCCTGCTATGGAACAGGCACGAACAGCCCAAAAGATGGTGCAAGAAGAACTCAAAGTCCCAGAGCCAATAACTCTAAGCGACCGAGAAATTGCCAGCCTCTCAGAAGCACAATTCAAGACACTATTTATCAGGATGCTCACAGAACTGGTAGATTATAGTCACAAATTAGAGGAACATAGTCACAAATTAGAGGAACATATGAAGGCTAAACTAATTGAAATGAAGGGAGATGCACAGGAAACCAATAGTGATGGAAAGGAAACTGGGACTCAAATCAATGGAATGGACCAGAAGGAAGAACAAAACATCCCACCAGAAAGGAATGAAGAAATGAGAATTCAAAAAAATGAGGAGAGGCTTAGGAACCTCCAGGACATCTTTAAACGTTCCAACATCCGGATTATAGGGGTACCAGAAGGGGGAAAGAAACAGCCACAAATGGAAAACTTATTTGAACAAATAATAAAGGAGAACTTCCCCAGTCTGGCAAAGGAAATAGACTTCCAGGAAATCCAAGAAGCTCAGAGCGTGCCAAAGAAGTTGTGTTCCAAGAAGGAACACACCAAGGCACATCATAATTACATTAGCCAAGACTAAAATGAAGGAGAGAATCCTAGAAGCAGCAAGAGATAAGGGGACAGTCACCTATAAAAGAGTACCCATCAGACTGTCAGCAGATTTCTCAAAAGAGACCTTACAGGCAAGAAGGGGCTGCAAAGAAGTATTTCAAGTCATGAAATCCAAGGACCTACAGCCAAGATTGCTTTATCCAGCAAAGCTTTCATTTAGAATGGAAGGACAGATAAAGTACTTCTCAGATAAGGGCAAGTTCAAGGAGTTCATCATCACCAAGCCCTTATTATATGAAATGTTAAAGGGACTTATCTAAGAAAAATAAGATATAAAACTATGAACAGTAAAATGACAACAAACTCACAACTATCAACAACTGAACCTAAGGAAAAAAAAAACAAACTAAGCAAACAACTAGAACAGGAACAGAATCACAGAAATAGAGATTACAAGGAGTTATCAGTTAGGAGGGGGAGGAGGAGAATAGGGGAAAAGATACAGGGAATAAGAACATAAATGGCAGGTACAAAATAGACAGGGGGAGGTTAAGAATAGCACAGGAAATGGAGAAGCCAAAGAATCTGTATGACCCATGGACATGAACTAAAGGTGGGGAATTCGGGTGGGAGAGGGTGTGCAGGGCGGAGAGGAATAAAAGGGGGAAAACAGGGCAACTGTAATAGCATAATCAATAAAATAGTTTTAAAAAATTATCTTACAAGTTTTTGTGGAGGAAAAGTGGGAGGTTATTCCTAGTGGTAACCTCCCAAGGGTTTCAGAGAGATTTCTGGAGGACACAGGAAACCATTCAAAAACTAAGTAAATTCTTCCTATAACTAACCAGAAACATTTTAATTCTACAAGCTAATGTATGGCTTCTTTACATACAAAGCAAACTAAAACAAAATTTATTCTTTAAATTACCGTACTTTCCAGTTTTCAAAACAATTGAAAAGAAAAATTGAACCCAGCTATAAGGTAGCGAAAATGCAAACAAAATTTCAATGCCTCAAGCTGAGCCCTCTAGTGTTGGAGGGGGAAAAATTATCCAGAAATTTTGTATTAAGCTATAGACGTCTTTTCACTTCAATATATTCATCTTTACCTTATATCCCCTCCTTTCAACAGCTATGAGATCTAATTCACATACAATGTATTTCACCCATTTGAGATACAGACTTCAATAGTCTTTAGCATATTCACACAGTTGCACGACCATCACCACTATCTACTTCTGAAACCTCATCACCCCAAAATGAAACCCACACCACTGAGCAGGCACTCTGATCTCCCCCAACCCCTCGCCCCCGCTGTCAGGCAGCACTCCTCTACTTTCTGTCTCTAAAGATTTGCCTATTTTGGACATCCAAAAATTTTTCATTTGCAAAGTACAAGTTTTACTTCTTTTGTTAAATTTAGTCCTGCGTATTTTGGTTCTATTATAAATGAAACTGTTTTCTTAATTTGACTGTCAGATTGTTCAATGCAAATGTATAAAACACAGGTGACTGCTTTGTACCTGCCCTGCCATCCGATGAACTCATTTATTAATTCTAAAGTTTTATAATGGATTACTTACGATTTTCTATATACAAGATCATGTCATCTTCAAACAGAGATAGTTTTACTTCTTCCTTTCCAATCCAGGTGACTATCTTAACCCTTTTTTAAAGGGCTATATATTATGCATTCCATTATAATCATATTGATGTTAAAGGCCATCCTGCCTAGAAGTGAGGCAGTATTTTTCAATTTCCGTGAGTTGGTTCACTTCAGTTAGTATATATACATGAGGGTCACATGTTATTTTCTGTATAACAGAATATACAGGTTATTTTCTGTAACAAAAGAGTAGCCTGAACATAATACATTATAGTTAATATTTACATGAAGTTACATTTGATAGCCAAAGAAAAGAGTGGAAAGTACTTATCTTTGCAAGTATTGAGTAGCTTGTCAATTATGCATATTGACGTGGTTAGCCAGGCCATTCTAATTTCCTCTGCTACAGCACTAAGTAAAGCCCTAAGGGGTTTCCTTGCCCTGGATACAGGTAAAACTACTCTGTGAATATAAGCATGCATTCATTAAGCACTGCCCCACTGCTTGAAATCACACCTGCACCATGGGTAAGAAAGCCACCTGTGTGGCTTCAGTATAAATGAGGGACAGTTTCTGCTTTTACAAAGCAGGATACAAGTGCCCATGAAAATGTTTTTATGAGAGCCACCTAGGTGATTACAATTTAATGTGGCATCAAAATAGATTTTACAAACTCTTCCTAACTTAGAGATATCTCCTCAGGGGGAAAAAAACCCCCGAATGCTGACATAAGGCTATAAATATGGTATGTGTTGTATCTGGTGCAAGCCATTTTATTTTATTTTTTAAACAGAATTTTATTTCTTTTTAGATTTTGTTTATTTATTTTTAGAAAGGGAGAGAAACATCAATGCGTGGTGGCCTCTCACGTGCTCCCTACTGGGGACCTGGCCCACAACCCAGGCATGTGCCCTGACTGGGAATCGAACCGGCGACCCTTTGGTTCACAGGTCAGCACTCAATCCACTGAGCCACACCAGCCAGAGCTACAATGCAAGCCCTTTTACAAATGATTTCTTTATTCTCAAGAAGGTACTTGTTCTAAACCATCATGAAGTCTAGAGTTAATGTTGTTTGCTTTTAGCATCTTCTTTTAGTTGCTAAACATTATGATAATACACTCAAAGTCATATTTAAAGGGGGAGGAAATGATCTATAAAAGCATGTTAGAAATCTAATAAGACTGCCAAGAAAATAAGAGTAGGTGTATCATTCATGCTTAATATCGTAGCTTTATCTCTTGAGGAAATACATTTCACTGATTTAATTTTGTTTCTACTTGCAGAGAAACTTCATATAGGACCACACAATGGTATCTTTAAATTATTTGAGTCTCTCTCCTGAACTGCCTTCTCATATAAATTATATTACACAAATATTTAACAGACTTAATTCAAATATAGTTGGCCTTTAACATGTGAAATTTACATTCGGATTTAGTGGGTTACTTAGGGTTTTCTATATGCAAAATCATGTCATCTGCAAATAGAGATAACTTTACTTCTTCCTTTCAAATCTTGGTGCCTACCTTAGCCCCCTTTATTAAGGTTTTATTTGTTTTAGAGAGGAGGGAAGAGAGAGGGAGAGAAACATCAGTGAATGATGTGTAAGAGAAACATTAATTGCTTGCCTCCCTCATGCCCCCAACTGGGGACCTGGTTCACAACCCAGGCCTGTGCCATGACTGGGAATCAAACTGGCAACCTTTTGGTTTGTGGAACAATGCCCCAATCCACTGAGCCACACCAGTCAGAGCTATCCCCCCTTTTTTTTTTGAACAACTACATATTATTCATTCCGTTATAACCATATTGATGATTTTAATTCCCAATATTAATATGTTTAAACTTAAAAAGCTAGGCTTCACATGTGTTTTCCCGTATTTAATTTATTCATCAAAATGTGAAACAAACTTTCACATACATTCCATATCTAGGTTATAAGCAGGTCATATTCCTAAAAAATGTTTCTGAATCATTCAAGAAAAAATTCCCAAAGGCATAATGCTGTAAGCTGTGATAAGATTTTTCATAATAATTTGTTCATTAAAGTTGCTAAAATATAATATTTAAGATACAGTATTGAGGCCCTGGACAGGTAGCTCTGTTGATTAGATCATTGTCACGATACAGCAAGATTGCAGGTTCGATACCCAGTCAAGGCACACACAAGATGCAACCAGTGAATCCAGTGAATGCATTAATGGATGGAACAACAAATCAATGTTCCTTTCTCTCTCCGTCTCTCTCTCTCCCTCTCTTTCTAAAATCAATAAATTAAAAAAATTTAAAGATACAGTATTGATTCAGCAATGTACAGAGTCAAACTTTTTGGGGTTATCCTAGTAACTTAAACATTAATTGCAATAACATAGAAAACATTATTTTTAATATTAACTATGGGGAAAAGCAAAAGCTGAAATTTTAGGAAAACTTTTCTTTGTTACCCCTTCGGCTGCAGCTATGACCACGTGGAGCAAGGAGTTAACCACACTGAGGAACACCCCGAGGTACGTGGTGGTCGTGTTCACGCAAGGTGTTCACGCCCCGTGTGCTGCTCCTGTTTTAGAGCACCCATGTTATACCTGCCTGAGTGGTACTTCAGAGCTGAACACAAAATCTCAATTTCCTCCTCTGCTTGAGGGCACAGAATATACCAACAGGTGTACTGTATATGGTCAGATACACAGAGTTCATTCACTATCATGAATATAGCCATTCTCCTTACTTAGAAGACAATTATTTAACTAATAATCCACATTTCCGAATGTTCAGCGAGGTTTGTCATTCAGATGACAAAATTGACTTTTATTCCTCTTGTTCTTGAACATTCGGCTTCAAGAGCAGACATACGTCCTCCGCTGTCATTAAGGAACCTGGATTTGCCTCGGTGACCACAGGTGCAGAGAACCCAGGGCACTGACCCGTAGACGAAGGCTGGGGCTGCGGGACAGGAGGGCTTGTTGGCACATGGCCCCGACCTGCGAAGGGGGCAGTACTGCAGCCCTCCGTGAGGTCCTTCACCACCTCTCACCAAACGCTCACCCTCTGTCCCCTGTGGCCCCGACTCCATTCACCGCTTGTCCTCAATGGGCCATTTGATCATTCAGTTTAGACTTCACCACTTGTCATTTTCAGGAGCAGATTCCCGAACTGGAAAACACCCCAGGAGCAAGGATTCAGCTGGGGGTATCATTCAAAATTTAAATGTTTCAATACCAAGAAAAAGTATTATTTTCCACATAGACTAGAAATCCATTTTGTTTATCTCTTTTTGTAATGAAGTGATATGGGGTCTACTTCTCTTCCCCTAGGGTCTGGGCTGACTCTACTGACTCACTAGTCATGAAAAAAAATGGGACAGAAAGGATGCAATTGCTGAGACTAGGTCAGAAGAACCCTGGCAGTTTCCTCTTGCCCTCTTGGGATGCCTAGACAATGGAGACCCCATCTCCAAAGGCCCCCTGTCCAGACTCCCCGACTCAAGAACACAGCCTCTGTGCTGGGAGGATTCAAGTTAGGCCTTGAATCCTCGGGCAGGGGCTCCAGGCACAGCCGCAGCTGAGCCCAGCCTTCAGGTGACCTCAGATACCTACCAGTCCCCAGACACCTGCATAAAGAGGTCTCCAGGCGACTCCAGCCCCCAGCTACTTGAGTCACCACCAGCCTTTCAAGTCTTCTTGGCTGAGGCCCTACACTTTGGAGCACAAAACAAGCCATCCCTGCTGTACCCTGTTTGAAATCCACAAGATCTGTGGGTGTGATAAAATGAATGTTTTTGAACCACTAACTTTTGGGCTCGTTTGTGACATAGCCATCAACAACCATAACAGAGTCCCCATAAGTTAACTGTGAGGTCCAGTAAGAGAAAGGGGTAAACTGTCAAAGTAGTATTCAGAAAGAACTTGTGTCATCAAAGTAAAATGGCCTACCAACTGTCAGTATAACAACTTTGAAAAGATCTATGTAGAGACACATCATTGCAAATCTTTCAAAACACTGAATATAAAACCAGTCTCCTACAATAGATAAAAAATTAGAATAGGACTGGCCTCCTCCTTATTAAGACTGGACACTAGGAGACAATTAAGCAATCCACAAAAATTCCGAGGGAAGCCCCGGATGGTGTGGCTCAGTGGATTGAGTACTAGCCTGTGAACCAAAGGGTCGCTGGTTCATTCCCAGTCAGGGCACAGGACAGGGGCCAGGCCCCCAGTAGGGGGCACGTGAGAGGCAACCACACATTGATGTTTCACTCCCTTTCTTTCTCCTTTCCTTCCCCTCTCTAAAAATAAATAAATAAAATCCTAAAAAAAAAATTCTGAGGGAAGATTCTTTTCAACCTAGAATTCCACGTCTAACTCAACTAACCATCCCATGTACAGGCTGAATAAAAGGACTCAGAATATATTTTCTTCACATCCTTCCACAGGCTGGTTCTAAAGGCTGTGTTCCATGAAGATCAGGACGTCAAGAGAGGAAAGGGCACGGCATTCAAAACACAGCCTGATCTGGGAAAGCAGCAGTGGGAATCGGCAGGACGATAGCTGCGAAAAAGGCCCAGAGAGTTACGGGTCCAGCCTGGAGCAGCAACAGGCTCCACGGAGTGGAAGGAGAATGGAACTCAGAGTGCATTACGTAACTGAGACTCAGAAGGTAAGTGGGGATATAATAAAGGCAAGCATCTCAAAGGAAAAGAAAACCAATTAGAAAAAAGTGCTGTGCAAGAACAAAAACGTAACCAAGGCACAGTACTCCAATGTGAAGTGGATCCTGATACTGTCATGATGTAAATGATTTTCACTTTTCGATTCAACTTACACTCAAATCAAAGGAGTCCTAACTGCCATCACACTGCAGAATGAAATCTGACCAGCTTTGATACTATAAAGTCCCTCTACTTTTTACAATGAAAAGGAGGGTGGCAGAATCTGGGACCGAAGGGGAGATGGAAACAGGTGTGAGCAGCACTGCTCTATCTACTAAAGACAGAAAAACGACAGGATTAAAAATCAATAAAACCAATTTGGTTCTTTGAAAAGGTCAATAAAATTGATAAATCTCTGGCAAGACTAACAACAACAAAAACACCCTTAACACAAATTATAATATCAGAAATGAAAAGAGGGGATTTCACTATGGACCTTAAAGGATAGTGAAGACATGAAAAGGGTAAGAGAACACTCCAAACAATTCTACACACGTGAAACGGACCACTCCCTTAACACTCCAAACTATCAAAACTCATCCGAGATGAGTAGATAACTGAACACTTAACAAAATTTCACTATAAATAAAAACCTTCTGGGGAAAAACATCTCCAGGCTCTGATGATTTCGCTAGTGAATTCTGTTATACTAAACTTTTTTTAGTAGTTAAATACAATCACTACAGAAAAGAAGAAAGGTGCACTCCCAACTCATACTGTGAGACCAGCATTAAACTGATACCAAAGCCAGACAAAAACGCTGTAAGAAGACTGCAAACCAGTGTCCCTTATAAACCATATGCAAAATTCCTCAACAAAATTTTAACAAATACCCAGCCAAACCAGATCAATAATCCATTCTGTCCATTGCAAATGTGTAAGACATACCATCCTCACAGCAAACTTTATACTGCACAAGTTTCTCAATGCATAAGAGTAAACATTACTAACAGAAATCCAAATACTATGGTAGGCTCGAAGAGGGGCTATGCACCATCCACTCATTCAGTCAACACTTCCTGAACATCGAGTCCTATAAGCCAGTTACGAAAACCAGTAAGGTGAGGACCATGGCCTAGAAGAACCTAGACAGAAGATACAGATTCACAGGATATACTGTCAGTTAAAAAGACCTTTCCCAGAAAGACAGATTGTGCAAGGCAAATGATGAACTACCTTTTGATACTAGCGGGAATCACTCATTTGCCAGTATCCAAAAATCCCCCCTGGAGCACATATACCTGGTGAGGCTGTAATGGTGACCCCCATTTTCTAGATCAGGAAAGTGAAGCTTGGAGAGATTAACTTGATTTGCTCAAGACAGATGCCATAGCTGAATAACGATAGTGCTGAGGTTCAAATCCAAAGCCCTTGCTTTTAACTACTGTGGTAACGATGTGGCAGGAACAGGCAAGGAATCACAGGCCTGCACCCAAGTAGATAGACAGGGCCCGGCACAGGCACCCAGCCCCGCCCCAGACACACACGCCCCTCCCATTCATTAGCATTCCAAAGAGAAGGGAATTGGAGCCTGTTCCTCATGCAAGGCTGCCCCCTCTAAGGGGGGTACTTGCTTGAGCCAAGTCTGGCGAATATCTTTACTTCTGGGGCAAGAAGAATGCCAAGGTATCTGATTGCCATCCTCAGAAAGCTTACTAGTTTATACCCAAAGATTATTCACTCAAATGTCCACAAATATGTGGTGTGCTCAGGGACTGGGACCCACAGACACAAATACACCGAGTGTCAGTGACAGACATAACAGTTGTGTAAATGCAATACACAGGGAGTGAAAAGCTGTCCATTCTCTCTCTCAAAAAAAAATAACTCCTAGTAGTTCCACTCTACTTATTAATAATAAAATAGTTCATATAGGTAAACTAAGTGTACCTTTACCCTATCTATGAAGAAAAACAAAAAAGATTTACTGAATAAGCCCTGGTTGATGTAGCTTAGTGGATTGAGCATGGGCATGTGAACCAAAGTGTCGCCAGTTCGATTCCCAGTCAGGGCACATGCCTGGATTACGGGCCAGGTCCCCAGTAGGGGGTACATGAAAGGCAACCACACACTGATGTTTCTCTCCCTCTCTTCCCCTCTGTCTAAAAATAACTAAATAAAATATTTTAAAAATGGAATGAGTTTCTTGTAGAAAGCATGCAATTGTCTTTTAAAAAAAAAAAGATTTTTTTCTTATTCACTGAATAAGAGGTAACAGCCAAGACTTTAAGGGTCAATAGTTAAACTACTAAGAACTCTTTTTAAAGTAGCCTCAAGCACTTAGAAGTGCCCATTCACATGCATGAGCTCAGAGCTCATGTAATTACAAATTCCTTAAGGATCCTACTAGGTAATATATTACCTTCTAGGTAATTGTGGGTCAAGTTTTTAATGTATATATATATGCAAATGGAAATATAACATTCCTTGAAAAATACTCTGCATTTAAGATTTTAAGTTAGTTTAGACTGGCATGCCCTTTACTCCCTCAAATATTTCAAGTTTATATGGCTTTATTAGGCATGAGGGAATTTAATAAATAATTAAAATTCTAAGAGTTAAGCAACCAAATACAAAAAAGTGGAAAAACAGCAGAGTAGAGGGAAACAGACAGCAGAGGCCAAATTCTGAAATCACACAGCACAATTTAAAGAGAAAGTGAGGAAGTGCCATCTCCCAAAAAAATAATGAAAATACAGATCCATTTTAATCAACATCTTCCCTTAACTATCTCCACAGTTAGGAAAGATTTTAGTAGGAAAGATTTCATGAGGGGAACAAAGTAAAGAAAAGGCAACATGCCCTTTCAAAATTAAAAATTACCTAGAACCAATGTAAAATACAAAAGTTGGGTCTCAATTTTGGAGACATTTCTTACTCTCCAATAATAATGAAAGTTCTCCATTTAGTTAGAAGACTGGATAAAAAAATAAGAAGGTAAATTTCCCCCAAATCTTTAAAGTTCTTTACCCTAAATAACCATTCAAGGCATTATACATTAAGGAGGGACAAACACTCTTCCCCTCACACCCCACAAATCAAAAAGCAGGAAGGGAGCCCTGGCTGATGTGGCTCGGTTGGTTGGAAGGTCATTTCACAAACTGAAAGGTCACAGGTTCGATTCCTGGTCAGGGCGCATGTCTGGGTTCTGGGTTCAGTTCCCATTTGGGGCACGTGCAAGAGGCACCTGATGGATGTCTCTGTCTCTCTGTCTCTCTCTGTCTCTCTGTCTCTCTCTCTCACATCAATGTTTCTCTGCCTCTTCCTCTCACTCCCTTCCCCCTCTCTAAAATTAACAAGCATATACTCAGGTAAGGATTAAAAAGGAGGCAGGGAGTGGGAAAGTATCAAAATCACACTACAGAATGCACTCCCAACACAGGCATAATGGGCCAGTGAGGTCCATGCATCCTAGATTAGGAATTGGGATTGTTTTGTCCTCACCTCTCCAGCTGGCATCGTGCCTGTCGACTTGAAACTTTAATGGACCTGAGATGTTAGGGGCTGTTCAACTGTTAATCACATGATACTACTCACACAATCCCGAATTATCTTGAATGAACCAGGAACCCTTCAGTGTAACAAATGAGTAAAGAGGACATTTAAAAAAACCCAAAGTATCTTTAAGGGTTTCATTTCTTAGTGCAGTTGATCTTGACTCACTTCAATTAAGAATCCACATAAAGCAAATATTTTTTCCTCCCCAACATACAAGGCAGGCCTAAATAAATAAAATAAAACTTACTGGCTGAAGTAGCCATAAACAAATAAACAAACAAACAAACAAGCATGAAAAGAAAAAGACCACAGCTAAGTTCTTAGAAAAGACAAAAGTTACACCCTGAACAGTGAGTAATTCTCTGCAGGATCTGTTCAAGGCGTCTGGGAAGCCGATGGAAGGTCCCCACGCTCGTCCCGACCCTTTGCCAGGCCTTCAGCTCCGGCGGTTTGCTTATCTACGGAGTCAGATGTTACTCGGTGAGGGGGGAGCTGCTCAAAGTACTGGATACTAATCAAACTCAATATTCAAAATTAAAATTAGACTTGGGTGGCATGTACAAAAGCCAAGAGAATGAGAAAAAAAACTTGAACTACACAAAATGAACAGCGTCTTTATCATAAAACCCCAATGTAGTTTCACAACCAGGGTTACTACTGCAGGGTATATCTCATTCTGAATCCTGTACCCAAGATCTGCATACATTTTTAGGAGTCCAAATCACCTCCTTTGAAAGGACTCATTCTCATTGACCCCCCAGAATGACTACAGAGAAAAAAGTTGATCATGAACGTCATTCAAGCCTCACTCCCTGGACAGTGGTCTCATTGCTCCAACCGCCACCAGGGTTTCAATGCTGGATCCAAGAGTCTCGTCTGTAGTTATGAATGGAATGACTGCTTTTCCTAGTGCTCTTTTTAGGTATAGATAAGAACTGCTGAAAATATGAGAATTTTATGATGGAAGAGAATTTCAACTCATTCAACCAACCTTGGTGAAGTTAGCAAATAACGAGCTGAATTCACTGGATGTTCTAGGTCAGCTGCAAAACCTAAACATAACCTAAACATTCCCTAAAACTGTATGCAAATTGTGTGCATTCTTCTTGGGGGGAGGTCCATACTTCTATGGAATTCTCAGAAAGATACATAAATAAGACTTTTTAAAGAACTCTATTCCTAGAGGATTCCTTCGTGGTCGAATGAAAGCACCTGCATAGGACGTGTGCCATTAGCATCCCCCTGGCCTGTGAACAGTCACAAGTTTCAGGCTAAAAGCCTCACTATCCCTTAATTGATTTTCCAAATCAATGAAGAATCTGGCGTGCACATGGGTTCCTAACAAAGGGTCTCCCAAGTCATCTACTGCCGTAGCTCAGGCCTCCACACTGAGGCCTCCTAGAGAAGCCAGGGGGCTCTGACCTCTTACTCTCTCAAGGGCCTCAATATCCCCTAATCTAAGGAAAACAATAATGACAATTCTGGCCCTGAACACTTCATACAGGTGTTGGCAGTGACAAAGAAGCTAATGTTGACAACATACTGGGTAATCTCCACGCCGGTTTCAGCACAGTGATACAGTAGCACTGTCAACTTGTCCCACAAAAAAAACTTTAAAAGAAATGGAAACAACCCAGCACTCCTTACAGGAGTCCTGTATGGAAACATAACACGACCCAGGGCACTAGAACCTGGAAATGCTCTTTAAACAGCACGTCCCACAAAATCCCACCTCTCAAGGAAACAGCCATGGATTTCTTCCCCCACTACCACCCCCACCAAAAGGCCTCAGCCTCCCCATCAGCCTTTTCCCCTAGAATAAACAGTTCATCTCACTACTTTCCCCACCCTCCTCTCTGGTTCATTCACCACAAACTAGGGCCAGTGTCACTTCCCTAGGCAGAAGATGAGAGAAGAGGAAGATACTACTACATATGAATAATTTTGTATTTTTTGCTTTTCACCTTGTCACATGTATATGGCAATGACCTTTGTAAACTTCTAAAGCATTATATAGTAAGATGAATTATCACTATCAATTAATTTATGAATCCTAATAATGAATGTCCTGCCTGCTGTTGAAATGTTCCTTATTACTCTCATAAAAAATTTTGCACCAAATAAACTCAAATCAAGTTTTCATCACATTACTCACATGTTTAAGGACTTAGGAGATCCCTATCATTTATCTGATAATAAACCCTGTAGTTTACTATTTTCAAGGCTCTCCAGCCTCCCCCTCACTCACTCACTCACTCTTTCTCTCTCTCTCTCACACACACACACACACACACCCTCCATTCCTAGTGGTATCGTCAGCTCGGCCACTCCCCTTCAGTCACAGTTGCCTTACTCAGTTCCGTCTGGGTGTGCTCACGTTGAAGACTTCCACTGTCATCCTAAGAGGAATCTCTGTCCTGTGCGCCAGCAGGTGTTCCACACTGAGATGGTGGGGCTGCTTGCCTCCCTCAAGGGAAGGGCTCTTACTTAACTTTGAGTCTCTAGCATCTGGCACAGGCCTGCACTCAGTGATCGTTGCCTAGTAAACGAACGTCTAGCTGCCTCTGAGACCCTGATTCATACTCATCATTCTTCCCAAGCCTGGGATCCAGATTCGAATGGTCTCTGAAGCCTTCACGGATTAACCTATTCCATACTGCTCCCCTAGCTCACCACCTCGGTGCTCCTTCCTTCAACAGACATTCACTGAGCCTCCATCACAGGCCAGACACTGCTCTTGGACCTCAGAATAAAGCAATGAACTAAACAGATAAAAAATCCCTGCCCTCATGGAGCGTACATTCTAATAGAGGTAGGGTGCACTGGACGTCTTCTATGCAACTTCATTTGAACTTCATGTTCATTCACGTGCTTTGATTCAAGTCACTAATTGCCCACGGTAGGTTATCTGCAAAGATAGCTATCAGCGAGTCCTCCTACCACTGTACGCACATGACTGTCCCTCCCATCATGAGGCAGTCTGCTCCCTGTCCGTCTGACCCTGAGTTGGCCCTTCGACTCGTTTTGACCAATAAAATCTGCAGAAGCAACTGCTGTGCCAGTTCTGGGCCTAGGCGCTCAGCAGCCCGGCAGCTTCTCCTCTCTGAGAAACCGAGTGCCAGGTAAAGAAGCCCAAGCTGTCCTGCTAAACGGAAGGCCACGTACGTGGACAGAAAGGCCCTGAGAACAAGTGACCATGTGACAAGAGAGGACACAGGGAGAATGATGGCACTCTAGCTGACAGCCAACATGAAGGCCTCGGACATGCAAATGAGGCCACCTTAGACCGGCCAGTCCTGCCCAGCCACCCGGCGAACATAGGAGTGAGCCCAACAAACACACCTGGAGCAGAGACAGTCACCCTTGGTAACGTCCTTAACTACCGGTTATGACCACTAACATGGTGGTTGTCCTAAGCCACGAAATGTTGGGGTGACTTGTTAGGCAGCACTGGATAACTGAGACACTACCTCAATGAGACTGTGCCCCTCACCCCAGTCAGAGATGGTGTCTTCTACATTTTCATAACCCTCATCGTGTCCATTATGGTTAGGCAAAAAGTAAACATCCAGTCAGTATCTGATGAGCGAATATTTATAAAACTAAATGGGGGGAGGATTCTGGGAAGAAGGAAGAGTGGGCAGCACCTGGAATCTGTCTCCCACCCAGACAACAATGGCACCAGCAGCATCTGTCAATTTAACTATTTTGGAACTCTGAAGTCCGCTGAAGGCCTACAGCTTCAGAGGCAAGACTTGGAAGTGTGATTACTTTCAGTCAAGTTCAGCTTTCAGCACAGGTGCGGTGACCAGTCCCCCACACCAGCCCTTTGGCAGGTAACTGCACAAGACACTACAAGAAAAGCTAAAGACATTACAAGAAAAGAACACTGCAGATCAATATTCCTTATGAACACTGATGCAAAAATACTCAACAAAATGGCAGCAGACAACAATATATTAAAAGAACTATGCACCATGACCAAGTATATTTATTTCTGAAATGTAAGGATGGTTCGACACATAAAGCCGAACAATGTAACACACCACACGTCAACAAAACGAAGGGGAGAGAAAACCACACAACAACCTCAACCGATACAGAAAAAGCATTTGACAAAATTCAACACCCTTTCATAAAAAGGGCACTCAACAAACCAGGAACAGAAAAAATACCACCACATAATAAAAGCCACATGAGAAAAACCCACGGCAAATATCACACTCAGTGGTGCAGGACCAAAAGGATTCCCCCAAGTCAGGAACACGGCGAGGGTGTCTACTCTCAGTACTTCGAGTCAACGCGGTCCTGGAAGTTCTACCCAGAGCGGTGAGGCTAGACAAAGAAATAAGACTGGAAAGGGAGAAGCAGAATGATCTGTTTACAGGTGATATGATTTTATATGTAGAAAACCCCAAAGATGCCACAGAAACACTTTTAGAACTAACAATTCAGTAAAGTAGCAGGACACAAAGCCAACATTCAAAAATCAGTTGCATTTCTATACACAAACAATAAATAATCTGAAAAAAAACTTCAAAAACAATTCCATTCTCCATTACATCAAAAGGATAAAAGACTTAGAATTAACCCAGCAGGAGAAAGACTTGTGCAATGAAAATTACAAAACACTGCTGAAAGAAATTAAAGAAGACATAAACAGAAACACATCTCATATTCATGAATTAGAAGACAATGTCATTAAGATGTCCATACTGTCCAAAGCAATCTACAGAGCCAATGCAATCCCAATGATGACTTTTGCAGAAATAGAAAAGTCCATTGAAAAAATTCATACAGAACTTCAAAGGACTCCAAATAGCCAAAGCAATTTTTTAGCCATTCTATTTTTTAAGGTTTACTTATTTTTAAAGAGAGGGGAAGGTAGGTAGAGAGGGAGAGAAACACCAATATGTAAGAGAAACATCACTTGGTTGCCTCTCATACGTGCCCCCAACCCGGGACCAGCCACCAACCCAAGCATGTGCCCTGACCAGGAAACAAAACCGGTGACCTTTTGCTTTTTAGGACAGCGCCCAACCAACTGAGCCACATTGGTCAAAGCTAGTCAAAATAATTTTGAAAAACAAAAACAAAACTTGAGGACTCACACTTTCTGATTCCAAAACTTACTCTCTAAAGCTACAGTAATCAAAACAGTGTGATAATGGCACACAGGCAGACACACAGACCAATGGAATATAGTAGGGAGCCCAGAACTAAAGCCCAGCATGTATGGCCAAATGATTTTTGACAACAGTTCCAAGAGCATTCAATGGGAAAAGGGACATTCTTTTGAACAAATGATGCTGGGGAAACTGGACATGCACATATAAAAGAGTGAAACTGAACCCTCACCTAACATCATGTACAAAAATTAATTCAAAATAGAACAAAAGCCTAAATAAACCCTAAAAGAATAAAACTATTAAAAGAAAATTTAGACAAAGGCTTCACAACATTGGATTTGGCAATGATTTCTTAGAAGTGACAATAAAAATACAAGAAACAAGGAAAAAAACAGATACATAGGACTTCATGAAAATTAAAGATTTTGTGCATCTAAAGACACCATCAACAGAGTGAAAAGGTGACCCACAGAATGGGAGAAAATATTTGCAAATCATATCTAATCAGGGATTAATATCCAGGATATATAAAAGATTTCTAAAATGCAAACAAACAACATGATCTAAAAGTGACAAAGCAGTTACATAGACATTTCTCCAAAAGATACACAGATGGCCAATCAGCCCATGAAAAGATGCCCAATATCACTAATCATTAGAGAAATGAAACTCAAAACTACAATGAGATAGCACCTCATACCCATCAGGATAGTGACCACCAAAAACAGAACAGTGAGTATTGACGAGTATGTGGAGAAATTGGAAACTCTGGCCACGGCTGATGAGAATGTAAAATGGTATAGCCACGACTTCCGCCAAGATGGAGGCATAGGTGGAAACACTGTGCCTTCTCCCACAGCGAAGTTTGAATACAACAAAGGTTTGGAGAACAAAGACACACCCAAAGACCAGAAAGTTGAATTATACGGAAGTCCGACAACTATGAACCGTTCAACGGGGACGGTAAGAGAGGCGGAGCCAGCAGCAGAGCAGGGTCGGGCAGGACAGATCCCCCGACCTAGGCGCGAAGGCAGCCCGGAACCAGTCGGGGTGTGGGGCAGACTGACCTCGGTCGCATATTCGCACATTCGCACACAGTGAGACGGACCACACAGGCCCCAGGGGGCGAACCCAGTGGTGGAGGGCTGATGGCGGTGGCACACTCGAGTGCAGTGGAACGAAACACGTGGGCCCGGTGACAGTGGTGGCTGCGGCGCCGGTGGGGGCCGTGGCGGCAGGCGGCAGACGGGAAGCCATAGTTCCTCGTTGACCCCGCCCCCACATACAACATCACAACCCAGCGACTGAGTTGCCCTGCTCTAGTGAACACTTTAGGGCTCTGATCCTGCTACGGAACAGGCACGAACAGCCCGAAAGATGGCGCAAGAAGAATTCAAAGTCCCAGAGCCAATAACTCTCAGCAACCGAGAAATTGCCAGCCTTCAGAAGCACAGTTCAAGACACTGTTTATCAGGATGCTCACAGAACTGGTAGATTATAGTCACAAATTAGAGGAACATATGAAGGCTAAACTAATTGAAATGAAGGGAGATGCACAGGAAACCAATAGTGATGGAAAGGAAACTGGGACTCAAATCAATGGAATGGACCAGAAGGAAGAACAAAACATCCCACCAGAAAGGAATGAAGAAATGAGAATTCAAAAAAATGAGGAGAGGCTTAGGAACCTCCAGGACATCTTTAAACGTTCCAACATCCGGATTATAGGGGTACCAGAAGGGGGAAAGAAACAGCCACGAGTGGAAAACTTATTTGAACAAATAATAAAGGAGAACTTCCCCAGTCTGGCAAAGGAAATAGACTTCCAGGAAATCCAGGAAGCTCAGAGAGTCCCAAAGAAGTTGGACCCAAGAAGGAACACACCAAGGCACATCATAATTACATTAGCCAAGACTAAAATGAAGGAGAGAATCCTAGAAGCAGCAAGGGATAAGGGGACAGTCACCTACAAAGGAGTACCCATCAGACTGTCAGCGGATTTCTCAAAAGAGACCTTACAGGCAAGAAGGGGCTGGAAAGAAGTATTCCAAGTCATGAAATCCAAAGACCTACAGCCAAGATTGCTTTATCCAGCAAAACTTTCATTTAGAATGGAAGGACAGATAAAGTGCTTCTCAGATAAGGTCAAGTTCAAGGAGTTCATCATCACCAAGCCCTTATTATATGAAATGCTAAAGGGACTTATATAAGAAAAAGAAGATGAAAAATATGAACAGTGAAAGGACAGCAAACTCACAGTTATTAACAACCACACCTAAAACAAAAGCAAACCAAGAGGACAGCTAGATCAGGAGTGGAACCATAGAAATGAAGAACACATGGAGGGTTAGAAACAGGGGAGTGGGAGGGGGAGAAGGGGGGAGAAGGCACAGAAAATAGCATAGATGGTAGGTAGAAAATAGATAGGGGGGAGGGTGAGAATAGTGGGGGAAATATAGAATCTAAAGAACTTAAGACACGTGGTTATAAACTAAGGGGGGGAGAATGGTGGGAGAGGGAGTGTGCAGGTGGAGGGGAATGAAGGGGGGAATAGAACAACTGTAATGGTATAATCAATAAAATATATTTTTTAAAAAATGGTATAGCCACTGTGGAAAACAGTGGTAATTCTCCAAAATTGAAAAACAGAATCACCATATGATTCAGCAATTCCACTTCTGGGTATATACCCAAAGAACTGAAAGCACGGTCTCAGAGTTGTATAGCCAGTTTTATAACAGCATTGTTCACAATAGTGGAGACATGGAAGCAACCCTAGTGTCCACAGACTGATAAATGGATTGCGGTACACACATACAATGGCATATTCTTCTACCATGCAAAGGCAGGAAATTCTGCAAAATGCTGCTATACAGATGACTCTTGAGGACATTATGCTACGTTAAATCAGTCAGGCACCAAAAGACAAATACTGTGTAATTCCACTTGTGAGGTACTGAGAGTAGTTAAAAATCAAAAGACAAAGTTAAATGGTGGTTCCCAGGACTGGGGGGTGGGAGGGAGAGGCAGAGGGGGCTGCTGCATGGTACGAGTAGTTTCGGTTTTACAAGAGGAAGAGTCATGGAGGCAACAGTGGTCATGGCTGCACAACAATGTGGATGCATTTAATGCCACGGAACTGCGCACTTAAGGATGCTTACAATGCTAAATTTTATGTTGTCTATAGTTTAACATAGTTTTTTTCAGCAACTAAATACCTAACTGGGAAATTTCTCATCATGGAAGACCTAGAATATTCTGTTTTTTAGAGCAGAGGACGCAAACCATTCTTGACTGTGCATTCTATCAGTTAAATGTCAAGCACACTTCCCAATATATTTGTACTTACTTTTAAGTTATATACAAATATTACTAAATTAATATATTGTATAGATCTTGACTACAAAAATAAATTAAGGATATATAAGTGTATATTTACATAAACAAACATTTACGTCTGAATACACATTGAGCCCCACTGCGCCCCAGCGACTGTGCCCACATCTCAGGGACTGAAGCGTGCAGCTCCCTGTGTCCTTCTCTAGCTCCTTCAAACAAACGCTCTCCTCTTGGCCTTGGCACCCCAACTATCCTGGTGTTCTTCCTCCAAAGGTTTTCCTCCAGCAATTCCCTTTCCTGCTTCCAACTTTGAAATATGGCTTCTGTATTTGACCTTCTGCTCTTTTGGGTAAACCCTCCCCGGGCAATCTCATCTTGCTCACGGACATACCAACATGACCAGGCTTCTCTTCCTGTGTGCTAGTTTCCACCCACCTGAATCAAAAATCTCACCAATAAATCATCCGATCCACCCTTCTTGTCCATACTTCAATGCTCACACAAAATCCCCAAAATTGCTTACCTAGTTTCCCCTAAATTATCCCTGATGTAATTCTACACATCTGGGGACAATATGGACCATTTCAAACAGCTCTCCTTGCTGGGAACTCTATTTACATTAAGCTGGCACTGACTTCCTGTGATTTCCATGTCGGTTCTAGTTTTTCACTTCTGAGATCTCAAAGAATGTCCCATCCCCACCCACACTCAAATCTAAATGAAACGCACCATCTTTGTAGTCTTTGAGATTCAGAAGCAAGGCATGATGACTTTCCAAAGGTAAAACGGTGGGTAAACATCAGCACTAGCTCTCACCCCACAAACCCACACAGGCACTGGACACTGCAGGTGAATCGGGGCAGCACCGGACGATACCCAGGGATAAGGCGCAGTTTCAATACAGAGATGGCACCACAGACACTTAAAAATACAGGTCTCCAGGCTGATGTATAAGACGCCAAAGCCTGAGTGTGCCACCATCATCGTGTGGGAGGCAATCTGGTCCAGCGGCTGGACAGGTTTGTTCTGCTTGGAGAACTAAGGAATCCCTCCCTGCTCCCAGTCCTGCTTTTACTACTGTTTCTTGATGAGCTATTCTTAACTAATTACATTGTAACTAAAAGAGCTACTCATCCTATCAGCCTAATCTGGTAATATAAATACAAAACAAAAGCATATTCTATTGTACAGTATGTCACAAAATGCTTACCTAAACTCTAGGAGCTTCGGGGTCATGATGTTGGAGTGGATTGCTAGAAGGAATACGACTAAGAACAGCCAGTAACAACCCAAGGAAGAAACTGAAGTAGCGCAGGGTGATGGGCCAGCCAAGAACACGAGTGTACCCAGAGAATACCACAGAACTCAAACAAGACTGGTCTTTTGGCTTGTTTAGGGCCATTCCCTCAGAAGCAAGGGACAACACAGACTTCCTGATAATGATGAATTTAGTGGGTAAAAAAAAGCTCAGAGTTTTCAATGATATTTTGGCTGTATCAGACAAAATACTAAGATACAGAAGATTACTAATTAAGTTAAACATGAGGGTGAGGCAAGGAAAAACATCTCAGACAGAAAGAAAATCAAACTATTTCAAATTTTAAAAAAAAAACGACAAAACAATCCAGAGTAATTTGGAATTCTCAATGTGTACCACAGTTTCCAACACTAAGCGGAGATTTTGTCCAATTGACACAGAAAGAAAAGATTTTCCCTTTTATGTTAGAAAATATCAGTAATAACAGCCTTTTTCTGTTCTTAACATGAATTATAATTCAGAAAAGAATGATAAATATAACTGTGTGATAATCTTGTTATATTCTGGGTTGGACTGTCAAAGAAATATCTTGTTCTAGAGAGAGTATTTCCCTAAGCTTTTACAGAGATATTTTTTAAAAATCACACCGAATTTTTTTTCCTGAGAAAACCTTGTATACAAAAGAGACAGAGACTTGGAGCCGTTGCTACAGCTTAAAAGATTGGAATTCCCTTAACAGCTACTGGGAACTACAATCATGGAAATTATTGTTATTGGTGTCCCTCCGCTTCTGTTAATATGTTATGCTTTCTGAAGCCATCCCATTCTTCAACTTTCTTAAATTGGCCAATTTAGCCTTGGCTATTCTACTAACTCTTTAAACCAAAAAAGTTTTTAATCTCTCTGGCCTTCACTATTTATCTGTAACATGCATTCATTTATTCACTCATTCAACAAAGTTTTTTAAAGGATTGATTGATTTATAGACAGAGGGGAAGGAAGAGAGAAAGAGAGGGAGAGAAACATCAATGTGTGGCTGACCCACAACCCTGGCATATGCCATGACTGGGAATCAAACCAGCAACCCTTTGGTTTGCAGGCAGGCGCTCAATCCACTAAGCCAGGGCTCACTCAACAAATAGTTACTGAGCAACTACTGCTAGCCAATGGTAGCCTCACAAAATGTACAATCCAAGTTCTGTATAAAATGAAAAAGCTAGACCTAAGATGTTACTGCTCTGCCCTAGCTTGTAGGACATATTCCCCAGTAGGGGGCGCTCAAGAGGCAACCACACATTGATATTTCTCTCCCTCTCCTTCCTCCTCCCTTTCCCTCTCTGAAAATAAATAGAATCTTTATTTTATAAAAAATCGCTATTGTCCTTTTAAGAACTAAAATTCCACAATTATATTGACATAGTATGTATATTTATTATCATTGGGACATCAAAAACACACTTGTCATTAATGAGAAATAGAAATATTTAGCCCATACCTGAGTAACATCTATTCCAATCCTGGGAGCAAATTTCTAGCTCTATTACAGCCCCTGCCCTAATGATTAAAGTCTGTATCTGTGCTGAACAAACAATGGGTCCCAAAAATAAGAATCTCTTTCCAAATTATGAAAAGGACAAAATGACTGAATAGAACTAAACATCATGGGTTGGATAGCTATTTAGACCTAAATAAACTCATGTTTGAGTAATAGTTTTTAATAGTTCTTGAGTTCATTTGTAGAAGGCTTTCATAACTTAGAATAATTTAATGTTGCTTTTCCGTGCATTCGAAAGTCCGCACTGTTGTGGGACACGGCTGCTGAACACTGTAGGAATCACGAAGCTTCACTGCCTGCCGCTCAGCCAGCTGATGAGCTCGGAACTGATCCTCAAACACCCGTCTGAAACAACTCGCAGGTACTGACATCTAATTCAGAAATCAAGGGAAAACACTCATAAATACAGGGAGGAACACTCGTTTTCAGCTGCTTACAAGGTCCAGAGCCCCAATTAATACACTGATAAAATCAATTACTTACATCTCAAAGCCCTAAAGCTACAAAGAACTAACTGCTAATCAAAGCTTTAGTCTTGAATGCACAGGGGAATGCAGCTGGGCGGGCAAATAGACCACAGGGGAGTCAGCTTCTCTGTCCTACAAACTGGTAATATTTTTCCCCTCCTTGCTGCCAAATCCTTGAAGAAGAAACATACTTTACATACAGAGAATCAATAAAAAGAACACTAAAAATACTTCATACTCCTGAAATTTAATCATATTCATTTATCTGACATTCACTGTGTAGGCCCCAGGCTAACTAACACTCCAATAGTCCAATAGTAGTGGTCCCTGACTTCGCAATGAAGGTTAAGCTCTAATGAAATAGGCCAATATCAAATAAATTACAACTGGGGGGATAAACACTGGGAAAGAATAATAAGAGGTTAATAGAGAGACTTCGAGGAGGATCTACCCTAAGAAGGCAAAGGGTACCTGCCTGAGAAACTGACATCTAAAGAGACATCTGAAGGACATTCAATAACAAATTTTTTCTGAACATTTGCAGATAATCTTTGTTAGTCACTAAATAAGTTATAGTTCCAAAACAGGATGTTTTTTAATACACAGCTGGTATATTTAAAATACAAGAAAAGCACTTCAAGTCTGTGTCATGTGCCCACCTGGTACTTGACTTTGCCTGTCATAACATGTATTGCACTGCTTTGTAATTGGCTGGTTGTTTTCCAAGCTCCTACCAGGGGTGTCCACCTTGTGGCCCACTGGCCACATGCGGCCCAGGATGGCTGTGAATGCAGCCCAGCACAAAATTGTACATTTACTTACAATATTATTAGATTTGTGTGTGTGTGATTACGTGCCACAATGTATTTCATGTGTGGCCCAAGACAACTCTTCTTCCAGTGTGGCCCAGAGACGCCAAAAGTTTGGACACCCCTGCTAGATTGTAAGCTTCCAGGAGACAGGGACCATGTTTGTGTGCTTGGACCCTCATTGGTGGGGTGTGTGGTAAGGGTTAATTAATGTCAGCTGGCTGAAAAACTAGGAGCCCCCCTTTCCTCTCACTGCACTACTTCCTTGTCTTGGCTCTTCTGAGATGTTGCTGGAAACCTCATTGTACAACTTGTATCGGCTCTTAAAACATAACCTCTGCAGGCCAATAACGGGTCAAGTTGGGTTTTGGGTACAGGAAGGCTGTACCGTAATAATATGTACCATATTATTCCCCCCCTAATAAAAAGATTTTTTTAAAGAAAGATATTAACCTCTTTTATGAAGCGCTATTCTTATCTGACTGCAGGGCAGAAAGCACCTGATAGCTAACTTTGACAAGTTCTTACTAGTTATTCTCTCGTGATGTTTGTATTTCAACTGGGAATAGTTTTTTTCTCAAACTGGAGTTCTCTGATGGCTTGGGAACTTACTCTCAGAGTCCTTGAGTTCTCTCAAAAATATTAATTTTAGCCCTGGCTGGCATAGCTCAGTGGATTGAGCACGGGCCCGCGAACCACACGATCGCAGTTCGATTCCCAGTCAGGGCACATGCCTGGGTTGTGGGCCAGGTCCCCAGTGGGGGCCATGTGAGAGGCAACCACACATTGATGTTTCTCTCTCCCTTCCCCCTCTCTCTAAAAATAAATAAAATCTTTTAAAAAATGAAATGAAATGTATACAAAACATACCCTGGATCCCCTGGATGACCACATGGATTACTGAGCCCAGGGTTCGTTTGGGGGTCAGTACTGGCCTATATCGCCTAACTGCTGTGTGCCCAGGAGGAAAGGTCCCGACGACCGGAAAGACACACTGCACAAAGGAAGACTTCCTTCCACGCGGTTTAGTTGGGAAAAGTGGCGGGCACATGGGCTGCACGAGTTGGTGCCATGTTCCCACTGGGACAGCGGTTTAGTTTCAGCAGGATGACATTTCCTATCTCACTAAGTTGGTCTCATTAATTTGAGTATTAGTATGTTTTACATTTAATATGTAACAATCTTAATATCTTGATTTTACAGTTAACACTGGGACTGTTTTCTTGTAAAAAAAAAAACCATATATTCACATCTGAGAAGGTCTCCTTAAATTCACAGGAATCAATCTCTATCAGTGACCAGTGAGGGCTGAGTTACAGGCCAATTAGTGAGGGAGAGCTCTGGGACCAGGAGGCTCTGTCCTCTTCCAGGTATAATACGTAGATGTCAAAAGACAGGAACCAAAACAAAGTAAAATTTGGCTCAGACATTGTTTAAAGATGTTCTAGAGCCAAGTACTAGAGCCAAGGTAATCAAGCGTAGCCAGTCAGAAGTATCATGGACAGGGTCAGAAAACAAAAGGAGCAACTAAGAGCCCCGGACCTCGAGAGCTGCGCTGTCCAAACAGTGAGCAGGAGGGATTTGCCAAGAGCTGCAGTTCTGCGTTACTCCTTACCACATTCTCCTTTCACTAATCCACGTGCTTTTCTCTTTTTAAGCATGTTGTCCCACTAAGGACTTTTGCAAACATGAAAGAAAATGAGCACAAGCATGCACATTTTACTCTATTTGGTACTCAGACGGCTTCAGGATCTTTCAGCTTCCAAACCCTTCAATCTACTTGATGACCTTATAGTCATGGAATGTATTCATTAATCCTCCTCCCCCAAATTTCTCTCCTTTCCTCCTAAGAATGTTGAGGCTTCTCAATTGAAAGGAACCACTGAGGTTCCTTCCAGAGAAGGGAGCAGAACCCCACTACAGGCTGCAGTGGCTCAGACGGTCACCGGAGGGCTTTTCCACAGGAGACTTGTCTCTCCTGCGGTGAGAACATATTCTGAATGGCCGATTTCATTGTAATTATGATTCCCCAAAGCTCTGGCCAAATTCCAGAGAGGCCAATTATAATTCACCTAAGTTCTCTCATAATTTAATTTGGCTACACTCCTATTACTCCATTACCCTAAACTACTGCTTAGCATTTATTACAAGGCCATATACCAAAGAATTTCACAATCAAGAGTCCCTTAGAGATAAAGCATTTAGTGTCATGATTTGTAGACTATTCCAGAAGTCCTTCACAGGCCCTGCCACAGCCACGCTCAAATACTAACACACTAAAGAATTCATTAAGTCGGTTTATACAGACCTTGGCATAAAGCCCCTCCCGCCTTCTCAGGGCATGTGTACTTGCAGGTTCTTATAATCACATCAGTGATGAGAAGAGGCTGTAATTCTGTGGAGGGCTATCTACCTATTTATCTACCTACCTACCTACCTACCTATTTATTTATTTCCAGCCCACACAATCCACTCAGGTAAACCTGCTCAAGTAGGTTCGCTGTCCCCACTCCACTCAGTCTCTTGTCAAGGAAGTTGCCATACGCAAGCCACACTGTCTAAAGGCATTACTGTCTGTTGCAATAATGAACTTGATAATGTGTTATGTCATGATAATTAAAACTTAAGTGCCAAATTAAACTCTGGATGGTTATTGCCTTTTCAATTTATAATGAGACAAAGTGATCGGCTGTTGGTACCTTAAATCCCCTCAACATGGCTGTGAAATAACTGGTCAACCAACGCCTGCATTCCTCGCACAACAGGAAGTTCACTTCCACTCAATCGCTAGACAACTTTCACTGTAAATGATTCCTTCAGTTGAGCTTTCTTCCTGTGGCCTTGGTTCTATTCTTTGGCGCCACAAGATATAAATCCTCTTCCTTTGTAAATACTTAATTGTGGCCTCCCCCCCCGCAAGTTCTCCAATCTCAAAACCAAATATTCTTTTAATCATTCTTTCATCTATGACTTCAAGTTCCTTCACCAGCCTGTATGTACCACACCTCAGAACACGTCGTTTCAGGAGCTGTCCCAGAACTAACCTGTGTTCTGTGGTTGTATCCCCCCAGCACAGAATAAAATGAACTCTCATCTCATCCAAGTCTAGGTGGTCGTTTTCTCGATAACGTGTGGGACTGGACTTGTTTGTTGGCACATCTCTCTACTGACCTACACTCCGCGTCCACGCAGCCTGAAAGTGCTGCTCTAAGCCACGTATCCCTCAGCGTCGGCCTACACTTACTTACCCATTGGTTTTACAGACCAAAATAGTTAAACTTCATCTTCTTATAACCACTCCATCATCTTAGTTTGACAAAAACATGACTGAATTCCAATTTGGGCATGTACCCAATCTTCTATGAGCTTAGATCTACTATATTTCATGTTTTTTTCCTCTGCCTACCCCATCAAAGTAAAACCCCGATCAGATTATATAGTTATAGGTTCACACAGTCTAAGCCACACATCCTTAAACCTCTCCATCTCGAGCCAAAAAAAGAAAAAAATGCACTGTGAACACCTTTACCTGTAATTCAGTGCTTCTCAAAACCAGTGATAGGAAAAGGCAAGGAAACAATATCACCTGGTTCCTTCAATGTCTTTCTTAAAATTGAAGAATTCCTAAAAAATGTTCCTGTTCTCTTTTCAATAGTCATCTTTCATCTCCAGTAATAATCAGCAGCAACTGCACGGATTTCCTGGGTGACAAAGCTGAGCTATAAAGAATAGGCAGGAGTTAAGCAGGCAGAAGGAGATGGTAGAGAGGAATTCCAGGTAAAGATTCAATAAACAAATACAGGGTGAAAACAAATGGTATACAGGTCTGTCCAGAAGGTATCTAGCCATGTAATATGAAAAATAGAGACATTTATTGAGGATACAGGAAACATGGTACATAGGACGATGATGTCTCAGTCCCCTTCAAAGCAGGCACCCTGGGGCCTCACACAGTTCTCCCAATCACCATCAGCTGCCCCATTGTATTTTCCTGAATCTCATCAACAATCTGAAATCTCTTCCCTTTCAAAGGTGATTTTAGTTTGGGGAAAATTCACAAGTCACAGGGCGCCAAATCTGGGCTGTAGGGGGGCTGAGTCACCTGGGTGATTTGATGTTTTGCCAGAAAACTCTACAGGAGACATGGAGCATGAGTGGGCGTGTTGACATGATGAAGCTGCCAATCACCAGTTGCCCATAGCTGTGGCCTTCTGAACAATCCGAATAGTTTCTGCAAAGGAATTTTCAAGACTACCACAAAATCGAATGCAGATTCATCACTCTACTGGCTCAGTCATTCTGAACATGACAGCCACACAGTACATATGCTCACCCAACAGCATCTACTGCCCCCACTGAGTAGTACAGGGAAGTACACTGCTCACACATGTGTGTTCCAGCCCACTCTCCTTCACTGCCAGGTTACACTGATGTCCCACAACCATTCTCATTATATTAACAATAGCTGCACTTTTTCCAGACGGACTGCATATATGAAAGATACTGTTAGCTTAGTGACTAAAAATTGGGGAATGTGAAGAAGAGTAAAACAAGGTTAGGGAAGTAAACTAGTATTTGATTTAAAAGGTCTAATATACCATGCTATAAAGTCTAGACTTTCTGTTACAAGTGTTTGCTGTTAAAATGTATTAAATAAAGTCGTGTTTTAATCAGAATCACAGTTTAAGAAAATTAATCTTATATTAGTGTATAAAATTAACTAGAAGTGGAGAAACACTAGAGAAGAGACAATTCGAAAGCGTGAAAACCAATATAGAAAAAACTGTACTGATGTACTATAGATACAAAAGTGAAAACATAGAAAATTATCCATAATTCATTAAATCTAAGATGTTTTTAATATGCAACATTTTTAAGACTGTATTTATTTATTTTTAGAGAGAGGGGAAAGGAAGGAGAAAGGGAGAGGAACATCAATGTGTGGCTGCCTCTCACATGCCCTCTACTGGGGACCTGGGTTGTAACCTAGGCATGTGCCCTGACTGGGAATCTAACCAGCAACCTTCTGGTTCGCAGGCCAGCACTCAGTTCACTGAGCCACACCAGTCAGGGCTAGATGCAACACATCTTTATGTACAACTAAGAAATTTTAAAATGTTGCCAAAAAATTATGACATGGTATGATCCCAATTCACAGATGTTAAAATGTGAAAAAAAATAGGCATTTTACAATCAGTGAAATCTAGCCTATAGTTTTTGGTTTGTTTATTTTAAACAGTTAGCTCAAGATCAAAAAACTTGGTTACTTTCAGGATATAACATAGCAGTTTTTCTCCTTCTCTAGTATATGGAATCCCTCCCTACTCATTCTCCAGACCCGTCATAGGAAGTCAATGAATGTAAGTCAACACACTCCTCTCTCTTCAGTCTCCCAAAGAACAAAAGAAGGCTGCTTTGCACACCAGTGTCTTTAACCAGGTGTCACAACAGAAGCATGAGGAGAGCTTCCTCCTCTCCCTTCAAAACAAATAAAATGGAACTGAACCCCATACCTGATCTAGTAGGTAGGAGTATCTTAGGTGGAAACCACTGCATATGCACTCAAAACTTTCCCTAAGTTATTTTCATGCATCTCTAATTAGGAATCACTAGAGTTAAGCTAAAACTATTAAAGTTTAGAAACCCTTTCTAAGCATAAGTCCAAACCCTAAAGCTATAAATAAATGCTTGGAAGATCTGACACCAGAAAAATATAAAACTTCTGTAAGAAAAAAATTCCACCATAAATAATATTGTAAGAAAAATTTAAAATTGCCGGACTTCCACCAAGATGGAGGCATAGGTGGAAACACTGTGCCTTCTCCCACAACCAAGTTTGAATACAACATTGGTTTAGTGAACAAAGATGCAGCCAAAGAACAGAAAATTGAACTATAATGAAGTCCAACAACAATTAACCATTCAAACGGACCAGTAAGAGGGGCAGAGCCAGCAGCGGAGCAGGGTTGGGCAGGAAAGATCCCCCAACCCAGGCACGCAGGCAGCCAGGGTAGCAGCATGGACCCAGTGAGGGTGCGGAGCAGGCTGACCGGCAGTCACACATTCACTGGCAGATACCAGCAGAGGAGTGAGCAGTGAGACAGACCACGCAGGCCCCAGCAGGCAAACCCAGTGAGTGTGCAAGGCAGTGGGCTGACCACAGTCGCACATTTGCGCGAAGAGGGATGAACCACGCGGCCACCATTGCTTTCCTTTGACCCTGCCCCCACATACAGTGTCACAACTCAGCAACTGACCCTGGTGAACACCTAGGGCTCTGCTCCTCATATGTAACAGGCACAAATAGTCCAAATTACGGCTCAAGAAGAACTCAAAGCCCCAGAGCCGATAACTCTAAGCTAAAAAGAAATAGCGAACCTCTCAGATGCACAATTCAAGACACTGGTGATCAGGATGCTCACAGAACTGGTTGACTATAGTCACAAATTAGAGGAACATATGAAGGCTAAACTAATTGAAATGAAGGGAAATGCACAGGAAACCAATAGTGATGAAAAGGAAACTGGGACTCAAATCAATGGAATGGATCAGAAGCAGGAACGAAACATCCAACCAGAAAAGAATGAAGAAACAAGAACTCAAAAAAATGAGGAGAGGCTTAGGAACCTCCAGGACATTTTTAAATGTTCCAACATCCAAATTATAGGGGTACCAGAAGGGGAAAAGAAACAACCATGAGTGGAAAACTTATTTGAACAAATAATAGAGGAGAACTTCCCCAGTCTGGCAAAGGAAACAGACTTCCAGGAAATCCAGGAAGCTCAGAGAGTCCCAAAGAAGGTGGACCCAAGAAGGAACACACCAAGGTACATCATAATTACATTAGCCAAGATTAAAATGAAGGAGAGAATCCTAGAAGCAGCAAGAGATAAGGGGACAGTCACCTACAAAGGAATGCCCAGCAGACTGTCAGCAGATTTCTCAAAAGAGACCTTACAGGCAAGAAGGGGCTGGAAAGAAGTATTCCAAGTCATGAAAGGCAAGGGCCTACAGCCAAGATTGCTCTATCCTGCAAAGCTTTCATTTAGAATGGAAGGGCAGATAAAGTGCTTCTCAGATAAGGTCAAGTTCAAGGAGTTCATCATCACCAAGCCCTTACTATATGACATGTTAAAGGGACTTATCTAAGAAAAAGATAAAAAACATGTATAGTAAAATGACAGCAAACTGACAATTATTAACAACCACACCTAAAACAAAAGCAAACCAAGAGGACAGCTAGATCAGGAGCGGAACCACAGAAATGAAGAACGCATGGAGGGTTAGAAACAGGGGAGTGGGAGGAGGAGAAGGGGGGAGAAGATACAGAAAATAAGTAGCATAGACGGTAGGTAAAAAATAGATAGGGGGGAGAGCAAGAATAGTAGGGGAAATACAGAACCTAAAGAACTTGAGACACGTGGTCATAAACTAAAAGGGAGAATGGTGGGGGAGGGGTGTGCAGGGTGGAGGGGAATGAAGGGGGGAATAGAACAACTGTAATGGTATAATCAATAAAATATATTTTTAAAAAATTAAAAAATAAAAAAAATAAAATAAATTTTTTAAAAAATTCATCAACAGTGAAGTAAATAATGAATGCTATGCAGCTGCTAAATAATTTAAGGTCAACCCATATATATGCACATGGAACAATGTGCACCACATACTGTGCCAAGTTAAAAAAAACACTTTAATTTTAGAACAATATGTATAATTTTACTTTTATAAAAACCATGAAACCCAACTGGGTACGTTTATATCTGTACAGAAAATAGTTCTGAAAGTAAACAGACCAAACTTTTAACTGTGATAACCAATAAAAGTATGGCGAGGGTGGGGGATGAAGGAGAGGCTTAACTCTTCATGCACTTCTCCACTGTTCTAATTTTTGCAATAGTCAATTTCTTTCTTCTCAATTAAAAAATATTGTTGGTCCATCATCACTTTTGAAACTTAATACAAATAATTAACATGAGACCTTCATCTACAAAACCTTCATTCCCTTCCCCCTTGGTTTTCTGGGAGTCCTTCCTTCTAACTAGAGCCACCAGCCAGGAAACAGCCCGTTAGCAAACAAGTCTGTCAATATCTCAGTCTCTTCCTCTCCAGGGCCACAGTCGGCAAGTGGACTTGGGTTTTTCAGTAACAAACTGGAGAACCCACACTGGAGATGAACCAAAACAGTCAGGCCAGCAGTAAAGTCTTCTCTGAGGCTGGGCAACATGCCACAGGTGAGAGGATTTAGGACACAAGTCGGCATTTTCCGTAAAGAGCTAACAGTGAACACATTGGGCTTTTCAGGCCACACGCTGCCGTCACCGTTCGGCTCTTGCCACGGCAGCACCAAAGCAGCCGCAGACAATATGTAACCGGATAAGCCTGGTATGTTCCAACCAATATTTGAAACTAAAATTTGAATTTCATATAATCTTCGCATATCACAAAATAGTATTGCTTTTCAACCCTTTAAAAATGAAAACGAAATCTTTACTCTGCAGGCATACAAAAGCGGGTGGGAGGCCACAGGCAGTTTGCATTCGAGGATCATTTTACAAATCTCTAAGAGCAAAAATAAGCAAAGAAACAAGGAGTCCCTAGTAAAATACTGTATGGATTCTTTACATACAAAAATTCTTTAAAAGGGATCCCTCGTCATTACAGAATATAGAAATGCAAATTAGAACTACAGTGAAATCACTACAGCCCACTACAGTGGTTCTGATGTGGAAGACTGGTGATACCAAGGGTTGGAAATGTGGAAAAACCAGAACCCTCAAACACTGTGGTTTTTAAAATGGTACAACCACTTAGGAGAACACCTTGTAGTTTTTTTAAAAGTTAAACATATGCTTACCATATGATATAGCAATTTCCCTCCTAGGTATCTATCCAAGAAAAATGAAAATGTATATTCACACACAGACGTTTATGCAAACGAGCTCAGGAGTGTTATTCAAAAGAGCCCCAAACCTGGAAACAATAAAATGCCCATCATCTAGTTAATAAATACATGCTGTGGTTTATCCATACGACAGACTGCACTGCTCAGTAAAAGGAACTACTGGCACATGCAGTAACACGCTGAACCTAAAAAATACGCCAAGTGAAGGAAGCCAAATGTAGAAGACTATATATTATATAATATTCTTATCCAACTCGGATGCATGGGTTCCCTCCCCCACAGCCAGCAACTCTCTGACGATGCTACCACCCACATTCAGGTAGATACTGACAAGGGGAGTGAGGACTAGACACGGAGACGTCTCCCCCTCGTCCCCCCAGTGCTGAGCTCGAGTGCCTCCCCCACTTCACCCACTCCCTCACCCAGAAGCATGTGACCATGCTGGTCTAGTAGCTACCACAGCCTGGAGCTGATGGCGTGGGCTCCAAAAGGACTGGGCTCTCTGCCTTGCCCTGGGTGACCAATGATGGCCCCGTGCATGGATGTGTCCTCTCTCCATAGTCACGTGGCCTGCTGCCATGAGCACTCCCACACAGGCTCCGGGAGAGAGGCTGAGTACAGCAGCCAGCAGTGGACTGCAGCTGGAAAGGCAGGCTGAGCTGGCTGGATGCTGGACTGGCTTGAACCTGAATATGGAACAGAAACTCTGGACACTGGCTTTTGTGTTGGTCCCATTGAAGACAAGATCAGACTTCTTCCATGGTGAGACTAAGGGAGATGGAACACTTGAGAAATCAGGAGGGGAATTTCCTTCATTTTCCATCATCAACAGGCCATTCCACAAAGCCACCTCTCCCCATACAGGCCTCAGGAAATTATTTTCCTCGTGATGCCGCAAAAATTCGTTTTGCTTTAAATATATTTTATTGATTATGCTATTACAGTTGTCCCGTTACCCCCCTTCATTCCCCTCCACCCTGCACATTCCCTCCCCCCACATTCCCCCCTTTAGTTCATGTCCATGTGTCACAAGTCCTTTAGCTTCTACATTGCCCATACTATTCTTGCCCTCTCCCTATTTTCTACCTACAATTTATGCTAGTTATTCTCTGTACCTTTTCCCCCTCTCTCCTCTTCCCACTACCCTGTTGGTAACCCTCCACGTGGTCTCCATTTCTGTGGTTCCGCTCCTGTTCTAGTTGTTTGCTTGGTTTGCTTGTTTTAGGTGTGGTTGTTAGTAACTGTGTTTGCTGTCCTTTTACTGTTCATATTTTTTATCTTCTTTTTCTTAGATAAGTCCCTTTAACATGTCATATAGTAAGGGCTTGGTGATGATGAACTCCTTGAACTTGACCTTATCTGAGAAGCACTTTATCTGCCCTTCCATTCTAAATGAAAGCTTTGCAGGATAAAGCAATCTTGGCTGTAGGTCTTTGGATTTCATGACTTGAAATACTTCTTTCCAGCCCCTTCTTGCCTGTAAGGTCTCTTTTGAGAAATCTGCTGACAGTCTGATGGGAACTCCTTTGTAGGTGACTGTCCCCTTATCTCTTGCTACTTCTAGGATTCTCTCCTTCATTTTAATCTTGGCTAATGTAATTATGATGTGCCTTGGTGTGTTTCTCCTTGGGTCCACCTTCTTTGGGACTCTCTGAGCGTCCTGGACTTCCTGGAAGTCTATTTCCTTTGCCAGATTGGAGAAGTTCTCCTTTATTATTTGTTCAAATCGGTTTTCCACTCATGGTTGTTCTTCTTCCCCTTCTGGTACCCCTATAATTTGGATGCTGGAACGTTTAAAGATGTCCTAGAGGCTCCTAAGCCTCTCTCCTCATTTTTTTGAATTCTTGTTTTTTCATTCTTTTCTGTTTGGTTGTTTCTTTCTTCCTTCTGATCCATTCCATTGATTTGAGTCCCAGTTTTCTTCCCATCACTAATGGTTCACTATTTTCCTTCATTTCACTTAGTGCAGCCTTCAGTTTTTCAACTAATTTGTGACTGAAATCAATTAATTCTGTGAGCATCCTGATCACCAGTGCTTTGAACTGTGCATCTGATCGGTTGGCTATCTCTTGGTCTCTTAAATGTATTGGCTCTGGGGCTTTGATCTGTTCTTCCATTTGAGCCTTTTTTTTTTAATAGTCTTGTAGCACCTGTTACTTAGTGAGGGGCGGAGCCTTAGGTGTTCACCAGGGCAAGGCAACCCAGTCCCTGGGCTGTATGTGGGGGCGGGGTCCGAGAGGGAACAATGGTGCTTGCTCTGCTCTCTTGGGTTTCAGTCCCTTTCACTGCTTCCCACAAGCAAATTGGTCCCTTCTGGTGCTGGTTCCCGTGTGGGTGGGTTTGTGTATTTTCTAGGACCCTGTGGGTCTCTCCAACAAACTATGAGGCTGGGAGTCTCTCCCAGCACCTCAACCCCCACAAGTGGTTTCAATCAGTGCTTTTAGGTTTTATTTCCCTGCACTGGGCCCTGGGCTGTACGGTCTGTCTCACTGCCTTTTTTCTTTCACCTGGTTTATCTGCGCACGAATGTGTGACCATGTTCAGCCAGCTGCCTTGCGTGCCTCACTGGGTCTGCTCATTGCCACCCCACACCCAGGTCCACCAGCCACCGCTTTTTCCTGCTGTGACCCCTCTCCCCCAGCCGCTGATTCCACCCCTCTTACCTATCTGGATGAATGGTTGTTGGACTTCTGTACAGTTCAATTTTCTGTCAGTTCTGGTTGTTTCTTTTATTTCTAAACTTTTGTTGTCCTTAATTTTGGTTGTGCAAGGAGGCACAGTGTGTCTACCTACGCCTCCATCTTGGCCGGAAGTCGCAGGAACTCATTTTGCACAGAAAACACCAAGAACTGGGGGTTCCTACAATTCCATTCAATTCTAACTCTATCTACCCAGAGAGAGCTCGACAAAGTGAGGGGTCCGTCCCACACGCCTGCCTCCGCACTTCAGGTCCCAGTGGCAAGCCCAGGTTGTTGCCCGTGCTTCTGACCAACTGACCATAGACCAGAGGTTCCCACCACCGCCTCCTTGGGTTCCATGAATTTTCCTTAGCAGCTCACAGAACTCAGGCAAGCAGTTTACTTACTAGATGACCAGTGTATCACAAAGGATGTGAATGAAGAGACGCACAATGCGAGGTCCCAAACAAAGGAGCTTCTGTCCCTGCAGAGTTTGGGGCCCGGCACAGTGGCACAGAGACCCATTCTGGTTCACTAATGTGGGAGGTCTCCGAAACCCTCCTTTTGGGTTTTATAGAAGCTTCATCACCAGAGCACAAGTGATTCAATCATTGGCAGCTGGGCACAGAACTCAATCTCCAACCCCTGTCCCCTCCCCAGAGTGTGGGGGTGGGGACTAAAATACCAACCCTCCAATCATACCTTTGGTCCCCCTGAGCCAGCCCCCATCCTTAAGTGCTTTTGAGAAGTGGCTGAAAGGGTTTGTTATAAATATCAAGCCACCTTTATCACTCTTATAACTTAGAAAATACGAGTTTTATAAACTCAGGGCCAGAGATGTAGGTAAAGACCAAATGTATATTTCATATTATATATCATTATATGATTCCATTTATATGAAGTTTCTAGAAAAGGGAAATCTATGGAGACAGAAAGCAAATCAGTAGTTGCATGGGGCTGGAGGCAACTCTGCGGGGGAAAAACAAATGTTCTAAAATTGGATCACAGCGGCAGCTGCACAACTCCATTCATTTACCTTAAAAATCATTGACTTGTGCACTTACAACAGGTGGGATTTATGGTATGTAAATTATATCTAAATAAACTGTTTTTAATGTAATAGTCATTGTGCAATTTTTTTAGTTGAAGCTGCTTTATTTTTTTAAATTACTTTGTTGTTGTTCAGTCACAGTTGTCTGCATTTTCTCCCCTCACCCCTCACCCCAGCCAAACCCACCTCCCTGCCTTGCTTTTGCTTCCACCCTCCCCCTTGGTGTTGTCTATGTGTCCTTTATAGTAATTCCTGAAAATCCTTCTCCCCACCGTCCCCTGCTTCCTCCCCTCTGGCTATTGTTGGATCATTCTTAATTTAAATGTCTCTGGTTATATTTTGTTTGCTTTTTTCTTTTGTTGATTATGTTCCAGTTAAAGGTGAGATCATATGGTATTTGTCCCTCACTGCCTGGCTTGTTTCACTTAGCATAATGCTCTCCAGTCCCATCCATGCTGTCACAAAGGGTAGAAGCTCCTTCTTTCTCTCTGCTCCATAGAATAAGCTGTTTTAAAAGGAGGAGGAAGACTGCAAATAGCCCAGTGGACCACCAAGCAGCTCACAGCTCTCTACATGCCCCCAGGCACTTCCACTCAATGCCTTTGCTAGGTGCTCCTAGAAGCCTCCTGAAGCAAGGACCTCCTCCTGGAAACGTCTCCATCCCACCCCATTCCCAAGATTGCTTCTTCCTTTCCACCTTCCCACCACATTGTGCCCAGCACTTTTTATCTTAGTCTCCTTAACTTCTAACCTCCTAATTCTGTGACAAATTCCTTGAGGAAAACACTGTGTCATTCATCTATCTATTCTTCACACAGCCTACACATACCAGGCACTCAATGCATATTTATAATGTCGAGTGACAAAAGTCCCACTGTCTAAACAGAAGCCTATTCCACCTTGGCATGAATAGTGGCAAAAATCTAAACCTTAGAACTCATACCTCCTTCGACAAACCCTTATTGAAGTCCCTTGCAATTTTTCAGAAAGCATCTGTAGATTATTCATTCCAGGTTTCTCCAATTTAACGGAGCAAACACAGACATCACAAAAACCACATTTCAACGCTGAGCACAAGCAAACTTTTGACAACTGAGTATGAAACCTGCAAGTTAAAAAGACAGTGGAATTTAATGAGTCCCAAGAAAATACGCTCCATATACCTTAAACAATGACAAATTTCAACCGGCACAAAATTCCCAAACTAGAAATAATATCATCTCTAAAAGCCTTTCTGGCAAAATCCTACTTAAGATGGAGAACTTCAGCTGTGGTAGCGGCTACCTTTTATCTAAGTCACTCTTGCTAGAACGGAACACAGGCAACAGAGAGACCTTGAAGCTTGGAGACGTTCTAGCAACTCTACAACTTCTCAAATTCTAGACTCCAGGATTTTCATTTCATAACTTCTAAAAATATTTTGCTCTTATTTTCAGAGAAGGTAAGACAATGCAATTTCTTTTTGAAATTACAGTTTGCATCACATGGAATTTAACTCTCCCCCAAATGAATCTCTGAGCTAGAGAACCTAGAAGCCAAACACTGACAAGAATAAAAAAGCTGACTCAAAACTTTAGAATAAACAAGCTTTTAAACAGTGAAGCAGACACTACGGAGGATTAAAAGAAATCTGCTGGCAATTTTCAACGAAGAAATCATGAGATGTTAATCAGTTCAATTTTGAGTGAAACAGCAAGTATTATTGTTAAAACTGGAGGAAGTGATTCCACACCCCTGGGAAAGAGTCAGATAATTGGCTACTGGTCTTTTGACACAGACCTGCAAATAATTAGACAACTACATTAAACATCTGTGATTTTAGTAAATAAATATACACCATCCCAATTTGAGACTAAGAGGTTCATTTGCAAAAGGCAGGGGGCAGGGGAGAACATTGAGAGCATTTTTAATTTGTATCCTTTAATGGCTGGTCCTCAAACAAGGCCAGACTGGGTGGAGACAAACCTCCTCTATTGAGAGTTATGTGTGAGGTGCCTTATTATGTATAATATCTCATTTAATCCCTCTGAGGAATTTTAAAGATGAGAAGGCTAAGGAACAAAAAGGCAAAGTAAAACTTAAAAAGGCCTGGAGCTAGCAAAGAGTAGAGCCAAATTTAGTTTTCCTGCTGTGTCCCACCATCTTCCTAGGTGATGCAGTTTGTCGAGGTAACTAGGTCTCCCTGCCAGCTAATTCATTACAGGACACCTGACACCAATACTACTCTCTCCATTTCTGCATTAGGAACATCTAATTAGCCCAATTAAGTGTTTCAGTAAGTGGCTTTTAATATTACTTTATTTTATACATAAAATTACATGTCATCACAGTTGGTAGAAGGCAAACTCCTTGAGGACAAGCTCATTAACTGTTTGTGGAATAGTTTTTAAAAACCACTAGGCCACTCTGAGGTTCATCACTTGCCTAAAGGATTGGGATCCAAATATCTGCCTCTTTCCTTCACTTATCCTAAATAAAGTCAAATAAAGCACACAAACGATGGTCCACTTGTTCAGCTAAAAGAGAACTAAAAAAATATGATTCAATGACCGGAAATAATAACTGCCTTCTTTGAATGTTCACATATTTGTATCTGTCTCTTTGAGCACTTACCATATTATATGTGTATTAAAATTATTTCTGAGTACGCTTTATCTTCCCTACCAGACTATAAGCAACTTTAATATACCCACAACATCTAGCAGAGCAGATGGTGAATGTTTAAATGAAAAAAATTACTTCTCCTTTTTCCTACAATTCTGTCATGTAGATAGATGCTCAGAATCAATGTAGTTAATAAAAAAGAAAAAAATCTACAATAATAATGAAATTCTCCGGGAACAATCAGGCCTGAATCAAAGTTGATTTCTGTCATCAGGTTCTAATTAAGAACGGCAGATAAAGCAGATGGAGAACAGCTTTACTCTTCATGCTAAGTTGATCCTGCGCTGGTGGAAACAGAAAAATTGTTTGGACAAGCCAACTGAACAAACATGATATTGGATGTCTAAGGGAAAGTCATTCTTAAAGAGTCTTCTTTCCACTAGATGGCTATCTGAACTTGAACCACGAGAGTCAGCCCAAGGGGCAGGGATCACTTCACGTTACCGTGCCTTCCTGCTAGGCCTAGGAAAGGGGGTGACGGTAATGGGGGAAATATTAAAGACAGGGAGGTTTTTTTAAATACTGAAAAGGCGCCCCCTTTTGGAACTCCTTAGTTAGTCCTCTTCCCATTTTACTTGCTCATACCACTTACTAAGCGATGTAGAAGTATTTTCATAGGAATGATGAAATTGTGTCAACGTTCTCATCAGAGAGAGTTCGAGTTCACTTCAACTGATCTGCTGTTTGACTGCGGTGCAAACTCCCAGAACTTTGTTCTTGCCCCTCTCAATGTGGAGATTTCCCTACGTGATGTACAAGATCTGGCACAAATAATGCCCCCCTTTTATTACAAAATCATAAGCATGTAATTGTGTAACACAGCAATGCCACACCCAAGCACACCATATGACATTTTAGGCAAAATGTTCAAATTAAAACTATAAATTATTACACCCATATCATTACCCCACCAACAACACTCATGCAGCCATTACTTCTGCCGGCCCCTGTATCTTTTTTTTTTAAATGGCTCCAAGATGAAGGTAAACATTAGTTACTATATGCTACCAAATAATTTTTCCATTAAGTAAAGTGTGTTGTGATCCATTTGATAAAAACCCCGGCCATCTGAAGTAAACCACTTATGACCACTTGTTCAAAATCATTATTTTATATTAATGTTTATATCACTTCTTTCTGATTATAGAATAAAAGCTCATGAAAAACATTTGGGAAACTTTGATTTTCTTTTGTTTCTCTCTAGTATTTAAAAAAAGTCCCTGGGCAAATATATTAATTACAAAATTGGTGTAATACCAGAGAGATGCAAATTAAAACCACAGTGAGGTACCGCCTCACACCACTGAGAACGGCCATCATAAACAAAGCAACAAACAACAAGTGTTGGAGAGGATGTGGAGAAAAGGGGACCCTAGGGCACTGTTGGTGGGATTGCAGACTGGTACAACCACTAGGGAAAACAGTATGGAATTTAGTTTTCCTCAGTAAACTGAAAATGGAACTGCCTTTCAACCCGGCAAATCTCTGCCGGCAGAAAGCCTGCCCAGTCTCTCAAGGTCCTCCTCAGCAGCCGAGTTCTCCTTGCAGTGCCCCCCTCCAAGTGGGTCTTCATAGCCTTCTTTCATCTCTCTCAAAGCACCAGCTTACCCCACGACTACTGGTGCTGTCTCTCCTGGGCTGAGAAATGGCTGCAAAATCCTGCACCAAAGCCAGGGCCAAGACATCCTCACCCTTGCGATGTCCCCGTGAGCCTGGCACCTTTGCACATTACAGTCAGCTCAATAAATACTTTTTTAGTGGGTGTGATAGGAGACTTTAAAATTTGATCCGTATGAGGTCCCTCACTGTCCTATAAATATTACCGATTTATGAACTCACAAAAACACAACTGTTAAGAAACAATTTTATATACGTGAATAGTACAAGTCTACCCCATACTAAGAAATGTAAACGAGGTACAGGCTTTCGTAGGAATTCTGGAATATTGGTGAACTTCTATGCCCCATTTAGCAAAATACTTTTGCCCATTATGTTACCTAGTGAAGAAGAGACATATGTGGACGTGAGGGGCCAAACAACAGGCTGCCTTTGACCAAGCAAAAATACTGGTCAAACGGATTAAATCCTTAGACTCTCACACAAAGTGGTAGGTAGGGCAGGCCGCCATTTGAATTACATGTTTTAGTAACCCTGGAAGGCGTGAGCTGGGGATCACACAGAAACAGCAAAAAGAGTGAGTGACCCTTGGATTTTGGTCCCAACTATGGAAGGTGGCAGAGACCAGATACACTCTGAGAAGACAGCAATTACTGGCAGTGAATACAGCGCTTCTGCAGGTAGGACCTCCCACTAAAGAGCCGCCAGTTACAATGAGAATCTCCCTTCCCCTAAAGGGGCGGATGGACAACGCGTTCCACCAACCAGACTCCTGCACCGACTGACTGGCATGCCTATTTGTACCAGAGGAGGGCCCTGTCAAAAGGTCCTATGTCTGTACAGATGCAGCAACTATCAGGCCCTGTCGAATATACGGACCTCCAAATGCTCCTGTCTTTACCTTGTGTCAGCCTCCGCCACCCGCACAGAAGGAACAGGGGAAATTCTGGCTGGGCCTGGTGTACTGATGGCTCTAGCGGGGAGAATCCGTCTGCATGGGCAGCAGGTGCCATTCGACCGTCTGCTGATACTAGTTAAATGGAAACAAGAACAAACCACAGTAGCCAGGGGCTGAGTTAAGAGCAGTCAGATGGTTACACACACATGACCCTTGGCCACTGACAGCTGGGCCATTCTAAAAGGACTGACTCTGTGCTTGGACAGTGGAAGGTCGAATGGTTATGAACACGCCTTTACAGCAGCAAGAGACGCGGAAAGGCATGTGGGCTCACCTACAAGACCCTGGAGCAGATCTCACCGTATTCCCCGACCCTGCCCATATGGTATCTACACCCGCAGGTAATCACAAAGCAGATGCTTTGGCAAAAATAGGTGCTTTAATAACTGACCCGTCAGTAGACACTGCAGGTAAGTTACATTAAAAAAGTGAGCACCATACTACCCAGGCAGGACAGCACATAGCCAACGAGGAGGTGCTGGGCCTGAATTTAAGGGCGGTGGCTCGAGTCAGCAAATTCGAGTCCCTCTATTGATGACAGCCCCCAACAGCAAGGGATGGGCAAACTGACCACGCAGGCGAACCCCCTTCTCTTGAGCGAGGGCTCCAAATACACTCTGCTGTGTGTCAACACCACCTCTGGTTTAACTTAAGCCTGCCCAAGTTGGCGGGCCAAGTAAGCTGCCACCCTAAGGGGACTAAACAAATTAAGTACTCTACAGGATGGGGTAAAAGTAGGCATGCAGTTGTGAGTATGCAAAACACAGTTTCAGCTTGTGTTATTTATTATTTACTCATGAGTGTATTATTTCTCATACCAACCTACTTCTTCTCCACCCTATATATGGGTACCCCCACAGAATAGATAGTAGCTTGGGGGGTCACATTTTAAAGAACATGATGTATTGTACAAAAATGGGGGAAAGAACTCAATATTAAATGGAAGTTCCACCTCCCCTAAAACCCACAAGCAGCTGGACTGATAAATATATATACAAATAAATAAAAATAAAATAACACACAATGTCCTTAAGCAACAGATAGAACGGCTAACTGGAAAACCTACCTCAGTTGAGTAAACAAAGGTGCTTTTCCGAGCGTTAATACGGTAAGTTACCAACCTGCAGGGCCTATTACCCCACATGCCAGAGCAGGAACTCAGGCTGAGGCACTCAGTGCGGCGAAGGTGTGGAACACAAAACACAGCAACAGTCCAGCCCTTGCCATGGACCAACGAGCTGCGATACTGCGGGCGCGGAGCCCTACTGCCACTGGGGCGAGGATCACTTACTGGAATCGGCAATGGCACAATGCACCAGAATGGGTCAGTTACTCCACGGCCCTGGGTGGGGAGGAAGCGCTGGGTCTCCAGTGCAGTCATCCCAGTGCAGCTGGGGCCCATGGAGATGTACTATTATGTGGACTGGCACACTCCATTGGAAGAAGGGTGAATGTAGGGGTCCCAGTCTGGCATAATCCTCCCCTAGTCACCTTCTCAGGCCAAAAAGCACCACCTCTGGGGCCAACATGTATGGTTTGCACAACCTGATCAGATTTCCAAAGCCAGGGCTATATCAACCAAAAACCAGGCTATGAGAATCACACTCAAAAAAGCAACTCCCAATTCCAGTCCTGACTAAATACTTCTTTCTGACCTTAGACTTCCGTTGTTCAGTTACAGGGGTAACTATACCACCTTCCAAACTGCATGTCGTGGGGGCGGGGGGTTTACACCAGATGAATCTGCTGGTATTTCCTCTTGTTAGCGCACATGAAAGCTAAAATAAACACCCTAAGTGACCCAACCCCAAGTCTAGGCTACCCGTCAGCATACTCGTTCGGGCCCTGGAGAGCACACGGGGGGGGGGGGGGGGGGGGCGNGGGGGACTGTTACTAAGACTTGGGTTGCCTCTTTCGTCGTTTCTTCTTGCATGTTCTATATTGGTGCTGCGGGCTGTCTGGCTGCCAAACGAGCTACCTCCCTACCAGTGAAGATCCTCGCTGACCACTCAGGGCACCTTGCAGAAGGGGTGGGGGAGGTCGTGAGATTGTAAGAGCTGGTCCCGAGAGGTGGAGTATGGAGGAAAGACTATTCCACAGCCTGACCCCTGCCAGGTTTTCCAGCCAAATCTTGGCCAGTACAGAGACTGCTTCCTGAAAATCCCCTCAGAGACAGTATGATCAACCTCTCCCCTGTACCCCACAGCGTGCTGGTTTATGCTGATTCCTGGAACGGCCCATTGCCCAGCCCTGGGCAAGCATGTAAGGCCTTGCCCCCTTATCTGGAGTGGGTGAGCCTCAGCACCCCTACCCATGCTGCCTTGTCCTGTATAACCCCTGAGCAACTGCCACACAGCATGGAGGACATCCGTGGCACCTCCCAACTGCCCAAGATGAGGCTGGTATGTAAGTTCCCTTAATAAACTTGATATAATGATAGAGTTGTCAGCCTCTTCCTGCTGTCTCTCCGCTCCAGAAAATTTTACACAACAAGCTTGTTCTCAATCAAATAATTGGGATGGAGTGTGTTCCCTCATCCGTGGTAGCAGCAAGCTTGTTCTCAATCAAATAATTGGGATGGAGTGTGTTCCCTCATCCGTGGTAGCAGCGATTGAAACGGCATCTAGTGAGCCTGACAAAGCGACACTTGTCATCAGATAAGCATTTGTTGCCTAAATTTAGATTTAGTGCACAGGAGCTGAATACCTTAGTTGGCATGGTGTCAGAGGATACCTAAATTCTCCAAACCGAAGGTTCTGCCCCGAAAAAGATGGAGTGGCATAAAATGACCACAGCATCAAGGTCAAACACCTAACTCCAAGTCCCAGGTCTATTTCTGCTTACTAATCACAGGATCTTTGACTCTTTGGGCCTCAATTTCAATACCCATAACTTGGCTCTCTCTGAGAATCCCTGAGAAGGAGTTCGGTAAAGTCCTGTCGCGTTCAGCACGGTCAGATCCGTCCACCTCTCGCCATCCCAACCAACATCCCTGTAGGCCCAGCAGCCATCTCTCCCCAGCCTTCTGCTTCCATAGCCCCCAAATGCCAGCCTCTCCTCATCCTTTCTCATCTCTCTCCAGGAGACTTCCATACAGAAGACAGGGGTGTTTTTCAAAATGCATCTCTAATCATGTCTGACTCTTACAATCCCAGCACTTCAAACCTACATCACTGCCCCCGCAACAGGTGGGCTGGTTTAGTGCCTGCTCACTTCTCCAGCTGCACTCGGTGCCATGCCCTACCCGCCAGCAGACATGAATTCTCTCTGTCCCAGCCACACTAACCTTCTTGAGTTCCCTGAGTATATAATGTTACCGCACACGTTATCATGACTCCCTGTAATATTCTCTTTTCCACACCCAAATTTACCCTAGTTGGCACCTACATATCTGTCAAATCTGAAGTCACTCAAAGGTCTCTTCCTTCCCTCGCCTCCCACCTGCCAATATCCTCTCCCAGTGCTAAGTGCATTTGCTCCAGAGCACATCCCACGATGGCGAGATTATCTGTGTGATTATTTGATTCATGTCTATCGCAGATGTCACCCAACTGTCAGCTCCAAGAGGATAGGTGACGATCTTACTCAGAAAAAGAAGTGTGGTGTGTCTCACACAAGAGATGGTCTTCTGAAACCTGGTAACAGGAAATTACGAGACAGGTATGTTTACCTGTGTTTCTCTAGTGTTTGCCTACATTTCTTCTTTGTAAGTACTTCCAAATATTTTAAAAATCCTAGCCAGTGTCTAAAACCATCACCATGTGAAACACTGAAAGACTGATACATTTTTCTACGGCACAGAAACACAGCCATTCCACTTCAAAAGGGTTTGCCTGCCCGAACTTATTCACAGCTTTGGAACACTGTGAAACGCGGCTCTTAAATATAAAGCCAAACCTTTTACAGGTTTATTTTAAAACCCTGGAAATTGTAAAAGGATTACAGCACCTATGAAGCAGTAAGAAAGCGATTAAAACGTACGCCAAAGAGGGGATTACAAAAACATATGACTGGAGAATTTATGGCAATGAGGTTAGTAACTATAAACTTGTTCAGAGCAAGCCAGTATTTATAAAAAAAACAATCAGTTGTTTAATGGTTCACACTTCCTACCTTTCCAAAAGTCCTGGCATTTGGGGAATAGTTATTCAAAATATAAGCAGAAATGTATTTTAAAGGGAGAAATGAAAATTGATATATTAAAATGCATATATTTAGTTCTTTCTCAGAACGCAATATTGCTTTTTCCAATTTGGTACCTTGTGTTAATCCGTTGCAGAATTTTCTCCCTATTTGAAAGGTAAATAGCTGGAAAGTAAGTACCCTATTAAAGTCCCCACCCTTTTCTCAATGCTCTTCAAGTCCTATCCCGGATGTAAGTCAAAGCAGTTAAGTAGCTCTTTCAGGCTACAAAAAAAAACAATAAAGTTCAGAATTGAGGCAATTCTGCGTCATCAGTTTTCAATTATTAATGTACTTCCCCGTAGGCTAACCCACCCCATCTGAGAGTGAAGAGTTTGGGCCCAGAGGGCTGCACAGGCAGTGGCGGACTGACCTTCACGGAAAAATACTTTGCTTGAAACAGCAGTTACCACAGGTGCTTTAAAAAGTCTTCTGCGGCAGAAAGTTCCCAGTAAGAGACTTTCCCGATGATAATACAGATTTCAATCCGTATCAGTAAAGGTATCCCAGGAGTCCCCAAAGGGAAGATGGAAAAGACTCGGGACAGCAATCAGTCTGCACAGAGAACCACCTGCATGGACGCTACAAACAAGGCTGAGACCCTGCAAGACAGTCAAAGCAAGAGGTCGACTCTTCTGATCTACGCCTTCCCCAAGGTTGTTCCCCCAACTAATGAAATGCTCGGACCCTTGCCCCAGCCTCTGGCCTCCTTCGACACCTACCGAGAGCAAATCCATCCTCTCACTACTAAAGCACTTTATAATGTTCCCTATTGCACCAATTAACTCTTCTTTTTTATAACTACAGTCAGGCTTTTCCCCTGTGCTGCTAAGGACCTGCATGACCTATGAAATAGCTTTCTATTTTCTACAGCGCCTTGCACATTATACAAATATTTATGGACACTGTCAGAACGAGAGGGACGTAGAGGTCTGAGTGAGTCGCAGCCATCTTTGTTCTTTACAATAAAGCACTCAGTGACCACAGAGTTGAAATGGCTTCAGTGATAAAGCAAACGCTGATTGAGTGAGTATTCTAAGTAGCAAGCCCAGAGGTGAACCAAACAAAACTCCTGACCTCAATGAGCTCTCAGTCCATACAGGAGAATATAACTGTAAACAACCAAAAGGAAAATTATCCCCCACAGTGGTATGATGTATGAACAGGGCACTATAATAACAGAAGAGGGCGCCCAACTCTGCTTGAAGGTAGGCAGGTAAAGACCTCCTATGCCCCTGCGGCTCAGCTAGCACAACAGTCAAGAGAAGGGAAGTAGGGAAAAGGCTCCATGGCATCAGTTTTGGAAATTATTTTTTGGAATCAACACAAAAAGCACAGGCGACAAAAGCAAAAGAAAAAAGAAATAGAAGAACTACATCAAACTAAAAAGTTTCCACACAACAATCAACAAAATGAAAGGCAACCTACAGAATAAAAAATATATATTTGCAAGTCATACATCTGATAAGGGATTAATATCCAAACTATGTAAATAATTCATACAACCCAATAACAACAAAAAAAGATAACTTGATTTTAAAAATGGGCAAAGGACCTGAATAGACATTTTCCCAAGGGCATACAAATGGCAAACAGGTATATGAAAAGATGCTCCGTATCATTAATCATCATGGAAATGCAAGTTAAAAACCATAATGAGATATCACCTCACGTCTGGTAGGATGGCTATTATCAAAAAGTCAAGGCCCTGGCCAGTGTCTCAGTCGGTGAGAGGGTCATCCTGACAGTCCAGGGCTGCAGGGCTGGGACCCAGCCAGGGCCCGTACAAAGACCAACCAGGGAATGCATAAACAAATGGAACAACAAATGGACCTTTCTCTCTCTTCCCGCCTTCAAATACATAAATAAATAAATAAATAAATAAATAAATAAAAGGGTTTTTTTTTTAAGCCAAAAGATGACAAGTATTGGTGAGGATGTAGAGAAAAGAGAACCCTCTGCCCTGCTAGCGAGAATGTAAACTGGTACAGCTGCTATGGAAAATGGTAGGGAATACTTCAAAAATTAAAAATAGAACTACTATAAGACCTAGCCATCTCATTTATTCCAAAGGAAATAAAATCACCATCTTGAAGAGATATCTGCACTCCATATTTATTGTGCCATGATTTACAATAGCCAAAATATGGAAACAAACTAAGTACATATCAACAGATAAAGAGAATATATACATGCCCACACACATGGAATATTATTATTCAGTCTTAAAAAAATAAGGAAATCTTGCCATTTGCAACAATGTGGATGAACCCAGAGATCCATGTAAGTGAAATAAGCCAGCCAGAAGACGACAAAGATTGCATGATCTTATTTGTGTATCTTAAAAAAAAAAAAAAAGTAGCTCTGGCTGGTGTAGCTCAGTGGATTGAGCACAGGCCTGTGAACCAGAGGATCGCGGTTTGATTCCCAGTCAGGGCACATGCCTGGGTTGCAGGCCAGTTCCCTGCAGGCCAATTCCCAGCAGAGGATGCATGAAAGGCAACCAAACATTGATGTTTCTCTCCCTCTCTCCTTCCCCTCTAAAGATAAATAAATAAATAAAAATCTTAAAAAAAAAAAAAGTAGAACTCATAGTAACAGAATGTAAAACGGTGGTCACCAGAGGCTGGGGATGGGAGAAAGGGGAAGATGTTAACCAACGTGTACAAACTCTCAGTTATAAGTAAGTTCTGAAGACCTAGTGTACAGCATGCTGACTTTGGTGTAGTTCACAATAATGTACTATATACTGAAATCTACTATGAGGGTAGATCACAAGTGTCCTCACCATGCACAACGAAACTATGGGAGGTAATGAATATGTTAATCTGATTGTGGTAATCATGTCACAAGATAAACATATATCAAATCATCACGTATACCTTAAATATACAATTTTATTTGTCAAATAATAATAATTTAATTTAACAACAAATTAAAAAGGGAAGGAAGAGTGCAGCAAGCCAAAGCACACAGCAAGACTGAGAGGTAGGGAGCAAAGCGCTGTGTATTAGTATGACTAGAGCTTGAAGGATACGAGAGGGGCAGGCGCAGAAAAGAGGCCGATTTGCCTCTTGGATAAATGAATAAAGGAATGCACGCAAAACAAAAACTAATATATGCTTTCTTTCTACTGGCAAGAAATGTGTACTTTATTTGAGGTAATACATATTTGCCTTGTGTTTTGTATTATTGGTTCAGGGTCAGGAACAGGCAGTTGGAAATAGTGCTGGATTAAGAACCAGGAGACCCAGGTTCTAGTACTGTGTCACCCACTACACAACTGCTCTTAGGCAAAACATTTAACGCTCATCTAGAAAATAAGACGTTTTAATTATTTTCTCTATTCTCTCTTCCTATCTCTGCTTTTTTCACATGAAATGGAAAAAGGAGCAGATTACTATAGACAGAGATGGGCAAAGGAGACTTTGTAGGATGATGCTTTTTAAAAGGAGATGGCAAAACCTTTAAATAAAAGTTTGTGGGGGCCCAGGACATACACACACACACACACACACACACACACACAATCTTTACTCATGGTTGATAACTCATTATTAAAGGAGAAAGATAATTTACAATGTAGCAGTCTTGATTTTTTTTACAAAATTTAACCTTGATTAAATTAAGTACTGTCTGCTTACTTTAGAAAATATAGAAAAGTATAGATAAATATAAAAACCATCCCATCTTTATCACTTTGTGATATTTACTATCAGACTTTTTTATAGTTTTAAAAACACTGTTGAGATCATGTTGCCCTTTTCAGTTAAAATAATCATTTCCACATGTTATTAAAAACTTTATAAATGTTCCTCTAAATGATTGTATTATATGTACAAGCCCAGATTTGCTTAACCCTTCCTCAATACTGGATTTCTAGTTTATAATTTTTTGCTCTTTAAAAAAATATTTAGTTCCTCAAAAAATTAGAAACAGAATAACCAACCACAAGATCCAGCAATTCCACTTCTGGACAGCCACCCCAAAGAACTGAGTGCAGGGCCTTGGACAAGTACCTGTACACCTGTGTTTACAGCTGCAGTATTCACAGGAGTCAAACCGTGGGAAGTAATCCCTGTTCATCGATGAGTGAATGGATGAAAAAGAAATGCTGTACCCATACAATGGAGTACTATTCAGCCCTAAAAAGGAAGAAAATTCTAACACATTATAACATGGATGAACCTTGAGGACATTATGTTAAAAGAAGTGTGCCAAATAAAAGACAAATAAATGCTGTATGTTTCCACTCACACGAGGTACCTCGTATAGTCAAACTCAGAGGAAGTAGCATGGTGGTTGCCAGAGCCTGGGAGGGGGACGGAATGGGTAGCTGCTTAAACTGGTACAGAGCTGCAGCTGTGTGAGCTGAAAGGCGTTCTGGAGGTCACTCTGCAGAACCATGTGAACGTACTTAACACTACTGAGCTGCTCACTTAACATGGTCAAGATGACAAATTTTATGTTACATGGATTTTTCACAAGTTTTTAAAAATACAAGTTAATCTTTTTTTTTAAAGATTTTATTTATTTATTTATCTTTAGAGGGGAAGGAGAGAGGGAGAGAAACATCAATGTATGGTTGCCTTTTGTGCATCCCCTGCTGGTAGTTAGCCTGCAAGGAACCGGCCTGCAACCCAGGCATGTGCCGACTGGGAATCGAACCGCGATCGTCTGGTTCGCAGGCCCGCGCTCAATCCACTGAGCTATGCCAGCCAGGGCCAAGTTAATCTTTTTAATCTATTGAGATGATCATCTCTGTGCTTACAGTTTTACCTGCATTTCTCATTAATTCCTGGTATCAGCTTTCTGGAAGTGGAGCTAATAGGTAAAAAGATATGCAAAAAACACAAAGTACCTCAGCACACCGCCAAGTTACTTCCTGGGACGGTTACACCAGCGAACACAACCACCACCGTTACGAAGCAGTACTTGTCTCACACCATGCTTTCAACTGTTCGACAGTGTTTAGCGAGCACCTCTGTGGCAGGCCCTCTCGCGGCCCTGGGAATACAAACGGGAACTGGACAGACGGAAGTCCCCGCCTTCATGGAGCGTATGTTCCGGTGGGAGAGGCAGGCCAAAATTTTTTAAAACAAAAATTGAAGTAAACAAAAGATGTAGTGTGTACAACGAAGGAAGAAAAAAATGAAAAAAGGAAAGCAAGTGAGTGTTATAGAGGAAGGGCTGAAATTTTCGTTGGGAAAGCCATGGACAGACTCACTAACCTGGTGAAATCCGAGTGAAGACAGGAAGGAAGGGAGAGAGTCATTAAACTATCTGGGCAAAGGACACTGCAAAGAGAAGGAGCAGCAACTCCAAGTGCCCTGATGCAGGGATGGGTGCAGCGTACCCGCCGTGTTCAGGAAACAGCCAGGAACCCGGTGGGCTGAAGCAAGGGGAGTCAGGGAAAAGCAGGAGAGGCCGTCTGAGGAGCCCACATCTCCTGGGGCCTCGATAATCGGACATTATCACGGTTTCTCCTCTTTTTTCACTGGATTTCATGATGGTAAGAATAACATGAGATGTGCCCTCTCAAACTGTTAAGTGTATGATGTTAACCAGAGGTGCAATGTTGTACAGCAGACATCCAGGAGTTATTCATATTGCTTTTATCATTATTTTCTACCCTGGCTACTTTGACAGTTTGAAAAAAGACAATGTATTAGTGGGCTTGGGCTGCTACAATGCCGTAACAAAATATCATAGACGGTATGGTGTGAACAATAGGCATTTATTTCTCACAGTTCTAGATGCTGGGAAGTCCAAGATCAAAGTGCTAACCATTTCAGTTCCTGGTGGGGGCCCCCTCTTCCTGGCTTGAAGATAGCTGCTTTCTCACTGCTTTATCACATGGCAGAGAGAGGTGACCTCTCTCTTCTTCTTCTGGTAAAGCCACTAATCCCCAGCATAAGGGCCCCACCCTCAGGACCTCATTTGACCTTAATTGTCTCCCAAAGGCCATCACATTGAGGGTTACAGCTCAACATATGAATTTGGTGAGTGACACAGTTCAGTACATAGCAGATAACATTTTAATTACAGAAAGCTTTTGGTAAACTGCTAACATAAAAGTTATTTTTAATGGTGTTTTTTAAAAAGACTTTGTTTATTTTTAGAGAGAGAGGAAATGAGGGAGAAAGAGAGGGAAAGAAACATCGATGTATGAGAGCAACATCGATCAGATGCCTCGCACACACACCCCAACTGGACCAAGCCGCAACCTAGGCACGTGCCCAGACCTGGAATTGAACTGGCAACCTTTCACTTTGCCATCGACACTCAACCAACCACCTGATCCGCGCTGTTCAGGGCAAGATGAAAGTTATTTTTAAGGAAGATCCACTCGGCAGAGGTACCATGATAAACAGACAAAATAAGAGAATCCACCTTGGACGTTTTATAATAATGAAGATAGGCAGATGGATTCATTTGTTGGAAATACATTTACAGAGCACCTAAAACACAGTAGGCACTGAACAAGGCACAAATAAAAGGGACTGGTAGCTGGAATAGTAGCAGCGGAAATGGAGAGAAAACAAGAATGTGTAAGAGGCATTTTCAAAATGTGTCAATTAAATTTGACGGTAAGATGCAACATGGAAAAAATTAATTTATATGTACTGCAAGTTACTTGAGAGCAGGAAATATATCTAATTCATCTTTGCATTCCACACAGTTTACCATGATGCTCAATGAATGCTTACAGAATACAAGATGAGTAGTTTTCTAAAGATGGAGAAAGACCATGGAAGGGAGAAACAAAGACAAAATGCTGGGGAGTGCTCAATGAGAAATGGGAAAAAGAAATGGGAAACCTAAACTTAAAAAGGAAGGAGTCAGAAAACAGAAGAAAATCATAACTGTGCTATACCATGGGGCAAGAGCCAAGCTGCAAAGAAGGGTTCTTGCCTTGGGACCAAAAGCAGCAAAAGAATCAAAGAAGCTGGGAAGGAGGGCAGCCCAGACTCGGATCAGGCAGTAATGGAAGTCACTGGTTGTGACAAGTTTGAAGCCAGGTTTGGAGCACCCCAGAGGAAGCCAGGAACAAGAAAAAGGAAGTACGTAACAACCTATTCCTTAAGAAATCTTGCAGTAAATGGTGAAAGGACAAGTAGAGATTCTCTGAGACATAGAACTCTACCAGAAATGCCTAAGTTAGCCTCTGAACGGGAAGTGAGGCGAAGCAAGCCTTAAGGAAGTATTAATACTTACAACATTCAAACTAGTTGGGAACCTCAACCAACCACGTAGGCAGAAGCAGTACAGGAAAGATTCCAACTAACCCACATATGAACAGGCGGCAAATGTACACATTTGCTACTAATAGGTGGTTTGGTCAGTAGCCTTAAAGAAGCCATGGAGAAAGTAATAACTATTGCAGTAACTGCCAGATTTTATTGTAGCTGATATTCGATAAACCAGCTTAAATGAATTAGGTTCTTTTTTCCTATTTTAGTCTCACTATGAAACTTAGAGCCTGTCTTCAAACACCCAGCGATGTCTGGCTACCCATTCATACTTAAGAGGCTTATGTGGAAATGCTAGCTGGAAGTTCTGAGTTGAGTGATGAGTTTCACTGGGGAGTAACCACCCCGAAATTTGTACGCTGCTTTCAATACCAAGGAAGTGAGTAAATAGCAAATTCATTTGATTAATATGCATGGAACAATTTAAGAGTTATACTGTTTGTAATTAAAGCAAACATCAATTTCTCTTCCTAAAGTGCTTACTTTTCTCGGGAAATTAGATAAAGAAGTAGAGGCAAAATCCAGTTTTGTTACTTTATGTCCTTTAAAAACAGACTTTAGGAAAGATGCCTAAATGACAGCTAACTCATCCTATAAATAAATATAAAATTTCTGCATACATTCAGGAAAAAAGAAAATCCCATCTTTTTATCTGAGATAAATGATGTATAATAGATGTATAGTTTTACAGGAATGTAATCAAAACAAATACCTGATCCTCATCAAAGTTAAACTTTTTTTGTTGTTGTGGTTTTCAAGCAAAATATATCAGACTGTCTAGAAACTACCAAGCTTCAAGCATGGGTGGTTCCAGAACATTCTTTGGTCTCCTTTTAATAATCATCCCTAAATTTATAGTGAAGGTTTCCATAGATAAAAGAAAGCATCAGTTCTAGAATGTCAATGTCTGCAACCAAATAAGAGGTGTTCTGGGATTACAGCTTTACGGTGAAAGCACAAACCTAGTTGAAACTCAACTGCTTCGCCAATCTCTCATTTGGTAAGGGCAATCAAGTGAGTATCAAACAGCTTCACTCCAGGCAGTCCAGACACAAACCTACACAAACTGGATTTTGTCAGCTAATAACATGTTTTGAAAATAAATGCAACTAGCCCTGGCTGGTGTAGCTCAGTGGATTGAGCCCGGGCCTGCGAACCAGATGATCTCGGTTTGATTCCCAGTCAGGGCATATGCCTGGGTTGCAGGCCAGTTCCCGGCAGGGGACACACGATACATTGTGTGTCCTCGGCAGAGGCAACCATACATTGATATTTCTCTCCCTCTTTCCTTCCCTTCCCCTCTAAAGATAAATAAATAAAATATTTAAAAAAAAAAAAGAAAATAAATGCAACTCAAAATCCTAAATTCCTTTTTTCAGATACAAAATTAATTTTATTAAGCTGTTGTACACACACATGTTCACACACACACACGTTATGGGCTTTAAAATGCTATTCATAGTTTACCCCAATCAGTAAGGATTCTTTCTGATTATGGGAATAAAACGTCACAAATAACAGCATGGATGCATTATGGCAAAATAATTCCACATTTCCTAAGCAAAAAGGATGAAGTTCACCTACATATACCTGAATTTTACTTAAATACCTAAATCAGTGGTTACAAAATTTACACTTTTAGTATCATTTTAATCAATCCCCCAAAAAACATTACAAAATACATAGTTTAAAAAAAACTCAAAGCAATACAGAAAAACATTCTTCCTCCCCTAAAATTCACCATCAACTGGTGGTCATTATTAGTTAACATTTTGGTAAATGTTCTAGTTCTTAGCCCTGGCTGGTGCAGCTCAGTGGATTGAGCACGGGCCTGCGAACCAGACGATCACGGTTTGATTCCCAGTCAGGGCACATGCTTGGGTTGCAGGCCCGTTTCCGGCAGGGGCCAGTTCCCTGCAGGGGATGCACAAGAAGCAACCATACATTGATGTTTCCTTCCTCTCTCCTTCCCTTCCCCTCTAAAGATAAATAAATATTTTTTAAAATGTTCTAGTTTTTTCAGGTAAATGTATATATCCAGGAACAAGGAAGTAAAAAGTTTAAAGAAAAAAACCTAAGCAGATGGCCCACGCAATATAATCATAGTATCTACCTAACTGACTTGCTTCCAGCAGAATCTTACTCCCCCACCCTAACCAATCTCATGCCCCTAAAGTATAACTATTGAAGCAAGAAAATACCTATGCTCAGCAATCACTCTATGAAGACTGAATTATTCCCTGCCACACCCTAAATCAAGGAGGCACACTAGTAACTAAATGATACATCTCAAAGGAAATGAGTGAGCATGTTGTCTTGTTCTAACTGTTTTTAACGTTACCTCTTAAAACCTGCTCAAATATTTCCATCCCTTGCACGTTTTCAGGACTCCCTGGGCCCTAGATGCTATTCTAGAGGCTGCAGGCTGAGTCAGCACATTTTATTATTGCAGATGGTTCACTGGAAAAACTGAGGTTCTGCACAATCCCATAAAAATCAGGTGATGCCCGCAGTTTGTCTTTGCTAGTTTGGGAAAACATTCTCCCTCTCAGGTTACCAGCCCTCCACACTTCCCTGCGCAAGCGCACTGCACACACCTGCACACACACAAATGTTTCATTTCACCTCTTCTGGTTACCTGGTGCCCCAAAACCTCAAGGAGTGTACTGATGAAATGCACAGTGACTAAAAGTCAAGGTATGTTTCCAGTCTCTGTAAAAACAACCCAAAGAAAACCCTTGGTAAAGTGACCTAGAAAAGAAAGGCACCACAAAACCATGTAGATACTAAGCAAACACAGTCTTTTCTGTGCTCATCTCCTAGTCCACGTCCTAAATCTGATGCAAAGACATTCTAAACATTAGATAGAAACCGACCATTAGCTTTTAAATCCCCAAACGGCAGCCAGCTGTACTTTTGGTCTCTGACACGTGTCGCACAGCCTGTTTCTTTTTCCAGATATCTAATCTGAGATAGAATTTACTCTTTCCCATCAAACTTCCCCAAGGATGACACAGTCAATAACCAATAGTGAGTGCTTCACTCCATATGAAAGTAGCAAGTAAAAATGCCTACAGTTTTCTAAAGATTTTATTTATTTATTTATTTCTAGAGAGAGAAGAGGGAGGGAGAAAGAGAGGGAGAAAGAAACATCAGTGTGAGAGAGGAACATCAATCAGGTGCCTCTAGTACATGCCCCCAGTGGGGACAAATTCGGAACCCAGGCATGTGCCCTGGTGGGGACTCAACCAGGGACCTTGTGCTTTGCAGACCCATGCCCAACCAAATGAGCCACACCAGCCAGAGCAAAAATAGCTATATCATCTAAAAGAAAAATAAAAACCACTAAAAGAAATGAAGCAAATATAAAATACCCTTCAAAAAAACTCATGTTTTGGACTTCCGCCAAGATGGAGGCATAGGTGGAAACACTGTGCCTTCTCCCACAGCCAAGTTTGAATACAACAAAGGTTTGGAGAACAAAGACACACCCAAAGACCAGAAAGTTGAATTATACGGAAGTCCGACAACTATGAACCGTTCAATGGGGACGGTAAGAGGGACGGAGCCGGCAGTGGAGCAGGGTCAGGCAGGACAGATCCCCCGACCTAGGCGCGAAGGTAGCCCGGAACCAGTCGGGGTGTGGGGCAGACCGACCACAGTCGCACATTCGCGCACAGTGAGACAGATCGCACAGGCCCCAGGGGGCGAACCCAGTGGTGGAGGGCTGATGGCGGTGGCACACTCGCGTGCAGTGGAACAAAACGCATGGGCCCGGTGACAGTGGTGGCTTCGGCACCAGTGGGGGCCATGGCGGCAGGCGGCAGACGGGAAGCCATAGTTCCTCATTGACCCCACCCCCACATACAACATCACAACCCAGCAACTGAGTTGCCCTGCTCTAGTGAACACCTTAGGGCTCCGATCCTGCTACGGAACAGGCACGAACAGCCCGAAAGATGGTGCAAGAAGAACTCAAAGTCCCAGAGCCAATAACTCTAAGCGACCGAGAAATTGCCAGCCTCTCAGAAGCACAATTCAAGACACTATTTATCAGGATGCTCACAGAACTGGTAGATTATAGTCACAAATTAGAGGAACATAGTCACAAATTAGAGGAACATATGAAGGCTAAACTAATTGAAATGAAGGGAGATGCACAGGAAACCAATAGTGATGGAAAGGAAACTGGGACTCAAATCAATGGAATGGACCAGAAGGAAGAACAAAACATCCCACCAGAAAGGAATGAAGAAATGAGAATTCAAAAAAATGAGGAGAGGCTTAGGAACCTCCAGGACATCTTTAAACGTTCCAACATCCGGATTATAGGGGTACCAGAAGGGGGAAAGAAACAGCCACGAGTGGAAAACGTATTTGAACAAATAATAAAGGAGAACTTCCCCAGTCTGGCAAAGGAAATAGACTTCCAGGAAATCCAGGAAGCTCAGAGAGTGCCAAAGAAGTTGGACCCAAGAAGGAACACACCAAGGCACATCATAATTACATTAGCCAAGACCAAAATGAAGGAGAGAATCCTAGAAGCAGCAAGGGATAAGGGGACAGTCACCTACAAAGGAGTACCCATCAGACTGTCAGCGGATTTCTCAAAAGAGACCTTACAGGCAAGAAGGGGCTGGAAAGAAGTATTCCAAGTCATGAAATCCAAGGACCTACAGCCAAAATTGCTTTATCCGGCAAAACTTTCATTTAGAATGGAAGGACAGATAAAGTGCTTCTCAGATAAGGTCAAGTTCAAGGAGTTCATCATCACCAAGCCCTTGTTATATGAAATGCTAAAGGGACTTATATAAGAAAAAGAAGATGAAAAATGTTAACAGTGAAAGGACAGCAAACACACAGTTATTAACAACCACACTTAAAACAAAAGCAAACCAAGAGGACAGCTAGATCAGGAGTGGAACCATAGAAATGAAGAACACATGGAGGGTTAGAAACAGGGGGGTGGGAGGAGAAGGGGGGAGAAGGCACAGAAAATAGCATAGATGGTAGGTAGAAAATAGATAGGGGGGAGGGTGAGAATACTGGGGGAAATATAGAATCTAAAGAACTTGAGGGACGTGGTTATAAACTAAGGGGGGGGAGAATGGTGGGGGAGGGAGTGTGCGGGTGGAGGGGAGTATGAAGGAGGGGAATAGAACAACTGTAATGGTATAATCAATAAAATATACTTAAAAAATAAAAAAAATAAAAAGAGCAAAAAAAAGTGAAAAAAAAACCCTCATGTTTTTAAAAAACACTTTCCTATTTGAAAAGCCTTTTGTTACCTAATAAATGTGGTTAGCAAGGTTGTAGGAAATAAGATCAATATACAAAAATCAATTATATTTTTATATACTAGCAATGAACAATCTAAAAATGAAATGAATAATTCCATTTATAATAGCATCCAAAAGAAATTTATTTCTAAGTATTTTGTTTAACAAAAAAACTGTAAATACACTGAACACTAAAAAAATCACTGTTGAAGTAAATTAAAGAAGACCTAAATAAATGGAAAGACATCCCATATTCATGAATGAAAGATTCTATATTGTTAACACTGCAATGCTCCCCACATTGATTTACAGATTCAATGCAATCTCTATCAAAATTTCAAATGCCTTTTAAAAAAAAGATTTTATTTATTTATCCTTAGAGAGAGATAGGAATCGAGGAGGAAAGGGAGAGAAACATCAATGTATGGTTGCCTCTCATGTGCTCCCTACTGGGGACCTTGCCCCAGGCCAGGCACATGCCCTGACTGTGATTCGAACCAGTGACCCTTTGGTTGGCAGGCCCACACTCTTTTTTTGTAGAAACAGACAAGAAGAGCCATGAAAAATTCATATGTAAATACAAGGGACCCTGACAACCAAAACTAGCACTAAAAGGAACAAAAGAGGAGAATTCATACTTTCCAATTCAAAACTTACTACAAAGCTACAAGAACCAAAACAATGTAGTAACTGGCATAAGAAAGACCTGTAGATCAGGAGATCAGAATTTACAGTCCAGAAACAAACCTTCACATTTATGGTCAACTGACTATGACAAGGTGCTAAGACAATTCAATGAGGAAAATATAGTCTTTTCAACAAATGACGCCGAACAATTTGATGTCCACGTGCAAAAAAAGGAAGATGGACCCCTACCTCACACCATATGTAAAAATTAGCTCAAAATGGATTAAAGCCTGGATGTAAGAGCTAAAACTATTAAAATCTTAGAAGAAAACTTAAGCATAAATCTTTGTGACCTTGGGTTAGGAAACAGTTTCTTAGATATGGCAATAAAATCAAAGCAACAACAGGAAAAAAAGAAATAAACCAAACTTCATCAAAATTTAAAACTTTTCTGCTTCAAAGATTACTACCAAGAAAGTAAAAAGACAACTAATAGAACAGGAAAAAATAATGCAATTCATGTATTTGATAAGGGACTAGTATCCAGAATGCACAAAGAACTCTTATAATTCAATAATAATAATAAGACAAGTAGCACAATTTTAAAAATGGGCAAGGATCTAAACAGGGTTTTCTCAAAAGATATACAAATAGCCAATAGTACATGAAGAGATGCTTAACATTGTGACTCATTAGGGAAATGTAAATCAAAACCACAGTGAGATACAACTTCACACCTACTAGGGCAGCTATAATTAAAAAGAAAAAAGAAGCTCTGACTGGTGTGGTTCAGTGGATTGAGTGCTAGCCTGCGAATCAAGGGGTTGCCGGTTTGATTCCCAGTCTTGGGTACATGCTGGATTGCAGGCTAGTCCCTGGTTGCAGGGGGCGGCAGGCAAGAGACAACCACACACTGATGTTTCTCTCCCTCTCTTCCTCCCTTCCTGTCTCTCTAAAAATAAATAAATAAATCTTTAAAAAAAAGAATAGTAACAAAAGTTGAGGAAGATATGGAGAAACTGGAACCATCTTGTTGGTGGGAATGTAAAATGGTTCAGCCACTTTGGAAAAGAATTTGGCAGTTTCTCAAAGAGTTAAAAAATAGAGTTATCATATGACCCAGCAATTCTACTCCTTGGTATATACCCAAGAGAACTGAAAACACATTCCACACAAAAATATGTGCACCAATATTATTTATAGTATTATGTATAATGACCAAACAGTAGAAACAGCCTAAATGTCCGTCAACCAATGAGTGAATAAACAAAATGTGGTACACCATAAAACGAAGTATCATTTGACCATACAAAGAAATGAAATACTAATCCATGCTACAACATGAATGAACCTAAAACACATTACATTAAAGAACCCAGACACAAAAAGGCAACAGTGTGTATGATTTCACTTACATGAAATGCCCTAAATAGGCAAACCCATAGAGAGAGAAAGTAAATCAATGTATTCGAGGCACCATGCAGATTGGGGAATGGAGAGTGATACAGGGTTTCTTTTTGGAGCAATAAAAGTGTTCTGGGCCCTGGCTGGTGTAGCTCAGTGGATTGAGCACGAGCCTGTGAACCAAAGGATTGTGGTTCAATTCCCAGTCAGGGCACATGCCTGGGTTGCACGCCAGTTCCCAGCAGGGGACGCATGAGAGGCAATCATACACTGATATTTCTCTCCCTCGCTCCTTCCCTTCCCCTCTAAAGATAAATAAATAAAGTATTTTTTTTTAAAAACAGTTGTTTCCGTAATAAAATGTTCCTAAGGAGAAATGAAATAATATGTGTTCCCTAAATATGAGTAAAGGTTAGTTTCCCCAGGATCAAGACTCATAATGTTCTCAGCAGATTTGCATTTTTTCCAGGGATGTTATTGTAGAAAGTTAACAAAGTGATTTTTGCAAAGATTGGCTATGATTGCCCTATCCTAACACATCAACTATTTTCACTTTACATTTTTCCCTATCTCTAATTCATGCAAAATAATCAGTATAGAGAATAAGTAGCATAGACAGTAGGTAGAAAATAGACAGGGGGAGGGCAAGAATAGTGTGGGAAATGTAGAAGCTAAAGAACTTGTGACACATGGACATGAACTAAAGTGGGGGAATGGTGGGGAAGGGGTGTGCAGGGTGGAGGGGAATGTGAAGGGGGGGAAATGGGACAACTGTAATGGCATAATCAATAAAATATATTTTAAAAAAAGAAAAATAATCTGTATAATTGTCCCATATTGCTACATGGCCTTCAAAATCACCATTAAATGGTTGTAGTTACTTGACATCTGTAATTTTCTTAACTCTTCCCTCTCAATGCCCCTCCTTCAAGTGTTAGATGTTTCTTCCCAATTTCTCACTGTATAAATACTGCAATATACAAGCAACATGAAAACCCAACACAGCTCTTTTCTTCCTTTAATTATATCCCTGAATTAAGAAATTCAGGGGAAAAAATTAGTAAACCAAAAGACATTTGTATAGCTCCTAGTTGCCTTCCAAAAGTATTGCAAATCTACACTGCTATATGCAACAAAAAATGTGCTCTATTAGACATGACCATTTTTTATGCTTCTGATGTAATCAATGTTAAAAGATTTTTTTTTTTAAAGATTTTATTTATTTATCTTTACAGGGGAAGGGAAGGAGAGAGGGAGAGAAACATCAATGTATGGTTGCCTTTCGTGCGTCCCCTGCTGGGAGTTGGCCTGCAGGGAACTGGCCTGCAACCCAGGCATGTGCCCTGACTGGGAATCGAACCGCAATCCTCTGATTCGCAGGCCCGCGCTCAATCCACTGAGCTACACCAGCCAGGGCTCAATGTTAAAAGATTTTATCAGGATAATGTGAGATCTTCCTTTAGTCTTCAACTTTGGTTGTCATTCAAGGGCATGAGGTTGCTCTATTTCTCTTAAACTTTGTTGTCATTTTCAGTCACTTACAGTTAAGAAGAATGAAGAATTTTTTATAACTCAGCATTCTTACTCTAAGATGGGTAGAACGTATAGTTGATTGTTCTGTTTTCCATAAAAATCTGTATGATTATGGCCATCTTGTCAAGTAACAGCAGCTGCTAGAGAAGTAACAGAGCCTAGATTTCGATCACAATAAAAGAAAAAACCTACACTCGTTCGTCACCTTCCAGATTTCAAGTCTGTAACAGCCACGAGCACATGCAGCCCGAGTCTCTCTGGACGAGCGATCGAAAGAAAGACCAAGGACAATGAAGAGCCTACAGAATTATCATGAGAGAAGTGACAGCTACCTGAGCACTGGGCACCAGGTACTATTAGAAGCATTTTTACATCCATTATCACATTAACTCAAACAATATTCTGTAAGTTAGAAAATATCCCATTTTACTATGGAAAAAAACCGAGGCTTGCAGAGCATAAGTTACTTGTCCAAAGTAGACCCAGAAAAGGCACATTTTGCTTAATCTTTGCATTAGGAGGTGGTCTCCTCCACGCAAGACGTGAATTCAAAAAGAAAAAGACCCCCACCTGGGTCTGACAGCAAGGGGGCTATAAAGCGGGAAGAAAGGAGGGCCTCACTATCATTACCGCAGCATTTGTGACCAAGGACTGCACTTACGCAAACAGGGGGACGATTAGCTCTCCCATTATCTCCATCAGCCAACCCCTAAGCCAGCCTAATAAACGTATCATCTACAGAGGGCTTGTGATTAGTCCCTTAGCCTTGCCTTCCAAAGCCTGCCGCCCCTATAATGCCTCTAAACAGCCATTCTGGAGTTGCTGGTGTATGTGATGATTGAAAAAGAATGCTTCTACTATTTCTCTTTTTCTGTGTTGGTAGGACTGGGGGTTCTTGTTTGCCCATTGTGAGAAAAAGAACATGAAAAGACAATACTAAATTAAACTGTATTCAGGCCTAGTGGTCCATTTCCATGTATTTAGTTTATCAAATATTCCTCATATGCCAAGCAAATCTTACAGAAATTGAAGTTTACTACCAATAGAAGATATGTATTTTTGAAAGACAAATACCATATGATCTCACCTATAAGAGGAATCTAATGAACAAAATAAACTAGCAAGCAAAATAGAACCAGAGGCATGGAAACAAGGAACAGACTGACAAAGGGGAGGGGAGGGGAGAGGAGAGGAGGATAAGGGGAGGAAGGAGAAGGGACTAGGCAAGGAATATGTATGAATGACCCATGGACATGGATGGCAGAGTGGGGAATGACTATGGGAGTAGGGGCGGGGGGTGGGCTGGGTGGAGGTGGGCAAAAGGGGAAAATACTGGGACAACTATAACAGAATAACAATAAAATATTTAATTAGAAAAAAATATGTATTTAAAGGGCCCTGCAGAAATATGCTACTTTACATGTAACTCAACATCTAGAATCCAGAGGTTTGTTCTTAAAAGTTCAAGTAGTTCAACAGCAAATAAAACCATGACATATTATGTCCGCTCAGTCTATTTGTGGGTTTTCCTGGTTAATAATATTTCAAATTGTATTTAGATTTGCTAATACTAATTAAAATTAACCAGTCCCTCATAGTAGTTTTGAATGTTTCAGAATCTAAATAACTTTGACGCCCTGTATGGAAGGGAGCAGGTGGCATGTAATCCCCATAAAAACCAAGAGAAAAAGCAGAACAAGGTACTTTCCTGTCCCGTCCAGATCTTACTGAGTCAGAGCTGGTACGCAACTATGGCGCCTCCGGACCCAGGAGGCCATGCTCGGCTTCTGCGATCCTATTAACACAAATAACTTCCGCAAGTCAGACAGGACTCTCTGAAAGAATTTAGGTTACATTACCAAAAAACCTGGAAAAACGGCACACAGATGCATGAATGAGATACACGCTGCAAGTGTTTTGATGAATTTTTCAAAGGCAATTTCAGACTTCCATGCAAAAAATAAATTACAAGAGCCAAAGATCCTATACCCCATAGTCCCAAATCCAATCTTCATTACTCACAGAAGAAACAACCAAAAATAAAAAAACGATTCAAGGATACCCAAACCACATTAACTCAAAAGAAATATCCGACATTTAGCTACCTAAGGTTTCAAGAAATCTAAATATTTCCCAACATACCCTTCTAGTCTGATCTTGGCAGAGTAAAAAACTCAATTAACGTTAAGCCAAAATAAAACGCGCTCACACATTCAGACTTAGTTTCTCCATAACAAAATGCCTGTCGAAGATGTCCTAAATCCAGGACATCAAAAATACTGACATCAAAAACCACAAGATAACCGATGGCAAACCCGAATATTTGTATTTTCAATGGCACAGATCATTTCAGTGAGGCAGGCACCTTCAACTTAGGGCCAGAAGGCCTGCTTGTTGGAGTGGAATGGACTCTGGTTTAGAGTAATCAGGGACACGCCTTCCAGTGCTGTGGATGCTCACAGCTGGGCGAATGGCCCTAAGCAAGTCACTTAACATTCTCTCCTTCCTAGAGGTTTCTTTACTTATTTAAGAGGTTGACTAAGACCTCTGTTTCCTGAGCTCACCTAATCATCAGAATTACTTCAGGGTAACTGTTAACAATCTGGATTACAAGCCCTCTTCCCCAGAAGGTCCCTGAGGAGGCCTAGGACCTTATACTTAGTATGTGATCCAAGTGAGGTGGCCGGTCCCACCCTGTTTTCCTGGGCAAGCATCACTGGGGTCTCTGCCTGGGCTGTGCAGTTGCAATGGATCCAAGTTTGAAATATGGCAACTTGAAAAGATATTACCAACTGACTAAAGTCAATCAAAAACATCCAGAAAATTGCCCTGGCCAGTGTGGCTCAGTTGGTGGGGGCACCATCCAGTACTCCAAACAGTCACAGGTTCAATCCCCAGTCAGGGCACATACCTAAATCGCGGGTTCAATCCCAGATCCAGTCGGGGCATGTACTGGAGGCAACCAATGGATGTTTTTCTTTCTCTTTCTCTTTCCCTTTCTCGTTCTCTTTTTCTCTCTCTCCCCATACCCCCCCCCAATCAATAAACGTATCCTCCAGCAAGGACTGGGGGGCGGAGGGATCCAGAAAATCACCACATCTATGAAAATGGTAGCAGCACCAAAACACACCCAAACGAGAGGAAGCTAAACCAGTTCCAGCGTGTGGAACAGGATTTGTGGCTGCGTGTGCAAAGGCTGATGTTGAGGTGCCCAAAGACAACAAGAGGCACTGCTTATCGATGTGTCCTCAGATAGAGGGCTTTGTGGTGCTACCCGTTCCTTGGCTGCCAGACGGACAAAAAGTGAGGTGGCCATCCTCAGAGCAGCCTGGAAAGAAGTTTCAGATTGTTGGAACTGGTGATAAAATTAGGCGTATATTTCATAGGGCTCATTCTGACCAATTTCCGGTGACATTCAAAGAAGTGGGAAGAAAACCCCCTACTTCTGTAGATGCATCAGTCACTGCCCTGGAATTATTAAATTCTGGATATGAATTTGACGAAGGATCTATCATCTTTAATTGATTCAGGTCTCTCATCTCCTAAAACAGAAGAAAAGCCCACCTCTTCCCTCAATGCCATTCATTTCGACTGCTGAGAGCATGAGTACCTGGGATGACAGTGACACTGACGTGCCGCAGAGACACCAGGAACGCAGTCTGGCCAGCACCGTCTACCGTTCTGTGGAGGAATCCACTATGAGTGAGCAAAGTGCGCAGGTGACAGCCACGGACAACGGGCGCCAGAATGCATCTGACACAATCAGCAAATCGACTTTGATTCTGAACCACACCCTCCCAGTTGTCTTCACAAAGAGTTGACTGAAACATCTCCCGCACTGAAGGTTTGGATTGACAACAATCAAGTTTCATCCTCAGACAAGACAAAAAGAAGGAATATTCAACCAGCTGATTTTGTTTTTGGTTTACTGCTGTCCTGTTCAGAAGAGAGTCTTGGTCAGTTGTTTAAACTACTAAGGACAGCAAGGTATTTGTCAATTACCTTACAATAAACAACTTACAGTAAGAAAAAGAAAGTGATCCAAGTAATTCTTATCATCTGGTAAATTTAGCAAACACTGGACTAGGTGATCCTCAAGCTGCCTCTCCTTTCAGATTTGATTCTATATCATCTGGCTATTTCATAAACACGTTCTAAAAAATATGCACCATTACAATCATTAACATGTGTTATTGGACAATTAATAAACAGACAAGATCATAGCAACAAATACACCCATCCTCCAACACCATCCACACCTTTAAACAACCTCCGAGATAGTAGGGCAAGAGGAACACTTCATTTGGTGGGAAAAAAGTTTTTAATATTAAACTCTCAGAATATTAATATGGGAAGACTTGTGTTATGGGAAGAGAGAATTATATACCTAATATTTTAAGTGAAAAGTATACACTGAGTACCTCCCTTACAGAACAGCTTCATCTGGCTCTCTCCTCTAGCTGCCCAAGATGCGGAAGGAAAGAAGGCTAAGGGGAAGAAGGTAGCGCCAGCCCGTGCTGTAGTGAAGAAGCAGGAGGCCAAGAAGGTGGTGAACCCCCTGTTTGAGAAAAGGGCCAAGAATTTTGGCATGGGACAGGACATCCAGCCCAAAAGGGACCTCGCCTGCTTTGTCAAATGACCCTGCTATACTCAGCCACAGCAGCTAAGGGCTATTCTCTATAAATGTCTGAAGGTGCCTCCTGCCTGGTTCCCCCAGGCCTCGGACTGCCAAATGGCTGCACAGCTGGCCCACATGGACCGGCCAGAGACAAAGCAAGAGAAGGAGCAGAGATTGCTGGTCTAGGCCGAGAAAAAGGCTGCCGGCAAAGAGCATGTCCCCACCAAGAAGCCACCTGTCTTTCAAGCAGGGGTTGAAGGGGTCACCACCTGGTGGAGAACAAGAAGGCCCAGCTGGGGGTGACTGCGCACAGTGTGGATCCCATCGAGCCGGTTGTCTTCCTGCCCGCACAGGAAAACGGGGTTCCCTACTGCATCACCCAGGGGAAGGCCAGGCTGGGGCGTCTAGTCCACACGGAGACCTGCACCACCGTCTCCTTCACGCAGGTTAACTCGGAAGACAAAGGGGCTCTGGCTAGGCTGGTGGAAGCTCTCTGGACCGATTACAATGGCAGATATGATGAGATCCCCTGCCAATGAGGAGGCAACATCCTGGGTCCAAAGTTGGTGGCTCACACTGCTGAGCTGGAAAAGGCCAAGGCTAAGGAACTGGCCACCAAGCTGGGCTGAGTGTACACTGCTGAGTTTTCTGTACAAAAAAGTAATAAAAATGCTCCTTCAGCCAGGAAAAACAAACCACAACAATATTATCTGGTGATTCTACCTGTTCCTAGCTAAAAGAAAGCTAGAAAACAGTCTGGCTAAGTCCCTAGCATTGGAATGCAACTGTTACAAAGCTAAAAAGCAAACAACACAAAACAAAAGAACAATGGCTGGTTACTACTGCTTCAGATTCAACCTTGTAGACAAACAGGTGGCTGAGGTCCCCAATCTTTTGTTGGGAAGGTCTTATCAGATGAATGAAAGCCTCTAGAAGGCTTTCTGCACACAAAGGCAGCAGCCTTTACTCCAGCCTTTTCTTTCGCTGCACTATTTTTGCTATAGACCATTTTTCTAAAGTCCTCATAATCTTCCAGTAGGATTTACTTTTATTCTCTTATTTACATTTATAAGTAACAAAGGAAAAAGAGAAAGCCTGACTGCATGGAGCGCAAAGGGGCAAAGCTGCGAAGGATGCTCACCAGTGACCAATTACCATATAAGTGGCTCCAAAAAAAATCCAGATTAAAACACAAAACTCAGTTTGAGTCACCCTTGCAACACAAACTTTAGAAACTAAGGGTAAAACATGACAACACACTTTAGCTGTTGGGAAAACAGTGCAGAGTAAGCCACTAAAGCAGCACGCACTAGGACCACTAGGTTAGTATAAACCGTGTTCAAACTGCATCTCGATGTTTGGACATGGAAACACTGGAAATATAATTCATTAGGTTGAGGATCACTCAGGCCAAAAAGTGATTTGCTTTAATGGCAACAGTGGGGACACCAACTGTTATATACGACATCCCAGAAGCACTGAGTTGAAAGTCATACCTATGCTAATATATGTTTATGGGTCTGTTGCCCAACAAGCTCTGAGGCAATGTTTTGACCAAAACTCACACTCAATTAAAATAGAAATGTAAAATTAGGGCCCAGGGGGCCAGCGTAACAATGTGTTCGAGAGCACAAGGTTGGCGTCACACAGACCTGAATTAAAATCCCAAATCAACAAATCACTATGTGACCTTGAGCAAGTCATTTAACCTAAGCCTTGATTTCCTCACTTGTAAAATGGAGATAATGCTTCACTCAGCTCTTATGAAATTAAGCAAGGTGATTTCATGTAAAGTATTCAGCTTTGTGCCTGGCACAGAGCTAAGTAAACAATAATAACGAGCTAACTGTAAAATTAGCATGATTACTGTCTTCCAACCTCAAGTAAAACCAGGAGTTGCCTGGCAGCCAGACAAAAGTTCTCACCACCAGAAAAAAAGACATTCACATACACTTACATAAAGGCAGTTTTTCATTTCTTTACCCATTACAGGAACTTTACCCCTCCTTAATACAACAATACCCAGGAAAGGCTTCGGTGCAGGCCTTCTCAGTTAGGAAGGGTGATGTTCAATGAGATCTGGATTTGAGGGGTTAACAGTTGGTACTGTTAGGAGAAAGAGGGAAAGAGAGCAATAAAAAGCCTTCACACCAGCCCACACACCACTGTTCACTAGAGAAAAACAAGAGTTGACTGTTCACATTGTTTCATAATTGAGTGAGAAAATGAAGGAGAAAACAATCAGGTGAAATATTTTAACTCACGCAGAAGAAAAAACTAACAGTTATTAGTAAGGTTAAAGTGGCCAAACTCATCAAAACAAGTTCAAGAAGAGGAAGGAGAAAAGCCAGTTATTCTCATAGTTTAAGTAACACCCCACACTCTATTCTTCTAAGAACGGGGCTCAAATTCCCCATTTGCCCACCCTTTCAAATATGCCACTAGCTCGAATGTGCCTTTAACTTGTACTATCTTCCTAACCAAGTACATTACTCTGGTCAAAGACAAAAACAAAATCCTGTGCATTATTTTTTTTAAATTCATGAGAAAATTTCCTAATTCAATTATTTAAGGGAGACAGTCCAAAAAACACTTGAAGAGGTAATTTTTGGGGGAGAAAGTTCCTCCTGAAAATAAATCGGTCATAGAAAAACTATTTAAGGATAACCAGAAACAAAATGCAAAAATGCCGATTCTGAAATTTTGAGTTAGGCGCAGGATTAATGGGTTGTGAGGCACAGGACAAAATTCTCAAAGGAAAAAGTGAACGAAAGGCTTCTGCAGGGAGCGCACACATTGCCATCGATCCAGCAGTAGACGTACAAAAACTCTGAACAATAAAAAATAGAGAATAAATCATCCGTATCAATATGGGGAAATTTAGCAACAGAAAGACAATAAAGTATTCCACAGGCATTTCCAAGCATTTAAAGATATTGTTCTGTATTACAGATATTACTGAAAAAACAAAGAACAGACTGCTTAGAAGGTCTAATTAATGACTTAGCAGTGAAAGAATAATGACAGGTCAAAAGAAGCTGTCGCCTAGAGATAATGGACATTTTCTTTTTACTGTTTAAGAACCCAAAAGAGGCCCTGGTGGAGCAGCTCAGTTAGTCAAGAGTGTCTCCTGGATATACCAAGGTTGCAAGTTCAATGCCTGGTTAGGGCACATACAACAATCAGCCAATGAATGCATAAATAATTGGAACAACCAATGATGTCTCCCTCTCTCTCTCCCTCCCACTCTCTCTCTCTCTCTCTCTTTCCCTTCCTCTCTCTCTCAAATCAATCAATAATTGTTTTTTGAAAAGAACCCAGAAGAATCACCTTCTGCTTTTAAATGCAAATCGCCAATCTCAGAAGCACATTCTACTCTACTTCTTTATCTGAAAATGACTGCAATGTGAATTTGTTCCAGGCAGGAAGGCGAAATTAGGACAACCACACACTGTGAGTATGTTGAGACACCGCATCCAGTGCTCTGTCACCCTCACACACGGTCTTGAACCACTATCTCTGTGATCAAAATTCCTTCTGAAGAATGAAAAGACCTGAGGACTATCAGGTCTTTAAACTTTATATAAACAAATAACACAAGCTATTTACTGCAAACTTTTTTTAAGGCAGAATTTCAGTAATAACAGTAGGAGTTGCTACTTAGCTGTACATTACATGGTAAAACAAACAAAAAATATACCCCGATGCAAAAAAGGTGAGCACCTCAGACTCTGCCATTCTCTTCCTTGTTAAAATTCCCTGGAACAGCGAATGCTGACGTGGAGGCGAACTGCAATTTCATGTTCCAGGGGATCAAGGTTAAAAAGAACACTTTTACACCAGGAAAACTTTAGGAATAAATAAACCATAATAGAGGGATCCGCCCCACTGTTAAAGGTTCAAGTGTTCTGCCAAAACCACACTTGGTTTGGGAAATTTTATTTGTTGGTGGGTAAATACAAACAAATAGTGAAGAACTTTAAACAAGATATAGCCTCATAAAGGGTTAATTTACCTCTAGTCTTTTCAAGTCATGTATTAATAAAGAACTGGAGTGTTTAAAAAAAAAAACCAAAAACCTCTTTTCTAGCTAAGACAAGTCACATCCAAGCGAGTAAATTTTTTTTGGCCATACTTTGGAAGACCTCAGTCTTCCTCCATAGGTCACCTGACAACCAGGAACAGAAGCTATTCAAAATGCACTCCTAGTCTCTGAAACGTCAGTGAATGTTTAAGGAGGAGGAAAGGGATTGTATTGGGTTTGGCAAAGCTATTTAAATGTTTTCCAAATGCCTTCGATTAGTACATGTCAACCAAATGGCATAGCATGGCATTAGCTGCCCCCTCCTTTCATACACCCACTCACAACCCGGGCAATGCATGCAGCAGAGCACTCCAGACCAAAGGGCTAGGAAAGTATCGTGCAGAGAAAATAGGAAGCCTGCATTTTTGATACGGGGGGGAAAAGCAAGTGATGGCAGTCTTGTGCTTTTAAAGAACCTACAAGCGCTTTCTCGTTCAACCCATCCCCAAATCCAAGCCACCCTTTCAACTTTGCAATTAAAAGAGAGGAGAAATTCCGGTCAACTAGCCTTGGGGGGCTGAGGAGTCAAGCAGGGAAGATAGAGAGAAAGAGCAAGCCAATGAAGGATACCAAAATTTCCCACCTTTCTTAAATTCTTCCAGCATAGCGTCCAACTTGGTGTCATTGAAAACAAAGTGTAAGGGGTGGTTATAAAATTTAGTGATGGTTTTCAAGGGAGTACAGTCATCTGGATCCACGAATGCCAAGTCTTTGACAAACAGGAGGTCCACGATGTTGGAGCGCTCCCCCTCGAACACTGGAATGCGAGTGTAACCGCTCTCCATGATCTCCGACATTGTGTTGAAGTCCAGAATGGCTTCGCCGGTGATCATGAAGCAGTCCCGGAGGGGAGTCATCACGTCCTCCACCGTCTTGGTGCGGAGCTCCAGCGCCCCTTGGATAATGTTCAGCTCCTCCTTAACGAGGTCGTTGTACGGGTCTGTGACCCGGAGCATCTCCAGCAGTTTTTCCCTGTTATAGACTGTCCCTATCTCCTGGCCCAGGACGCAGTCCAGCAGCTTGCTGACTGGGTAAGAAGCGGGGAAGGTCATCATCATGAAAAACTTGGTGAGGAAGATGGTGTTGGCCCCTACCGCCAGGCCGTGCCGGGAGCAGATGGCCTGGGGCACGATCTCCCCGAAGATGACGATGCCGATGGTGGAGACCACCACGGCCACAAGGCCTGAGCCGGCGATGTCGTCTAGCAGGATGGTGAGCGTGGTGTTGACCAGCACGTTACCCAGCAGCAACGAACACAGCAGGTAGTTGCCCTGCCTGCGCACGGGCTCGATGCGCTTGGCATAATTCTTCTCCTTCTCGGTGCCGCAGTTCTGCACGATGCGCAGCTCCATCGGGTCCAGGGCCATGAGCCCCAGGTTGAGGCCGCTAAACATGCCCGACAGGCACAAGAGCAGCGAAATAAAGATCACCTGCAGCCAAAAGGGCAGCAGGAACTTCTTCTCCTCGCCCACGATCATTTTGGTGTCCTCGCCGTCGTGGTAAATCCAGGTGGTCTCAGCCCATGGGGCCGGCGGGAGCCCGGCCACCCCGGAGCCACCCTTGCCCCCGACAGTGCCACCCCCGGACCCCGGGCCGCCGGCGCCCAGGGCTGGCGTGGACAGCGATGTGCACAGGTAATAGGACTTGCTCTTCTCCATCTTGCGCAGCGGTTTGATCTCAATCTCAATGATGCCCGATGTACGGCGGTTGAGAATGATATGGGGCAAGATGATGATATCTGATGTGCGCATACCGCAGAGCTGGGGGCCGCTGTCCGGCTCTGGTGGCACGGGGCCCCCCAGCCCGCGTTCTCCGGGGCTGTGACGCCGCCGCTCGTGCTCAGTGAAGGCGATGCGGGTCCACGTCTCGTTGTTGATGTTCTGCCCGTACACCCGCAGCTTGACCCGAGTCCGCTCGCTCACCCGCAGCGCCCCCCCTTCCATAAACGACACGTCGTTCGTGTCCTCCAGCCGCAACCCGATGATCACCGTCTCCTCACTCTCGCCCGCCGCGGCGCAGCGTCCCGCGCCGCAGCAGCAGCTCAGCAGTAGCAGCGGGAGCAGCCTTTTCGCCGCCGCCTGCAGGACCCCCCGGCCGCGGGCGCTGAGGCTGCGGTGCGCCGCCATCTTCCAAGTGGGCAGTGCGGCAGATGCCTGCCCGCCCGCCATCTTTACTTTGGGTTCACAAGCGCCACAGCCAATCATAGGGTGGCTGCTCCAGCTGCGGCTTCATCCTTCCCAGCCGGCGGCGCAAGTGCAAGCACCGGCCCCGGAGCGAGATTGCAATGGAGCGTCCGCACCCAGTGCTCAGCAGTCCGCCTCCCTGACTGACACTGACGCGTCCTGGACCAGCTAAGGAACCTGAAGGTTCGCGGTTGGGGGGAGAGGGAGGGGAAAGGACCAGCCGCTACCGCGAGAGGCAGGCGTACCAGCCAGTCAAGAGCGGGCGGCCGCCCTCCCAGCCGGGGGGCTGGAATGGGGGCGTGGCCGTGAACGGAGCCACGGGCCAATGGTAAGGTAAGTGGGTGGGGATATGAGGGCTACGATCCTCCTCCATGCCAAGTTTCCAACTGAAAGGCGCGTGACTCTTGTGTATGTGCGAGGGAAGGAGGTGTGGCCAGTGGGAGTCCGAGAGCCAGTCACAGAGGAGAGCTGTACGAAAGGGGCGGGGCTCCCCGTCTGGTGGCCAATGAAAAGGGGCGGTCCGCGGGGTCACGGTTCCCCGAAGAGCCTGATAGTGGAACCCAACACTTTGTTTGGCAAGATTGGACTATCGTTTTGTAAGTGCGAGGCTGCCGGTTTCTCGCTGCACCGCGTTTACAGCTCCCTAGTGCTTGGTGCGGGTAAAGAGGGGCTGAGCCTTCCTGTCCCAGAAGCCCGAGAAGCGCACTGGGCACGGCTTAAGATGCACATTAGCCTAAAATGAAGCCGGGACACTGACCGCACCCCCCTTCGTAGTCTCGGCCACAGCACTGCACTGACCCGCTCTCCTAGCATCCTGCTTCTCCCTAAGGGACACGCGCGCTTTGCAGCTTGCGGTTAGGTGCCGCCACCTGCTGGCTGCCTGGGCACTCTGCAACACTTTCCAGGTGTTCCCCAAGCCCCGAAGGGTGTGTGGAATTTGGGGTTAGAGTTAAGCAATTTCCCCATCTTCCAAATTATAAGAATCTACTCATATTCTTGCTGGAAGTGTACATCCCATGGACCCCATTTCATGCTTACTGAAAAGGTAGGAACCAGGAGTCTAACAGGAGTCTATTAGAGTCTATTTCTAACAGGCTCCCAGGCAACTTTGGGAAATGGGAGGGGAGGGGAGATTCTAAGCAGACACAGGAAGGCTCATTCTTTTTTTCTTTTTTTTTTTAAGATTTTATTTTTTAATTTATTTTTAGAGATAGGGGAAGGTAGGGAGAAAGAGAGGGAGAGGAACCGCGATGTGTGAGAGAATCATTGATCGGGTTGCCTCTCGAACGACCCGCAACCCGGATAGCCCTGAACCGGCTTGGCCCTTCAACCCAGGCACATGCCGCCTCCTGCAATGGTGCCGGCGACCTTTTGGTCCGTGGAACGACCCCACTGAGTGACACCAGTCAGGGCCTTTCCCCACGCCCCCTCCCAGAACAGTTGTATTACAATTTTGTTATTGTTTAATATTAGTTTCCAAATTTTCTTTAATATTAGTTTTTAGCAAAAATTAAAAAAACAAGTATGTGCATTCACATGCACACGCTTATGCACACTTAAGAATCCTCATCTAGAGTGCTTTCGTTGTAACTTCATATTCTACTCAATATGACGGCCTCATTCTCTTTTCAAGTTTTCTTACTATGGTAAACACACTTAACATGATATTAACCATCTTCACAATTTTAAGTGTGCAATATATTATTGTTGACTATGGGTCCAATGTCATACATCAGATCTCTAAAGCTTATTCATCCTAATTCCCATTTCCCCCTCCCCCACCTTCTGGTGGTCACCATCCAGTCTTTGATTTTATGAATTGGACTATTTCAGATAATGCATATAAGTAGAATATGCAGTACTGGCTTTTTTGTGTGTCTGGCTTCTTTTAACATAATGCTCTCAAAGTCTATCCATGTGTGGCATATTGTAGAATTTCATGAGGCTCATTCTTAACCACACTGACCAAACCCTACTAGATTCAGCCAAGTAGAAAAAAAAAATCCTGAAGTCCTAGCTGGGCAGAATTCCCAAGCCCGCTGCTGTCTGAAGGAGATAAGGTAGCAGAATAACTGACAAATTGATCTTTATCTTGAAACTTTAACATCCAAAAATAATTGCTTCCTGGTTTTTTTGGGGGGGCAGTGTTTTTTTTTTAAATTCTGCAAGCCCATTTTCTTCCCTTTTTGGAACCCAGTCAAATTCTTCTGATTAATTTCTGGTAGGAATGATCGCAGTGGCTTCCTAACTGGTCTCACCTCTAGTTCTACACTGTCCCCTTCCTTTCTCAACCCAGAAGCCAGCGGTCTTTTAAATCAGATGCTCTCAATCCCTGTTTGACATTCTCCTCTGGACTCCCATCTCATCACAGTAAAAGCCACAGTACCTACGTTACTGGACAAGGCTCTGAGGGGTCTGCTGCCTCCTTTGACTTCTCCGACATCCTCATCTGCTGCTCCAGCCAGATCCTCCTGCTTCTCATTCTCTCCAGGATGCTCCCCTGGGAGCCCGGGCGCCTGCTGTGGTTTCCTGTGCCTGCGACTCTTCCCTCAGATGTGAGCACAGCCCCCTAGTTCATCTCCTTCAGGACTGACTACTCAAGGGCCACCTTCTTCGAGCTTGTAAACAAGTACTCCCTGTACTCCATCTCTGCTTTATTTCCCATAATTTAGTTTATTGTCTGTCTCTTTCCACTAGAACTTGAGCTTCCTGAGGGGGAGGATTTTGTCTTTTGTTCATTGCCATATTATCAGGGCCTAGGACAATGGTAGATGTCCACAACAGTACTTGTAGAATGTTTAAGAAATGAAAGAATTTTTATTCCGATTATTTCAAATAATGTTCCCAAGTCTAGCTTCCAGGTTTTTGGTTTCTGGTACTGCTTCCCCACCCCCAATTCATAAACTGCTATACTGAAAAATAAGTTCAGATGAAAAATACGGATTCACAGACTTGGCAGGCATCTCTCAAAATAGCATTATTGAGGTTAGGAGAAAAAAAGTCAAGCTTTTTAGGAGTATCTGACAAAGGTTAAGGATAGATAAGGTCCTTCTAAGTCAGCTGATTGAAAATGAAACTGTTTTAACTTCATCAAGAGTATGAGTATGTGTTTAAGGGAGCTAAGAGGGAAGATCATTAAAAGCTCTCAAATGCTGAATGCACACTTTTGGAATAAGAGTGTGGAGAACAGGGTGGGGGAGAGCTTGTCAAACCTACAGACACTTCCTGTGCATTTCAGAAAGCCCTAGAATAGTCAGGAAAGAGTGGCATTCAGCAGTTTAGAAGCAAGCTAGAAATTCAGGACTTCGTAGCAAAAATGTCAGAAAGGACATTTTACAATGCAATTTATGATGATATAAAATAAACCAAGTTCAAATTCATACAAGGCATTGCTGAATGATGTTTATACAGGGTAGGGGTCGTTTTTGTCGCAGAACACTCTATGTAAGTAATTTTTCCTTAGCAAAAGGGACCCTCCTTTGAGTGTGGAGGCTTTTCAGCCGAAGAAGTTGCGTCTCGTTTAGTGTGTGCCTGCTTGTGCAGGCTTCTCATGGCCTCCGGGGGCTCCCGATCTGTCCATCTGGGTGAATGGAAGACAAAGACAGCATTTGCTTCTAGGGATCATTTTTTAAATCTAAAAGAAAAAAAATACAACAAAAACCTGACTTCTGAGCATATTTTACTTCCAAAAGTCCTACAAAAGGCCCAAGATTGCTAAATGGATCCTAATGCTAGGTAGGTTATGATGTTGACCAAAAGCAAGTCCTGTAGGTAAAGCCAAAACCTCCTAGCAAACACCTCCCCTGACATTCTCTCTAATTCTCTCCCCCCTGACTCCCTGTTACCAGAACCCTTCACCAGATACTAAGGGAAAAGTGACCGTTCCATTTCCTCACCTGCAAGGAATAGGTTTCCTCGTCCACGGGTTCAGGGATCTGGGAAGGACCTGTATCCAGACCGGAAAGTCTTTTAGAGTGTGATTTTAACGACTGCAAATAAAACACCGAATAGCTCACTACATATTTTATTTCTCAACATAAAGATCTAATTTTACGAAGAAGCTTTCTCCCCACCCCCCACCCCGCAAATCACCTAGTTGTATTCAAAGTCATTGCTTTATTGAAGCAATATTCAAAGTTATTGCTTCAACAGTGGCACTGTAATGGCACCAAAGCACAAGGTCTTCTGAGGAAATAGGAACTGGGCAAGCGCTGGAGACGCCCAGGCTTTCCCTGGGCTCAAATCCTGTTGTTCTCCCTGAAGCAACACCACCATTTGTTGACATACACAGAATTCTTGTAGCTCCAATGAGAGTAACAAAAGTAAAATAACAATGTTATGTACCTTTTTGTTTTGGGCTTTTCTGTTTCCCTCCCTTTCTAGATATTTGCTATAAAGAAATAGCAAATATCTTGGGGTATAAAGATATAGAAAACTGTGGCTTTTTGACAGAGGAACAAGAAATGCTCCCTCTCCTGAGACAGGCCCAAGCTCCTCGAGATTAGGGAGTCTGGGGTCTCAGGTGGGTGTGAGGGACCACCCTGCCGATGGTGGGTGGCCCCTTGCCATCTCCCACTCTGCCACCGCCTGCTACCTTCCCAGGGCACTGGACAGCACCCCAGGTCCCCACTGCCCTTCTCCCAAGGAGCCTGCCCCTCTTGAACCTCCCACTGGGCAGCCCCAGGAGGTCTCCTGTACCGTGCACAGAGCACTGTCACCCACTTCCTTCCTCACTGCCCCCTTGACCTTCCGGGATACCCAGGGAGAAATTGCTGCTGCTACGATGCACTGTTCGCCCTGCTCTAGGATACCTATCCCCTGACTGCGATGCCCTGCAACTGCGGGATTTGCTAGAATGTTTTAGGATGGGCTTTCTGACTGTAGTTCCATCCCAGTTCCAGCCTCCAGCTCAGCCTTGGACAGAGGTGTAAGAAAGGTCTGGAGCCCGATTATCCTTGTCATTATGACTGACGCACTCAACTCAGGATGTGAGTTTAGGGAAGCGTTTCGCTTACAGTCTTCAGTGTTGACCCATGTGAATATTGCCATTCAAAAACCTAAACTGCACAGCCACATGGGGGAGTTAGGAAGAATGCGCAGGTAAGGGAGACTCTGACAGGAGGGCGGTAACTACAAAGGGGACCCCAGGGGAACGAACAGACCCGGAATGTCCGGTTCTGAGCCCTCCCATAAGATTCAGACACGGATGGGCTGGATACCAGAGCTTTCCTATATGATTAGGACTCGCCTCATGAAGTGCCATCTTCCTTATGCCAGCTGACTTCGTTCCCGTGGTCTTTTTTCCCACTTCCTCTGAAGCAGTTCTATGCCAGTAAAAATTCAAACTCTCCTTGTATAGACCAGTAATATGTGAGTCCTCGGTGGAGGAAATTTTATTTTTATTTCCTCTGAGATCCCTATTTGCTTGTTTTCTTTTTTATATATATTTTATTGATTATACCATTACAATTGTTCTATTCCCCCCCTTCATTCCCCTCCACCGCACACTCCCTCCCCCACCATTCTTCCCCCCCCTTAGTTTATAACCACTTTTTGTCTCAAGTTCTTTAGATTCTATATTTTCCCACTATTCTTGCCCTGCCCCTTATCTATTTTCTACCTACTGTCTATGCTATTTTCTGTACCTTCTCCCCCCTTCTCCTCCTCCCACTCCCCTGTTGCTAACCCTCCATGTGTTCTTCATTTCTATAGTTCCACTCCTGATCTAGCTGTCCTCTAGGTTTGCTTTTATTTTAGGTGTGGTTGTTGATAACTGTGAGTTTGCTGTCCTTTCACTGTTAATATTTTTCATCTTCTTTTTCTTATATAAGTCCCTTTAGCATTTCATATAATAAGGGCTTGGTGATGATGAACTCCTTGAACTTGACCTTATCTGAGAAGCACTTTATCTGCCCTTCCATTCTAAATGAAAGTTTTGCTGGATAGAGCAATCTTGGCTGTAGGTCTTTGGATTTCATGACTTGGTATACTTCTTTCCAGCCCCTTCTTGCCTGTAAGGTCTCTTTTGAGAAATCAGCTGACAGTCTGATGGGTACTCCTTTGTAGGTGACTGTCCCCTTATCTCTTGCTGCTTCTAGGATTCTCTCCTTCATTTTAGTCTTGGCTAACGTAATTATGATGTGCCTTGGTGTGTTCCTTCTTGGGTCCAACTTCTTTG